>NC_056746.1:1548646322-1549298822 GCF_019279795.1 Protopterus annectens | reverse complement strand
TATGGTGAATTTCTGCCAGGATGTTTTGTTATCTGATCCAATGGAGAAAGTGTTCTTAGTATTTGACAGCACTTTCAGTGCATGTTCTTTAGTGGGGGGGGGGGTTGTTGAGAGGTGCATGCTTTGGATAGTCATCTCAGGGGTAAAATGTGCACTAAATGTATTTGCAAGTATATTGGCAATATCCACTAGGTCTGAGAAGGCTTTGCCATTTAGTGTGAGTTACATACATTGTTGAATAACTGTTTTTTTTTCTAGTTTTCTAAAATAACTAAAGAAGATTTTGTAATTGTCCTTGGCTTCAGATGCTAACCTGAGTTCATGAGCTGGTTTAGTAGAGCAAACAGTCTGTTTTTAAATTCTTAGTCAAACTCCTAATATTTTCCTTGACTTAGGGGTCTTTAATTCTGTGGTATACTCTAAAGACTTGTTTATGTCTATTGTTGATTTTATTTATATCGATGGACCACCATGGTGGTTTGCATTTAAATTTCTCATTGTTTTTTGATATAGATGAGAACAAAACTCTTGCTGAGACAAGAAGTGGGGTAATGTTGTTATAAGCAACTTTTGAAACATTATCATAGAATTTCCAGTGATTTTTGTGCTAGAAATTTTGGTTCATTTATTTAATATATTTAAAATTTGTTAACTGCATAGGTAAACTGGCCCAAAGACACTTTTCAGTCACTACCTGTGCCAGGGAGGCCTGACAATACAAGTAAACATACATAAAAATATAGAACTGTTAAACAGAAATTTACACTGGCAATGACAATAACAGTTTTAACTATAACACAATACTGAATTTTTATTAGACCATTTGAATTTTCATGTAGGTACAAGTCATTACTAACAGATCACATTAGATTTCAGTTCAATTCCAAAGAAGCATTTCAATGAACATGATAAGCATTGAATTAGTATTAAGCCAGTAGATTGAATATACAATTCTTCCCTATCTTAGAGGTGCTTTCTAACCAAATTTGAATTCCAATATTTTGGTTTCTTGGGGTGGGGGGGGTAGATAGTTTGAAGGATAAGTTATCAGCTTCTGGTCTGACTTAATTGGTAAGATAATTAGTAGTTGTGTTGTGTATGGTGATGCTACATTTTAGCATCACTGTTTAAATGGGCCTACTTCAGAAGACTGAAAAACCAAAAGACTGAAAATTCAAAATACTGAATGATGTAATTTGTCCCTTCTCCACTGTTGTGCGATTTTGGAATTGGTATATATAGTTAGCAGGTGGTGTGGGGAGCGCAGTCCCCCACATGAGGGGTGCAGGGGGGCTTGCCCCTGCATTAAAAATGTGTTCAGTATTTTGAATTTTCAGTCTTTTGGGATTCAGTCTTTTGGTTTGTCAGTCATTTGAAGGAGACCTGTTTAGATACATAGATATTTAGATAAGTAGATAACTAGCTAGTTAGATAGACAGATAGATAGATAGATAGATAGATAGATAGATAGATAGATAGATAGATAGACAGATAAAGATACATATTTTACTGAACATATATATAACAATGTATTTTTAATGGATATACCTTTATATAACAGTGAATACACTACAATTATGTAGGGGGCATGCCCCCCACATGAATACACTACATTTATGTAGGGGGCATGCCCCCCACACCCCCCTTACTTAATATTCTAGGGGCTATATTTCATTTTCAACCAAATGAAAATCGACCAAATGAGCTTTCAGTCAAATGAGCTTTCAGTGAAGTGGGCTGCCTGAAATCATTGTAAATTAAAACCAGGAACCAAGCTGGATCACAAACTCATTTAATAAGACCACAAATAAAAAACGAACTCCTCAATACATTTAAACAAACATAAATTTGACTTAGCGCTTTCACCCGTTATGCTTCGTGAGTTTCTTCAGAGTAGTTTTATGAATGCAGCAGCTGCTTTATAAATAGTAATTCAACCATCAATTACTTAATCAAATTCCATGGAAATATATTGCACTAATTAATTTCATTTTTGTATATAAAACACAATGTAGGACAGATCAGACTAACCAGTAAAAATAATATTACTTATTACTAATAAATATCAATATTTTAACACTGTTAAAAAACTTTAAAATTAATTTATATAAATAAATAAAATATAATAATTCATAAATTGTTATTATATTAATACAATTTCTAATACATGTGTAACTCATTTAAATACAGTGTGATTTTAATTTTAAATAAGAAGATGTAGATATATATTCATTAATCCCAGGCCAGTTACATGCATCTAATCTTAACTGCCATATACATTCTTTCAGCTCTAATAAGGCATTTACATCACCTTCTTTGCTACTGCCCTGTGGTATCCTGTCTATCACAAAAAACAAAAATCTTTTAAAATTTGTACAGTTCTTACTGTGCATATAAAGTGCACTAGTACTTTTTTTGTTTTTAATGTCCCTGTTATGTTCTGCAATCCTATCTTTCAATTTTCTTATAGTCTTGCCTATATAAAAGGCTGGACATGATAAACAAGTTGCTAAATAAACAACTAATTTTGTATTGCAGTTTACATGACCAGGGCATTTGATAGTACGATTATGGTGCTTAATGCTAACGTATGGTCCATCATTTATGAACCTACATCCCCGACAAAAAACACATTTCCTCATTTGTGAATATTTAAAAATAGTTTCACTTTCAAAATGTTCTTTTAAATTCTTTCCTCTAGTATATACAATGTGTGGAGAACTACCTATGTATTGTGTTAAGTCTGCTTGATCACTAAATACTGTTCTCCATACCTCATGTACACCATCAACTATTGTGTTGATGTTGTTAGTATATGGCAACTGTAGCAAACTCATGCTCGAAAAATCATCTTTTTTTCTTTCATTATTTTCATTAGAAAATCCGTATTTAATAATTGGCCTAAACGTAGACTGTCTTTTGGAATATATTTCATTTTTAATTTGATCCAACAATTCAGTTGGATATCCCCTGTCACTCAGTAAGTGCGTCAAAAACTCAATTTGTGAAACAAATTCCTCATCTTCACTTATAATCCTTGACAGCCTTACCATCTGTCCTTTAACCAAGTTGTGTTTTTGGAAATATGGGTGGCAACTGTCAAAGTGAAGATAGGAATTTGAAAAAGTTTTTTTCCTAAATATGGTTGATTCTATTCCGTCCCCTTTTTTGTATATTTTTATATCCAAAAATTCACATTCATTTTCATTAAAACTATTAGTAAATTTTAAAAAGGATGTGGTACTTTCTAAATAAACCACAAATTCATTCAATTCTTCCTTTGTTCCTTTCCAAAATATAAGTATGTCGTCTAAAAATCTCAAATATATACTAATCTTAGGCCAAAACCTACTTTTAAAGACATACCTACTTTCCCACAAGGCTAGTACAAGGTTTGCATAAACAGGAGCACACCTTGCCCCCATTGCTACACCTGCACTTTGTTGGTAATATTCACCACAAAATTGAAAGAAATTATTTTCAAGTACCATCTCCATTAATTCAACTATTACTCTACACTTAACAGTATGAAATTTACCAAAAGCTTTCAAACTTGATTCAAAATATTCCAGTCCTTCTTCTAGAGGTATCACTGAAAATAAATTAATAATATCTAATGTAACCATATTTGTATTTGTAAGCTGATCTTTGTCTATGTCTTTCAGTGTGTTCAAACAATGCCATGAATCTTTTAATATGTGTTTAATGCTTTTAATCACCTCACCACATTGCACATCAATATAATGTGCCAAAGCTTCTGTTTTTGATTGTTTCGCTGAGACTATTGGTCTAAAAGGAGGGTTTGAAATACTTTTATGTACCTTCGGTATTCCAAATATGGAAGGTGTAATAGGATATTCCATAGTTAAATAATCATACTCTTGTTTAGTTATTACACCTTCAATAAATAAGTCATGTAATAGCCAATCCATTTTTGTATATGCTTTTACCATGTCATATTTAGAAACCCTAGTATATGTCATCTCATCATTTAGCATTTCTGTCATCTTGTGTTGGTAGTCCGTTGTGTTCATAATCACCACCCCTCCCCCTTTATCTGGTTTCATAATTCTTTGTGTTTTTCATATTCTTATAAGTTTTCCTTATATGTGTTTCACAAAAGTTTTCAAACAGATGAATAATGGGATGGTTCGGTGGGATAAATGTGCTTGTTCTCTTTAACTTCAAATTGTTTTCTATTAAATTAAAACTAGTATCCACAGGTCTCTTAAAAAACATCTTTAAGTTTAACTGCCGAGTGTACATTCTAATGTTTAAAAGCACCTTCCCTATATCTAAATTAAATGTTGGAATAAATTTAAAACCTTTTCTAAATAGTGATAAAAAGTTAGAATCAAAAATTCTCTCACTGTAATTATAAACAGAAAACCCTCCGTCAGTAACAATTTCATAATGCAATCCATCATGTTCCTCTATATTCATACAGTCATCTGTAAAAACATTGTTAATATCATTATTCCATTGTGTATTTGATTTTACTAAGTCATTAGGTGTTTGTTCGAATAATAAAAATGATTCAGAGTTTAAAGAAGGAAATTCCGTTGTTTCGTTTAAAGTGCATTGTGCTGTGTTTTTCAATATGCTTTTTATCTGTATCTGCCCCTGTTGTTGTGTGCATAATATTGAATTTGACCCCTGTTCCGTTCCCTCGACCGTTCTGATCTCCGAGGGACTGGTTCGTCTAAAAAAGCATCATCAGCCTCACTAAATGTGTCACGGTACCTTTGGGTGTCTGTTTCCCTATTCCCTGCACTATCATAACATGTTGTATGTCTGTTCTGATTGTCAGTAATATTATTTGCAAAAAAACTTTTGTAATCCTTAAAATGTGCATATGCTTTCTTGTTGTTATAATCCAATGTATCCCTCTGTAACTTTTTATTTTTATTTTCTAAACCATTGCTGACAAAGTTTTTTATTTCAACTAAAACAGAGTTAAATTTTCCCTTCTTGTGTTCAAATAATAAATCTTTTTTTATATTGCTGTCTAAACAAGTAAGCTTCTCATTCAGTTTATTCAGTCTTATGTTGTTGTTTTTAATTATCAGCTTAATCAAGTCTTTGCCAGCGTTGTCAAAAATTTTTTCAAGTTCTCTAAGCAGGTTTACATCATTATCAAAACCAAAAGGTACCTTAAACACCCTCAGTCCCTTCGGTATTTGGTTTAATTCGAGGGATCTTTCAAGGTAGACATTGTCCATTTGAAAAGTTTTGAACTTTCGCAAAGTTCTCTCAAACTCTTCTATTTGTTTGTTTAATGTTCCTACATCTCTATCCGATTGGTAGCGGTCAAAACGTGGAATAGAAAGTATCTGTTCTATGTTAAAAAAAGAATTAAATCCATTTAATCCGTTGCCTTCACTGTTGCCCCCGTCCCGAGCGTTACTTTCGGAATTCGGCTCCGGAACAACATGTACGTCATTTCCTTCACCAGTCCGTGCAGTTCTGTTACCAATTAAATCCCTTGAACCATGGCTGGTTACGGGGTTACCATTGTGTGAAGTGCCTGGTGTTGAATGCAAGGTATAAATTAGTTCCTCGGTGTCCGATAACACCGGGAAAGCCTGTTCAACATCCACCTTGTCCTTATTATTAGGACTTTTTACTTGTTTAAATGCGGTTAAAAGTTGTTCGGTAATTGCAAGCTGCTGCTTTAATAACTGCTCGATTGTAGTCATAACGTAAAAAAGTTAAAATAGTCCAAATGTTGTCATTCTTTACCCTTAGAAGAGTTCGTTAGGTATATTTTCTTTAAATAGCACACAATTTTAGCCGATAGCTCATGAACACTGTCCAAAAAAGTACTAGTGCACTTTATATGCACAGTAAGAACTGTACAAATTTTAAAAGATTTTTGTTTTTGTGATAGACAGGATACCACAGGGCAGTAGCAAAGAAGGTGATGTAAATGCCTTATTAGATCTGAAAGAATGTATATGGCAGTTAAGATTAGATGCATGTAACTGGCCTGGGATTAATGAATATATATCTACATCTTCTTATTTAAAATTAAAATCACACTGTATTTAAATGAGTTACACATGTATTAGAAATTGTATTAATATAATAACAATTTATGAATTATTATATTTTATTTATTTATATAAATTAATTTTAAAGTTTTTTAACAGTGTTAAAATATTGGTATTTATTAGTAATAAGTAATATTATTTTTACTGGTTAGTCTGATCTGTCCTACATTGTGTTTTATATACAAAAATGAAATTAATTAGTGCAATATATTTCCATGGAATTTGATTAAGTAATTGATGGTTGAATTACTATTTATAAAGCAGCTGCTGCATTCATAAAACTACTCTGAAGAAACCCACGAAGCATAACGGGTGAAAGCGCTAAGTCAAATTTATGTTTGTTTAAATGTATTGAGGAGTTCGTTTTTTATTTGTGGTCTTATTAAATGAGTTCATGATCCAGTCTTGGTTCCTGGTTTTAATTTACAAGTATGCCTGAAATCATTTTCGACCAAATGAAATTCAACCAAATAAATGGATTCCATATATATACATATATATATATATATATATATATATATATATATATATATATATATATATATATATATATATATATATATATAGTGTGTGTGTGTGTGTGTATATATATATATATATATATATATATATATATATATATATATATATATATATATATATATATATATATATATATATACACACACACACACACACACATATATATATATATATATATATATATATATATATATATATATATATATATATATATATATATGTGTATATATAAAGAGAGAGAGAGAGAGCTACTCCAAAGCCTTTAGTTAAAGGGATGGAGGTTGTCCTCACCACAAAAACTTTGTATTTGCCTTTTATTTTATTTTATTTTTTATTTATTTATTTTTTTACTTTTTTTCTATATTTTTCTGCATTGTTGGGTTATTAGGTTGGTTGGGGTTTCATTAGGCTGGAGTTGATGTTGCATCGACCCATGGATTATTCATATATATATATATATATATATATATGTGTGTACAAACAAACATACAATGATACAATGAGTTATTCTAACAGTGGAACCAAGAAAACAGGTGGAACAAAACACATATCCACCTGGTTCCATGGTGTAGAGGTATAGAACCCTGACTATAGGCCAAGTAACTGGGAATCAATTAGAGGCTCCAACACTGATGGAAGTAGGCATGGTGATGCATAGTGAAGGGGTTGATACCCTCTGGAGGATGAGGGTGCATATGTTTAGGGGCATCTCAAGATCTTGATCATTCTGGCAAAGACTAGAGAGGGAGAGAAAATAGTCTATATTGCCTATGATGTGGGGTCTAGTGCATTAAGTGCTTTCCACAACTACTTCATCAGCAGCAGCAGCAGCAGCATCATGAATGTCCATTTTCCCATTTTTACATGGATTCATGGAGTCAAGTCAACTGTCACCATTTCTCTCTGTTGAGAGCCACTCTCCCACCTTCTTTGACAGTCATTCTTGCCTCTCTCAGGGATTCTCTTATGCAAGCCACCCATCTCTTAGCTGGACATCCTTTTCTCCTCTTGACTTCTTCCTGTCTCTCCCGAATCAGCTTTACCACATTGTCTTCTGCTTTCCTGCACAAATGACTGAACCACCATAATCTGTTGGCCTTGACCTTCTCTGTAATTGGGCCCCTTTGGCTTCTGCTGTAATATCCTTCTTCATTTCTCCCACAGTGTGCAACCTACTACTCATCTCAGGTACATAACTTCATTGATCTGAAGCTTTCTGTACTGCTCTGCATCATTGCCCAGGTTTCTGTGCCATACAGAACCACTGGTCGCGCCATACCTTTCAACTTCTTTGGCATTCTTTCACACACTACCCCTAACAGTTTATACCAATTAGTTGCAACTCCTCTAATTCTAGCCTCAACCACTCAGATCAGACTTCCCTTCTCATCAGTTACAACTCACTGATACTTGCATCTCTTAACCTGTCTCACCGTTTTCCATTCTATGTCAGTTTGTCAGTTTTAAGATTCATTTTGATTCCCCCATTTGTTGCCATTACAACTGTTTGACTGTGTTCAGTCCTGTCCTGTCTACGTTCATTTTTGCATTTCAGTCTCCAGACTTTTGCTGGAGTTTTCATTCAGCGTCTGCTTGTAATGCCATATCATTTGCATATAGCATCTTTGCTGATTTGTCCCCTCTGACACCTTTGCTGATGTAGTCAATAACCAGTATGAGCAGTAGTGATTATAGAGTTGAGCCTTGATGTACACCCTCTCCCACAGGGAATGCATCAGTAAAATCAAACACTGATCGTACTTGAATCATTGTGTCTAAACTAATTTGACCAATGTTTCTGGGACTTTGAACCACAGCAGGACTGCCCAAATCAGCTTTCTTAGAACCTTAAAATATGTTTTTTTCCAAGTCTAGGAATGGCCAATTGGACACTTTCATCATCTCTTGTTCCTTCTCCACTATCTGCCTCATTGCAAACAGTGTGTCAGGTGTTCTGCATCCTGATCTGAATCCAAACTAATCATCTTATGCATTTGTCTATCAATCACCCTCTCCTGTACTTATATGCAGTGTGCCAGAAGTTTAATATGTCTGTACTGCATGCAGGTGTGAATGTCCCCTTTGCTTGTGCAATGGCATTAGAATACTTATTCTTCAGACATCTGGGATATGCCCTTCTCTCCACACTGCAATGAGTACCCTCAAGAGCCATTTCTCCACTAAAGATTCTAACCATGTGATAATACCAAAAAATAAATAAAAAAGCGACCATGACTTGCAGATTAAACTTGTAACCACAAAAATTGAAAAGAATCACTACTTAGAACTTTACCAGGACTAATCCACAAACAGCACATAGGGTTTAGGGTTGAACAAGTTTGCCCTTTAAACAATTACACTTCATCAGCACTCAACCCTAACCACCATTTGTGTGCTGTTTTTGGATTAGTCATGATGAAGTTCCAAGTAATGTTTGCTTCTTTATTTTTAGCATGATCATATCTAAAAATGATTTTATTTGAGCATGCTGTTTTCTTTGACTTCGTCTTCCTTAGTGATTTTTCACTTCTTCTGGGTTGGGTTTTCCTTCCTCTTTCTGTGCAGGCTGTGCATGAAGCAATATGGCTTCAGTGAGGGTTTCTTCATTCAGAAGCTTTGTGAAGTACTCCTTCTATCTGCCCTCGATGTTGTCTGGACTGATAAACAGATTGTTGCTGATATTCCTTATGAATGGGTTCTGCCAACAATCTATTTTATCTTTCTGTCTTTGCAGACTGATAGAGCATCGTTATGCTGTCTGCTAAGTCACTTTTCTGAAAATGGCAGAGAATTCAGGTTACAGTTGCAAGATGTCTTTGATAAACTGGCACAAAATAAGTTTTGATAATAAGGACCCCTGAATATTACTATCAGGATAGATAGAATAGGATTTCAGGATTGTAGGACTCCACATGGTTGTGGCAGTACAAATAATGAAGGAGAGGCCATTCTAGGCTCCTATCTGGAAAACAGCTTAAAGGTGGACAATACATGGTTCATCAAGAAAGACAATTGCATGAACACCTACAAGAATGGTGAACATGCAACTCATGTAAATGCCCTCTTAGTGAGAAAATGGCACTCTGGTGAAATCAGATGATTGCAATGTCATCCCTAGTCAAACAGCTGGCTCCCAATATAAACCACTAGTGACCATAGTATGCTGCAAATAGTGGCCAAAGAAAGCTCTATAGTCAGCAGAGTATAGGCTGAAGACCTTAAAGTTGAATGAAGCGAAAAGTCAGGAGTTCAAGGAGATACACACACACACACACACACAATACTGGCTACCATCCCTGTTTTAGTTTTTTCACTTCTTAAGGAAGTAGAATACATATTTTTATCACCATTGTATGTGCTCTGTCAGCCACCATAACTCACCCCCAATCATACAAAGAAAGAAAAAAATGCAGTCTTATGCCCTGAACACAGAAAAATCACCAGTCTCAAAAACATTGCATCCACATAAATCAATTCAGCAAAACTGGACTTTTTTCCCAAGATTGGTATGAAAAACATAAAGTCATACAAAATAAAAACAAAAATCACAGCCAAACCAGTAGCTCAGAAAACAACAAACACATTAAAAAAACTTACAATAGCTAAACTACAAGCATATTGCTGACCAAATTTCTAAAACAGCATTGCACAATCACTGTGTTAAAACATAAGTATAGCAAACAAAACATCATGACAACCCATAAGCTATGCAACCTACTCAAATTACATTCAACAGTCAACTAATGCTGTTACAGCATTCCTTTGAAATAAATAACAAACCATAATCCAAACTAAAGCTGTGCAAAACAAAGTAGATAAGTAGACTATATGGGGGTCTGCTTGAGTGATAAATGAAATTTACTGTTGAACTGAGAATATGCACTCCTCATGCAAGCTCCTCGTGGTGCCCTGCAGAGTCCTACAAGCGGCCAAGAGACAAAAGAGAGACTTTGGACTTGATTAAGTATTGTTTTTGCTTGTTGTTTCCCTGAAACGCTAATCCCACCTAAAACGCGGCTTTTCAGTGCTTCTGTGGATCCCTAGTGATATCTGCATTGCTTACTGTACTTATTTCTTTTTGCACTTGAAAAAGGTTACTGTTTGATGTTTTTGCATTTAAGTTACCTGTAACACAGTCGCAGGCTACACACTCAAGTGCGCTAGCCTCCTCTGTGTATTTAAAGTAATTTAAGCTCTGCATTTCTGTTGTTTCTGAAAAAAAAAATCACAAAAAAACTCCTTGTTTTCCCGCCTTTCTGAACTAGTCTAGTCCAGTTTTCAGGCTTTGCTGAATCCAGGACTGTGGTAAATGTTCCTGTGTTGCCCATATCATACTTGGATAGTTAGGTGGCTTCCTTGTTCACTGTGAGAGAGGGAACTCTGAGCAGCCTATCTGTCCCTGAAGGAGTGGTCCCAGCCCAGCGACTTGTAGCTCATTGGCCATTTTTGGCTAATTTCTATCCTTTTGATCTCCCTGGTATAAAAACCGCTTAGTGCGGTTTTGCACTTGTATACAGCTCAGCAAGCTCCTCGAGGTGCCCTGCAGAGTCCTACAAGTGGCCGAGAGACAAAAGAGAGACTTTGGACTTGATTAAGTATTGTTTTTGCTTGTTGTTTCCCTGAAATGCTAATCCCACCTAAACACAGCTTTTCAGCACTTCTGTGGATCCCTAGTGATATCTGCATTGCTTACTGTACTTATTTCTTTGTTGCACTTGAAAAAAGTTACTGTTTGTCATTTCTGCATTTAAGTTACCTGTAACACAGTCGCAGGCTACACACTCAAGTGTGCTAGCCTCCTCTGTGTATTTAAAGTAATTTAAACTCTGCATTTCTGTTGTTTCTGAAAAAAAAAACACAAAAATAACTCCTTGTTTTCCCTCCTTTCTGAACTAGTCTAGTCCAGTTTTCAGGCTTTGCTGAATCCAGGACTGTGGTAAAGGTTCCTGTGTTGCCCATATCATACTTGGATAATTAGGTGGCTTCCTTTTTCACTGTGAGAGAGGGAACTCTGAGCAGCCTATCTGTCCCTGTAGGAGTGGTCCCAGCCCAACAACTTGTAGCTCATTGGCCATTTTGGGCTAATTTCTATCCTTTTGATCTCCCTGGTATAAAAACCGCTTAGCGCGGTTTTGCACGGGTTTGCACTGTTTAGCTGCGGTTAAACTATTCCAGGCTCCACGAAGTCTGCACTCAAGTTTTTCCCTTGAAACTTGATACACTTCAACCCAGCACTAGAAATAAGGCATTTTAAGACCGGCACTTACTAAAACTCACTAAAACTAGCTCTAGCTTACAACTGGCACTTCAGCCCTATACTCAGGAAGTATAAGGCTCTTTACTCATCCAATTAGCAATACAGTCCAAACCATCTATTCAGGCATGTTCAAGGGACAGCTTCAGGTGTACTCTCTGGTCCAGCTGGTGAATCTGGGCATCCAGAGGCAATGTTACAATTGCCTCATGTACACAGACAACCCCCTCCTCCTCCCAACCAACACAAACATATGTGAAAGATGCAGCTACACAGCCAAGCTGGCGGCTAAGCTCTCTCAACCCACGACTGGATCATTCAGTCACAAGGAGAATGGCAACACTAGCACCACATTACCAGACTCACATAGACCAGCCATAGCTGCACCAGCAAACAACTCTCAGAAACATGCAAAAACATACTCGGAGGCTCTAAATAAGAACCTGCCTAAACAACAGAGACCTCTTAAGCATGCACCCAAGCAACCCCCACCCCACAACAGAAACCAGGTAACACATATGTCACAGCAGTGTGCCAAGCAAAAACAGCCACTAAGGCTAAATAACACACCTAACACACTAGTAATCAGTGATTCTATCATCAGGCACACAGACATCCCACTCACTAGACTGAACAAGGAGAAGGTTACCATAAGCTGCCTGTTGGGTGCCAGAATCCACCACATAACACATGCACTCAGGTCACTCCACAAGTACAGATATGACTCTGTCATTGTACATGTTGGCGTAAATGACCTGAGACGTACCTCCCTGGACTACATGAAAAGAGACATTGAGGAGCTCTCTGACCATGTAGCCCAGGCTGGTATGACTCTGACTCTGAGTAGCATCCTGCCCTCACCCAAAATGATGCCAGCATATCAAGAAAAAATGATCAGTTTCAACAATTGGTTAAACTACTGGTGTCATTCAAAGGGGATCCAGTACTTGTCAGCCTGGGACAACATGCTTGACAAGCCACGTTGCTTTGCCAGAGACGGCTTGCACCTGTCGCCCCTGGGCTTTCGAATACTGGCCAAGACTCTTGCCACCCCAATACTGCCTTTTTTAGGCAAGGCTCAAAAGGCAAACCCGCCTCCATAAACAACAATAATAAACAAAAACTGAGGGTAATGCTGCTCAACGCCAGAAGTCTAAACCTCAAAATGCACGCACTCAAGGCTCTCCTTAGTATGGAAGAAATTGACGTATGTGCTGTGACAGATACCTGGTTCAAGGCTCCAGAGAGCACCCCAGCACTACCAGGCTATAACTCCTACCATACCTTTAGGTCCCAAAACCAGGACTGGAACACAAAAGGAGGGGGTGTGTCCATATTCATCAAGAACACCCACACTTCCAGGCTGGTAGCACAGCATTCGGAATCTGAGACCATCCAAGTGCAATTGACAGAGGGTAAATTGACTATTCAATTTATAGCTTGCTACAGATCTCCCACCCTGTCTCAGGACCCTTACACAGCATTCCTGAGAACATTAGAAAGTATGAAGATTTTACCCAACACCATGCTACTGGGTGACTTCAACTATCCAAACATTGACCGGGAAAACTACTCAAGCTCAAACACCCTACCCCAACGCTTCCTTGAGTTTATAAACTCAAATGCCCTGGAACAGCTGGTCACCACTCCCACAATAGGTGACAACATACTAGACCTGGTCATCACCAACATGGGGAACCTATGTTCCACACCTGAGGTAAACTCGTCAATGGTAAGATCAGTTCACAAACTAATCACACTGGACATCCACATCCTGACCCCCCCCCCACCACAGTCAAGGAAATCAAGGTAAAAAACTTCTCTAAAGCCAACTTCACACTCCTCAAGACCGAGGTGGGAAGTTTCAAAGCTCCCAATCAAATGGAAAATGATGACCCATCGGCAAAATCCTTTACAAGCGCATTCCATGAACTCCTTCAAGAATGCATGGACCAAGCCATCCCAAGTAAAACCAAGACCAACTCCTCAAAAAAGAGGAAGCCAGTCTGGTGGACCCTGGCCATAAATAAACTTTACAACAGAAGGAGGAAACTCCTACAAGACAGAACAAAATCCCAAAATAAGAAGGCATCTCTGATTAACATCAGTAAAAAACTGCGCTCCCTCATTAAATCATGCAGGGCCAACTTCGAAAGAAAAATAGCCAATGACTTTGAGGATAACCACAAGGCCTTCTTTAACTATGTCAAGAGTCTAGGGGCAAACTCTCAGATATGCTCCGAGCTAGTGCATAATGGCCATAAATACACTGAACCAACAGACATTGCCAACATCCTGGCTGACAAGTTCAGTTCAAACTTCACCCCCCCCTCCTCTCCACCAAAGGGACTAGCACCCATCCCAGTAGAATGTGGCGCTCCAGATATCTCAGACACACAAGTAAAGACAGCCCTTGCAAATGCCAAAAACACAGCAGCAGTGGGACCAGATGGTATCCCAGGTTGTGTCTTACATGAGTTTCAAAATGAACTACCCCCCCCCCCCCATCTCAAAACACTATTCAAACTCAGCCTCTCTACAGGCTATGTACCCAAAGAATGGCGTACAGCAACAGTCATACCACTCCACAAAGGTGGTGCTACAACTGACCCTTGGAACTATCGCCCTATAACCTTGACTAGTTTGGTCTGCAAAGCCATGGAACGCATTGTCATGGAGCTCATTAACAGGGACATTGGGAACCTCCAGACACTGGACCCCACCCAGTTCTGCTTTGTTAAAGGCAGATCTTGCCTCCTGAACTTGGTCGACTTCTTCGAAACAGTCACCAAGGCCATAGATAAAGGGAAGGTGGTCCACACAGCATATCTGGACCTCGCTAAGGCAATCAACACCATCCCACGCTCAGAAATCATAGACAAACTCACCAGCTTAAATATCAACCCCCATGTCATGAGATCGGTTGCCAGTTGGCTCTCAGACAGAACCCACATGGTAAGAGTGGCAGGCGCCATGTCTGACTCTAAACCAGTCACAAGCGGAGTCCCACAGGGGTCAGTCCTGGTACCCCTCCTGTTCGGTATATATTTCTCCGAAGTACAGGCAAATGCGGAGGGACTGTGGCTAACCAAGTTCGCAGATGACTGTAAATTGGGTGCAATAATTGACTTTCCGGCTGACACAGACATCCTGCAAAAGGGTCTCTCAGAGACAAACACCTGGTGTCAAAGTCACGGCCTCAAGCTAAATGCCAAAAAATGTATAGTAATCCCATTTGGGAAAAACAAAGTACCTACAAACTATCACATAGATGGGAATCCACTAAGTACAGAAAAAGTAATTAGGGACCTGGGTACCCAAGTAGATAGCATGCTCTCCTTTGAGAACCACATAGCCAAAACAGTCAGGAAATCCTTCTATGTGTCACACCTGATCACAAAGGGTTTCTCATCCAGATCCAAGGAGGTGATTGTGCCACTTTACTCCTCACTCATTAGGCCCATAATAGAGTACAATGCCCCATTTGGGATGTACCTCACTAGACACCTGCAGCAACTAGAAAGACCACAGAAGTACCTCACTAAGAGGATTAAGGACCTTAAACAATTACCCTATGAAGCACGACTAAAAAAGCTCTAGCTCTTCTCAGTCGCTTACCGCCTGCTCAGAGGTGACCTATGCCTGACCTATAGGGCCATGTCAAACCCTGCACTAATGGACATGCTTCACCTCAAAAAAAGAGATCCCTCAGAACCACTCGTTCTAGTGACTTGAACCTATGCACAACAGTAAACAGGACATACTGGAGGGATAGATTCCTATCCCAGCGACTCCCCTCACTCTGGAATAGAATCCCAATCCATATTTGACAGAGCTCCTCTCTTACCCTCTTCAAGAGAAATCTTGATGAGTGGATGGGTAATTGTAAGTTCTACTCTGGGATCACTTCAAGAGCCCTATTAGACAGAGCCCCAGGTTACTAATCTAATGGGGAGGTGAAAGCTATCACTCTGTGGCTAGGCTTATAAATGCCCCTGGACAGATAGCCTAGTACTTATCTATGAACCTATGAACCTATACTAGTTCCCCAAATGAATATTTATCAGACAGCAGACTCTTACATATTACACATACACACACACACACACACACACACACACACACACACACGTCTTTGTCTTATATATATATATATATATATATATATATATATATATAAAATATATATATATATATATATATATATATATATATATATATATATATAGATTCACTTTATAATCTCAAAATACTGAAATATTGAATTTCAGTATCTCGAGACTATAAAGCTGAAAACTCCCAAACCACAAAATTCAAAACCATGAACATCAACAAAACACTACACCACACATACAAACACAAATACACCTACCTCCTGACACTACAACAAAGCAAAACAACACACACGAACACAACAAAACAAACATACACACCTACCCTTCATATAGGCAGGGGGGCAAGCCCCCCTGCACCCCCATGAGGGGGGCTGCACCCCCCACACCCTCGCTACTTATACATATTAACTCTGAGGTTGAACTAAACACCAAAATTCAGAAAACCCACCACCACACATTCTACACCCCCCTTGCACAAATACATATCACATACATGCAAACACCACCATTCTCAACACTGAAATGCTCACACTCTTACCTACCTACCCTAACCCACACCTAAAACCCCCCAACACACTCACAAACACACAAACTCTCCCCAAAACCCTTAAAAAACATAACACTTACCTAACGCGCCATCAGTACCGCAGGTTCGACATTTCCGGGTTCAGTATTCTACAGTTTCGTGCAACTGCAGATTCAACACTTTAGTCTCAAGATACTGAAATTCGACATTTCAGTATTTTGAAATTCCAAAGGTAACCCATATATATATATATATATATATATATATATATATATATATATAAAATATGTATATATATATATATATATATATATATATATATATATATATATATATAATATATATATATATTTATACATATATATATAGATATATATATATATAAATATATATATACATATATGTGTACATATATATATATATATATATATATATATATATATATATATATATATATATATATATATATATATATATATATATGATCAGATCTTGGACTATTCACTGAAAGCACATTTCACTGAAAGAAATTAAATTTCTAAATATAATAGTAAATTAGTGGGGAGTTTCACCCCCTCACACCCTTCAAAGTGGGGGGCTGTGCCCCCCACACACCCCCCCTATCTGTTTATGCTAACTCCAGGGTCGCACCACAGTGGGGAGAAGGGCATATATGTTTCTTTCAGTGAAATGTGATTCAATGAAATGTGCTTTCAGTGAATAGTCCAAGACTCATATAGGAACATAGGAAATTACTAGGCTAATGGCCCTTGGCCTTTACAAGCCCAGTCATGTTCTTACCCTTGTTTCCACGATCAGCAACTATTACTCCTGTCCAACAGAGACAAAGGTAGAACCCCTGGGATGAATTTATGGTCACCCAGCCAATTGTCCAGATTGTATTTGAAGAGGGCCAGTAAGGTGCTCTGTTTGACATGAAGTGGAAGTCTTTTCCAAAGGTGTGGTAACCTCTGGGAGACAAATCTGTCCCTTCAGCAGGTTTTATTAATGTCACATACCAGGTTAAGGTCTTTAGAGCAAGTAACTCGTGTGCCATTTGATTTTCAGATATAAAGCATTTCCAGTAACGCAGGGTCAAATATTGCCTTATATGCAAAGCAGAGATCACCTATGAGTAGTCTTTATGAAACGAATAAAGTGACAGTGATTTCAGATGATCCTCATAGGACAGATGGTGAAGACCTTGAGTTTTCCTTGCAAGGAACCTTTGTAGTTTCTCCAATTGCTGCAAGTGCTTAGAAAGGTACATACCAAAAGGGGCATTGTACTTAATTATTGGCCTGATGAGGGAAGAGTACAGAGAAGTAATAACTTCTTTTTTTCTGGTGGCAATGCCCTTATTTATGAGATGGGTAATATTGAATGCCCTTCATACCACTGTGTAGATATGGTGGTCAAAGGTAAGGTTGCTGTCCACCTGTGTGCCCACGTCTCTCACCACTGAGTGCATACTTAAGGTGTTGCTATTGATGTGTATCAGGAACATCGCTTTTACCAAAAGGAATGATAATAAATGTTTTACACTGAGTTTAAGGCAATGACTTTGGCACCAATTATTTGTTTGTGTAAGACCATCTTGTAGGATGTTGACAGCATTTGGAGATTCGATGACTACTCCCAGTTTGCACTCATCAGCAAACCTTGCCAGCCGCAGACCTTTAGTTTTTGCTTGTACTTTGGAGAATTAAATTCCAAACAGCAGAGGTACCAGGACTGATCCCTGTGGAACACCACTGGTTACAGGTCTGCTGTTGGAGGTGGATTCCCCTATTTTGACTATATGAGTTCTATCAGTGAGTCAGAGACCCATCTAACAATATAAGGGTTGGTGCCTAGTTGGGTGAGTTTGTCAGTGATGCTGAGTGGATGATAATGTCAAATGCCTTGGCTAAGTCTAGGTAGGCTGTATGCACAGATTTTCCCTCATCCAGAGGCCTTGGTGACTGTCTCAAAGAAGTCCACCAGGTTTAACAGGCATGATCTCCCTTTGACAAATCCAAACTGAGTAGGGTGAAGTGCTTGGAGATTACCTATATCTTTGTTGATAAGGTCCATGATGATTCTCTCCATGGTCTTGCAGATAGAGATAGTCAGGCTAATAAGTCTATAGTTCCTGGGGTCAGTGGAAGCACCACCTTTGTGCAAGGGAATAACAGTGGCTGTTTTCCATTCTGCTGGTATGAAGTCTGTGCTTAAACTATGATTGAAAAGACTACCTAATGGTGTTGCTAATTCATGTTGGAGCCAATGTAGGATGTAGCCTTGGATGTTATCAAGTCCCATAGATGCTGTGTTTTTGGCCTTAGAGAGGGCATTTACAACCTGCTCATTAGAGATACAAGGTAGGGGACAGGTTATAGGGATGTCATGGGGTACGTGTGGTGGGGACAGGAGAGTGAAGTTTTCATAGAACCTGTCAGCCAACAGGTTAGCTATTTACACAGGCTCACTATATGTGGTATCATTAACTACCAGTTTTGCACAAATCTGGGCCTTTCCTTTTAGATTACAGATGCAACTATAGAATGCCTTGTGATTGTCCTTTGTTGAGGATGGTAATTTGGACTCATGGTTTGCTTTGGAGGACTTCACAAGAAGTCTTATTTGCTTGTTTAAGCTGAGTAGGTAGTGTTTCCAGTTTAAGAGGGCTTGCTCCTTCTTACATATCTGTTACATATATATTTTTTCAAATGGAAGATATCAAACAGGGAGAATATTAAAATTTTTTTTTTGAAGAAAGAAAATGTGAAATGTGGAGAATGTTGATTGAACATTTTATTGGATGTGTTTTATTTGATTAATTTGTTCAGTTTTCTGTGTTTTAGTTTGTAGTGTTTTAGGACAGGGAGATCTATTTTATTTATCTATTTATCTATCTATCTATCTATCTATCTATCTATCTATCTATCTATCTATCTATCTATCTATCTATTTATTTATTTATGTATTTATTTATTTATTTGACATTTGTTGACCAGGTAAGTCTGACTGGGAAATAGCCCTTTTTCAGCAGAGACCTGAGGAGAAAAGCTCCAATAGAAAAACCAGAAACAAAGGTAAATAACATGGAAAAAATATACAAATGAGTAGATTGTATCTAGACTAAGCATACATAGTACAAAGTTCAAAAATGTCAGAGAAAACATACAAATAAGAACATTCAAAAATAATGTACAATATATACATCATAATACAGTACAGTCAGTTTTGTACATAAAATAATATAGGAAAATATCCTAATAGGCCCAATGCTAGTGGAAGCTAGAGTAGAAGCAGAAGATTTCGAGGCACATAATATATACAGGGGGTTGAATCCCATGATAAAGGCCAGTGGTCAGACAACAGTTTAGGAAGCTATAGAAAACTGTTAACATATAGTATCAGGAAGCACAGAAACTATATGCATAGTATTAAGGAGCTGCAGAGAGAGGTGGGAGAGATAAGTGGCAAAGCTGTAAGGAGGGAAGATATCTTGAGATGACTTGAAGAGGAAAAAGATTGTAGAAGAATGGAGGTTATGTTAAGTAGGGTCCTTACACAGGCAGAACTAAGATTTATAGAGGTTTTCCCTCAGGATTGTTTTAAAGGACTTATGGTTACTGAAAGATCTTTCACTTAAGGCAGTTTATTCAAGGCATTAGCTACAGAGTGACTGTAAAGGAGTCTGACAATATTTTTATTAGGCTTATAGACTTGCAATAGGTGCTGTTGAGAGCTATGGTTAGGCGTGTAAGGCTGGATTAGAGTAAATAAAGAGAGGAAAATGAGGAGGGTTCATGAAGGATAGAGTGTGCTATGAGAAGCTGGGGAAGTAGAATTTGGTGATGAAATTCCAGCTACTGTCAGCTTTTTAGAGCAATGCAGTGGTGGATATGATAAGGTTGGCTGGAGACAAATCTTGCAATTTTATTGTAGGTGAGTTCAAGCTTGGACAGAAGTTTGGATTAGAGATTTGTGGGTATCTGGGCTGCATAGAGAAGTGTGGGAAATAGGAAAGCTTGTGCAAGAGAGAGTCTTGAAGCATTTATGAGGAACCTCTTATGCCTGTATAGCAGGCCTAGATTTTGATGTGTCTTTTTAATGCAATGCTGAGTGCGGAGATCGAACTTTAGTTGGTCATCAATAAGAACACCTAGAAGTTTAGTATGAGGTTCAGTGGAGATGGTTGTTTTGTTGAGGGAGGAGACAGTAAAGGTGGCTTTGTGATGTTAGAGAGTTGTAGGGAGGAATAGGAGAAGTTTGCTTTTCTATGGGTTAAGTAGTATTTGGCTGGAAGTAAGCCATTTTTCAACTGTATGAAGGGACTCTTGGGTGAGGATGTGGAGGTGAGTGATGGAGCAGGAGATAATTGTAGAGTTGTCAGCATATTGAACAATGGTAGAGAGTGGGCAAAAAGAGTGGTGGTCAGTGATAAAGATGTTAAAAAGTAGGGGTCCAAGGATGGAACCTTGAGGTACCCCTGTTTGAATTGGTAGGAAAGGAGAGAATTTGGATTGACATTTCACTGCCTAGACTCTATTGGAGAGGTAACTTGAGAACCAGGATAATGTGGAGTTGGAGAGGTTTAGTGAAGGTAGTTTGGATAGAAGTAATCTACAGGATACGGTATCAAAGGCTTTAGAGAGATCGCAAAACAAGCAGGAAACTAACTTATTATTGTCACAAGAATTTGCAATAATATCTATGAAGGATGTCAGAGCAGTAGTAGTGCTATGTTTCAGCCGGAAATCATGCTGGGTGGGTGTGAGAAGAATTTCTTGTAGAAGGTGGTCAAGAAGTTGTTTGTCGATACATTTTTCTAGAATTTTGACAGATGAGATAAGATGGCAATTGGTCTGAAGTTAGAGGGATTGGTTGAGTTGCCACCTTTATGCATGGGAATGGTATAGAATTATTTCTATATGTTAGGCACAGCGTTTTCCTTAATGGATCTATTGAGCAAAATGGAGATAGGAAAAGTGATAAAGCTGACAGAAATTTTTAAGAATTCTAGAGGAAGATTATCACCTGATGGAGAGGAAGTGTTAAGTTTGCTCAGAAGAGATTTAATATAGGATGCAGGGATGGGTTTACAAGAAAAGATAGGAGATGGAGTAAATGTAGAGAGTGAGGATTGAGTGATATTGTCATTCTTGATAAGGGTGTGGATAGCGTTGATGAAGAAGGTATTTAGAAATGTAGCTGTGTCAGTAGCAGAGCTAGTAGGGCAGGGATTAGGGGATGATGGGTTCCCAGGATGTAGCAGCTTATTAACTGAGTGCCAAAATTTTAGGGGGGTTAGAGCAGGGGTTGTTGAATGGTTTATGGAAAAAAATGTTGTTTATCAAGGGTTACCTTTTTTGGTTAAGTTATGGAGCTCTCTATACGTTTGAAGATCAGTGAGAGATTTGGATTTTTTATATTTTTTACACACACTATCTTTGTTATTCATGAGAATTCAGGTTGTTTTTGTTAGCCAAAGGGCATAATGTGTTTTTATTCTTAGTTTCCTAATGGGAGCCAGGGAGTTAAGTGCATCTCAAAGATGGTACTAAATGCCAGTACAGCTTCCTCTAGGGGGAAATTGTGGAGGAAGGACCAATTAATTGAAGAGAGCTGGTGGTTGAAAATTTCAGGATTAAAATTGGAGAGGTTGCAGCATATTTTGTATTGCTGGGGTTTACAAAGTTGAGGAGAATGTCTAAGTATGTAGGTGGGATGATGATAGCTTAGGGTATGAAATAGTATAGAGGGGTTGTGGTATACATTACCATTAGAGGTAAGGATCCAATCTAGAATGGAGCCAAAGTTGGTACATTTATTTAAGTGAGTAGGAGTGGACATTAGCTGAGTGAAACCAAAGAGGTTAATGGAGGTATTAGGGGAATTAGTCTCAAGGGCATTCCAGTCGATGTTAACATCGCCTAAGATAATGATTTCATAAGAGATGGTTTGTGAGATCCAAGAGAGAAAGGGCTCAAGGGTACAGATATTGTTACCTCAGGGAATGTAGACGGAGGTAACAGCTAAGTTTTTGTGTTTGTTTAATTGGCAATTGGCAATGAGAATTCTGGCAAGATGGAAGTCAGAGGTAGTGACTGAAAGAGATTGAAGAGTGAGCTGGTTATAGTAAAGAATAGCAGCACCTCCACCTTTCTTCTTAAGACGATCATGGCAGAGGATATTATAACCTGGAGGAAGTTTTTCAGTATCAGATATATGAGGTTTAAGACATGTTTCAGAGAGGCAGAGGATATCAGGAGTGTGTAAGGGGATCCAGGCATGGAAGGAGGATGTTTTGTTCATAATACTTTGAATGTTCATAGATAAAATAGATATGCTTTTGATGGGTGGACATGTGTGAGTATGAGAAGAATAATGAGAGGTAGAGAATTAGGGATGTGAGGAAAGAGAAGAGCTAGGATTAGGCCCAGTGTTTCGATGAATGTCACCTGACAGTAAAAGACTTAAGATGAGTAGTCTGAGATAAGTAAGGTGATTTTGTTAGTGTTTTTTATTTCATTTTGAGGGGGATTATAGGCAGGAAGAATATCTTAATTTTGTACAAGGTAGTGTTAGAATATGAAAATAGGGATGACGCTATATGGAAGATGTGGGTGGTAGAGAGAGTGGATGAGGAGTAGATAGATGTAGGTGTACAAGTTTTGGATGGAAGAGTATATGATAAGAGGTGGCAGTGTAGGTAAGGTAGAGAACATAGGTGGAGAAGATAGAAGTAAGCTGCTGGAGAAATATGCCTTTAAGGCAAACACAGTGTTGCAAAAGGCTTTGGGTTTGAGTAGGTTCTAAGGTTAAGTAATTAAGACTAGTGGTAGGTGTTATGAGATATAGTCTTGATTGGGATTAGTTGTTAGAAGTACTGAGGAAGTAACTGATGATTGGAGGAAGTTGGAGAAAGTTGGGAGGTGGAGGAGGCTGTTGGATGTATAGAGAAAGAGATTGATGATTGAAGGACATTGGAGAACGTCAGGAGAGTTAGAGGGGAGTGTTCAAAGGGAATAGAGTATAAATCAAATGAAAGTGGTGGTGGGTTGGAATGAGGAAGTTTAGGGGAGCAAAGTGAGCCCAAGCACAGGGCAAATGGAGGGGGCTGATTCAACGATGACACACTAGACTGCAAGGTGAGTGAAATCAATAAAAAAAATAAACTATCAGTAATCAGTAATCTAAGTTGTTCTATTTATTTGAGTTGGTACTAAAATGTTAATAAAATCATTTGCCTGAGATACTGGCAAATAGAAAAAAGATGAGCAATAGTGAGGAAAAAAAACAGTGAGAAGGAAGGTGATATAAGTGCTGTAATAGCCCAAAAGGGTAGCGACTGAGAAGCTAAGCCTCTGTATAGTTTAGGGATATAACTTGTACTAGCAGTGAGAAGATGGGAAGTAAATAATAATAATAATTATAGAGAGAGAGGAACAATAGAGAAATGTAACAGTGTCTAGGATAGAGGGCAGATGGGGAGTGACCCAACAAGCTCAGTGTGCACACTGCAGTCCAAGATAGAAAATAAAAAATGGCAAGCAGATTGCAGAGGTAAATGACAAAAAATATATATGAACCAGGTGCAAAAATGCAGGACCAAGTATTTAGTTCTGGGCCCATATGAGGAACATGCTTAATGAAAGGCAATAACTGTTTGCTCAAGAAAGGGTACTGGAAGGAACTGCAGAAGGGCTTGTATCTGTTCAGTGATGCAGGATTGTAAGTAGGTCCATACAGGATAGTGCCTTGAATCCCATTGGCTAGTTAATGAAAGACAATACCTGTTTGCTCAGGAAAGGGTACTGGAAGAAGCCTCAGAAGCACGTGTGTCTGTTCAGTGATGCAGGACTGTAGGTAGGCCCATACAGGGTAGCGCTTAGAATCCCCTTGGTTAGTTAATGAAAGACAATAACTGTTTGCTCAGGAAAGGGTGCTGGAAGAAGCCAAAGAAGCACTTGTGTTTGTTCAGTGATGCAGGATTGTAAGTAGGTCCATACAGGATAGTGCCTAGAATTCCGCTGGCTAGTTAATGAAAGACAATAACTGTTTGCTTAGGAAAGGGTAATGGAAGAAGCCACAGAAGCACTTGTGGCTGTTCAGTGATGCAGGATTGTAAGTAGATCCATGGAGGGTAGCACTTACAATCCCACTGGTTAGATATAAAAGTTCACTGGCATGCACACTGCTACTCAGCAGCTACAAGAAGATTCTGCTGTGAGGGGTTAGGTTGAGAAGGAATAAAAGATTTGTTTACTGAGTACACTATTCATATTTCTAGGTATTTGTGAGGAGAATGCACCACTGGTACAATTTTTGAGTATTCTGACTGTGCTGGCAGGGCTTATATCTGTTAGCAAGACCATGGAGTTAGCATATATAAGTTGGGGAGGGTGCAAGAGACTTGACCACTGCAAATAATACTTGCTTTTGTTTTGTAATTGTTTTGTCAGAACCATAACTAGAAAGGGGTAGAAAGACTGGTTGCCCTGGAACAAGCTGCTAGAAGGCATACTAAGCAGGTGCCTATACGACAAAAATACTGTAGTGGCATTTATTTATGAAGCCATGAGGATAGTGGGACTTCATAAATGAATGCTGATATTACATTCTTGTTTGTAGTGACTGTGATAAGGTGCTTGTTACAGGTACTGTAACAAGCAGCTTGCTATAGTTACAAGTAGAGAAGACTTTTTATTTATTTTTGTAGGTATTAATACATAGTTGATATTTTGCACTTCATTGTTTCCCACAGTTAAGATTATCCCCTGATTTACTGTAAGCTAGCCCTGCATGGAGGTGGCCATTTAGGAGCAGGACGGCAGCGTGCCATGCATAATAATGAGGCATGCTGCCTGAGCTCCTAGGCTTACATGGAGCGTGTAAGAGTGCAGGGGGCATGTCTGAGAGCAAAGCTCTCAGAATAAACATGCCCCTGCAATGAAGAACAGCAGAAAGGGGGTATGCAATGAGTGAGGCTGCTCACAGGTGACCACATATCCCCACCAACAGTCCCCCTTGTGTACAACAGCAACAGTATATATAACTAAAAGGAAGAAGCCCTTTTATTTATTTTTTTTAATCTGATTAAAGCTAAGCATAGGTGCGTGAGTGTGCCCATCGCTTAGCTACGGTTAATGTAGCTTAAATGGCTGAAGAGGATAACAAGGAAGATATATACAAATGCAACAGTATAGCAATAGTGTAGTGGGCAGATCATTCGCCTTACGAGCAGGCATTCCCAGTTCGAGTCCCACTGCAGTACATACCATTTTCCATGGCAAAGCACATTATGATCATATTTATGTTGCAAAATCCACTAAATAACATATTTTTATAAACTGGAGTACTGCAGTAAATGCACATGTGATGTGTCAGTGTCATAATGAATAAGGCACTAGTAAGCAGGTTTAAGCACAAATAAGCAGTAGTAAGCATATTTAGGCACTAGCAAGTGGGCTTAAGCCCATTTGAGCTGAGGTAAGCAATGCCTACACTGGCTAAGCAATTCTAAAGCTAACTCTCTGTAAGCAGATGCAACGGCAGGTTAGCAGTGCTTACCATCGCACAAACCCACTTACAACTGCTCAAAAGTGCCTTAATCACTCTGTATTTAACGGCCCTTGTTCTGGCCATCAACAAAATTAAACAACCATGCAGGTTTCAAACCCAGGATCCTATATACCATAGTCACAATAGTTAACCACCAAGCCATCATAGAAGTAGAGAAGACTCAGGTATTAACAGACAAGTCCTCATCATAGTAAAACCAAACTGAACCTGTGAAAGGAATCAGTATACAGTCATATGTTCCATAACCCACTACATAACATAAATATGTGAACTGGAGTACAGCAGTAAACCCAGAAGTGAGGTGTAATTGTAACAAAGAGCTGAAGTCCCCAGTAAAACACAAGGACGCTATAGAGTGTGCGTACATATTAAATGTGGATACCAGGCAGATATATAAGATGCAATGAATAAGAAATCAATACCCAAAAGGAAATATAATGCAAAGTCTAATGTAAACAATGATAAGCATTGCACAGGCCAGCTTAGGAGGTGTAAGCAATGTGTAGACCAGCTAACACATTGTGCCCAGTGGTATACCCCTTTAAACAATGCCAACCCTAGGTAAACAGATTTGCCTATAGCTTAGCCTTTTCAAAACTGGCCAATCACAGAAAAGTGTGGGAAATTGGCCCTACTTAAACCCAAGAGGAGGGAATACATCTCATAACTGGTTGTAGCTTGCCCTTGCAGGCACTATGGCAGTAAGGGGAGAAGGTGTGCGCTTCTGAGTGCAGCACTGGTGCATCCAGGAGTCCAAGGTCATGGCAGGACTCCTAGTTAAAGACCTTGCACATAGACTGCTGCAGGGCTAGTACCAGGGCTCCAAATATAAGGTGGAGGCCTGGGACTGTCTCGCCCTTGACCTCACCAGTGCCACTGGCATACCCCAAACTGGTGAGCAGGTCAGGCACCACTATGCTGACCTGAAGCGGTGTAAGGGGGACCTCTTGGAGGAGTGGCTCCAAGAGGCTAGAGCATCAGATGTGTGTAAGTATTACCCCAGTATGTGTATGTTAATTGCCAGCTCAGGTATATCATGGATCGGTATGGCTAAATATTCCTCTTATATCCCCACAGCTGCAATGGAGCAGGCCATGAACCAGGAGGCCCACATCAGTCACCTGGCAAGGTTGTGATGCAAAGCAGGTCGGTAATACTCATGCATTTACTGTCATAGGAAATAAAAATAAAAGTAGTAGTAAATTAATTGCTAATATAAAACCTGTATTGTTCAAGGTGTACTGCATACACTAGAGAATATGGCAGTAAGCATCTCATATTGTTTGTAAGTCAATAAAAGTGTAATAGCCTGACAAAACAGGTTTAACTGCTGGACTGCATGTGTATATCCTGGCATCATACAATAATGTAGATATGCAATCATGTAATAGTGCTGTAGTATTAAGCACTGCCTCACAGTAAGAAGCTGTCCGGTTCGATTCTCAGCTAGAGTGTCTTCTGTGTGGAGACATGCATGAATGGGCGTACCTTCGTTGAAGGTTGTGCATCAGGGCTGGTAACTCGGCACGTAAAAATCAACTACCAGTCATTAGTGGACCGGAGTTCCGCTGTGGCGACCCCTAACCTTGAAAAGCCGAAAGACACAAACCAACCAACACTGTGCACCATAAATTGAATGTGTAGGAATGCCTGTATATGACAGGTGTAATCCTCAGAGGCCATTTAGTACAACTGAGAGACACATTGACAATAAAAAGGGAAAATGCAGACAACAAAAACAGAATAGCTCATGCAACTGAGATGTGAACTGTTGTTTTTTTTAGCACACACAGTCACGGTTCGAATCCTGCCAGTGGTAGTAGTCTGCATACAGAATCATTCCCCACAACTGTACAGATATGTCCAGAATGTCTATTAAAGTGGACCATATCTGTTGCCTATCAACCTGTCCCCCTGGGAAATTAGTGAGATGATCCCAGACGTACAGGCAGCAAACAGGAAATACAACTGATTGGTACACAGCTATGAGAACAAAGCTGGCACCCTAGCAACTCCCCAATACCTTATGTGACTAAGAAACCACGTATGTCCCATTTACTCCCCAACTTGTCAAGCTGTGGTCAGAGTGTGTACAGTAACAGAGTGAGATGTATGTGCATAATAGTAATGTGGAATCTGGTACTGTGTGTGGGAACATTCAGGTAGTGTTAATAAACATTCCTCCCACAGGTCTGTCAGATACCAACACTGTGCCCAGAAATACAGGAATGATATGCAGTTGCTCTGAATAATGAGGTATTACACATCACTGTTGCCTACACTGTCCGAAAACATGTAACTGTCTAGGAAATCTGTATATGAGTGTTGTAATACAAGGTCAGAATGCAAAAGCACCACAGGGGATTAATAAGACAGAAAGCACGTAGGAGATATACAGCAATATCTATATAGCAGACACAACTGTGATGGACAATGTTTAAGTTGTAGCAGACACAGCCATGGTCTGAATCCTGGGAGTGGAATTAGGCTGCATACAGATTCATTCCCCACAACTGTACAGATGAGGCCAGAATGTCCAGTATATGGGCCCATATCTGCTGCCTGTCCCCCTGTCCCCCGGTAAGTCTGTGGGATGATCCCAGATGTTTAGTCAGCAAACAGGGAATACAAGTGATTGTCAAACATCATGAGGACACACCTGTCACTATAGCAACCCCTGAAACTGTTAGGAGAGTAATATTTCAAGTGTGTCCTATCTATACTCCCATGTTGTCAAGCTGTGACCAGAGTGTGTACACTAACAGAGTGTGATGTATGTGCATAATACTAATGTGTAATCCGGAACTTTGTGTGGCAACAGTCTGGTTGTGCTAACAAACATTGCTCCCACAGCTACATTGGATATGAACACTGTACTGAGAAATACATACCATTATAACCTGTACTAGTACTGTTCACTCTGGTATTGTAGGGAATTGTGAGTGTTTTAGTTTCTCTGAATAATAAAGTATCACTGGTCACTGTCACCCACACTGTGCTACATAATATAACCATGTAGGAAAGCATATATATGTGTGTGTCAGGTCACTAAAGGTGGAAGAGGGCAATATTCTAAATATGTCCCAGCACACCAGTATGTGGTCAACACATGGCTAGAGTCTGTGCACAAAGAGTTGGATAGCTATGTGCAAAACAGCAACCCATAATCTGGGAGTATCTTTAGAAATAGTTAGTGTTAACAAACATTCCCTTCACAGGTATACCAGGTAAGAGGTGTATACTGCAGGTAAAACCAGTTCATGTGTAACGATGATGACAGCCATATCACTGTCCAAAGTAAGGCTATAGGGTAGTGTAGTCAGACTTGTAAGGTACAGATAACAGCACAGACTAGGAACGTAATGTGGACTACAGGAATATACTAGTTGTTAATTGGCATCCCCCCCACCATCTCTCCAACAATAATCAACATACCCACCCCAACTGGTATGTACTGATTCTGATAATGTCCAGTCATTTGATAAATATATTAATGGTTCCTATGCATGTGCTATATTGAATTATTACAATGTTGATGGCATGATGCAATCAACATACCTGCATGCTATTCGTATTACCACTGTGGTCCCATATAGGCATGTGTTCTGTTTGCCATGCAACTGTTCAGTATCTGGTATCTGGGTTAATGGAAATATCTATGCATGTTGTTATACCTAACCCTGGAATGTGTTGACTATTACTAACCCATATATGATGAAATCTAAACACTATAGCACGCTTGGGAAGGCTGGTCCCAGCGGACCCACCTGTCCCACCTCAGCTGGCCATGGCACCGGGCACCAGCATGTCTGGGGCCCAACCCCAGACCTCCCTGTCCATTGGTCCTGCACCACCTTCGGGTGGAACTGCCTCAGGGGATGGGGCTCCCCCCCGGCAGTGGGAGCAGACAAGCACCTGTCACCCGTCGCCAGGTCAGGGTTGTGGTGCATAGAGAGATCGACCAGCAGGTTTGTGATCTTCTACGCCAGCTCGAGGGCCATGTGTCATTATTCGAGAGTCAGACTGGCTCTGTAACTCAGCCCCCAGCACAGCCACCTTCAGGGCTGTGAAGGTGCAGCGGTGACTGCCCATGGGTGGGATCTCAGTCCCACTTTTACCACTAGGCAGCTTGTGGGCTTCTGATAGCCCAACACCCCTCCCCATCAAGGTGTTTACCCCCAACATGTGTCATATAATGCCCCTGTATGCATCGTGTTTGTCTTGTCTTTTGACCTACCCAACCTACCTCCCCAAATATACCTACTACCCCTCTCCAACATCCCACTCTCACCTGAAAAAAAAAGGGCAATCTATTACCACAAAAAATCCCGCCCCATACATAGCTGTCCATTTTGCACACATGTCCACTGGACACACGTAATCCAGTCTAATTGGCATTGCAACTTATTAGTGTCATCTTCACCCCTCTCCCAGAGGTTTGAGTGTCCAAATCTACCTTCAAATTCAGTGTATATGCACAGCTGTTGCAGCAAAAGAAATGGGTAGCTATGGACCTTCCCTACACCCTTCCTGCACATCCCTGGCTATTTTCCCTACTGTCTTGCCCTCCTTGCACCCCTTTTTTCAGCACTTTCCTATCAACCCCTTCTTCTTTTCTTTTAAAGAAATTAGCATGGGGTAAGTGGGAGTAAGCACTTTTAAGCAGCAGTAAGCAGGTTTAATCCTGGTTGCGCGAGGGTAAGTAATGCCTACACAGGTTAAGCAATTTAGAAGCTGAGTATAAGAAACTGTAACTGGAAGTTAGCAGTGCTTACCTCCATGCAAACCCACTTACAACTGTTTTAAAGTGCCTTAATCACTCTGTATCCAACGGCCCATGTTCTGCCTAGCAAGAAAATAAACAGCCTCTGTAAGTCTTGAACCCAGGACCCTGTACAGCATAGACAAAGTAATTTACCACTAAGCCATGCTAAATATCCATAACCCTGATGTTTTCAAAAACATATCATCCAGCCCAGTCATTAAACCGTGCACAGAGTGTATTCCAACATTTAGATGTATGTGTGTGTGTAAATATATTAGTATCTAAACAGATACAACATATCTATATATGTATATATATATATATATATATATATATATATATATATATGAACATATATACATACAAATGCCTACATCAACACATGTATATGTCTACACCTAAATGTCTACATATACACAGCAAGTTACATATATGTAAGCAGATATATATCTATGTAGATATATACAGACATAGTTATATATATGTAAGCAGATATATATATCTGTATAGGTATATATGGACATACATGTGTAGATATCAATGGGAAATTAACTAAAACATATATGTCCACATGCACCGTTAATGGGGTTGAGAGGCACCAAACAATATACGTCTTGTATGAATAGGTATACCCACTCCCCACAGCCAAACACGTCCACCCAGCAATACACTACCAAGTTTTGCAGATCCCATAACCAGGACCTGACACGACATGGGCGCAAGATGTTAACAGTACTACAACCCACCTGTATGATCTCAGGCTGGTATTGGTAACATATCATGCAGTAGAGTCTGGCTCCCATAGGAAATGGAAAATGTGAAAGCTATCAACATCCTCAGGATACATATACACAGACACATATATGCAGATACAGATATATATATATATATATATATATATATATATATATATATATATATATATGCATATATATAGATATACATGTGACTACACATACACATGCAGAGATATGTACAGTAAGATACTTATGTAGTAGGTGCACACAATATGGAACAGTCACTATGCCTATAGTTAACACCTTAACATCTGGACACTGGATGAGCCACCCATACAAATGACATTCATTGCCTGCAGAGAGGTCATAGGATAAAACACCACACACAAGTTTTCAGGAATGGAAACCTTTATTTGTGTACTATTACAAATTTCTATGCCATGTCATATAGCTGTTCAGATACTGACATCCATATAAACAGAGTAATGCAACTGTGAAACAGTTATACTAATACAGTAGTCTGGAAAGGTTCACAACTGTTGCTTTCCAGGCCAAGCCCTTCAATTTGTACAATAGTAAAGACAGACTGGGCCGCAGGATACCAAACAATCAATAGTAAGTAATGCAGGTGTATAGTTCAGCAGCCTCTTATCTACACTCTGTACACAATCACTAGGTGGTAAAGGTGTCAGCTGGCCAAATGGGATGTAACTGTTACATAACAAGGCATAACTGACACCATCACAAGCACACTGACAAATAGAAAAGTCTGTATGGAAGGAGGCAGTAGGCCTGCATTAGCACAATTTATGTCAGTAATGTCAATATAGGTGAATTGTATGGTACTGTACATCCTGGTACCTTAAGGCAGCTCACCCCTGATACCCTCACATTTTGTAACAGCCTAGGTTATATATGGTGCAGTGCATCCTCCCCCGACTCAATAATACAGAGCCATATACCACCATTACATACACTGGTCTCTGGAGTGCATAAGGGCACATATGTATTGTGTAGGTGAAGCCCACACATATATGGCCTCAGCACCACTGTATGTGTGGGGGATACAACAGTAGTGGACTGCTGGCAGGAATGGCAGCGTGATATATGTATATATGCATATGTAGCACTATCTGTATATGTGTAGACATATATTGCTCTGTATATGTATATACCTGGGTGTGTATATGTATATCTATGTACATATACATACCCATCTTTATATGTCGACATGTATATGTGTATATATCTATATAGATATCTGGATAATTATATATACATATATGTCCACCATATGTCGTGAACATGGAGTGCAGCCCTACCTCAGCCCCTATAGTCCCAATTTCGTAGTGCAAGGGGGATATCAGGTATGTATAGCAGGTATATTAGTAGACTATTGCTACTGTAATAGTGATTGTCTTCACAAACATGCTGTGCGTGGGAAATCACATCTGCTTTTCACATGTGCACCATTGGCTACTGACAGACATCTTAAGGACATCATAGTACAGTACCGCTGCTAGCACGTAATGCTCCTAACTACAGCAGAGATATTGTCCAATATAGGTGGACATTCTGACACACTCTGGACAGTCCAGAGGTATACACAGAACCCCTTAGTGCAAAACATGTGGACCAAGCCTGACAATGTGGATGTTAACACCTAACAACTGGTATACATTTGCCCCCATAGGTTATGCATTCACGCACCCCTGTCTGTTCTGACACATAATAACCACTGGTACAGAGGTGTCATGGCCACATACTACCCACTAGATATTGACATACATCTGTACAGCATCCCACTGCTCTGTCTGACATACATGACTGTTAAGGGAGGCCCAGCAGCAGTACATCTGACAAGTATCTGGACATGACATCTCACTTGGCAAGTACACTAAGCTGCTAGCATGTAACAAAGCACTGTGCAGGCTACAGGCAGACTGGCTGAACACTGGCCTAGATTTCCTATGGGAGAATGCACATGTACCTGCATATATAGCAGGCTCTACAGGCATGTCACAGCACATGGTAAGATACACCTGTGTGAAAGTGCATAGCTACATCCAATGTGGACACAGCCACAGCCACATATGGTACACTAACATAATATTACAGTATATGGACTATCTGTTCAACACCATCCTCATATGTGCCACTCACACACAAACCCTACATATACTGGGCCCTTACACAGTGTGGTCCGATTCCTGTCTGTGGTATGGGACATGTGTGTATATGGCCCTACAAACATGTAAGCCGATATGGTAACATACAGTGGAGCAGCATGTAACATCAGATAGGATGGGACCAAGAACAATGACATCTACCACAGTCAGTACACAGGCCAAAGTACATATTAGCAATGCACACACTGTCGACATTCACCATAAGTACACAGACCTCAGTACTGTACACACAACCACAGAATGTCCAGGTTATGTCATCAAATATAACCCCTAATGTACATAACATGTGTAGCTGTCTGATATCTCACTAGCTTGTTATCAGATATGATGTCACTAATTATGGTGTAGAGCACATATGCACCTCTCACTGCTTGACATATGTACAAATGTTGACAGAGGTGTGGCTGGAAGCACATACACAGGGCCAATATTGACATGTTGCTGTGATAACCTCATACATTTACTGTTGTAGCAGGGTTTGTTGCAACATATGTCCTATGAGGGATATGAAATCAGTAACTGTCACGGCTCCACCATATACAGACTGCAGTCCTCACACTACCTTCTGCAGTTCACAGATAGGTGCTCTGTGGGTAATACATAAAAGCAAAGGCACCACACACTGCCCAGTCTGCAGATGACCCTACATATGGAGATTCCTCATACACATTGACATGGCAGGTATTAAAACATGTAGGACAGCCATATCCACACACACCCTGTTAAACCAACATTACTCCAAATGCAGTATAGCATCACTTACAGTCTGTAGTCAGGTCAGGCACAACCCCCTCCTGTGTGTTGCCCTGTTTCCACAATGTATGTTGTTAGAGGTAAATCCCCAATCCATCTTAAATGCTGTTTGCCAAACAACAGATCGAGTTCCTGCTCACAGTGAATGGAAAGGCCCAACACTAACATGATGTTCCTAGATATTGGAATGTGTTCCCATGCAATTGGCTATGGGAATGTTAGCACAGCTGTTCCACATGCAATCAGCAAGAGGAGGGCTGCAATTCGTGCAGAGGCCATCAGCTGATCATGAGCATCACTTAAAATACACATGCTGCTGCCTAAGCAAAGCAGGTGTAGGTCTCCACATTCACCAGAGAGGGAGTGAGAGAGGCAGACAGAGTCAAAGACAAGTCAGAGAAGGGTGGGAGAATAAAACCTAAGCATGTTTGTGTCACACATCTACAAGCACAGGGTATCAAACCCCTAATGACTATGTAGTGCTATCACATTTCCATGCAGTTATTGGATGTGCCACATAGGTTACATGGTGAGGAGCACTCAGAACATATATGTGATGGTGACTGACATCTGCAACAGGGATATGGTAGCTATACGGTAGGTGTAGTACACATGCCTGTCCGCATGAACAGGTGCCAGTGACACAGCCACACTCTCACAGGGACACACACACATTGGCACACTTGGCAGGTCCAGGAATACAACTCATCACTAGTGAGATTGGCACAACACATTACTGTGCAGGTATCACATGCACCACAGGGGTCATACGGAGGTTATATGGGCAAAGGGTATGGGGAGGTGTCTGACATCAGACAGCATGCTTCAGTATGTCAATGGGGGTAGTAGTGAGTGTGAATGTGATCATACGCATCATACAACACACACACACACACACACACACACACACACACACACACACACACACACACACACTCACACACAAACACACACACAGTGCCAATACTGACATGTATGGGTACATTTCTTTACGGGTGTGTGGTGGTTGACTGTGCCAGATGGCTATACAAGACTAGGTGATGGGTATACCTTGGCATCAGGCCACATGACAATGGTCTGCATTGTGGCTCAGGTGTGTTATTTCTGAATTTGCCCACACGGGTAGGTATTGTATCCCCCATCCAGTCACCTGGGTTACTATTGCGTGTGGCCAATGCTGTACATAGCTTGCCATGTATGTGTTCCATAGTCCATGATATGGATGGTGTCTGGGATGTGCACATCCCATACGTTGAAATGTATGGAGTGTGACTACCCTAAAAAGCATTTCTCTCTACACAGACACACACACACACACACACACACACACACACACACACACACACACACACACACACACACAAACTTGCCAAGTCTGGGATTAGAACTCCTACCTAACTAGTTTATCACACTACAGCAGTATGCAGTTATGGGACCCGCCATGGAGATTACTGGGCTGCACTTCTCCCAAAGGTGTATTTCACAGTGGATGACCTCAGCAGGAGCATCTGCACTAACATCTGTGACTGCCAGTTATGTCTGGTCCACTGGTGTTTGCAGACATGGCTTTCATGTGTTTAAGTGTGTGAGCATGTCCAGTATGACCTTTCAGTGTGTTGTTGACTGCCATTGCCTTCATTTCTCTAAGTTTGTGATAATGCCCAGTATGCCAGTCTATATTGAATGTGTGGATCATTTCCAGGTAGTCTGTATTGCAGTGCTGACCTATGTGTTTCACACCTACTGGTAGCATATTGTTTCTACAGGGTATCTGTCAATCACTTGGCATTGACTGTTACTACATTTCTAAATAGGATGGGGGCACACGTGACTATTTCTACATTTCTACACAGGATTGGGGGCACACCTGACTGTTACTACATTTCTATGTAGGATAGGGGAGCACACCTGACTATTTCTACATTTCTTTACAGGATTTGGGAAGGCACACCTGACTATTACTACATTTCTATGTAGGATGGGGGGTACACCTGACTATTTCTACATGTCTACATGGGGCACACTTGACTGTTACTACATGTCTACGTAGGATGGTGGGGGAAACCTGACACTTGTACACATTTGCTAGGACTGTACTGGTATGTCAGGTACTCCATTTCATTCTGTAGTCTTACCTATCATGCTGCCTACAGGCATACCAGTGTACTATAGATCTTAGCTTTTATTTACCTACATATTAGTTTTAGACTTCCTACCCTTCAGAACTAATATCCCACTGCCTGACCTGTTGTAGTCTGTCTGTGTAGGCCTGGGGGGATTACCCATAGGCATCATTCAGGGGCCATAGCACAGCCTTTGTTTGTGTTTGTCTACACCTGTCCTGCTGGCTGTGACTGCTGTTGGATATGTGAACCCCCCCCCGGCTCTCATGTGTGAGTCACTTATTTTGTGGGTGTCCCAGTATTGAGGGTGGTGCTGCAGGGCTGCCTATGTCCGATGCACATAGTACACTCCCTACACATGGTTTAGAACAGGTAGTGCAATGTTTGGCATCCCTTTTACTGTATGTGAGAGTCAGAGAGCGGTGTTATTCTCTGGGTCTCTCCTGTGTCAGTGTATGTGCTAGGCATTGCCTCTTTGCCAAGGCCAGGGCAAACTGGGCATGCCTCCTTCTGCCTATTGGGGCAGACTCAGTTTGTTCCTCCTCTGAGTCACTCTGTGCCTATACAGGCTTTGGCAATGGTGGAGGGCTGTGTGGCCCTGCCCCATGCTGTTCCTGCTGCAGCTTTTTCCACAGGATCATATTGTGTAGCATGGCACACGCAAGCACAATTTGGGTACATGAAGCTGGTGAGTACTGCAAAGCTCCACCGGATCTGTCCAGGCACCAGAACATGACTTGAGCATCCCAAACACATGCTCTACTTTAATTCTGGTCTGTGCGTGAGCCTCATTATGGAGTTCATGTTCTGGTGTATGTGCATTTCTGATGGGTGTCATCAGCCACAGCTCCAGTGCTTATCCAGCATCCCCCACTAGGTCACTGTCAGGGATGTTCCCACTGGCAAATCTCTGGTACAGCTACATCAGATGCCAGATGTGGGAATCGAGATAGCTTACAGGACAGCCAGCACACACATTCATTATTATGCCCTGGGCATCGCACAGAACCTGGCAGTTGATGGAGGGGAAGCCCTTGTGGTTGATGTAGACCCTACCCCACTCACCGGGTGGTGCTTTGATGCATATGTGTGTGCAGTCTATAGCACCTACTACCTCAGGGTATTCTGGTATTTGGTGGAACAGTTGCATATTGTTGGCCAATGCCTCATAGGTGTTGGGGAAATATACGTGCTCATGGACATGTGCTGACGTGGCATCCAGGAACTAGTGGAGTACCCCAGATGCTGATGTCTGTGAGATTCCCATCATATTCCCAATTGGCCTTTGGAAGGTACCTGTAACTAGTATTCTTAGGCCTACACATACCTTGGTATCCACAGAGATAGGTTCCCCTCTGTTACTTCTGTGTGTCAGGCATGGCCGGCACAGCTCAACAATTTGCTGTAGGAGGTCTCTGTCCACCCTGTAGCACTCCACTATCTACAGCTCATGTAGCCCCTGGTAGGTTACCCTGGGTCTGTACACTCTTCTCTGTCTCCTTACTGTGGGTTGGTCGACAGCATTCACAGCCTCTTCCGCAAGTTGTATGATAACTATAGCAGCCCCTATCATTTTGCTGTTATGACTGTTAGAAGTTCTCAGCTTGTTTACACTGGTGGTGTAGAGTGTGGGAAAACCAGAGGGGAAGGTGTTTGCATAGTTTATAGTAGTGTTCTGGGCTGGGCTGGTCTGCTGTCTGTGTAATTGGCTGATTCTGATACATTTCACCTGCCAGCTATGTTAGTTCTCCTTGATTACCTTCCTACTGTTGTTTTCCCTTCCCATTGCCTTCCTGTTTAAGCCTGGGGTGCGTCGCATAAAAAGGGTGCTCAAATGTGCACAGTGCTGCTATTTCCTGGTTTAACTTTTCTTTTCTTCCTTTAAAACCCGGTGTGCGGCTCGCATACCCGCTTAGGCAATGTAAAGAGTGCTAGGCAGATTCAGACACACCCCCTAGCTTAGCTGTGCTAAGCTAGGAGCAAACCTGAGCCACAGGGCTCCAATCCACTTACAGTATGCCTAACACACACCTGCATGATGTCACCTAACTCCTAGGCTTGCACCAAGCTATTCCTACTCTTTCACTGTTGGGACCTGACTAACATGCTGGGGAAAACTGGGATTCAGTATCCTTCCCCTCATTTGCATAGGATTGCCTGCTAATGCTTAGTTACATATCTCACGCTGAGCCTCCCATCTTAGCAACCACTACTTACTGGCCATGTTGTCTTCTGCCTGCCATTGACTTGCATGGCAGAATACTGATTTTAGTTAGAATACTTAACTTAGGTTTATTTTGTTATTTCCCCCCCCGATCCTGTTTGCGTGCCACTGCCCTACGCTTAAACAGCTGAGAGCAGCTAAAAAAAAATAAAAGTTAATTTTGTTATTTTTTTGTCTGTTACAAAGTTATTTTCTGCCTTATATTTGACTATTAGCATGCTTACTAACTGATATACAGCCTTTATTTGGAGCTGTTACAACTCCATTTTGGAGTTTGCAGAAATATACTCGGTTACTAACCGAGTTCATTTCTGCAGATTGCACTAATCCTGCACGGCCGGTTGCAAGCTTCCTGGATTGCAAAATTGCCTCATTTGCATGGATTTCTTCTGCAAATGAGGTGATTTGCATACAGGGGCTTAGTCCGTGCGGGGCTAGTGTAGAAACGCTTGTGCATGCCCCTGCAGGCTGTTCCTGGATCGCACGATAGACATATTGCCTGCTAGAGCTCCTGCACTGATCTTACACACTGTGCAAGGCATAGAGAATCCGGGGGTATGCATGGTTGTTGCTTGGTAGTGAGAAGGCCAATATTTATTTAGGTGCACAATTTCCCATACAATTTCCCATATAATCATTTATATATTCATATATCCTACTACCAAGCTAAATAGAATGGTACTAATCTGTCTGGAAGGGTATACATATATATATATATATATATATATATATATATATATATATATATATATATATTTAGTTTATCATCGGAAGGTAAAACCTGACCACATTGAATGATGGGATTATCGATCCACTTCTGTGAAACCGACAATGTCAAATTCTGACATTGTCGAAGTACAACTCGCCGTAAATCTCGGAACAGGCTTTAACATGGGTCGAGATGGGGGCAAGATTCGTACTTTGACAATGTGGGGTTTGACATTAGCGTCATTTGGCCTCCAGACTTTGACTGGAGTCAGTTCGACCAAACCTACTTCGACCTTCTAATTGTCTAATTGTCATCCTATATATATATATATATATATATATATATATATATATATATATATATATATATTTATATAAATATGGGTCTACTTTAGATTACTGAAATCCCATTTCACTGACTTTCATTTCACTGAGACCAACTCATCTGAATTTCCCAACACTGACAACTCATCTCACTGAATCTCATTTCACCGACAACTTACAATGCTAAATTTCAAAAGACAAAATGGGAAACCATAGACAAACATATTCACAAAGCTAATGACTACCTCCTTCCACAACTTAAAAACTACTTACTTATCCTCTTAACAGAAACCAGACAATATAAAACCAAACTAAGTGGGGGCCTACACCCCCTACAACCCCCAATATGGGGGACTGTGCCCCCCACACCCCCTAACTATATATACTAACTCCAGGATTGCACTACAGTGGGGAAAAGGGCATATACCTTTTACTTGCCTTACAGTACTGTACACCCTGCCACTACTGCTGGGAAGTCTATAGCTTACAATTCAGTGAAACGAATTTTCAGTATTTTGAAAATTAGGTAATTTGGTCTCAGTGAAATGAATTCCAGTGAAATGTGACTTCAGTGATCTAAAGTAGACCCATATATATATATATATATATATATATAAAGCGTGTCTAGGTGCATCATAATCATAAGTTTGTCTAAATTAAAAATATGCCATCTCAAGTTTATCCACTTCATTGTGGCTTCATGAAACCTGCAAAATTTGCTCTATGCATGTGACATTAACATAGATTTGTTAAAAAATAAAGTACTCAAGCTAAACACAGTCTTGTGCACACCTTAAAACACCCTAGCCCACCTAAAGTAACCTCTAAATCTAAATTTACTTTTAGTTTAAAAGAGTAAATTAAAATAAAATAAAAAGTAAAATATGGGCCAAATTTCCCATTCAACTTAAAGTAACACAAAAAGTTACTTCACAGACTGCATATTCAAAAAATATACACACAGGGCACTGAAAAAATCATCAGCATCTTAACAAACTTGCCCACAGAAATGATTATTTTTTTCTAAAATAAAATGTTAAAATAAAGAATAAAATATAACATAAAACATTAATCACATCCACTCAATCCAAAAATAGAATTACTTGTAAAATTGACCTAAGTCTGACAACTTAAAATAGCTAAAATAAATTAACTGAGCCACAGATCCACACCAAGAAACTAATAAACTCAACAACAGATAACTGTTCCATCATAGCTCCAGGGCACAAAAAGTAACAACATTATAAGATAGTTTTTGAATGTGATTACCCCAAAGTATTTTTGACCAACTCTTTACTGAGGTTCATACTGAAAGACATGTTAAATTTAAACTGCTGTTAGGGTCAGGTGATTTTCAACATCAATAATATTAATGCAACCAAGAATAATTGTGTTAATTCTGTGATTTTAGAATATAATGTTGGTGTCAATAGCATTAAGGTCATCATAAGGAATAACCCACAAGTGTGATGATAGATTATATTCTATTGTAGGTGCTAAACCATTATTTGTATATAAGACAGGCAGGGATTTTAAAAAAATGAACCTGAACACAGACAACAAAAAGTTAGTGTACCTAGTGGTGAGACCACTAAATGTGGATTTTGCCATTAATGTCATTTTATTCTTAACAGGAAAACTGCCCTGTTAGTATTAATGTTGTCAAATGAAACCATTTACCCACTGATATATGCAGATCACAGGGTTTAATTTAATTGGTGCAGTGTCAAAACTACCATGCTTTTTACATGTGGAAAACTTAATGCACATTGCATAAGACATAATAAATGAGCAGAGCAAATAACAGTGCTCTGTTCAAATATTCTACAATTTCTGATGCCTTCACATCATTTAAACATATGATTTTGGAGAGGATCGTAAAAAATTCAAGGGGTGACCTTTGGGAGACCAGTACTGAATAATGTGAATTAATTTGGCAACTTAGTCTATTATTCCAGTATTATATTCATCATAATTTTATACTGCATTCAGTTTTGATAGCTGAATGTAGAATTGCTACTATTTTAATGTAATTTTATAATATTGTTAACTAATCGGGTTACCTTTAAATCAAATACTGATTATGTTACCAAATGAAGTTACAGTATATCATGTGGTCATGAGTGACCGTCATATATATGAAGCTGTTTTGTTCCTGTTCTGATGAAGCCCTGATAATATTATTGGTGTCAGTTTAAACTGTTCACCTTCTGGTAACTGCAGATAGCAGGGTTTTAATTTATTTGGCACAGTGCCAGAGTTGCCATGTTTTTATATGTCCACAGGTTCATAGGAGATTACTAGGCTAGCAGCCCTAGAGCTTTTACAAGCCTAACCATGTTAATCCCAAGTATCCCCATTTATTTATTTTTTTTGGGTAGTTCACAGAACAAATTTATGAACAGACTGGGTCTGTGTTGAACACCAGTGACCCCTGTCAATGAAGGACATGAGTGCTACCCAAGGAGCAAATTTGTGCTCTCTTCCAATTCTCTAGGTTGTGTTTGAATAAGGTCAGCAAGGAGCTCTGTTTTACATGAATATGGAGTCTATTTCAGAGAAGCGGTAGTCTCTGTGAGATACACCTGTCTCTCCATCACATTCTGTTATACTCACAAGTTAGGTTAAAATCCCAAGAGTGAGTAACTCTTGAGCCATTTGACTTTCAGATGTGCAGCATTTTCATTAGGACAGGGTTGCAGATTGAGCTATAGACCAGGCACAAGTTACCTCTTAGCAGCCTGTAAGATGCAAAGTAAAGGGACAGGGCTTTTAGCCTGCCCACATAGGTAATGGGTTGGAGTCCCTGTATTTCCTTAGTGAGAAACTTCTGAGGTCTCCCCAGCTGCTGCAGGTGTCTGTCTGGTGAGGTACATGCAAAAGAGTGCATTATACTGTATTAGTGGTGTGATGAGGGTCAAGTACAGTAGAGTAATAACATCCCTTGATCTGGATGCTGTGCCATTGCTTATGAGTTGTGCTACTTAGAAGGCTTTCCTTACCACTGTGGAAACTTGGTGGTCAAAGTTCATATTGCTATCAACTTGTGTTCCCAAATCTCACATCACTGGGTTGGAGCTCAGGGGGTGCTGTCAATATTGTAATTTGTAGGAAATTCTGTTTTGCCAAAGAGAATAATAATGCATTTTTTTTGCATTTAGTTTTTTACCATGGCTTTGGCACCAATCATCTGTTTGTGTTAGCCCTTCTTGTAATATGTTGCCATCATTGGGGGACTCAATGATTGCTCCCAGTTTGCAGGTGAGCTAAAGGTCATCTACTTTGGCCTGGACTCCTGAGAAATAGATGCCAAGCAGTAAGGGGCCCAGTACAGACCCCTGTGGTACTCCTCTGGTGATGAGTCTACTGGTAGAGGTGAAGTCACCAATTTTGACAGTGTGTTCTGTCAGTGAGCTAATTGGCTACCTATCTATTAATGCAAGAGTTAATCCATATCTGGGAGAGTTTTTCAATTATGCCAGAGTGGAGAATTGTGTCAAAAGCTTCAACAAGGTTGATATAGGCTGCTTGCACTATCTTACCTTCACTCATGGCTTTGGTGACATTCTCAAAGAAGACTACCAGGTTTAATAAGCATGATCTACTCTTAACAAAGACAGGCTGGGTTGGATCTAGTATTTGGAGGTTGCCTATGTCCTTGTCAATAAAGTCTAGGATAATTCTTTCCATGTCCTTGCACATGAGGCTGGTTAGATTTATGGATCTGTAGTTCCCTGGGTCAGTTGATGGCCCCTGTTTGTGCAGGGGGATTACTGTTGCTGTTCTCCATTCTGCAGGAACATAGCCAGTTCTCAAGCTATGATTAAAGAGAACTACAAGTGGGATCACTAGGTCTTGTTTTATTGTTTAGTAAACAACCTGGAAAACTATCTGGGCTCATTGAGGCTGTGTTTTTGGTCTTGGTGAGTGCAGAGATTACCTATTCTCTAGAGATGCTAGGCAGAGGGCTGGTGTCTGGTAAGCTTTGGGATATGGTAGGTGGGGAGAGGGGGGGTAAAGTTTGTGCTGAATCTGTCAGTTAGCAGGTTGGTGATATCTTTCAGTATAGTATGAGTGATCTCATCTACAACCAGTTCAGCACATAGCTGGTCATTCCCTTTTAGACATCAGATGTAGCTAAAGAATGACTTATGATTATCCTTGGCTAGGAATGTGATTTTAGTTTTGTAATTTGCTTTAAAAGACTTCTTAAAATTTCTGATTTTCTTGTTTAGCCTTAGGAATGAACTCTTCTTCTACAGAGTGATATCCCTCTTGCCTTTCGACAACAGTTTCTTCCTCTTGTTATATGATCTGTTTATACTTGAAATACACCACCGTGATTTGTTTTTACGAGAAGAACTGTTTTTAATCCAGTCAGGTACAGCAGAGTTTATGCAGTCCCTTAAGTGTTTGTACAGGGCATATGCATACAGTTCTGCATAGTGATCACTGATATCTGCAATTGCCAGTGGTATGAAGCATTTTATACCATTGCTTAGTAGGCTGTAGTTCACTTTGATGAAGTTGTTTTTTATCATTTTTGTTCCTATGAGGGTGTCAATTCCTGCAGTTACTTCTAATGAGACTGAGCTGTGGTCTGACCTAACCTAAGACGGCATCACACATTGGGAAGTATAGTGACCCCCAATGCTGGTGAATACTATGTCCAGAACATTAGAGCCCCTAGTGGGGATGCAAATATCTGTTCCAGAGTATTTGTGTTAACAAAGTCCAGGAACCTCTAGGCAAAAGTGTTTTTGCTCATGTATATCCCCCGTCTATGGAAGGATAGTTAAAATCTCCCATGTTGGGCTGTACGGCGAGGGATTACAGTAAATCCAGGTAGGTGGTGTGCTTACCATGGTTCATGGTGGGGGATCTATAGTTAGCAATGATGTGGTATGGTACGTTCCCAATAGTCAATTGGACATGGAGTAGATCGAGAAAGTCATGCTGTTTGACCAGTCTCAGAGTGTATTTGGTTTTAATGAGGATGGATACACCTCCACCTTTGGTTCCTTCGAGCTTATTTTAAGGTTTGAATTTGTGGAAGGCACTGTAACATTGCACAGCTGGGGTGCACACAGTGGCTTTGAACCACATCTCAGTAACTACACAGATGTCAGCATCCTCGAAGGTGAAGAGTGCTTCCAGGGAGTGCAGTTTCACGTTTAAACTCCTAGCATTAAGCAGCATAGCCCTGAGATTGTCCTAATTATATTTTATTATGTTGGAAAATTTGTTGTTTTGACATAGCCTAAAAAAGCATTACAGGGGAGGCAAGGGCCTTTGCCAGTATCCGAAAGCCTAGGGGGGACAGATGCAGACCATCTCTAGCAAAGCAGTGAAGTCTGTCTACTATATCCTCCCAAGCTGATAGATACTGGATCCACCTGGACTGACAACAGAAAGTGAGCCAATTGTTGAAGTCAGTCATTTTTGGTTAATATTGTGGCATCATCCTGGGTGAGGGATATTTAGGTCTAGGGACATACTAGTCTGGGACACATAATCAGGGAGTCCCATCATGTCTCTCTTCATATAGTCCAGAGAGGTATGTCTCAAGTCATTCACTCCAACATGGACTATGACAGAGTCATAACATTACTTGTTGTTGGCTGACTTGAGTGCATGCATGACCTGTCAGATCCTGGCACCTGATAGGCAGCTGACTGTGACCTTCTCCTTCTCCAGTCTGGTGAGGCGGACATCTCTGTGTCTCCCTGTGGAGTCATCTATGATCAAGATATTTGATGTGTTTTGTCTTAGGGGCTTATTTTTTGAGACACAGATGTCTGTGTTCATATGCAAGTGGATTCTTTATGCTTAGTGCTGAGTCTGTGTGGTGTGTAGGCTTCTAGTGAGTATCTCCACGCATGTGGATTTATGTATCATGACCTTATTTTGTGTGAGAGGTGAGGTTTGTGGGAAAGGAGAAATGTGTTGACAACCTGTTTGATGTCTAGTATGTTTTTATGTGAGAGAATTGAATCCAATTCCACAGTGTATTTGCATCTCTCCCATAGAGTTTTAGTTTGTCTTATGAGTAAATAATTGTCAGTATACATGAAGCAATTGCTACATTGCCTAAAGATGCCCATATCAATCAAGCTGGCAGGAAAAATTATGGGAAACTGCCAGCCTATTGTGGCAGGATTTTTCTGAATGTGGAATTTAGGAAGGAAGTGGGCTAGCTGGACTTAGTTACAAACAGCAAAAGTGAAGCAGCAATTCAATTAAATACAGTTAACAAAGTGCAGTGCTGGCTTAAAATATACTCATTTTTTCAGTTTTTTTTCAGTAGATGCCATGGATTTTAGTGCAGATTCACTCCAGACCTCTGACTAAAGTTGCCAAATGTTGAGCAGATGCAGTAAACTGAGCACAAACCTGCACAAATGTGAGGCTTATATACAGGCAGGCTTAAACAGTTTGGGTATCCAGCTACACACTTCTGCCACAAGGGTGCAGAGAGGCTCTCTTAATGTAAGATGGCTTCTAAAAGCACAGTCACACCAAACAGTCTAGAGTCAGCAGGTATAAATCTAGCATATGCTATGTAAGGCAAGGAAACACAATTTCTAGATGAAAAAGAGTAAGGCAGAGTCACTTAAAGTTCAAAGTGAGAGCATTTAGTAGTGTACTAATAGATGACCTGCAGTGGTATCACCCTCTGCACAAACTGGCACCTCTTCAAGCAGCTGTGAACAGCAGGAGACTAAGGAGAGTGTCTGCTATAGAAGTTTTAAAACTAGAGAGGTTTGCTTATATGGAAACATGGGGAACTGCATTTGAACGAGCCTTTTATACCACCAGGATTAATGGCTTTTATAATTTAAACACATGGGCCAATCAGATAAAAGCACAATAAGCTATTGACAAGGCAAAAGTTCTCAACTTGGATGGGTTGAATTTAACTCTCTGCTCCCACTAGACTGCAAAATAACACTTTCAATGTAAAACAAACTGGCTTTGAGCTTAAACGCAGTAACAAATGCTTTAGAACAGCAGTAGGAATTTGTGCAATATCAAAAAGCCTTAGAAAAAGTTCACTAACCCAGAGAAATGTTCACTGTGAAGATAGGTGAAGGCTGCCAGCCTAGCCAGATAGAATTTTGTGGATAATTCTGTCATTTGTAAATATATTTAAGACACAGGCTTGTTCTCTTAAATGGGAAAAATGGTGTTAAATGTGGAACTTCAAAAATGTAACAACAGTGCAATCTGCTGTAAGAAAGCTAAGTCAAGCATTTTACGACTGTCTTTGATCTCAGGGCTTGGAGCCGAGATGTCTAAATGAAGGAATTCTGGCTATTGTTTTGAGACCAGAGTTAATTGCTAGAATTTGCATGTATAATTTATTTTATTGCTCTGGCTTCCTGACCAGCTGCAAGATCAAAAGGGCTATTAACCTCTGAGCGTCTGTTAGCCTGGGAACCAGAAAGAAATGACGTAATCTGAAATGAGTCAGTGGTACTGTGTTACCAATTTAAGGACAGAAAGAATGACAGCATTGAGCATTTATCTTGAGAACATCCAACTCACCACTCTGCCTGTGTTTGTATGTAAGTAGGATCTTAGACTTTACTGTTTCTGTTAGAAATAGCCAGGAAATAGGAGGATTAGACTAAGTGTTTTCTGTGTTGATGTCAGAACTATTCAACTGTATTATTTTAAGCATTTTTCTGAGATCTCTGAACTATTGACTAACACTGTGTAGTAAGACGTATTGTCCTGTGTTTTTATTATTATTAAATATTTTAAACCTTTCAACTGTGGCTGTTTTGTGTAGAGATAATCTAAGCGTACATTGTATCCATTTAGTGATATTGTAAAAAGCCACTCCAAATAAGCCTTGACTGTTCAGTTGCACTTATCATTTGGATAATAATATTGTACAGTATAATTGGACACCTTTTTATAAGGGCCTTTTGGTAGCTGATAAATATTAGTGGGTGGTGGCAGTAATTTCTACCATATAGTCTGGGTAAAAGGAGCACAGCTGGAGAATCTGTGCCAGCCCTCCCCATCAGTGTCTGTGTGGTTGTATATAACTCTTATCTCAAAGTGTGTGTGTGTGTGTGTGTGTGTGTGTGTGTGTGTGTGTGTGTGTGTGTGTGTGTGTGTTAGCTACATGGGCAGGGACATGAAGCCCTGGTTGGACAGAGAGGGTTCAAAGGTTTTAGCTTGCCCACCAGGCTGAGATCTGGACCCTATAGCTGTGCCAGTGGGGAGTCTTATTGGGAACCTGGAGAGAAAGGGAGAAACCAGCCCCAGACTCACTGTGATCTCTGTTTGCTCTTAAGGGAAATTGCATTTTACTGTGTGTGTATTTATTATCCTTTCCCTATATGGATGCCCCTCACTGGTGTTAGTGGTGAGGATTGAGGCTCCTTGATTGCTGGGCCATTGCACGGGCATCAAATATTAATTGTTTGGCAGTGGTGGGATATCCACACCATATATTAATTGGTTGCAAATACTAAATGGCTTGTAGTGGTGTGGGTAGAGTGAATTCCTGTAGTTTGTGTACAGTGATCACTGAAGGTGCTTTGTACTCTAAATCAGACACGCAATGAATTCTCAGAGTTCAGATCACAATTGTTTTATTTATTTTGTTAGCTTAGTTAGTCAGGGACAGCAGGCAGCATGTCAGCAGCGGAGGACGGAAAGCTGACAAGGAGCCAGCTGGCTCAGATGTGCCAGGTTAGGGGACTGATGCATGGAAACCTGACTAAGGCAGACCTGATTGCAGCCTTGGTCACAGCTGCATCAGAAAACAGCAACCAGGAGGATGATCAGACTGGCAGTGGAGATGTACCACACTCAGAGATTGGACACCTCAACCTTTCTACAGAGGGCTTAAAAATCTGTCTGGAGCTAAAGAAACTTGAGTTGGAGGCCACGCATATGGAAATAGAAGCAGCAGAGAAACTGAGGCATCTAGAGAGTGAGACAGAGAAACTGCTATGCCTGGAAGCTGAGGAAAAGGAGAGGGAGAGGCAGCATGAGAAGGAGATGCTGACTCTTCACCAGAGTCATGGAGGTAATGGGGAAGAGAGTAACTGGACCCCAGAAGCACAAAAGGTTAATACATTTCTTCCCCAGTTAGATGGGAATAATTTTGATAGTTTCATTCATATGTTTGAGAGGGTATGTAAACAGTATGATGTTGACCAAAGGCTCTGGATACAGTTCCTGACCCCTTTACTCCACGGTAAAGCTGTAACTGTGTTCTCTAAAATATCTGACACTGACTGTTTTAATTATACTACTGTTAAGAACTGTTTGTTAGAATTTTTTAAGCTAACACCTGAAACGTATAGGAAAAAGTTTCATGAGCATAGACGCAAGGCAGATGAAAGTGTGTGTGAATATGTTGCTGAACTGAGCACTTATTTTCATAGGTGGGTGTCAGGTCACCACTTCTAAAGGGCTGTCAGACCTTTTGGTGAGGGAACAAGGCCTTAGCACTTTGCCTGAGATCATGATAATCTGGTTAGCTGATAGACAATGTGCTACTTCAGATGAGTTGGGGAAGAAGGGAGACCTATACCTAGCAAGCAGGGCATCCCTGCACATGAAAGGGACCCCCAGTTCTGCTCATGGGTCTAATGGAACCCATGGTGGGCAGCCCAGACTGCCCCAACAGCATCAGCCAGTAGCAGGAGAAGCCACTAGTCCAGGTATACATCCAGGACCTAGGGTTAAATGTTTTGCATACAACCAGTGGGGCCATGTGGCATTCAGATGTCCATGGAGGCAAGGTGGGGAACAAAAGGTGAGAGAGCCAGTAAATGGGAAAGACAAAATGCCAATAATAGGTTATCTTGAGACAACAGTGTTAATGAACTACCATCCTGCAGATGTCCTGAGAGGGAAAATTTGGATGAGGACGTACCATGTGCTCATGCAGTTACATGCGTCAGGTTTGGAGACAAGCATGTGGGTCTGGTAGCTTGGGTGAGACCCAGACAGACTGCATACTTGCAGCCAGGACTGGTGAGGTAGTTACTTTAGGGAGGAAGCTATACTCTAGCAGTGAGACAGAAGGTGAGCCACAGCTGCTTATGGGTACTGATGTTCTCTTGGACAAAGTGACTGCAAAGGTAGAGGTGAGTAGTAGTACCCAGGCTGACAGTGAGGCACCACTGTCAGAGGATACCTGACTTCCTGTGGAAGGGGAGCTGTGAAAGGTTACAAAGAGAGAGTTGAGACAGGCTCAAATCTCAGACCCTACATTGCAAAGCCTGAGGCAGGTAGCTAGTGAGGCACCTGATTCTCAAGGGAAGGGGGAATCTGTATACTGGGACAAAGGGTTACTGTATAGAGAGTGGATCCCTGAGGGAGGGCTAGAAGATGAGAGGGTACAGCAGTTGGTAGTGCCTAGAGCCTACCATCTGGCACTTCTAGCCATAGCCCATGATATTCCTTTGCAGGTCATATGGACATAAAACATACAAAGAGACATATTATGCAGAACTTCTACTGGCCTGGAATTTTCAGAGATGTAACAGGGTACTGCAAGACCTGTGAGCAGTGTCAAAAGGTAGGCAAGGCAGGAGACACAGTGAGAGCTCCTTTGATGCCTTTGCCTGTGATTGAGGAGCCATTTCAGGGGGTAGATATGGATACTGTGGGGCCTCTGAGTAACCCAAGTTCCACAGGGAAAAAGTATATTCTAATGGTAGTGGATTATGCTTCACGATACCCTGAGGCAGGGTTTGTCCTCCATTGAGGCAGAAAATATGGCAAATGCTTTGTTAGAGATTTTCAGCAGGATAGGTTTCCCAAAAGAAATACTGACTGACAGAGGTTCCAATTTCATGTCAGACCTGCCGGCCTGTCTGTGGAAGTACTGTGGGGGTGAAGCACATGAAGACCACCCCCTACCATCCCCAGACTAATGGTCTTGTTGAGAGGTTAAACTCTACAATCAATTCCATGCTATGGGCATTTGCAGACCAGTTTAAGAGAGAGTGGGACAAATATTTGCCCCATCTGTTGTATGCTTACAGAGAGGTTCTCCAGGAATCCACAGGTTTTTCACCATTTGAGTTGTTGTATGAGCATAGGGTGAGGGGACCTCTAGGTTTAATTCATGATGAGTGGGAAGGTGAGTGTGAACCTCATAAGGAGTCTATTGTAGCATATGTCCTAAACCTCAGGACAAGGCTCAGGGAACTCATGGGCTTGGCCCAGTAAAACCTGGAAGAAGCCCAGCAGCAGAAAAAAGGTCTGGTATGACAGGAATGCTTGAGCTAGAGAGTATGCTGTAGGGCAGCAGGTAATGGTTCTCATTCCTGACAAGACACAACAAGCTGCAGGCAGCTTGGGAGGGACCCTACAAGGTGGTAAGAAAAGTAAGTGATGTTAACTACATGGTGGAACTGCTAGGCAGAAGGCAGGGGCACAAATTGTACCATGTTAACTGATGAAACCTTACCATGATAAGGAGGCCCTTGTGTTGAGCATTTGCAGTGGATTACAGGAGGAGTCTGAGGGAGATCTGGTGACTGATCTCCTCAGTGAGGCTCGGACTGACACCTCAGTGGAAGGGGTAGCAATGTCCTAGCAGCTATCTCCTACCCTGGTTTGAGAAATCCAAGCAATGTTACAGGAGTTTGGGGACATGTTCACTGGGATACCAGGGTGCATCCACCTGGTGCAGCACCAGATGGATACAGGACACCAAAGGCCTGTTAGGCAGACCCCATATAGGGTGCCTGAGACAGTCAGACTATGAGGGAGGAGATGCAGAAGATGTTGGAACTAGGGGTAATTCAGAAGTCCAACAGTCCCTAGGCCTCCCCAGTGGTGCTGGTGCCAAAGAAGGATGGCAGCAACAGGTTCTGTGTGGACTACAGGAAATTAAATGGTCACCACAGAGTCAGATGCATACCCCATGCCTAGGACAGATGAGGCCTTAGAGCAGCTGGGTAGGGATAAGAATATTACAACTATTTATCTTACCAAGGGTTACTGGTAGGTGCCCTTGACTCCCAGTGCTAGAGAGAAGTCAGCCTTTGTGACTCCTTTTGACTTGTATGAATTCATAAAGATGCCCTTTGGGATGAAGAATGCCCCAGCAACTTTCCAGAGGCTGGTAGATCATACCCTAGCAGGAGGGTTTGCCCTTGCTTACCTAAATGATATTGCTATCTACAGCCATTCCTAGCAAGAACACCTTTGACATGTCAGGGAGGTGCTGGGCAGACTACAGAGGGCAGGGTTGACCATTAAGCCGAGCAAATGTCAAATGGGTATGGCAGAGGTCTCCTACCTGGGACATAGAGTGGGGAGTGGTAAGATCAGGCCAGAACCTAACAAAGTAGAAGCCATTCAGGCATGGCCTGCACCTGTTAGCAAAAAGCAGATGAAGGCATTCTTAGGGACAGCAGGGTACTACAAAAAGTTTGTCCCTAGTTACAGTACCATAGCTGCTCCCCTCACAGACCTGACAAGGAAGAACAGGCCAGATAAGTTAGTGTTGACACCAGCATGTGAGCAGTCATTCCAGGAGCTTAAGTAAGCTTTGGGAGGACCCCCTGTGTTAGCCAGTCCAGATTACAGAAAAAAATGTGTTGTGCAGGTGGATGCTTTGAGCCATGGGGTGGGGACTGTACTTAGCCAGATTTCTTCAGAGGAAAAAGAGCACACAGTGAATTATCTCAGTCATAGGCTCCAACCCAGGGAGGAATGCTATGCAGCTGTAGAAAATGAATGTTTAGCCATAGTGTGTGCACTGCAGAAACTTCAGCCTTATTTGTATGAAAGACAATTCACTGTAGTGACAGATCGCAATCCACTAACAGGTTTACACACAGCCAGCCAGCAAAATGCCAAGTTGCTCAGATGGAGCCTAGGGTTGCAATCATATGATATGTCAGTACAGCACCACAGTGGGATTAGCAATGCCAAAGCAGATGGGCTCTCAAGACAGGGAAAGGGGTAAGATATACTGAGATAGACTTAACCCTTTCAAACAACATTTCTCAAGGGTCATGTGTGAAGATAGGTGAAGGCTGCCAGCCTAGCCAGATAGAATTTTGTGGATAATTCTGTCATTTGTAAATATTAATATAAGCCACAGGCTTGTTCTCTTAACTGTGAAAAATGGTGTTAAATGTGGAAATGCAAAAATGTAACAACAGTGCACTTCTGCTGTAAGAAAGCTAAGTCAAGCATTTTATGACTGTCTTTGATCTTAGGGCTCGGAGCGGAGATGTCTAAATGAAGGAATTCTGGCTATTGTTTTGAGACCAAAGTTAATTGCTAGAATTTGCATGTATAATTTATTTTATTGCTCTGGCTTTCTGACTAGCTGCAAGATCAAAAGGGCTATTAACCTCTGATCTTCTGTTAGCCTGGGAACCAGAAAGAAATGATGTAATCTGAAATGAATCAGTGGTACTGTGCTATCAATTTAAGGACAAAAGAATGAGAGCATTGAGCATTTGTCTTGAGAACATTCAACTCACCACTCTGCATGTGTCTGTATGTAAGTAGGATCTTAGACTTCAGTGTTTCTCTTAGAAATAGCTAGAAAACAGGAAGATTATAGGTTCATAGGTTCATAGGCTCATACTAGGCTATCTGCCCTAGGGCATTTATAAGCCTAGCCAGAGTGTGTTTGGCTTTCGCCATCCATTTTAAATTAATTTTGCTATGCCTTTTTTCGAGGTTAGTATACTGTGCCTCTGTCTAACAGTGACACAGAAGTGATACCCGGGGTAAACCTACGATCTCCCATCCACTCATCAAGATTCCTCTTGAAGAGAGTCAATGAGGGACTCTGCCTAACCTGGGCTGGGATTTTATTCCAGAGTGAAAGGAGCCTCTGGGTTATGAATCTGTCCCTCCAGCATGTCCTATTTATTTTGGTGCTGAGGTTCAAGTCTCTCGAGCACGTAGCTCGATGGGATTTGGATTTTCTGAGGTGCAGAATGTCCATTAATTCCGGGTTGGACATGGCTTTATACATCAGGCACAGATCGCCTCTGAGCAGGCGGTATGCCACTTAGTAGAGCTGGAGTTTCTTTAACCGGGCAGCATATGGCATCTGTTTTTATGCCCTATGATCCTCTTGGTGAGGTACTTTTGGGGTCTTTCCAGTTGCTGCAGGTGTCTGGTAAGGTACATCCTGAAAGGGGCATTGTACTCAATTATGGGCCTGATGAGGAATGAGTAAAGAGGCACGAAGACCTCCCCTGATCTAGATGTGAATCCCTTCATGATTAGGTGGGCTATGTAAAATGTTTTTCTAACCACTTTGGCCACGTGGTTGTCAAATGCGAGATTGCTATCAACTTGGGTCCCCAGGTCCCTAATTACTTCTTCTGTACTTAATGGATTACCACCTATGCGGTAATTTGTGGGCACTTTGTTTTTGCCAAAGGGGGTGACTATACACTTTTTGGCATTTAGCTTGAGGCCATGGCTCTGGCACCAGTTGTCTGTTTCTATGACACTTTCAAAAACTTTATGACACAAGATTAGACTAAGTATTTTTCTGTGTTGATGTCAGACCTATTCTACTGCATTATTTTAAGCATTTTCCTGTGATCTCTGAACTCTTCAATAGCACTGTGTAGTAAGAAGTATTGTCTTGTGTTTTATTATTATTAAATATTTTATTTTTTTTCAATAATCATTTTTATTGTTTTGCCAAACCATTATACATTTCACACACTATTTACATTATGTACAATATTGCTTCCAATGTTTTAGTTCCATTTTGAATTTCCCTATAATACATTAAGAATAAATATCATTTTAACCAAGTATAGGAAATTAAAATCACAAAAAATTAAACATAAAAGCATCTACAATAGACAATTATAAACCAACTCAAGCCAATAATTTGTATTATTTCTACATTTTCTATCTAATCCAAGAATGTGTTGGTACACATACAGAATGTCCTGACGGAAAGTGGATAGGAACCGCTACGCCAAAATAATATTAAAGATTTGTTCCCAAATTTTTATGCTGTTTATACTTTTCCTATTATTTCTAATTAACAATTTGTGCGCTAATATATGCTTAATCGCTAACAGCCTGAAATTTTGCCACGACACCTGTGCTGGGTTCAACCAATTTGTGGCTATATATAATTTCATTAGTAAACTAATATTCATAATTACAATCTTTTTTGTTTTGTCCAAATTCTCCGGTGGAATATGTAAAATCAGAAATTCCCAGGAGAGTGTTGAGTTTTGGTAACCCATTTTTTGTAGTTGTAACTTTAAAGAATATTATTAAATATTTTAAACCTTTCAACTGTGGCTGTTTTGTGTATTTAGTGATATTGTACAGAGCAACTCCAAATAAGCCTTGACTGTTTAGTTGCACTTACCATTTGGATAATAATACTGCACAGTATAATTTGACACCCTTTCATAAGGGCCTTTTTCAGCTGATAAATATTAGTGGGTGGCAGCAGTGATTTTTACTGTATAGTCTGGGTAAAATGGGCACAGCTGTTCCCCAGGAGTGTCTGTGTGGTTGCATATAATGCTTATCTCAAAGTCTGTGCGTGTCAGCTACTTGGGCAGGGACACGAAGCACTGGTTGGACAGAGAGTGTGCTGGAGATTTTAGCTTGCCCACTAGGCTGAGATCTGGTCCCTATAGGTGTGCAAGTGGGTCTTATTGGGGACCTGGAGAGAAAGGGAGAATCCAGTCCCAGACTGACTGTGATCTCTTTGTGCTCTTAAGAGAAATTGTACTTTATTGTGTGTGTGTGTGTGTGTGTGTGTGTGTGTGTGTGTGTGTGTGTGTGTGTGTGTGTGTGCGTGCGTGCGTGCGTGTGTGTGTGTGTGTGTGTGTGTGTGTGTGTGTGTGTGTTTGTGTGTGTGTATGTGTGTGTGTGTGTGTCCGTGTGAGTGTGTGTGTGTGTGTGTCCATGTGAGTGTGTGTGTGTGTGTGTGTGTGTGTGTGTGTGTGTGTGTGTGTGTGTGTGTGTGTGTGTGTGTGTGTATTTATTATCCTTTCCCGATATGGATGCCCCTCACTGGTGTTAGTGGTGAGGACTGAGGCTCCTTGATTGCTGGGCCAGTGCACAGGTGTCACATTCACAACACACAAAAACTTTGCAAACATAGAAATATTTCACACATTCACTCAGAACAGCTTTGGCTATACTGGAAGAGGTTAGGAAATATCAGAATATTGTGAAACCAACCTAAGAACAGTAACCAACAGATAGAGTTTCTTTAAAAAGTGCAGGTTGAAAAAGCAATAATAAATTCAGCCAAATACATAAATGCAGCACAGAAGTCTTAAATATCACTAGACCACAGGTTCCCAAAGTGTGAGCAGTGGCACCCTGGGGAGCCGCGGCTTCCTCACAGGGGTGCTGCGAACTAATAAGCTTAGCCACAAAATAAACCATGAACTAATAAGCTTAGTTACTAAGCTTATTAGTTTGTGGTTTATTTTGCGGCCACAAATTGAATTTAGCTAAATTAGGTTCCACCTTGCTACTTGAATGATTTACATTAAAAGTACTGTTTATACTTCCTGAAAGAGTGTGATCTGCCTCTTACGTCAGGACTAGATGAAAACATGAGCTCAGTCCATTTATCAACATGGCCAACATTAAAAGAGTTGAACAAGAGTTTATTGGCTATTTCTGCACTTAATGGATGATGTCATGCCTAATAATGCTCTGTTTTCATCCCTTCTTTTCAACTTCCATAACAAGGATAAAAGCCCACAGTTATTGTAAATTATTTCCAGTATTACGTCCTTCTCTTCTGCTTCTCTTTCCTTTCTAATTCCCTTTTTTGCCTCATCTGGCAAGTTTATGGTTATTTAAATACCACAAGCTACATATCCTATCCACACTTCTTATAAAAGTTATTTTTATTTCTTTATCAATGATGTTGATCACCTATAAATATTATTTCAAGCCTTGATAGCCTTTGGTATAAATTAATTTCTCAGTGAAGTAACTTATGACTTTGCTTAGGGGACCAGTCACTGGAGAAGCCAGCTGGGGTGAATAGAAAGGATTGAGTGAGTGAAGGCCTCTCTGTATCCCCAGAGAGAGGGTCTGTTGGGGGGTACCATATCCAGAAGGTGATACTACAGCAACATGTGTTGTTTTGTCACAGCATAGGGAGTGGGGGTGAAGGCTGAATCAAACCTCCTTTATGGATAGATGGTCTAGAATGAGTATGGTAAGCATATTATGTCATTGATCATTTCACTGCTAGTTAAGGCCAATTCACTCAACAACATAATCAAAACATCCCTACTCCAGACAGATTATCATGATGTTCTGCACTCTCAGTTTCTATGCAGAAATGAAGATGCCATTTGGAGAAGAGAAAATATATAATTAATGGTAGGGGCAGAGCATCCCTCAGAAAATAAAAATAAAAACTATGAAATAATTTAGTTGTGAGCATATAATACATAATTTAAATCACTCTCCATAAATTCTAATTATTTTAAATCTTACTGCCATAATGACACTTTGATATTCTGAAAGCCTGTACTAGCTATTAGAATATCAAACCAAATTATGTTTTCCTGAATATTTTGGTTGATTTAGAAAATCTTCTCATTGCTTAGTTATATGAAGGACAGTCACTCACTGTATTATTACACTGACCCTTTGACAGGTCCACTATTTGAAATTCAGAAGACAGACTGTAATTGCATAGCTTTGTCTCTTTTTCTCAACATTTAGCAGAAGCACAGGCAGAATGGCACTCTGATTTGTTGGATTCTAAATCACCTGGCTCATGCATAACTTTGGCATAAAGCTGTGTAAAACAGCACTGACAGTAGTCTGTCTTTTTTGTCATGTTCACATTATCGCAAATTATCATATTACCACCTCTGTTAAGGGTAGACATTAGTGCAGTCTTCATGTGAAGCTTGACGGGGACTGTATCAATGTAACAGGTGCACATTTTCTTTTGTAGCACCAAGTCTGAGCAACAGCGTGAATAAGTTTATCTTTAAAATGTAAAGGGCTGTGGAGCACCTTTAGCATATTTTCCATGATAATAACCACCCATACGTCCAGAACAGACTACCAGTAGGCCGTCACTGTGCTATATACAATGTGTAATTTCTTAGATGAAATGACATTTCATTGATAAAACAAAGTCACTGAAATATTCATCATAGCAAATATGTCCTAATTCATGGGAAGAAGACATCATGAACAGAATGTTTTCAAACTGCATAATGTGAAATTCCTGACTAAGCAATCCTCTAACTTAGGCAATTAGCTGTGTTAAATAAAAGGATTTCCAGACAACCATTGCAATAATAGAGGGAGTTATTAAACCAAAGCTCATTGGTCTATGACTACATTTTCAAGTACCAATAGACTCATTGTTCATGGAGTTAATTGACAAGTTACCTTCGGAACACAGACAACTTTATTTTCATAATTTCTTCTGGAGGCAAATTCCATGGGGTGGAAGCAATATGATAAATGCATTTTCCCAAAGAGCAAGTGTGAAGATAGGGCTAATGACTAATAAAAATATATTTTTTAAGTACTGAGTATAAATAACAGGATTCATGCAGTAATTCAAAGGGAAGCTTGTTTTCAGATTAAAGGGGAGCCTCTTAGCTTTTTGGATGGATATGCCATGATATTTGTCTTTTATGGTAGATGGACAAATACAAGTACTTTGTTTTTAGTCCTCCACAATGTGGAAGTATTGAGAAGAATTAAATGCAAACATCCAAAACAGTAAGAAGTCAAGAATATAACAGAATGGTAAGAGGAACGGAACACCTTCTCTGCCTCTGTACATCCAACCAAATGATGGGGAAGCAGCAGTCACCCCATCTCCACCCAGATCTTCCAGTTAGTTTGCAGTATATAGTTTTAGATAGCATACCAATGCTGCTTTCCAGCCTGGTGAGTGAACAAACAAAGTACACTGTCAGACAGTTCAAGAACTGACAGGACCCCAAAATAGGTGATAAGAACAAACAAAGTTAATTAATGACTCTTAAAAGAAAAAGAATAGAAAATGCCAGAATAAAAAATAAAGCATAAAAGAACTTTTAAAATCATTATGGACATTTTCTACTCTGTATGAATGCAGGGTTTTCACCACGCAAGTCAAGATTATTAACTAGCTATAAACAAATATTCTATTTCCTATTTAGCTATTTCGCTTGTTAGAATTTGACGCGGGGGCACCTTGGGAAAACCTAGATTCAACAAGGGAGCCGAGAATCGAAAAAGTTTGGGAACCACTGCACTAAACCCATTAGAGCAAGTGCAAAAAAAAAAAAAAAAAAAAATATATATATATATATATATATATATATATATATATATATATACACACTTACATCACCTTTGTAGGTCCAGATGATTTTAGAAGAAATCAAAGTCTTGTAGTTACAGCTGTCCAAGCCAGGAACAAGGACACTGTGAATAGATGAGCACAATCACACAAAAGTGTAATTCTTCTACAAGAACAGGATGAAAGACTTTTATAAGGACAAACCCTCAGGCTAATCAGATAAAAACACAATAAGCTGTTGACGAGTAGTTCACTCCTTGGAAGGGTTGAATTTAGCTCTCTGCTCCCATCAGAGAAGGAAATAACCCTTCCAATGTTAAGCAAACTGGCTTTGAGCTAAAGTGAAGTAACAACTGTTTTTCAACAGAAGTAAAAATTTCTGTATCAGAAATCCTTGCAAATAAGTTAACTAACCCTGAGAAATGTTCACAACATACAAAAACTTTGCCAAACTTAGAAATGTTTTGGAAGACTCACTCAAAACAGCCTTTGCAGTCTGAGAAACAGTTAGAAATTCAACAAGATAAATAAATTCAGCAGAGAAGTGTTAAATATCATAAAAATGGAGCAATTGCAAAAAAAAAAAATTACTGATATCAGCTTTATAGATCCAGATAATTTAGAAGCAATCAAAGTCTTGCAGTCACAGGTGTCCATGCCAGGCACAACGAAGCTCTGAACAAATGAGCACAATCACAAAAAATGTAATTCTTTTACACGAGCAGGATAAAAACTTTTATAAAGTTAAAGCCTCAGGCCAATAAGTAAAAAGCACAATAAGCTATCGACCAGTAGTTCACACCTTGCATGGTTCAAAACAACCCATACAAAGTAAAACAAACTAGCTTTGAGCTCAAGTGCAGTAACAAATTCTTTTTAACAGAAGTAAGACTTCCTGCAATATCAGAAATCCTGGGAAATAAGTTCACTAGCCCTGGAAATGTTCACAACACACAAACACTTTGCAGAACACACAAATATTTTGGCAGACTCACTCAGAACAGCCTTTGTAGTATCAGAAGAGGTTAAGAAATATTGGAATATTGTTAAAACAGCTATGAGCAGTACACTAAACAACAGATGGAGTTTCATTAACAAGTGCAGACTGAAAAACAGTGATAAATTCAATAAAATAAATAAATGCAGTACAGAAGTGTTAAATATCACTGAGTCAGTTACAACAAGTGCAAACACATATTCTTATATCAGCTTTGCAGGTGCAGATAATTTTAGAAGCAAAGTCTTGCCGTCACAGGTGTCCAAGACAGACACAGGGAAGCTCTGAATAAATGAGCACATTCAAACAAAAATGTAATTCTTTTAAACCAGCACAATGAAACACTTTTTAATGTTAAACCATCTGGCCTATTAGACAAAAACACAATAAGCTATTGACCATTAGTTCCAACATGGATGAGTTGAATTTAGGTCTCTGCTCCCACGAGAGTGCAAAAGAACCCTTCTAATATAAACAAACTGGCTTTGAGTTCAAGTGCAATAACAAATGTTTTACAACAGAAGTAAAAATCCTGCAATATCAGAAATCCTTAGACATAAGTTCACTAAGCCTAAAAAATGTTCATAACACACAAAAACATAGCAAAACTTAAAGATATTTTGCCAGCCTCACTTAGAACAACTTTACCAGTATACAGAGCAAATGCAAATGCAAAAAAAAAAAAAAAAAAAAATATATATATATATATATATATATATATATATATATGTATATATAGGCACATATCATTTCACCTAAACTCAATTCACCTAAACCAAATTACCTAAAGTTCATTTCACCTACAACTCACTTCACCTAAAACTCATTTCACTGACAATAGTACAATAAGGTAAATCAAAGGTATATGTCCTTTTCCATACTGTAGTGCGATACTGGTATTAGTATATATAGTTGGGGGGTGTAGAGGTGCAGCCCCCACATGGGGGGGGCATATCCCCCTACTTATTTTGGTTTTATGTTGTCTGGTTTTGCTTTACATTATTTGATAAAAGCTGCACTCCCACCCCCCCAACTATATATACTAACACCAGGATCACACTACAATGGGGAAAAGGACATATACCTTTGATTTGCCTTATTGTACTACTTGTCAGTGAAATGAGTTTTAGGTGAAATGAGTTTTAGGTGAAGTGAACTTTAGGTGATATAGTCTTGGTGAACTGTTTAGGTGAAATGAGTTTTAGGTGAAGTGATACCTACCCATATATATATATATATATATATATATATATATATATGGGTCTTCCTTCATTACCCGAAAGACCACTTACCCGAATTCCATTTGGCAGAGATGAATTCAATGAAAGCTGACATTTCAGAAACTATGGAGCACTGAACAGCATTCACAGGGAAACAAACCACTTGACCACCAGGGTAATATAAGAAAACAGACAAAAATGAAACCCACCCAAGTAGAGGGCTTCACCCCCCACAATCCACATAACTAACTATACCAACTCCAAGATCACACTATCCAGGGGTAAAGGGGATAGTTCACCCCGGTGGCCAAGTGGTTTCTTTCTCAGTGAAAGCCATTCAGTGCTCAGTGGTTTTGAAAATCTCAGCTTTCATTCAGTTCATCTCAGACAAATGGAATTCGGGTAAGTGGTCTTTTGGGTAATGAAGGTAGATCCATATATATATATATATATATATATATATATATATATAGGGCAACTTTTTCTTATCAAAAGCTGACCATTTTGAAAAGAAACCCATTTATGTGAAAGTGCACTTACACGAAAGTGTACTTTCGTGACTACTGGTTCAACAAACCAGTAATAGTAAAAAAAACAAAAAAAAAACACTACAAAGTCATTTTTGCAGGGGGCAAATCCCCTGCACCCCCACATCCCTACTAGGTTATATAAACTAACTCCAAGATCGCACTACAGTGGGGAAACATGTATATTCCATTATCCCCACTATAGCGTGATGCAGTGCTGCAGTGTTTTTTTTTGTTTTTTTTGTTTTTTTTACTATTACTGGTTCATTGAACTAGAAGTCATGATAGTGCACTTCTGTTTAAGTGTTCTTTTGCATAAATGGGTTATACTTTTTTTTCTCGAAAGGGTGAGCTAAGTTGTGCAGTCACAGATGTCCAAGCCAGGCACAAGGAAGCTCTGAATAAATGAGCACAATCACACAAAAATGTAGTTTTTTTATAAGAGCAAGATGAAAGACCTTTATAAGGTAAAACTCTCAGGCCAATTAGATAAAAACACAGTATGCTATCAACCAGTAGTTCCTACCTTGGATGGGTTGAATTAAGCTATCTGCTCCCACAAGAGGGCAAAACAACCATTCCAATATAAAACAAACTGGCTTTGAGTTCAAATGCAATAACAAATCCTTTCAACAGAAGTATTCCTAGAATTTCAGGAATCCTTGGAAATAAGTACACTAACCCTGAGAAATGTTCAGAACACACAAACATGTTTGCACAACTTAGTACTACTTTTATACACTCACTCAGAACAGCTTTGCAGCATCAGAAGAGGTTAAGAAATACCAGAATACTGTTAAAACAACCTAAGAACAGCACATTAACAAACTATGGCATTTCTTTAAAAGTGTAGGCTGAAAAATAGTGAAACATTCAACAAAATAAATAAATACAGCACAGAAGTTTTCAATACCACTAAAACAGTTGGAGCAAGTACAAACAAATGATAAATCAGCCTTGTAGGTCCAGATGATTTTAGAAGCAATCAAAGTTCTGCAGTAACAGGTGTCCAAACCATGCTTCAGGAAGGTCTGAATAAATGAGCACAATCACACAAAAATGTAATTTATTTTATATGAGCAGGATGAAAGAGTTTTATAAGGTTATGCTCTCAGGCAGATCAGATAAAAACACAATAAGTTATTGACAAGTAGTTCCCACATTGGAGGTAGGGTAGAATTTAGCTGTCTGCTCCCACCAGAATGCAAAACAACCCTTCCAATATCAAACAAACTGGATTTGAGCTAAAGTGCAGTAACAAATGCTTTTTCAAAAGAAGTAAGAATTCTTGCAACATCAGGAATCCTTGGAAGTAAGCTCAGTAACCCTGAGAAATGTCCACAACACATAAAACTTTGCAAAACTTAGAAATATTTTGTCAGACTAACTTAGAACACCTTTTTGCAGTATTGCAGGAGATTAGTTAATCTCAGAATAATGTTAAAACATCTTAAGAGCAGTACAGTAACAAACAGACAGAGTTTCTTTAACAAGTGCAGGCTGAAAATAGTGATAAATTCAACCAAATAAGTAAATGCAACACAGAAGTGTTAAATATCACTGAGACATTTAGATCCAGTGCACATAAGTATATATATATATATATATATATATATATATATATATATATATATATATATATATATATATACTTACATCAGCTTTGTAGAAGTCTTGCCATCACAAGTGTCTAAGCCAGACACAAGGAAGCTCTCAATAAATGAGCACATTCACTCAAAACTGTAATTCTTTTATACGAGCAGAATGAAAGACATTCTAAGGTTAAACCATCTCACCAATTAGATAAAAACACAATAAGCTATGGACCATTAGTTCCCAGACTGCATGGGTTGAATTTAGCTCTATGCTCCTACCAGGGTACAAAAGTACTCTGCTGACATAAAACAAACAGACGTTGAGCTCAAGTGCAGTAACAAATGTTTTATAACAGAAGAAGGAATTCCTGCAATATCAGGAATCTTTAGATATAAGTTCACTAAGCCTAAGAAATGTTCATAGCACACAACAACTTAACAAAGCTATTTTGGCATACTCACTCAGAGCAATTTTGCTAGTATCAGAGGAGGTTTAGAAATATCAGAATATTGATCAAACAACATAAAATCAGTACAGTAATAAACAGATGGTGTTTCTTTAACATGTTCAGGCTGAAAGACAGTGACAGATTCCATAAAATAAATAAATTCAGCACAGAAGTGTTAAATATCACTGATACAGAGTAAGTGCAAAATATATGAGTGTGTATGTATATAGATAGATAGATAGATAGATAGATAGATAGATAGATAGATAGATAGATAGCAGGTCAGTAAGTTTTAGTAACATTTAAGAATTATATAGATTTTTTTATGAATTTATATGGAGTAATAGTATGCACAACTGTGTTCTTTGATTTTTTTTGTTCAAGATGAGAGCATTTTTAATGTCTTTTTGACTTTTAAATGTTCATTGTAGGCTTGTATATTGATTTAACTGGGAAGTGGTTTTAAATTAATCAATTACGGGTTTTACTGAAACATATATAAAAGGAGTTATTTTTTTCCAGTCCACATCTGATGAAGTAAACCAAATGAAATCATATAGTCTGAGATTTCAAGAACGTTAATGTGTATTGAGATTTCTGTGTGCTGTGGTTTTGTGCAATAAATCATGTTTTTAAAAGTGCTTGTTTCCTGCTTCTTTGGGCACCTTGGACTTTTGTTTCGAGTGACTGTTGGTGCTTTTTTAAAGTTATTTTTGAGGATTATTGGTTTTGGATATGAATGGAGCTAGAAACAAACATTGACAAGGAACAAAGGGGAAACAAGGAGGAGCTGGGTCAAGCCAGGAAGCTCATTGGACAATTATCACAGCTAATAGACCTCCATACCCCTCTCAGCCAATCCATGATAGACCTTGTTGGACAATCACAAGAGAGGCGGAACCAGGAAGTGATGCACGTGAGCACACCCAAACAGTGCAAATATGATGCAAACGCTAGCAATAATGAAACTTATAGGATTAACGAGAGTGGAAAGGTGAATGGGTCCAATGAAATGAACTTTATTTCAACACCTAGCCTACTGAGAGGGGCGGAAGGTGGAGGTAAGACAGAAGGAGATAGAATCGCTACTTTTCCACCACGGCAAGATAAATGGACATTGCATGTCGTAACAGGAACTGAGTCACCAGATTTAAAGGACTGGTTGCAGGTTAGCTATTCGCATAATTTCAGGGAAAATGTAGCTAAACCTGTGTCTAATTCAGACTCATATAAAACAAATTGGACAGTTTGTACAAAATGTCATGGAAATTTAAAACTTTGAACATTGAAAATTGTTATTTAAGACAGTGCATTTTAGAGGGAATAGTCCCTAAAGGCTTAAGATTTTACAAGAATCCGAATTATGTTACACCTGTGAGTGTGTTTCACAAGAAGCTTGTAGAGATTTTTAAGTGGGCTGAAGGTGTTAAAGAGTATGGTTAGAGAGAATGATAGGTTAAAAGAGGAGCTACAGAAGAAGACTGATGTTTTAAATGAATGCATTAATAATGACCTTATTTTTTTCTATTCCTAAAGAAAAAGAAAAACACTACAACGTTAGACCCCAGATTGAAGTGAAATGTGAGGATTTGGTAAAAAGGGAAATCAAGAAGTTAGAAAATGATATAAATGAATATAAAAATAATGTAGCTTACCCCAGTCCAAAATTTAATACTAGAATCTGGGAAAATAAAGAAAATGATGAAAATGGGGAGAAAATGATTACTAATTCTGAGGAAGTAGCCAGAGTCGGCAAACAGGTGAATGAGTTGGATGGCTTTATGGAAACTCCCCCTTTACGTAGATCTGAAAGACTTAGGAATAGAGAAGGGAATTATTATCAACAACATTCAAATTTTTGGAGGGGAGGGAAAAGGGGGAGGAGGAGATATTGAATGAGATGGATATACCCCACCCCAACTTGGAGAAAGAAAATAATAAGATAAAGCAGGATGTCAGCAATGATTTTAAGTTTGTGAAGGATGATTTTATTATTTATAATTTTACTGATATACATTTAGTGGAAGATCATTTTAACCTTTTATCTAGGGGTTTTAAATTTATCCCCCTTAAGAAAGGAGATTTAACAAAAACCTTTTAGATGTCAAAATGTTCATTTGAAAAATTAACTTTGAAATTTTTTTTGCTCAAGATGCCCACCCGCCTTCAAAGAATCTCAAGAGAAAAAGTGTGTTCAACCCCCCATACCCCCAGATCAGGAATTTTGAAACATTGGTAGAAAAAGAAATCAGGAAAAACTATGCAAATGTTAAATATAAAACAAATTTAAAAACTACATAAAATGAGGTTTCAAAAGAACTGAGGCAAAACAAAAACATAAGAGTTAAGAAACCTGATAAGGGAGTGGGATAGTTATAATAGATTCCTTGTTCTATGAAGGAAAAATGAACAATACCTTAATGGATACTAGTAGGTATGTAATTGTTTCCAGAAATGGGATTAATTTAGCCTACAAAAGGAATGATATGGTGTTGGAAGATCTTTTCCTGGAAGGTTTAATTGACCAAAATACTTCTCATTTTTTGAAAGTAGAAAACCCCCAAATTCCCTCCATATTTGGAATCCCTAACATTCACAGAAATGAGATAGACCCTCCATTAAGACCCATTGTCTAGGCTGAAGGTTCAAAAACCTTACCATTGGCCAAGTATGTGGACATGAAGTTGAGGGGTATATGGTTAAAGCAAAAAAACATTTTAAGGGATTCATGGGACTTCCTGAGGGAATTAAAAGATGACATGTTTAGAGATGCCATTCAGTAAAACAATTCACTGTACCTATCCAAGCATGTCCAAAGGGCAGTTTCAGATGTACTCTCCAGTCTAACGGGTGAATCTGGGCATTTTGAGGCAATGTTACAACTGCCTCATGTACACAGACAACCCTATCCTCCTACCACCAAACACTAATACATGTGAGAGATGCAATTATACAGCCAAACTGGAGGCTAAGTTCTCTCAACCCAAGAATGGATCAGACAGTCAAGAGGAGAAGGGAAATACTTGCATCACGCCACCAGTCTCACATAGACTCATTAAACCAGCACCGGCAAAAAACACACATAAATACATGAAAACATACTCGGAGGCTCTAAATAAAAATCTGAAAAAGCAACAGAGACCTCCAAAGCAGACATCCAAGCAACCTCCACCCCCAAACACAATCCATGAAACACATACTTCACAAAGCTAGTGTGCCACACAATCCCAGCCCTTAAGGCAAAATAACATACCCAGCATACTAGTAATAGGTGACTCTATAGTCAAGCACACTGACGTCTCACTCACTAAGCTGAATAAGGAGAAGGTTATTGTTAGCCGCCTGTCAGGTGCCAGGATCCGCCACATAACACAAGCACTCAGGTCATTACAGAACAAGTACAAATATGACTCTGTCATTGTCCATGTTGGTGTGAATGACCTGAGCCATACCTCCCTGGACTACATGAAAAGAGACATAGATGAGCTCTTTGATCATATAGCCCAGGCTGGTATGACCCTGACCCTGAGTAGCATCCTGCCCTTACCAAGAATGATACCACGGTATAAAGAAACAATTATCAATTTCAACAGTTGGCTAAGTTTCTGGTGTCATTCAAAGGGGATCCAGTGTCTGTCTGCCTGAGATGACATGCATGACAAGCCACGCTGCTTCGCTAGAGACAGCTTGCACATGTCATCCTTAGGCTTTCAAATAGTGGCCAAGGCTCTTGCCACCCCCATAGTGCCTTTTTTAGACAAGGCTCAAAAGACAAACCCACCACCGTAAATAGCACAAGTAACAAAAAACTGAGGCTAATGCTACTCAATGCCAGAAGTCTAAACCTCAAAATGCACACACGCGAGGCACTCCTCAGTATGAAGAAAATCGATATATGTACAGTAACAGAAATCTGGTTTAAGGCTCCAGAGAGTACCCCGGCACTACCAGGCAACAACTCATACCATACATTTCAGCCACAGAACCCGGACTGAAATACAAAAGGCAGGGGCGTATCCATATTCATCAAGGATACCCACACCTCCAGGTTAGAGGCACAGCACAATGCTTCAGAGATCATCCATGTGCAAACAACAGGCAAAACTGCCATTCAAATTGTAGCTTGCTACAGATCACCCACCATGTCCCAGGACCCCCATTCCACATTTCTGGAAACACTGGAAAACATAAAGGTCCTATCAAACACCCTAATATTGGGTGATTTCTATTACCCAAACATTAATTGGGAGAGCTACTCAAGTACTAACTCCCTTGCCCAACATTTCCTAAAATTTATAAACTCAAACACCCTGGATCAACTGGTCAACACTCCCACCAGAAGTGACAACATATTGGACCTGGTCATCACCAACATGGGCAACCGGTGTTCCACACCAAAGGTCAACCCCTCACTGGTTAGATCTGACCATAAACAAATCACTTTGGATATCCACATTCCACCCCACCACTAGACAAGGAAACCACCGTGAAAAACTTTTCAAAAGCAAACCACATTATTTAAGACCGAGGTGGAAAGTTTCAAATCCCCCATGCTAAAGGATAATGCTGTCCAAGCTGCAAAATCCTTTACTAATGCTTTCTACGGGCACCTACAAGAATGCATGGATCGTGCTATCCCAAGCAAAACCAAGACTCACTCCTCCAACAAAAAGGACACCAGTCTGGTGGACACCTGCCATAAACAAACTATACAATAGAAGCTGGAAACTAGTACAGAGAAGAGTAAAATCCCAAGAAGGGAAGACGTCCCTGTTCAGTATCAGCAAGAAACTATGATCCCTCATAAAATCATCCAAGGCAAGGTTCGAAAGAAAAATTGCCAAGGACTCCAAAGATAACCACAAGGCATTCTTTAGCTATGTCAAGAATCTAAGTGGCAATGGTCAGATCTGCTCGGAGACAGTGCAGAATGACACAAAATACACTGAACCAACCAATATCGCCAACATCCTGGCAGACAGGTTCAATGCAAACTTCACCCTGCTCTCACCCCCAAAAGGAACCATAACCATACCAGAAGAATATAGAGCCCCTGAAATCACAGACACTCAGGATAAAACAGCCCTCTCCAAAGCCAAAAACACAGCATCAGTGGGACTGGATGGTGTCCCAGGCTGCATCCTACACGAGCTCAAAGATGAACTAACCCCTCACCTAAACACACTGTTCAAACTCAGCCTCTCCACAGGCTACATACCCATATAATACCACAGCAATGGTTATTCAAAGGTGGAGCCACAACAGACCCTGGGAACTATCGCCCTATAAGCCTGACTAGCTTGGTCTGCAAGACTATGGAGCGCATCATCATGGAACTCATTAACAGTGACATTGGGAACCTCCAAACACTGGACCCTACCCAGTTTGGCTTTGTTAAGGGCAGATCATGCCTCCTAAACCTGGTGGACTTCTTTGAGACAGTTACCAAGGCTATAGACAAGGGAAAAGTGGTACACACAGTCTACCTAGACCTCGCAAAGGCCTTCAACACCATTCCCCATTCTGGTATTATAGACAAGCTCACCAGCCTGAACATAAACCCCTGCATCACAAGATGGGTTGCCAACTGGCTCACGGACAGAACCCACATGGTGAGAGTTTCGGAAGATGGTCCAACTCTAAACCAGTTACAAGTGGCATTCCCCAGGGCTCAGTCCTAGGACCCCTCCTGTTTGGCATATACTTCTCAGAGGTACAGGCAAGCGCAGGAGGACTATGGCTGACCAAGTTCACAGATGACTGCAAACTAGGGGCTATAATTGACTCTCCAGCTAACACAGACATCCTCCAAAAGGGTCTCACTGAGACAGATACCCAGTGTCAAAATCATGGCCTCAAGCTAAATGCCAAAAAGTGCATAGTCATCTCCTTTGGAAAAAACAAAGTACCCACAAACTACCACATAAGTGGTAGTCCCCTACATTCAGAAGACATAATAAGGGATCTGGGGACCCAAGTAGATAGTAATCTCTCCTTTGATAATCACATTGCCAAAGTAGTTAGAAAATCCTTCTATGTGGCCCACCTAATCACAAAAGGGTTCACATCCAGATCAAAAGAGGTCATTGTGCCCCTCTACTCATCATTCATCAGACCCATCCTAGAGTACAATGCCCCATTTGTGGTGTACCTTACAAGACACGTGCAACAGCTGGAAAGACCACAGAAGTACCTCACCAAGAGGATCACTGGCCTCAAACAGATGCCCTATGCAGCTCGACTGGAAGAAACTCCAACTGTACTCGGTTGCATACCACCTACTCAAAGGTGATTGCTGCCTGACATACAAGGCCATGACCAACACAGAACTGATGGACATGCTCCACCTAAAGAAAACCATATCCCCTTGAACCACACGCTCTAGGGATCTAAACCTCACCACAACAATAAATAGGACGTGCTGGAGGGATAGATTCCTGTCCCAGAGACTTCCCATGCTTAGGAACAAGATTCTAATCTACATTAGGCAGAGCTCCTTACTAACATTCTTCAAGAGAAACCTTGACGAGTGGATGGGAAACAGAAAGTTTACCCCAGAGATCACTTCAGTGGATCTGCTGGACAGAGGCACAAGGAACTAATCTAAGGGGGCGGCAAAAGCCAACACATTCTGGCTAAGCTTATAAATGCCTTCAGGCAGATAGCCTAGTACATATGAACCTATGAACCTATGAACTTTTTTCCTAACAATAGATGTGGTTGATTTTTTTTTCTAGTATACCTCATGCAGAGGGTACAAAATTGTTGGAAGAAATTATATTTGAAGCTGGTTCATTGACACATGATGAAAGTATAGTATGTTTTCAACTTATGGATTTAATTTTGAAATATAATTTAATTTATTTTAAGGGTGAATTCTTTCATCAGATGAAAGGCATGGCACTGGGGGCTGTCTGTGCCCCCACTCATGCTAATTTAGTTTTAGCAAAGTGGGGAGAAAATGTGGTATTAAGATCAAAATATAGAGATTGTTGACTAAGTTGCAAAATGTTTTTGGATGATATCTGTATTTTATGGGTAACACCTAAGGAAGAGATCTAAGATTTTATGAATTTTTTAAACAGCCGTACTTCATTTTTAGAGTTTACCTACAGAGTCAGTCAGGAAAAACTCCAATATTTAGATATAGAGATTATGAAGGACAAAAACAAATTTAGTTCAAAAGTATATAGCAAAAACACATTTACAAATTCATACTTGCATTATAATAGTGCTCATCCTAAACATTACAAGAAGAACATAATCAAGGGACAGTTCATTAGATCAAGCAGGATGACTTAGAACAATGAAGGTTTTATAAAAGAAATTGATGTCCTGACAAATATGTTTATGAATAGGAACTACCCAGAATGGTTAATATCACAAGTGAAAGGTGAAGTTTGTGAAGGGAGACTTAACAAATTCAAGCCTATTTTGGGAGTTAGTATTGATGAAGATGATAACAACCCTCAAAAGAATGAGGAAGATTTTGGTAAAGCACTTGTTTTGGAATATAATGCAGCTGCAGAAATGGTAAGAAAGATGATAGAAACAGTATGGGTTAAATTCATTTCTCTTATCAATTTAGATAAGATATCTAAGAACCACCTAAAAATAATTTATAAAAACTCTTTTAGTCTGAAAAATATTTTATAATATGGTCCCAAACAGAAAAAAGGAAATATGAAAAGGAATGGTACTTATAAATGTGGACATTGTCCACAGTGTACCTATATAATTAATCAGGAAAAGGTATTTTTACAAAGTAGGAATACATGGTTGATAGGGAATGAATTTAGCAACTGTGAGTCTTAAGGACTGGTATATTTGGCAGTGTGTCAGGATTGTCAGAAGTTCTATGTAGGAAAAACAGAACAAAAGTTGAAAAGGAGAATATACGAACATTGTTATGACATACAGACCAAAAAGGAGCCCAATGCATTGTATAAACACAAACTAGAATGTATTAATGTTCAATATTTGTTCGTCTTAGAAAATATTAAAAAAGACACAAGGGGAGGTTTATGGGAAGAAAGGATTGAATACAGGGAACTATGGTGGCAAGTCACCTTGCAAGTGAATACCCCACCAAGCTTAAATGAAATTACCTCCATAGTTCCCTTGTTAAAAATAAGAGCAGCTAAGCTATAAATCCTTTCTTCCCAGCTGACCTTATTTAAATATACAACTTCTAGGTATATATCAGTACAGCTGTGTACTTAATAACTGTCTTAGTTTGAAGGGGTCAAACAAATAATATTTTTCATATATATAATAAATACATATATATATATATATATATATATATATATATATATATATATATATATATTTTAGATACTTTTTACAGATAATTCATCCTTCACATTAGATTTTGTGAACAATTTAATAAAACAAGTTCATAAGTTGGTATTAGCATTGCCTTTTGCTATGTACATGTAAAAGATGTTTTACTATTATTATTTCTCCTTTCCCTTTTATAAATGCAATATTTAAAAGGTCACCAGAGGGAGTACTAACACAATCATTTTATTTAAGCTTGTTAAGAGCATTGTTTTTTAGGTCAGTAAGTTTTAGTAACATTTAAGAATTATATACATTTTTTATGAATTTATATGTAGTAATAGTATGCAAAATTGTGTTCATTGATTATTTTTTCATTCAAGATGAAAGCATTTTTAATGTATTTTTGAATTTTAAATGTTCATTGTAGGCTTGTATATTGATTTAACTGGGAGTGGTTTTAAATTAACCAATTAAGTGTTTTATTAAAACATGTATAAAAGGAGTTCTTTTTTTTTCCAGTCCACATCTGATGACATAAACCAAACAAAAGTGTATAGGCTGAGATTTCAGGAACGTTAATATGTATTGAGATTTCTGTGTGTTGTGGTTTTGTGCAATAAATTGTGTTTTTAAAAGTGCTTGTTTCCTGCTTCCTTGGGCACCTTGGACTTTTGTTTTGAGTGATATTGATGCTTTTAAAGTTATTTTTTTTTTACACAGAAACATACATACGTGTAAATAAATACATATATATATATATATATATATATATATATATTTTATATATATATATATATATATATATATATATATATATATATATATATATATATACACACATATACATACATACATATTTACTGGTGTCCACATGAATTATTTGGCAAAGTTTTATGCCGGATGCCCTTCCTGATGCAACCCTCCCCATTTATCCGGGCTTGGGACCGGCACAAAGAAATGCACTGGCTTGTGCATCAAGAAGAGGAGGAGGAGTGTGAGGGCAGCACCAAGGATCAAATGGTGGAAATTGAAAAAGGGTAATTGTGAGGTGGAGTTCGGGGATGAGTTAAGACAGGCACTGGGTGGCAGTGAAGAGTTACCAAACTGCTGCGTAACTACAGTAGAGCTAGTAAGGGAGACGGCTAGAAAGGTGCTTGGTATGACATCTGGACAGAGGAAGGACGACAAGGAGACATAGTGGTGGAATGAGGAAGTACAGGAGAGTATACAGAGAAAGAGGTTGGCAAATAGGATTGTCAGAGAGATAAAGAAAGTAGACAGGAGTATAAGGTGATGAGGTGCATGCAAAGAGAGAGGTGGTAAAGACTAAGGATAAGGCATATGAAGAGTTGTATGAAAGGTTGGACACTAAGGAGGGAGAAAAGGACCTCTACTAATTGGCTAGACAGAGGGACCGAGCTAGGAAAGATGTGCAGCAGGTAAAGATGATAAAGGGTAATGAGGGAAACATACTCACAAGCGAGGAGAGTTTGTTGAGGAGATGGAAAGAGTACTTTGAGGGGTTGATGAATGAAGAGAATGAGAGGAAGAGAAGGTTGGATGATGTGGGGATAGTGAATGATGAAGTGCAATTGATCAGCAAGGAGGAAGTAAGGATAGCTATGAAGAGGATGAAGTATGGAAAGGCTGTTGGTCCAGATGACATACCTGTGGAAGCATGGAGGTGTTTAGGTGAAATGGCAGTGGAGTTTTTAACCAGATTGTTTAATGAAATCCTGGAAAGTGAGAGGATGCCTGAGAAATGGAGAAAAAGTGTTTTTGTACCAATTTTTAAGAATAAGGGTGATGTGCAGAGCTGTAGTAACTACAGAGGGATTAAATTGATCAGTCACAGCATGAAGTTATGGGAAAGAGTAGTGTAAGCTAGATTAAGAAGGGATGTGATGATTAGTGATCAGCAGTATGGTTTCATGCTGGGAAAGAGCACTACAGATGCAATGTTTGCTCTGAGAGTGTTGATGGAGAAGTACAGAGAAGGTCAGAAGGAGTTGCATTGTGTTTTTGAAGACTTAGAGAAAGCATATGACAGGGTGCCTAGAGAGGAGTTTTGGTATTATATGAGGAAGCCGGGAGTGTCAGAGAAGTATGTAAGAGTGGTGCAGGATATGTATGAGGGTAGTGTGACAGTGGTGAGATCTGCAGTGGGAGTGACAGATGCATTTAAGGTGGGGTTACATCAAGGATCAGCTCTGAGCCCTTTCTTATTTGCAATGGTGATGGACAGGTTGACAGACGAGATCAGACAGAAGTCCCTGTGGACTATGATGTTTGCAGATGTCATTGTGATCTGTAGTGAGAGTAGGGAACAGGTGGAGGAGACCCTGCGGAGATGGAGATATGCTCTAGAGAGAAGAGGAATGAAGGTCAGCAGGACTAAGACAGAATACATGTGTGTGAATGAGAGGGAGGATAGAGGAATCGTGAGGATGCAAGGAGTAGAGGTGGCGAAGGTGGATGAGTTTAAATATTTGGGATCAATAGTTCAGAGTAATGGTGATTGTGGAAGAGAGGTGAAGAAGAGAGTACAGGCAGGATGGAGTGGGTGGAAAAGAGTGTCAGGAGTGATTTGTGGCATACGAGTACTAGTAAGAGTGAAAGGGAAGGTCTATAAGAGGGTAGTGAGACCAGCTATGTTATATGGGTTGGAGACAGTGGCATTGACAAAAAGGCTGGAGTTTGAGCTGGATGTGGCAGAGTTAAAGTTGTTATGAAATGCACTGGGTGTGACAAGGGTGGACAGGATTAAGAATAAGTATATTAGAGGGTCAGCCCATGTTGGAAAGTTTGGAGACAAAGCCAGAGAGGCAAAATTATGTTGGTTTGGACATGTGCTGAGGAGGGATGCTAAGTATATTGGGAAAAAGATGTTAAGGATGAAGCTACCAGGTAACAGGTAAGGAGGAAGGCCTAAGATAAGGTTTATGGATGTGGTGAGAGAGGATATGCAGGTGGTTGGTGTGACAGAGCAAGATGCAGAGGACAGGAAGAAATGGAAACAGATGATCTGATATGGTGACCACTAACGGGAACAGCCAAAAGAAGATGATGATATATATATATATATATATATATATATATATATATATATATATATATAGATATATATATATATATACATCAGCTTTGTAGGTCCAGATGATTTTAGAAGCAATCAAAGTCATGCAGTCACAGGTGTCCAAGCCAGGCACAAGGAAGCCACACAAAAATGTAGTTCTTTTAAAAGAGCAGGACGAAAGACTTTAATAAGGTTAAACCCTTAGGCAAATCAAATAAAAATGCAATAAGCTATTGACCAATATTTCACCCCTTGGAAGGATTGAATTAAGCTCTCTGCTCCCACCAGAGTGCAAAACCAACCCTTCTAATCTAAAACAAACTAGCTTTTAACTCAACTGCACTAACAAATGCTGTACAACAGAAGTAAGAATTCCTGCAATATTATGAATCCTTGGAAATAAGTTCACTAACCCTGAGAAATGTTGATATCACAAAAAAAACTTTGTAGAACTTACAAATATTTTTGCAGACTCAGAACAGTTTTGACAGTATCAGAGGAGGTTAGGAAATATCAAAATATTGTTAAAACACCAACCTAAGAGCAGTACAGTAACAAACAGATGGAGTCTCCTTAACAAGTGCAGGCTGAAAAACAGTAATAAATTCAACCAAATAAACAAATGCATCATGGAGGTGTTAAATATAACTGAAACAGAGCAAGTGCCAAAAATATATATACTTATATCAGCTTTGTAGCTCCAGATAATTTTAGAAGCAATCAAAGTTTTGCATTCACAGGTATCCAAGCCAGGGTCAAGGAAGCTCTAAATAAATGAGTACAATCACATAAATTGTAATTCTTTTATAAAAGCAGGATGAAAGAATTTTATAAGGTTAAACACTCAGGCTCATCAGATAAAAACACAATAAGCTATTGGATGTGTTGAATTTAGCTCTCTACTCCTACCAAAGTACAAAAGAATCCTTCCAACATAAAACAAACTGGATTTGACTCAGCTGTCGTAACATATGCTTTACTAGACAAGTAAGATTTCCTACAGTATCAGGAATCCTTGGAAATAAGTCAACTAAACCTGTGAAATGTTCTCAATACACAAAAACTTTGCAAAACATAGATATATTTTGGCAGACTCACTAAGAACACCTTTTTGCAGTATCAGAGGATGTTAGGAAACATCAGAATATTGTTAAACTAAGAGCTATACAGTAACAAACAGGAGGAGTTTGTTTAGCAGGTGCAAGTTGAAAATGAGTCACAAATTCAACCAAATAAATAAATGCAGCATGGAAATGTTAAGTATGACTGAAAAAGAGCAAGGGCATGAACCTATGTTTATATCAGTTTTGTAGTTCCAGATGATTTTAGAAGAAATCAAAGTCTTGCAGTCACAGGTGTCCAAACCAGGCACATAGAAGCTCTGAATAAATGAGCACAATCACACAAAAGTGCACTTCTTTTATACAAGCAGTATGAAAGACTTTTATAAAGTTAAATCCTCAGGCCAATCAGATAAAAACACAATAAACTATGGACCAGTAGTTTTCATCTTGGGTGGGTTGAATTTAGCTATCTGCTCCTACCATCCTACCAGTGTGCAAAAGATAATTTCCAATGTTAAAAATAAAACCTGTCTTTCAGCTCAAGTGCAGTAACAAATGCTTTTCAACAAAAGTAAGAATTCCTGCAATATCAGGAATCCTTGGAAATAAGTTCACTAACCCTGAGAAATGTCCACAACATAGAAAAACTTTCCAAAACTTAGTAACATTTTGGCAGACTCACTTACAACAGCATTTGCAGTATTACAGGACATTAGGAAATATCAGATTATTGTGAAAACAACATAAGAGCATTACATTAACAAACAGATGGAGTTGCTTTAACAAGTGCATTCTGAAAAACAGTGCTAAATTCAACCACATAAATAAATGCAGCACAGAAGTGTTAAATATCACTGAAACAGTTAGAATAAGTGTGAAAAAAAATCTATGTATATTAACTTTGTAGGTCCAGATGATTTTAGAAGCAAAGTCTTACAGTCACAGTTGTCCAAGCCATACTCAAGGAATCTTGGAATAAATGAACACAGTCACACAAAAATGTAATTCTTTAAACTCTCAGGCCAATCAGATAAAAACAGAATAAGCTATTAGCTAGTAGTTCCCACATTGGATGTGTTGAATTTAGCTTTCTGCTCCCACCAGAGTGCAAAATAACCTCTCCAGTGTAAAACAAACTGGCTTTGAGCTCACATGCAGTAACAAATACTTCTCAACAGAAGTAAGAATTCCTGGACTACCATGAATCCTTGGAAATAAGTTCACTAACTATGAGAAATATTCACAACAGCAAACCTCTCGATCAGTTAAACTAAGGGTGTCCGAACATTTGAGTGACATTAGATGTAAAAAATCATCCAACGCACTATACAAACACACACTTGTACATAATAAGGCCAAATTTCATTTTACAGTTATTGATAAAATTATTGGTGATAGAACCAATAAATGTGGCTGGCATAGAAAACTTGATATGAAAGAAAAGAAATGGATCACCAAACTTGGTGCATTATTTAGTCCAGGTTTGAATGAATATCTATAAATATATCTGGTCTAACACATTATATTATATTAAATTACATACATCACACATCTAACACATTTAATTTTGATATTATATTTTGATATGCAATATTTGATTGACATATACTTAATATCTGTGTATCTGATTTTGTATGTATGTTTGTATAATGATTAATATTAATGAGCTTGGTATTTTTATATTTAACCAATCAGCTTTTTCTGATGTGTATTTAAAAGCACTGCATAATGGACTCTACATCTATACACTGAAGAAGGCCATATTGAATTTGGGCCGAAACCGGTATGTTTGTGAGTTCTCATGCATTTTTGGTAGCTTATCAATAAACTACCATATTGAATTGTCCACCAGTTGCTGGCTTATTTCTTTTACTAAATATTCACAACACACAAAAACCAAGCAGTACAGTAACAAACAGGTGGAGTTCCCTTAAAAAGATCAGTATGAAAAAAAGTGATAAATGCAACAGAATAAACAAATGCAGTGAAGAAGTGTTAAATATCACTGAAACAGTTAGAGCAAGTGAAAATAAATATACTTATATCAGCTTTCTAGGTCCAGATGATTTTAGAATCTACCAAAACTTTGCAGTCACAGGTGTCCAAGATAGGCTCAAGAAAGCTCTGAATAACTGAGCACAATCACAAAAAATTCTGATTCTTTTATATGAGCAGAATGAAAAACTTTAATAAGGTTAAACTCTCAGACCAATCAGATAAAAACACAATAAGCTAACCACCAGTAGTTCCACCTTGGGTGGGTTGAATTTAGTTCTCTGCTCCTACCACAGTGCAAAAGTACCTTCAAATGTAAAACAAAACTGGCTTTGGTACAAGTGTTGTAACAATGCTTTACAGGAGAAGTAAGAATTTCTACAATATCAGGAATCCACGGAAATACGTTTGCTAACCCTGAGAAATGCTGACAATGCACAAACATTTTGCAAAACTTAGACATATTTTGGCAGACTCACTTGGAACAGCCTTTACAGTATTAAAGGAGGTTAGGAAATATCAGAATATTGTTAATACAACCTAAGAGCTATACAGTAATAAACAGATGGAGTTTCTTTAACAAGTGCAGGCTGAAAAAGAGTGATAAAGTCAACAAAATAAATAAATGCAGAATAGAAGTGTTAAATATCACTGAAACAGAGCAAATGCAAGAAATATACTTATACCAACTTTGCAGGTCCAGATGATTTTAGAAGAAATAAAAGTCTTGCAGTCTCAGGTATCCAAGACAGCCATAAGGAAGCTCAATAAATGAGCACAATCACACAAAAGTGTAATTCTTTTATATGATCAGAATGAAAGACTTTTATGCATTTAAAACCTCAGGCCAATCAGATAAAAGCTTAAAAAGCTATTGGCCAGTTGTTGCCACCTTGGATGAATTGAATTTAGCTCTCTGCTCCTACTAGAGTGCAAAAGAATCCTTACAATGGAAAACAAGATGGCTCTGAGCTCATGTGCAGTAACAAATGTGTTTCAACAGAAGTAGGAATTTCTGAACTACCAGAAATCCTTAGAAATAAGTTCACTTCTTTTTCTTTCTGCTTTTCCCAGTTAGGGGTCACCACAGCAGATCACCTGTCCACTCATGATTGGCAGTAGAGTTTTAGTGTCACATTGCCAGCCCGGCACCCAACCTTCCACAGAAGACGCACACACACACACACACACACACACACACACACACACACACACACACACACACACACACACACACACACACACACACACACACACACACACACATGTCTAGGGCCAATTTAGAGTGTCCAATCCACCTACAGCATGTCTTTGGGATGTGGGAGGAAACTGGAGCACCCGGAGGAAACCCACGTGACCACAGGGAGGACATGCAGACTCCACACAGAAAGCACCCCAGCTGAGGATCGAACCGGAGAACCTCTTACTGTGAGGCGGCAATGCTAATTGCTGCACCACCGTGGCTGCCCTCTTGGAAATAAGTTCACTAACTATGAAAAATGTTCACAATACACAAAAACTTAGAAAAACTCAGAATTGTTCTGGCAGACTCACTCAGAACAGCTTTCCTAGTATCAGAGGAGGATGTGAAATTTCAAAATATTGCTAAAACAACCTAAAAGCAGTACAGTAGCAAACAAATGGAGTTTCCTTAAAAAGGTCAGGCTGAAAAAGAGTAATTGCAACCAAATAAATAAATGCAGCATTAAAGTGTTAAATATCACTGAAATAGTTCAACCAAGTGCAAAAATATACACCAGGATGACCTCTTAGTTTTCATATTCTATTTTTATCATTCTTCTTCCTGTATCTCTCCTTCCTAAGGCTTATTGCCTCATTCATTACTTTTTACATTTTTCCTCTTCTCCCTTCAATCTCATGTCCAGTTTATCTCACTGTTTCTTTTATACTACTGCCTTAATTTCTGCTAAAGATATCACTAAACCACAAGTAAGAAATATGTTAATATCTATTTCTAAAGCCTGCTGTCAAAGACCATCTATTAAGATGTATTATTTTTGGACTTAAATCATACTGCATCATTTGTACCACTGTTATTGTGTTCATCTCAATTTAATAGATATCGTTAACTCTTTCTGTCTCTTACTACATAACAATTCAATATGTATACTGTAACCTATTGTTTTATAATTTTTGTTCTATGCACATTTGATTCTGTAAATGTAATTTGGAACTTTTGTCCCCAGGCCTCCACTGAAAGCAGGCCTTTTTGGCTCAGTCAGATACTCCTGGTAAACAAATGTTAAATAAATAAGTAAATGAATGAATACTTATATCAGCTTTGTAGGTCCAGATGATTTTAGAAAAAAACAAAGTCTTGCAGTCACAGGTGTCTAAGCCAGGCACAATGAAGCTCTGCATAAATGAGCACAATCACTCAGAAATGGAATTTTATTATATAAGCAGGATGAAAGAATTTTATAAGGTGAAACTTTCATTCCAGTCAGATGAAAACACAATAAGTTATCAACCACTAGTTCCCACCTTGGATGGGTTGAATTTAGCTTTCTCCTCCCACCAGACTGTAATAGAACCCTTCCAGTGTAAAACAAACTGACTTTGAGCTTAAATGCAGAAACAAATGCTTTAGAAACATAAGTAAGAATTCCTGAAATATCAGGAAGCCTTGGAAAAAAGTTCACTAACTCTGAGAAATGGCCGCAACACACAAAATGTTTGCAAAACTCTGAAATATTTGTCAGACTCGTTCACAACAGCTTTTGCAGTATTGGATGAGGTTAAGAAATGGCTAAATATTGTTAAAACCATCAAAGAGCAGTACAGTAACCGACAGATGGAATTTCTTTAACAAGTGTAGGCTGAAAAACAGTGATAAATTCAGACAAATAAATGCAGCACTGAAGTGTTAAATATGACTAAACAGTTACAGCAACTGCAAAAAAATATACTTATATCAGCTTTGTATGTCCAGATGATTTTACAAGCAGTCATAGTCTTGCAGTCACAGGTGTCCAAGGCAGGCACAAGGAAGCTCTGAATAAATGAGCACAGTCACACAAAAATATAATTTGATTAAGTGAGCAGGGTGAAGGAATTTTCTAAAGTGAAACGTTCAGGCCAATCAGAAGAAAAAACACAATAAGCTATTGACCATTACTTCCCACATTGGAGGTTTTGAATTTAGCACTCTCCTCCCACCAAAGTGCAAAAGAACCCTTTCAAAGTAAAACTAACTAGCTTTGAGCTCAAGTGCTCTAACAAATGCTTTACAACAAAAGAAAAATTTACTGCAATATTGGGAATCATTGGAAATAAGTTCAGTAGCCCTGAGAAATGTTTACAACACACATAAACTTTGCAGTACTTAAAATATTTTCACACACTTAGTCATAACAGCTTTTGCAGTATCAGAGTAGATTAAGAAATACCAGAATATTGTTAAAACACCAACCTAAGAGCAGTACACTAATAAACAGGTAGAGTTTCCTTAAGAGTTTCCTTAAAAAGTGCAGTCTGAAAAACAGTGACAAATTCAACAAAATAAAAAAATGCAGCAAAGAAGGGTTAAATACCACTGAAACATTTAGAGCAAGTGCAAAAAAAAAACACATATATCAGCTTTGTAGGTCCAGATGATTTTAGAAGAAATCAAAGTCTTATAGTCACAGGTGTCTAAGGCAGGCACAAGGAAGCTCTGAGTAAATGAGCACAATCAATCAAAAATAGAATTCTATTACATGAGCTGGATGAAAGTCTTTTATAAGGTTAAACTTTCAGGCCAATCAGATGAAAGCACAATAAGCTACCATCCAGTAGCTCCCACCTTGGATATGTTGAATTTAGCTCTCTGCTCCCTCCAGAGTGAAAAAGAGCCCTTCCAATGTAAAGCAAACTGATTCTGAGCTTACATGCAGCAACAATTGCATTAGAACAGAAGTAAGAATCATGCAATATCAGGAATGCTTGGAAAAAGTTCACTAACTCTGAGAAATGTTCCCAACATAAAATGTTTGCAAAACTTAGAAATATTTATCAGACTCACTCAGAACAGCTTTTGCAGTATTGGAGGAGGTTAGGAACTATCAGACTATCGTTAAAAGAATCTAATAGCAATACAGTAACCAACAGATGGAGTATCCTTACCAAGTGGAGGCTGAAAAACAGTCATACATTCTGCCACATAAATAAATGCACTGCATAAATGTTAAATATCACCAAAACAGTTAGAGCAAGTGCAAAAAACTATACTTACATCAGCTTTGTAGGGCCAGATGATCTTAGAAGAAATCAACGTCTTGCAGACACAGATGTCCAAGCCAAGTGCAAAGAAGATGTGAATAAATGAGCACAATTACACAAAAGTTTAACTCTTTTATATGAGCAGGATGAAAGACCTTTATAAGGTTCTACCCTCAGGCCAATGAGATAAAAACATAATAAAATACTGGCCAGTATTTCACACCTTGGATGGGTTTAATTTGGACCTCTGCTAACACCAGAGTGCAAATGAACCCTTTCAATGTCAAGCAAACTGCCTTTGAGCTGAAGTGCAGTAACAGAAGAAACAATTCCTGCAGTATCAGGAATCCTTGGAAATAAGTTTACTAACCCTGAATAATGTTCACAACGCACAAAAACTGTATAAACCTTAGAAATATTTGGCAGACTCAGTCAGAACACATTTGCATTATCACAGGAGGTTAGAAATACCAGAATATTGCTAAAACCACCTAAGAGCAGTACAATGACAAACGGAGTTTCTTCTAAAAGTGCAGGCTGAAAAACAGTAATAATATCAGACAAATAAATAAATGCAGCACAAAAGTTTAAATCTCATTTAGATAGAACAAGTGCAAAAATAAACTTATATCAGCTTTGTAAGTCCAGATGATTTTAGAATTAATCAGTCTTGCAGTCATAGGTGTCCAAGTCAGGCACAAGGATGCTCAGAATATATGAGTGCAATCACACAAAAATGTTATTTGTTAATATGAGCAGTATGAAAGACTTTTATAAAGTTAAACCCTGTGGCTAATCAGATAGAAATGCAATGCGCTATTGACCAGTACTTCCCACCTTGGATGAGTTGGATTCAGCTCTCTCTTCCCACCAGAGTGTTAAGAACCCTTTGAATGTAATACAAACTCATTTTGGCTTGTGTTTTAACAAATGCTTTAAAAGTGAGGTAAGAATTCCTACAATATCAGGAACCCTTGGAAATAAGTTTGTTAATACTGAAAATGTTCACAACACACAGCAAAACCTAGACATATTTTGGCAGACTCACCCTGAACAGCTTTTACAGTATCTGAGAAAGTTAGGAAATGTCAGATTATTGTTAAAACAACTTAAGAGTTATATAGTAACAAACAGATGGAGTTTCTTTAACAAGTGCAGGCTGAAAAGAGTGATAAATTCAACCAAATAAATAAATGCTGCATGGAAGTGTTAAAATCATTGAACCAGTTAGAGCAGTGCAAAAAATATATTTATATCAGTTTTGTAGGACCAGATGATTTTAGAAGAAATCAAAGTCTTGCAGTCACAGGGGTTCAGGCCAGGCACAAGAAAGCCCTGAATGAATTAATGAGTATAATCAAGCAAAAGTGTAATTCTTTTATACGTGCTGGATGAAAGACCTATACAAGTTTAAACCCTCAGGTCAGTCAAATAAAAACACAATAAGATATTGACCAGTAGAACCCTTCCAGAGTAAAACAAATTGAGTTTGAGCTCACATGCAGTAACAAATAGTTTTCAACAGAAGGAAGAACTCCTGGAATATCAGGAATCCTTGGAAATAAGTTCACTAACCATGAGAAATGTCCACAACACAAAAAACTTTGCAAAACCTTGTAATATTTTGGCAGACTCACTCAGAACAGCTTTAGCAGTATCATAGGAGGTTAAGAATATCAGAATGCTATTAAAACAGCCTAAGCCCAGTACATTAACAAACACATGGAGTTTCTTTAACAAGTGCATGCTAAAAAGTAATACGTTCAACCAAATAAATAAATGTGACACATAATTGTTACATATCACTGAAACAGAGCAGGTGGAAAAATATACTTATATCAGCTCTGCAGTTCAAGATGATTTTATAAGCAATAAAAGTCTTGCAGTCACATGTGTCTAAGACAGGTACAAGGAAGTTCTGAATATATTAGCACAACCAGACTAAAATGGAATTTGATTATGTAAGCAGGATGAAAGACTTTGCTAAGGTTAGACTTTCAGCTAAATCAGATAAAGACACAATAAGCTATTGAATGCTACTTCACACTTGGATTTGTTGAATTTAGCTCTTTGTTCCCACCAGAGTGCAAAAGAACCCTTCCATTCTCAAACAAACTTGCTTTGAGCTTAAGTGCAGTAACAAATGCTTTTCAATTGAAGTAAGAATCCATGCTATATCAGGAATCCTTGGAGATAAGTTCACTAACCTAAGAAATGTTCACAATGAACAAAAACATAGAAATACTTTGGTAGGCTCATGCAGAACACATTTTGCAGTATCACAAGAGGTTAGAAAATATCAAAATGTTGTTAAAAGAACTTATGAGTAGTACAGTAACAAATAGATGGAGTTTCTTTAACAATTGCAGGATAAAAAACAGTGTTACATTCAACAAAGTAAGTAAATGCAAAACAAAAGTGTCAAATAACACTGAAACACAGCAAGTGAAAAAAATATATCAGCTTTGTAGGTCCAGGTGATTTTACAACCAAAGTCTTCCATTCACAGATGTCCGAGTCAGACAAAATGAAGCTCTGAATAAATGAGCTGTCACTCAAAATGGAATTCTATTATATGAGCAGGATGAAAGATTTTATAAGGTTAAACTTTTGGGCCAACCAAATAAAAACAAAATAGATATTGACCAGTAGAACCCTTCCAATGTGAAACAAACTGGCTCTGAGCTCACATGCAGTAACAATTGCTTTTCAACAGAAGTGAGAATTCCTGGAATATCAGTAATCCTTGGAAATAAGTTAATTAACAAAGAGAAATGTTCATAACACAAAAAAAAAAACTTTGCAAAAGTTAGAAATATTTTGGCAGACTCACTTAAAAAAACGTTTGCAGTATCACAGGAGGTTAGGAATAGCAGAATATTGTTAAAACAACCTAAGAGCAGTACAGTAACAAACAGATGAAGTTTATTTAACAAGTTTTGGCTAAAAACCTAATAAATTCAACCAAATAAATAAATACCGCATGGAAGTGTTAACCATCACTGAATCATTAGAGCAAGTGCATAAAATATATTTATATCTGCTCTGCAGTTCCAGATGATTTTATAAGCAATCAAAGTCTTGCAGTCACAGGTGTCCAAACCAGGCACAAGGAATGTCTGAATAAATAAGTGCAACCACACCAAATGGAATTCTATTATTTGAGCATGATGAAAGACTTTTATGAGGTTAAACTTTCAGGGCAATAAGATAAAATCCCAATAAACTATTGACCACTAGTTCACAACTTGGATTGGTTGAATTTAGCTCTATGCTCCCACCAGAGTGCAAAAGAATCCTTACAATGTTAAAGTGGCTTTGAGCTCAGGTGCAGTAATAAAATGCTTTTTAATAGAAGTAAGAATTTGTGCTGCATCAGGAATCCTAGGAAATAAGTTCACTAACACTGATAAATGTTGACAACAAACAAAAACTTTGCAAAACCTTAAAAATATTTTATAGGCTCACGTAGAACACCTTTTGCAGTACCACAGGAGGTCAGGAAATATCAGAATATTGTTAAAAGAACTTAACAATTGTGGGCTAAAAAAGTGATGAATTCAACCAAATAAATAAATGCAGTACAGAAGCATCAAATATCAATGAAACAGTTAGAGCAAGTGAAAAAATATACTTATAATATCAGCTTTGTAGTTCCAGATGATTTTAGAAGAAATCAAAGTCTTGCAGCACAGGTGTCCAAGCCAGGCACAAGAAAACTCTGATTAAATGTGCACAGTCAAACACAATTGTAATTCTTTTATACAAGAAGGATGAAAGACTTTTATAAGGTTAAACCCTCAGGCCACTCATATAAAAACAAAACAGATATTGATCAGTAGAATCCTTCCAATGTAAAACAAACTGGCTTTGAGCTCACATGCAGTAACAAATGATTTTGAACAAAAGGAATAATTCCTGGAATATCAGGGATCCTTGGAAATAAGTTAACTAGCCATGAAAAATGTCCACAACACAAAAAACTTTGCAAAACTTAGAAATATTTTGGCAGACTTACTCAGAACAGCGTTTGCAGTATCACATTTTATGGATATCAGAATATTGTTAAAACAACCTAAGAGCAGTACAATAACAAGCACGTAGAGTTTCTTTAACAAGTGCAGGCTAAAAACGTGATCAATTCAAACAAATAAATAAATGCAACACATAAGTGTTACACATCACTGAAACAGAACAAGAGAAAAATATACTTAAATCAGTTCTGTAGTTCCAGATGATTTTATAAGCAATGTTTGGCAGTCACAGTTGTCCAAGTCAGGCACAAGGAAGCTCTGAATAAATGAGCACAATCACACAAAAATAGAATTCTATTATATGATCAGGATGAAAGACTTTCATAAGGTTGAACTTTCAGCCAAATCAGATAAAAACACAATAGGCTATTGAATAGTAGTTCACACCTTGGGTTAATTGAATTTAGCTCGCTGTTACCACCAGAATGCAAAATAACCTTTCTAATGTAAAATAAACTGGCTTTGAGTTCAAGTGCAGTAACAAATACATTTCAATAGAAGTAAGAATTCTTGCTACATCAGGAATCCTTGGAAATAAGTTTACTATCCCTGAGAAATGTTTACAACAAACAAAATCTTTGAAAATCTTAGAAATACTTTGGTAGGCTCACTCAGAACACATTTTGCAGTATCACAAGAGGTAATGAAACATCAGAATATTGTTAAAAGAAATTATGAGTAGTACAGTAACAAACAGATGGAGTTTCTTTAAGAAGTGCAGACTGAAAAACAGTGATATATTCAACCAAATAAATAAATTTAACACAGAAGTGTCAAATATCAGTGAAACAAAGCAAGAGCAATATATATATATCAGCTTGAAGATCCAGATCATTTTAGAAGCAACCAAAGTCTTGCAGTCACAGTTATCCAAGCCAGGCACAAGGAAGCTCTGAATAAGTGAGCCAAGAGTTAATGCCAGGCTAATTATTCTTTTTGGCTATTCCAAGACTAGCCAATAATGCTATGTGAGAATCAAACTTTTCACATTGTGGCTATAAGGTAAACACCTTAACCACTATGTCAACCTCCCACCCTAGCAAATACTAGATAATCCATCATCAGACTACTATGTGCCTAGCTAATAACCAGTGATCAAAGGTAAGAATTAAACCTTGTATTTTGTGTTTGGTAGGTAGACACCTTAACTTTAAACCAAACCCCAACCCAATAAAACAAAATTATTTTTCATGTACATTCAGTGGTAAGTACTAGGCTAGCTGCCCTTTTGAGCTATTTTAGGCCTAGACAATTTTCCTTTCAAAGGTGAGAACCAAATCCTGTACCATGTGACTGAGAAGTAAACACTTTAAAATTATACCAAGCCCAGACCCATAGTAAGCTGGTAATATTGCAATAAGAAATTACTGTCGAACTGGCAACAAGTTCAAAGTTACTAGGCATCTCAACCAAAGAAGGACACACTCAGGAATGCAGCACCCCCATCATCCCTTAAAGGGCACTACAATATCAGCACTCCATCTACATGATTTTGGAATAGAACCCACAGTCTACTGCATCAAAAGAAAGTAAGCTCCTATTGTGCTGCTAATATGTTTTTTTGTTGTTGTTGTTGTTCATGTGGGGAAAACTGAATGCACATTACTTAAGAGAATATATGAACACTTATATGATATGAGTAGAGTGAATATCAGCAATACTCTCCAAACCCTCTACAACTAGTGATGACTTCACTTCATTTAAATTTATGATTTTGGAGAGGATCTTAAAAAAATCCAAGGGCTGTTTTCTTTGAAAAAAACACTACCAAGTATTGTGAACTTTTTGGCATCTTACAACTTAGGCTAAATGCTTCATTATTCCCAGGGTGAAGTGAACATGTGTCTATTATTCCAGTGTTATAAATATGTGCTGCTAAATTATGATTTGAAGTCATATATTTTTATATATTCGTTTTAGTTTTATGTTGTGCTCAGTTTTGATAGTTGAATGTGGATTTGAGACTATTTTAATGTAATTTTATAATGCTGTCAACTAATGGTTGTGTTTAAATCAAGTACCGATTATGTTACTAATTGAAGTCATAGAGGATTATACAGTCATGACAGACTTATATATATTAGATTAAATTCCATTTTTTTCTTGTTTTGATGAAGTCCATGTGTATATTGTTGGATAAAAAAAAGATTAAAATGTATGCATTTTCAAAATTTATTTGGAGTGTTTTTTTCATTTATTTTTTGTGTTTTTGACCTTTGGTGGAACAGTAATCTCTTAATGAGTTTATTAAATGAAACTTAGTCAATGAATTCAGCTAACAAAGCTAAACAAAAATCTCACTAAACTACTAAGCTGCTTCAAAAAAATTAACCAATATTGCACAAAATAAATACATAAAAACGAATCAGAACTAGACAAGAAGATTACCAAAAATGCATTTCATTCATAATACCAAAGAAAAATCACATGTAAACTTTTCAGCAGAAACCTAGGCAATTAACAAAGGTAATGCAGCAAAGCTTTCTGAAGTCAATGGAAAGTATAACTCTAGTGTAAAAGAACAAAGATAGAAGAATAAATGGAATACATAGGTTCATAGGTTGCTATTAGGCTAACAACCACTAGTGCCCTTACAAGCCCAGCCATACCCCTTAAACCATGTGTGCCCCAAATATCATGTGGTGGGGTGTCATGTTAGTAGGCAGGTAGCTAAGGATTGTGGGGGGGTAGTTAGAATAACACTTTTCTTATTGATGGCCTCAGTCCATAAGGCTGAGTCTCTAAACTGGGTCATTGCTAAAGATTAAAACTGCATCTGTTACATTGGTTAAAGTCATTTTAAAATTGTTAAGGTAATCACTGAAAACTAGTGGCTTCGGAATATCTGTGTCTTCATAGATCATAGTAATAATTTTGTATTTTCTTCCAGGTCACAGTAAACCCAGCATATCAATCCCAAGAACTTGAATACATTCTGAAAAAGGTAAGCAGACTATTGTTTAGCCTTCACAAAAGTTTGCTCATCAGAATCATTCGACTTTAACACAAGATAAAAATAATTAGAAATGCATTTTCTAAAAAAAATAATTTGTTAAGTGTAAATCTGGTGTTGTACCATTTCTTGTAATCCTTGGCCAGCAAAACTAAAATTACAATGAGATTAAAGTAAAGAGAAAATTTTGTGATTGAGAAAGCACAACATTCATAAGTCATGTTTATACAGTGCACTAGTCATTTTCCTATTTTTGTACATTTTTCACTCACTCACTTGAGTTATAGTGTAAATTACCATAATAATGCAAAGTTCTATTTCTTGCTTAGTATAAACACAGAACTATGAAAAGGGAAAGCACCCACAGAAATCTATTAAAAGTAAGTTATACAGGACCAAACAAACCACACACGAAAACTAAAACTGGTAAAAACAGGCACAGCGGGAAACCATAAAAGCCAGCAAAAAATAAATACTGTCACACCAATACGGAATAAAATAAAGAAAAAAACTTTAATGTGAGCGCTTTCGGCAAGCACATTAACTTGCCTTCTTCAGACAAATAGTTGTAAAACAGTTTTGGTTCTCCTTATATCCTGTTAAGCTGAGTAAGTTGATGAGTCAGCCTACTTAACAAGCAGGAAAATGTTAAAGTAGCCTTGCCACTCAACATCAAATAAACCATAAGTTACTATATAAATCTTATTCTCATAAAGGAATATATGTCAGACACAAATAAATATTATAAACACATGACAATGTTTCAACAAAATTACCAAATTATTAACTAAAAACTATGAATTTAACAATGTATGAATATATATGTATATGAATGTATAAATATGGTAAGTGAAACCATAAATAAAAATTAACGTAAACAGTAAATCCAAAAATCTATCTAAGTGAACTAGGAATGTATATGTATGTGTAAACCCTTTAATATCATTGTTTAAGGGCCAAATATCTCAACATACATTTGATAGAAAGGCTCTCATTCAAACCCGGAAAGACTTGTGGTCTAGTCTTGATCTGCCATATAAGTTCATCAATTTCCAAAAGGACTTGCCATGGTCCTCAACTAATGTTGATGCTCCTATGTTGTAAAACTGCAAATTTGAAAGCATGATCAGGGTAGTCTAAAATGTGTTTGGCCAGTGCATTGTTAGAGTCATTCCTACTTATAGCATAACAATGTTCATAAATACAGTGTTTTAGTTTCGTTTCCATTTTGCCAATGTAGAATGCATCGCATGACGTGCACAAAGACACATATATAACACCTTTAGACTCACAATTATATCTATAATTCATTTTATATATCTTGTTATTGATGAAAATTTGCTTGGTCACAAAAATATGTTTACAGTATGAACATGAACCACACTTAAACATTCCTTTGGTTCTATGTGTACTGTCTCTTTTCCTCTCTAGGAACGATTTTAAATTCTGACCTCGCCTATAAGTTATTTTAGGCCTAACCCCTAGTGCTTTAGATAGCTTTTCATCACCTTTAATTATATTCCAGTTCTTAATGGCCAAGTGGTCAAGTGAATATGTACAAAGAAAACTGACTTGATGGACTATAATGTAGTCAAACATGTTAGTTGACTGCTCACCAAGAAAGCCTTCATGGTAACTCAAATTTTTAATAGGGGTACCAACTAGATCAGATAGCAACGGTGTAAAATGCCCCATACTCCTTTTGTTTATAATTTCATTTTTTTCTATCAAATGTATGTTGAGATATTTGGCCCTTAAATGATGATATTAAAGGGTTTACACATACATATACATTCCTGGTTCACTTAGATAGATTATTGGATTTACTGTTTACGTTAATTTTTATTTATGGTTTCACTTACCATATTTATACATTCATATACATATATATTCATACATTGTTAAATTCATAGTTTTTAGTTAATAATTTGGTAATTTTGTTGAAACATTGTCATGTGTTTATAATATTTATTGGTGTCTGACATATATTCCTTTATGAGAATAAGATTTATATAGTAACTTATGGTTTATTTGATGTTGAGTGGCGAGGCTACTTTAAAATTTTCCTGCTTGTTAAGTAGGCTGACTCATCAACTTACTCAGCTTAATAGGATATAAGGAGAATCAAAACTGTTTTACAACTGTTTGTCTGAAGAAGGCAAGTTAATGTGCTTGCCGAAAGCGCTCACATTAAAGTTATTTTCTTTATTTTATTCCGTATTGGTGTGACAGTATTTATTTTTTGCCGGCTTTTATGGTTTCCTGCTGTGCCTGTTTTTATAAGTTATAGAGGATGCAAGCCTACTTGCACTGTCAAATATGGGGGCTTGAGTTTCCACTTTTATATTCTTATTCTGAGGTTGCACTCACTCAGCCAAACAAAAGACCCTTTTAAATGATTTCCATTTAATAGTTATACAGTTACATACAAAACAAAACAAAATATTACCCTTTATTATTCTCATGGAAAACCTTGCATCTGTCATCCCTACTGTGGGCAACATTTTGCCCCCACTTGAGACTCTTTATATTCACATATGTGAATGAGTCACTATAAATGATCTGCAAATATAAACGTAAATACCTGCACATGTTTCTTAAGTACTGGGACAGGAAACAATTCTCTGCCACCTACACTCACTCATATACCCAAAACAGCTCTTATCCTGCTTGTTTTCTCTCATAATTTTGGTATGTATTTTATGTATTTACTGCCACTTCCTAACAACCCATTCATTCATTTATTCATTCACCTATTACCTGCCTTACCCCATGCAGGGTTGTAGGTTCATTAAAGGCTATCCCAGCACTCAGTGGATGCAGGGTATAAAATATCATCCTGAGATGGATGCTAACCTATCATAGGATATGAGTGTGTACCCCCCCCGCACACACACACACACACATGTGCACATGCGCACACACACACACAGACTACACACACATAACTATGGATGGTTTTGGAAGAATGGAGTTTCTTCTACAGTACATCTCTAGAATGGGGATGAAATCAGATCACCTGACAAAACCCCATAAGGACTTGGGGAAGTCATACAAATTCTGCTTCTACTGAACTAGAGAACAAAGCACCGTAAGGCAGCAGTGCTGTTCACAGCATCATTATGCCATTCCTTCCTAACTGATGCAGCATTATTAATCAACTTAGGCTACATTTTAAAATTGTACTTTATGTCTGCTTACTATGCTATTTTATTCAATGCTGTGTTATACTGTCGTACAATGCATTATTTAATCTCTTTTTAATGTTGCCGAGAATTGTTTTTTTCTAAGTATATTTATTGTTAACTTTAGCAACATTTTAAAGCTTAATTTTGTGTAGCACTGCATTTGAGATACTGCGCTAGAGTGAATGATAATGTGGTAGTCTCAACAGTTTGTGATATATTGTTTGAGGTTCTCTTTCTATCCTCTCTAAAATACTTCCATCTATCTTTTGTGTGCTAAACACCATAATTGGTAACATTTTTTATTTTTTTCTCTCCTCAGCTAATACCCAAGCCTTGTATTTTTCCTCTCCATGCTGCCAGTGTACTGTTAAAAGTCCTGCATACTGAATAAACGGTTGCAACGAAAATTGCTCATCATTCACCTCTGTTATAGCTCATCCTGCAGCATCTTTTCTATCACTGCAAAGTGTGTTGGCTTAGTTTTTAAGTCTTAAAATATACTTATTTAAGGATTTATCTACTTTCTAAAGAGTTGGTATACTGGGGAAGCAGCTTGGCATCAAGGAACACCCCCCTTTCTTAAAATAATCTGTTAGTTTTCAAGAAACTTGTCTGTTAAATGCTGGACTAATCAGCCTGCTTCAAGACATTTCTTACCTGATAGTACTACACAATAAAACCTATTTTTTACTACTAACAGTATATAGCCTTTTTCTATTAGACATTTTACTGATTGTTTCTGGACTGTGCTTGCCTCTCCACTTGCCTCAACCCACTCTGTTCACCCTCGCTTCACATGGGCTCACTCCGCTCTCCTACCCTATCCCCATTTCCACCCACCCCCACTTTCCTTACACTTATTAACCTAAACCACACCTTTCTAACTCATTATCATACAACTTGCAGCTACCTCATCCAACACACCCCCAATCAAATTTTTTTCATTTTCTCCCCTCCCACCTCACTAACCATTATTTTCATCCTTCATATAACACTGTCACCTGAGTGGCCGTGGTGGTGCAGTGGTTAGCATTGTTGCCTCACAGCAAGAGGTTCTCCGGTTCGATCCTTGGCTGGGGTGCCTTCTGTGTGGAGTCTACATGTCCTCCCTGTGGTTGTGTGGATTTCCTCCAGGTGCTCCGGTTTCCTCCCACATCCCAAAGACATGCTGTAGGTAGATTGGACACCCTAAATTGGCCCTAGGCATGAGTGCATGCATATGTGTGCCTTCTGTGGAAGGTTGGGCACTGGGCTGGCAACTTGACACCATAAAACTCTACTGCCAATTATGACCAGACAGGTGATCTGCTGTGGCGACCCCTAACCGGGAAAAGCCAGAAGAAGAAGATGTAACACTGTCACCCCATCACTGTATCAGTACATTTATCTCTCTCTACTAAACTGCAGGCACCAATCCACCCATATTTTTCCTCCTAGTTCCCTACTATTTCACCCTGTCAGTTATCACTATTCTTTTGAGCAACTCTCTCCTACTCATTACCCTCTACCTAGCCTCCCACTCCACTTTCTTCATCACATCAAACATAACACACTACCCCCTCTTACACTCCCTATTATGACATACCTTACAAAACTAAATATCCATTTTCACATCCTTTCTAACCTCTACACTAACTGTAACGTATTGTTCTTCCACTATAAATATGTCCATACCCCAACCCTCCTTCCTATCCAGATTTCCTTTCATCGACTAATATCCAAGTTCAAACTCTCTCTCTCTTTCTAAACTCACTAACAGAAATCAAACTCCAAGTTGACATACATCCTAAACCAGGACCCACACAGCTACTCCCACCCAATAACACCCACCACATCTGCTAATGCTGCCCTCCACCTTCTTCCTCTAATAAATTCCAAATTAGACTTACTCATAACTAATTTTAACCTCAGAAGTTTCACACAAATAAAATTAATGAATTTCATGCAGCCTTAACTACCTATAGTCCTGATATAGTAATTATTACAGAGACATGGCTAAAACCCCACATTAAAGATGAGGAAATACTTACTAGTGGTTATAATGTTATTAGACAAGATAGGCTGAACAAGAGTGGTGGAGGCATTGCTATCATGTATAAAAATGTCCTCAAAATTGAAAAATTAATCTGTACTTCCCCAGATATATCAGAAGCAGAAATTCTAACTACCCAATTTGAAGTAAATCCACATAAAACCATCATAATTATTGACTCCTACCTACCACCAGGAAATAATCTATCTAACGTTGAAAGTCTTTAATCTTGGGCATCCTCTACTTTCAACCAAGAAACTATAGTGCCAGGTGATTTCAACTTGGACTGTCTATCCTGCTCATCTGACAACCCCTCCAATATTATCAATTTATTCAGTTTCACCCAAACTATAAACTTCCCCACTAGAATCGATAAACACACCAAGAAAGAATATATTTTAGACTGGATATTAACCAATAAGCCCAACTTTGCCAACCAGGCTGGGTGCCTCTCCAGTTCTCTCAGTGATCACTCCCCTACCTTTCTTCTAAGGAAATGCATTCACTCCCCCTGTAATGTCATTTTCAAGCACATACGCAACAAAATACATTTTTTTCTCCTACCATCTTACATTTCCTACTTCAAAACTGCAACTGGTCACCACTAAAACCACTCCACCTAGACCAAGTTGTACAATATTTTAATGATACCTTCCTCGACCTCCTTAATAACCTCGCTCCAACAAGAAAATTTTGCTCCAAAGCCAAAAAACTACCTTGGATAACCAAATATGCTAAATCTCTTATTAAATAAAGGGATAGAGACTGGACTGCTTATCAGACCTCCAACACCTCAGAAAACCACACCTCTTACAAGCAACTAAGAAACCTAACTAAGAAGCAGATATTATCTGACAAAAAGTCTTATTTTCTAGCTTGTCAGTAAAAACACATAAATAACACACAAAAATTTTGGCAAAACCTTAACTACAACCTCAACCCTGGCAAAACCTCTACCCCTGCAACATCTACAACAAATAGCACTGAACATATAGCATCCCAATTTAACTCTTATTTCATCACAACTGTCACCTCACTTTTAAACAACAGCAAATCTAACTAACCCCTTACAGTGCCTACCTCTACTAACTCTAAACCCAACTACTTCTATTTTAAACCCATACAAACCTCTTATATCAAAAACTCCTATCAAAACTAAAACCTACCTGTCTAGCAGCTGACCAACTCCATAATGACTTCTTAAAAACTGCTGCAAGCTCCATTGCCTATCTCATATCTATCCTAATCAATTGTTCTATCGCAGAACAATATGTGCCCATACTATGGACAATATCCAATATAATCCCCCTCCACAAGGGAGGCCCATCTACAGATCTATCTAATTATCAGCCCATTGCCATTCTCTACCCCTAGCCAAAATCTTAGAGAAATGTATCCATAAGCAGCTCCTAGACCACCTCACTACAAATAACCTCTTATCTAGTTCACAGCACTGCTTCCATCCAAAACACAGTACATCCACAGTCCTCATAGGCTTCACAAACTACATCAATCTCCTCAAAAACGATGGACAACTAGTCTCTACTATATTCCTTGATATGTCCAAAGCTTAACAGTCTAGCCTCCTTCAACCTCAACTCTACAGCTCTCAACTGGTTCTTTAGCTACCTTACTAATTAACAACAGGCAACTAAATAGGATAATAAACTCTCCACACTCCTCCCAGTCTCTGCTGTGGTTCCTCAAGGTTCCATCCTTGACCCTCTCCTTTTTATTATATTCAGAAATAGTCTAAGCACTGCCAATAAATCTTCCTTCTATTATTCAATATGCTGATGATGCTACTTTTATTTGCTCTACTCCCACACCCCAAGAACTCCAAGATAAACTGCAAAAGTCATTTCTAGATATTGAAGCTTATCTAAATGAACTTCAACTCATCCTAAACCCAAACAAAACAAAGTTAATGATCTTCTCTAACAGAAAATCCAAAGCAAAACCACCTCCTCTCTTCATCTACTCCACTAATGGCACTATAATAGAACCAGTTAACCAAACAAAACTACTTGGTGTCATGATAGGCAACAACTTAACATTCAATAAACACATATCACTCACAATAAAGAAAGTTCACATCAAACTTGGTGCACTATATAGGGCTAAACCTTACCTTACTCAAAATACCAGGCTAGCCACAGCCAGATCCCACCTCCTATCTACTCTTCTCTACTGTTCTCAACTTTTCACTAACGTGCACAAGTCTGCCTTACATCTGCTTGATTCCTGCTATAACAAAATAGCAACATTTGCTGCTAATATACCAACAGGACCCATCATTGCCTTGCTCTTCAAAAATTACACTGGCTTGAATTTCCCAATCTGTTATTGCTCAATCTGATCACCACTGCCCGCTGTATTATCCTCAAACCTGACAACTGCCCTGCACTTTCCAACCTAGTGCAACTAAATACCAACCCCAGGACCCTTAGATCATCTGATAAACTTATACTCAAGGTTACAAAGTCCCATAATTACTTTGGTGACACTCTTCTCCTTCAAAGTAGCCAAACAGTGGAACCTATTACTCCAGAATATCTTAAAAACCACAGATTGGCATAGCTTAAAAAACTCCTAAAGGAATACTTTACTCAACAATAGCTATGCTCCTGTAATACTCCTGGCTAGTTTCATATGTCTTCAATCAAATGTTTTCTATTCGGCTATCTTCTTGTCTTACTTCTACCAAATGAAAATGTCACAATGGTTTTTAGTTATATATCTAATGAGTTTCAAGAAATGTAATGTTTTCTGTTTTACATTCACCTTTTTGTGAATTGTGATTGTTGGCAACTGTCAAACTTTTTTGTATATTGTTTGTAAATCTTTTAAAATTTTTTGTAATGTTTTTGTACTATCGTTATGCAGCTTATCTCACTGGGTCTCCGCTGAAAATGGGCTACTTGCCCAGCCAGAGTCTACCCAGTTAACAAATGTAAAATAAATAAATAAATTAATAAAGTTAGTGCATGGTTTGCCCATTATCCCATAACTGCATGTATTATTGTCTGAAATTATAGCCGCATGATTTTACTATGTTTTATCTATGTTTGTAAACTTACTGAAAACTGCATATTATAATTATCTCTAAATGTTTTTATTGTTCCTAATATATTTGTACTCTGCTTTCTGGAGCTTTTCTCTCTGGGCCTCCACTGAAAATGGACATATATCCAGTCGGACTTTCCCGGTAAACAAGTGTAAAATAAAATAAATAAATATTATAAATATGTCCTTTTGTTACTACTAATTTTTAATTGTTAAAAAAAAAAAATTAGCAACTTAGCAAAAATATTACATCTATAACCTATAATATATTAATAGATTTAGAACCAGTGACAGTAGATGGACTGATAATCCATGTACAGCACAGTATTCATCAAATGATGGAATCTTTCACGGCTTTTCATTTTACGGTCTCATTCCATTTCAGTTGTAAGGCCTCCCTAAAATCTTTCCTGTCACTCTCCCATGTAATACCAAATCAGAATCTATAATATATTCTTGAAAGCCAACAATGTCGAATCCAAAATTGTTGACACGAGAATAGCGAATGCTGATAATCTCGAATGTGTAAATGGAAATCTCAATAAGGGGAGATTTCCATTTACTGCAATGTAGTGCAGTCTCGGAGTTGATATATTTAAGTAGCAGGGGGTGGGGGGTGCAGTGGGGCTTGCCCCCCTGCTTAAACCCATTAGGGTACTTTTTTCTTTTTTTTTTTTCTTTGTTCTTTTTATAAGTTTGACATTTGAAGACATCGACCATATGGTGTCGACCATATGATGTTCAATGTTTTCAACCGTCGATCTTATAATATAAACCCACCAAACCATACACTAAAAAAAAAATAAAATACTCTTTCCATGGTTTAAAGAAAAATCAGACCCTTAGATGTTCTTGGATATAATCAGTTCAGTAAAAGATCTCATCTATCTTTTGCTTACCTTTAGTCTCTATATTTCATATTAATTTATTAGTGGACACAGTTTTCATGGAAACTTATCTTTGATCCTCCAATAGCTTGTGAAGTTTTTCTATTTTTTCTCATTCCTGAGATGTCTCATTTGAATCGCAGCATCATACTGTGAAAATAGATTACAGCTGAAAGTAGAAACAATGATACAGAAACAAATGGTCTCCAAAGCTAGTATAAGCGATATCACATATTTGTGCAGATGTCCTTAATAATGAATAATGCTGGATCATTGTGGATATTTTTATTTCTTTATAACATAAATTTGAAACAAGCACTTTTGTGCCAAATTATGTTTTAAGTCTTCACTGAGCTGTTGGTACTCCATTTAATCTTATGGTATGCTTCTTATAAGCAAATCCTATTAATGGAAACTTACACAGAAAAACAAATATTCCTTTCTCATCACAACTAGGAACAAGATGAAAATAAAATTGCATTCATAGCATTTTATAAAATCCTTTATATGATGTTGGAGGAAGATACAGACTGGGTTAATGACAGATTTGTTGTATGTTTTACCTGTGGCAATGCTAGTTGGCATATTGCTCATTCATGTTGATTTTTAGTGATCTCTATAAAGATTTTAATCATGCTCTGAATTTGTTTTTATACCAATTTATTACATACAGGCAACCTAGCACATAATGTTTTTTGGTGTTATTGTGCATTTTATTTATTTTTCATCCTTTCTTCTTGTCTTCAGTTGTAGATCTATGCAAACCTTAGTTAAGTATGCTCCTTAAATAATGATTTTACAATAGTACTCTGTAGTGCAGGTGGATAAAGCCCTTACTATGATCCAAACTTGATTAGCATTTCAGACATTAAAAGAAATGCCAAAAGATTATAGAAATGGGCCAGATGATGTTGCCATGCCATCTTTGAAAGTGTTGGTCTAATCTACTGCACTGTCAACACCAAGAACATCAGTAGACATGTGTTATACAACTATTTTGACCAGGGATGCCTGCATGGTTACTATCAAGCTGCTTAGGGTAGTCTTAATAGGTGTGTGTACACATAGGGAGAAGGCAATGTAGGCTCTCTAAGATGCAAGTGCATCTGGCAGCTGCATAGGTGGGGGTTAGGATAATTAGAAAATCTCTCTCCAAACCAAAGTACAAGTTTCCTGTCCAGGGTACACTTGTGTTCATCTTTAAATATGGATGTCCTCTGTCTCTGAGATGGCGAAGCTAGATCCTTTAGAGAGCTGGAACAAAAGTAACCAAACAGAATTAAGGATCACAGAGGAGTGGAGATCGAAAACTAAAACACACTTCATGGCTTCCTGGATGATAGACACTAAACTATGACAGCTGTTTGCTCCAGCAACTTGACATCCAATAGCAGGCTGGCATTAAGCTAATTCCATTGAAAAAAGAGGGTCCATCCATGTGGTAATGTGAATTGTAAACTGCTAAAGTGAAACATGGGAAGAAATAGAGTAACACTTAAAAGAGACTTAAGGACCATCAGGCTTGTGGATCTTAAAGTACTTAGAAAAAAGAAAACAAAAGATATGTCAAAAGCACTCATAAATAAACAACTAAATGTATCAGTGTGTGCATAATACACAATGAGTTTTATTTTGGTTGAAACAGTACATTTGATGAACAGTTATACAAACCATTATGAACCTTGTGACACATACTCAAAGTGCTCATTTGTTTATATCAGTTCAATGTTTAAACAAGGCCAACAACTCCACTATTGTGAGGATAATGCTTTCCCTAAATGTTCTCAAGTAGACAAACACATAAATCACCCTAATTCCAAACAGATGGAAATCACTCACTATGCCTTAAAACCCAAGGCCATCCCCAAACGTGTTTCTATAGTTTCTTTATACTGTAACAAAACTAATTTCCCAGATTGCTTTCTTGTACTACTTCTGAAATACAAGTTATTTTCCTGGTGGTATTGGCAAGATGAGTGATCATTTAGATTTCCCCATTATATATCAGATTATAAACACGCATAGAGAAATACAGAGCCCTGATCTGGAATCATATAGGGGAAAGGAAAATATTAGCTGTCATGCTGGAGGTCTTGAGTTTAAGTCCCAAATGAAAACTAAACATTTTCTTTCGCCTCTATAATTCCCAATATACATCAATGATTTATCCTAGGATCTATGCCTTAACATTACATAGCTGGTAGCTTACATCCCAAAAAGTTTTTTTTATCCAAATAGTGTATATCATCTTTATTTGAACTATCATATTGTATATTATTTTCTAGCAAGACTTTTATTTCCTGCCGTATTTATTTTTTACTAATTAACCTGCTAAGACAGCACTGAAATAATAACTGTAAAAAAAAATTGCAAGATTAAAAGTGACAGAAAATTTAACAAATATTACTCATTCACATTATACATTGCAAATGGATTATATTATAATGTATGCAGAGTTCTGCTAACATAAGCAATCATTCCAAAACAAAACACGTGCAACACATATCTCACAAAGCCAGTGTGCCAAACAGTCACAGCCCTTAAGACTAAACAACACACTTGATACACTTGTAATAGGTGACTCTATCGTCAGGCACACTGACGTCCCGCTCACCAGGCTGAACAAGGAGAGGGTCACGGTGAGCAGCCTGTCGGGCGCTAGGATCCGCCACATAACACAAGCACTCAGGTCACTCCAAGGCAAGTACAAATATGACTCAGTCATTGTCCATGCTGGTGTGAATGACCTGAGACGTACCTCCCTGGACTACATGAAAAGAGACATAAAAGAGCTCTCTGAGCATGTAGCCCAGGCCAGTATGACCCTGACCTTGAGTAGCATCTTACCCTCACCAAGAATGATGCCACAATATGAAGATAAGATGATCAATTTCAACAATTGGCTTAAGTACTGGTGTCATTCAAAGGGGATCCAATGCCTGTCAGCTTGGGATGATATGCTCGACAAGCCACGATGCTTCGCTAGGGACGGCTTGCACCTGTCACCCCTGGGCTTTCGGATATTGGCAAAGGCTCTTGCTACCCCCATAGTGCCTTTTTAGGCAAGGCTCAAAAGACAAACCCACCTCCATAGGTATCACAAGGGATAAGAAACTAAGAGTAATGCTACTCAACGCCAGAAGTCTAAACCTCAAGATGCACTTTTCGAAACTCTCCTTAGCATGGAGAACATCGATATCTGTGCAGTGACAGAAACCTGGTTCAGGGCTCCCGAGAGCACCCCAGCACTACCAGGTTATACTGCATACCATGCTTTTCGGCCCCAAAACTTGGACCGAACCACAAAAGGAGGGGGAGTATCGATATTCATCAAAGATACCCACACCTCCAGGTTGGTGGCAAAGCACGAAGCATCAGAGACTATCCATGTGCAACTAACAGTGGGTAAAACTGCCTTCCAGTTTATAGCCTGCTACAGACCACCCTCCCAAACCCAGGAATCCCACTCGGCCTTCCTGAGAACACTGAAAAATATGAAGGTCTCTCCAAGCACCATTATATTGGGCAACTTCAACTACCCAAACATAGACTGGGAGCATTACTCTAGCTCCAATACCCTAGCCCAAAGGTTCCTAGAATTTATAAACTCAACTGCTATGGAACAACTTGTTACCACTCCCACAAGAGGGGAAAACATACTGGACCTGATCATCACCAACATGGGGGCTCTATGCTCCAGACCAGAAGTGTATCCTTCACTGGTAAGATCAAACCATAAACTAATCTCACTGGATATTCATATCCCAACTCCACCCCCTGCCCAGAAAACCACAGTGAAAAACTTCTCTAAAGCAAATTTCACACTCCTCAAAACTGAGGTGGAATCCTTCAAAGCCCCCGGGCCTGTGGGAAATACGTCCCAGACCGCAGAATCCTTTATAAACGCATTCTATGAACACCTTCAGGAATGCATGGATCATGCGATCCCAAATAAAACCAAGACCCAATCCTCCAAAGGCAGACGTCCTGTCTGGTGGACCCCAGCCATAAACAAACTATACAATAGAAGGAGGAAGCTACTAAATGATAGAGCAAAATCCCAAAAAGGGAAGGCATCACTGATCAGTATTAGCAAAAAACTACGGGCACACATAAAATTGCCTAAGGCCAGCTTTGAGAGAAAAATTGCACAGGACACTAAGGATAATCACAAGGCTTTCTTTAGTTATGTTAGGAACCTGGGTGGTAATTCCCAAATATGCTCAAAATTAGTCCAAAATGACAAAAAATACACCGAACCCACAGACATTGCCAACATCCTAGCTGACAGGTTCAGCGCAAACTTCTCCCCCCCCCTCCCCACCAAAAGGGCAAATATCTATCCCAGCAGAGTGCTGCCCCCCTGACATCTCAGATGCTCAGGTAAGAGCCGCCCTCTCCAAAGCAAAAAACACAGCATCAATGGGACCAGATGGTGTCCTGGGCTGCGTCCTACATGAACTCCAAGAAGAGCTAAACTCAAACATAAAACTACTGTTCAATCTCAGCCTTACTACAGGTTATGTGCCCAAAGAGTGGCGTACAGCAACAGTGGTCCCTCTCCATAAAGGTGGTGCTTCAACGGATCCTGGAAACTATCGCCCCATAAGCCTGACTAGCTTGGTCTGCAAAGCTATGGAAAGGATCATCATGGACCTCATAAATAAAGATATTGGGGACCTACAAACACTGGATCCTACCCAGTTCGGCTTTGTTAAGGGCAGATCCTGCCTCTTAAACCTGGTTGATTTCTTTGAAACAGTCACCAAGGCCATTGATGAGGGGAAGGTGGTCCACACAGCCTAGCTGGACCTCGCAAAAGCCTTCGATACAATACCCCACTCGGGCATTATAGATAAGCTCACCAGCTTAAATATAAACCCCTATGTCCCTAGATGGATTGCAAACTGGCTCAAGGACAGAACCCACATGGTTAGAATTGCTGGAGCCATGTCAGACTCAAAACCAGTTACAATTGGTGTCCCACAAGGCTCAGTCCTGGGACCTCTCTTGTTCGGTATATATTTCTCAGAGGTACAGGCCAACACGGAACGACTGTGGCTGACCAAGTTCGCAGATGACTGCAAACTGGGGGCCATAATCAACTCTCCAGCCGACACAAGCATCCTCCAAAAGGGCCTCATGGAAACAGACAAATGGTGCCAGAGCCATGGCCTCAAGCAAAATGCCAAAAAGTGTGTAGTCATCCCCTTTGGCAAAAACAAAGTGCTCACAAATTACCACATAGGTGGTAATCCATTAAGTACAGAAGAAGTAATTAGGGACCTGGGGACCCAAGTTGATAGCAATCTCTCATTTGACAACCACGTGGCCAAAGTGGTTAGAAAAACATTTTATATAGCCCACCTAATCATGAAGGGATTCCCATCTAGATCAGGGGAGGTCATCGTGCCTCTTTACTCATCCCTCATCAGGCCCATAATTGAGTACAATGCCCCTTTTGGGATGTACCTTACCAGACACCTGCAGCAACTGGAAAGACCCCAAAAGTACCTCACCAAGAGGATCAAAGGGCTCAAACAGATGTCATATGCTGCCCGGTTAAAGAAACTCCAGCTCTACTCAGTGGCATACCGCCTGTTCAGAGGCGATCTGTGCCTGATGTATAAAGCCATATCCAACCCGGAATTAATGGACATGCTGCACCTCAGAAAATCCAAATCCCATCGAGCTACGCGCTCGAGAGACTTGAACCTCAGCACTGAAATAAATAGGACATGCTAGAGGGACAGATTCATAACCCAGAGGCTCCCTTCACTCTGGAATAAAATCCCAGTCCAGGTTAGGCAGAGTCCCTCATTGACTCTCTTCAAGAGGAATCTTGATGAGTGGACGGGAGATCGTAGGTTTACCCCGGGTTTCACTTCTGTGTCACTGTTAGGCAGAGGCACAGTATACTAACCTCGAAAAAGGGCATAGCAAAATAAATTTAAAATGGGTGGCGAAAGCCAAACACATTCTGGCTAAGCTTATAAATGCCCTAGGGCAGATAGCCTAGTATGAATCTATGAACCTATGAACTGGGAGGGGAAGTACTGTGTGCAGGCACTTGGCTCCATTAACTAGTGGTCTAATGGTGGAAAATTCCTAGCAATCCTAGCAGTGGCCATGCATGCAGTTGTGTTGCTATAACTATCTTTTGTAGTGTTTTGTCAGACTAATACTTTGGCATAACCTTTCATTGGGTGCACTCTACCTATGATGCTGACTCAGAGCTATTGTGTGCACACATTTTGTCTCATTACGATTTGTATTTCCAACACGCATAATCCAAAGCACTATGTACAATATAAACCAATGTGGTGCAGATATTTTGACAGATTGGTTGAGAGGGTGCTGATGATCAGCAGCCAGCAGGGGAAATACTACTATATCTGTTTATCTATCTTTATATATGCTTTTTTAAACACTCAGTTTTTTCCTATTTTCTCAACCTATCTAGCTTCTTAGTTTCCATGTGGCACTAGTTAATTCCCTAATTTTACCTATTGCAGCCACCTGTCTTACCTCATGCATTCGATATTCCCCTTCCAAAGTTGAAAACTTTATTCATAACTGCACCTTACTTTTCAGTAGTGGCAGGTTATAGCTAGTTGCCAAATGACTGATAAATATATATGTATGTATATGGTTACATTGGACTTTTTCCTGTATGCATAATATCCTCATCTTTTCTAAGCTTGGTTGTGGCATACAATGTTCCATGCATGTTAAATGCACCAGTCATTCGTGCTTTTATCTGCATGTGCATTTTGTCTGCTGCTGCACTGTGCTGCCCTGGTCCCCTTAATTCTAGGAGGTTCTTCCATGGACTCTGACATGAGTTTTTTCTGCTGTGGTGGTCCCCTTACAAAACTTGTCTTGGTTATGCTTTAACTTTTGTATCCCATAGTTGGCATCTCTAGATATTTTGTTTTTCTATCTGTCTCTCCATCCATGGGAAAGTCTCTCAGCCCCTACAGACTTCACCTGAATGTGAAGTAATGGTAAACTTACTTGTACATTGTTTTTTTTTTTTTTTTTTTTTTTTTGCAATACATCACACTTTTCCAGGGTACATTTTGCAAGTCTGTAACTAACCTCTTTACCAATACTAACACAAATTCAGAAACAGAAACATACACGCCACAGAACAGCTGTATATCTACATAACATGTAAGAAATGCAGCTAGAGTCTGTTGTGGATTATGGCAGAAGGAGAACAGGGAATTATTTCACAATAAATTTGGATAGCAATATGGAAGTTATTGTACATGCTTTGCCAGCTCATTATTTTATGCTTATTGTCTTATTTTTAATTTCTTTTTTCAGGTTGGTTGCAAAGCCCTAGTATTTCCTACACAGTTTAAAACCCAGAATTATTATCAACTACTACTAAAGGCCTGCCCAGAGCTTGAGAGATCCATTCCTGGAGATATTCAGAGTGTAAGGTAAGAGTGAGCTGCAAACAAATGGTCAATGTAGAACATGTACTTCAAAATAAATAGGTAGCCTCCATGCCTCTCAAAATCTGGACAAGCCAGAAACAATGGGAGGCAACAGCCCAAAAATAAAGACTTTTTTAAATATTGCTCTTATAAACTTAGCAAAATTAATATGCTAAAAGGTTTTACATTTGCATGCATTTTCTGAAGAATATGAAGTTTGAAGCTCAAATGTCTGTCATTATTTAGTGACATTAATCCCCAATCATTTGCTAGAAAACCACAAATTTTGTGCAGGACAGACAAAAAATAAGAGGCAAAAATCTGGACATTCTGCAAAAATCTAGACAGTTGAGAGGTATGGTAGCCACAGAGAGGTAGGCTAAAATCTGGACCTCTGATTCCTTGTAAATGTACTGTTATTTTTTATTTGTACTGCTTCAATATTTCTTACATTTTGAATGTACCTAGATCATTTTCATAATATGTCATACTCATTATTTGCAATGCTAGTGATTGGGAATTACATGGCACACCCTAATGGCATTTTACATTTATCACTATCCAAAATCCTTTACATATGCATTCCAAAAGATATGGTGAGAGACTGATACTAGTTATAGACATACATTTTCCACAAAATGCACCACAAAGAATGTTGACTATTTCTGAAAAAGCAGCTGTCATAGTGATATTTTAATGCAGAGTTTTGCCCTAAGCACACATAAAAACACATATGCTGACACACTCATGAACAAAGGTCTGTTGTTTACTGTACTGAAATTTCCTACACAATACAGAAACTGTAATATCATATGTGAAACTGTAATATCTCCTTCCTGACAAGGAGGAGAAGCTGCCTTGCAGAACATCACTTTGTAATGTAGTACCACTTCAGAACCTGTAGAATTGCTTAACTGCATTTACTGCTAACCTATTTTACAAAGCATTCTGTTGCTGTCATGGTAAAGTACTCAAATGCCTGAGGTATATTTGATAATTGAAACCAGTTTGTATTCAGCAGCAAGCTTAATAAGCAAAAATCCCTATATGCCTGCTTTCACTTTCAATAAATAAATGCTGATGAGGGAAGGGTCCCAGTACAGAGCACTGTAAAACCCCTGGTAGTCCTTCTCTGACTAAAGGAAGTAGCCCCTATCATAACAATCTGGGTTTTATCAGAGGTCCAGTTGACCATCCATCAGATGATATGTAGGCTGAATAGTATCAAATGCCTTGGAATGTCCTTAGGCAGGATGGACTGCTATTTCTTATACAAGGTCTCAGTGACCCTTTCAAAGAAACTGACTAAGTTTAGCAGGCACAGTCTGTGTTTTACAAATCCAAATTAGTTTGGGTCCAAGTTTTGTAGACTACCAATGTCACTGTTTATCACTTTGGCAGTGTTGTACTCCATAAATTTACAGATGATTTTTGCATTAGGTCTCTACTTTCCTGGGTATGTACTTTGACCCACTCTTTTTAGTGGTACACTTTGATCTTTCTCTACACTTTAGAGACATAGCTCATGTATTTGAGGAGGAAGAAGTGACAGTTGAGGTAGTACAAGATGGGGAAAAGCTAGGAAAGGCAACGTCAAAAATATTATTATCCTTTGGCTGTGAATGTAACAGTTTGGTTGAGGGAATTGACATTAAAACTGAGGAATTATTGAACATATATGGTGGTGATCATATAGGAATACCAGTTTTGTAGTAATTCACTTTATTAAACATTAATTTGGTCAGGAAAGTGAACTGTAGATCGCTGATAACAAATGTTTGTTTTATCAAACATCCATATTAGAGAATGTTTATTTTGCCAAACTATACAAGTGGGTTGCTGTTAGGGGTGGGTGTGAGGGTGTAAGTGTTTGTGGGTTAGGGTTTGGAGTAAGATTTAGGGAAGGGGATAGTTTTAGTGTCATGTATGTGTGGTAATGTATGGTGAGTTTCAGGACTAGTGATTGGAGTGTGTGTGTGTGTGTGTGTGTGTGTGTGTGTGTGTGTGTGTGTGTGTGTGTGTGTGTGTGTGTGTGTGTGTGTGTGTGTGAGTGTTTACTGGTTAAGGTTAGAGTAAGGGATAGGTAAGGGGATAGTGTCAATGTTGTGCATGTTTGGATATGTATGTGTAGTGTCTCAGAGTATATTGTGTAGGGGTACTATTAGGGATTTTTTTATAAGATAATATATTGGGGAAGGCAGGTTTAGCTGTAACACAAATGAGTTAGCTAGAGCAGGGAGGTGTGGTTCCTCTACCCATCCTTAATTGTATGTGTTAACCCTTTCCATTGTCCTGCCCCAACCTCAACTGCGCAGATTATGTTTTAAAAAAAAACCCTTCCCTAACAGTTCCATTTTACTAACAAAGGGTGTCTGCAGTTACTATTAGTTGTTTTCTTTTTCAGATTCACTGACAGGAAAATGAGAGCATTCATTCTTGTTTTTTCAGTCAGTGTGACTTCAGGAAGTAGATTTTTCAGCAAATTGATTTGTTGACCTGTAGTGGTCAAAGAAAGTGGTGTTGATTTTCTGCAAGATGACAAATTTAAACAAGTATTCACCAGTGGGGTAGTTAAAGTGGCCATAAAGTCACCCATAATAAGCATATGCAATTCAACATGGAGTTTTCAATCTTAGATAAGAAGCATACTCAGATGGACCTTCAGTTGACAGTAATACGGTATACTCCATTTCAATAAGTCATCTGGACTTCTACAAGTTTAAGTATGGCATTACACAGCATTCAACTTAAAACAATGGGTTTCCTAACAAATACAGTCATGGTAGCCACTTAACCCTGGGAAGGAAAGAATGCTTTCTTTGCACTGGAACCAAGTATCTTTAGCTAGAAAAAATATATATGTCTTCAAAGTAGAGGAAGATCTCAATCTCTAAAATTTCTGTTCATGCTTCTAGCATTAAACAGTGCTAGTTTCGTGTCATCCAAATTAGAATTTGCTATGTATGTTTGCCCATGACTTGAAATCTGCCCAAAAATGTCACTATGGAGTCACCAGAATCTTTAGCAAACATTCAAAATCTATGAAATGAGAGGTGCAACCCCCCTGGCAAAGATGGAGGATGTTTTGGCCAACTTATCTTAGACAGATATGTGCTGTATCCCACCTAGGGTGACCTTAGTTAACTCAACAACTGTTGTAACCAATTGTTTTATTTTTAAACTTTGGCATAATTCTAAGTCAGGGAAGCACCATGTTCAGCACCAGTGTCTTTTATTCCCTGGAGACAGAGGAAGAGAGATCAATGCTGTCTCTGTCCATCTCCACCAAGATGGAATGCCTATGATCTTTCACCTCCCACATGTGCAATCACAAATCATGATCTTTGAGATGTTGAGGGGACCAGAGGGCTGTTGTTACATCATTAATTTTATCCTCAGATAGAAGGTTTACTGTCCCCACCCCTCATTCAGTCTGGTGAGCACAGTGTTGGTATGCTTAACTCCAGAAATACCAGAAACAAGGATCTTGTGACTCTCCATAGGTCTATGAAACCTTAGGGGTACAGACTCACATTTGTGGTGACTGCAATGGAAGTACAGAAGTACAGGAGGAAGTATGTTTGGACATATAACTCCTTAGGTGGTGAGGTTCTGTACATAGTGGCCTGGAAATCCTAGAGAGAGATTCTTAACCAACCCATGTTGATTGAGTGTTATGTTGCTGTTTACTCATTCTAAGTGTTGTGGAGAGCTGCACCTCCAAACTATTGCAGAAATTACATCTGTATCCAGTGAAATCAGTTTGGTCAAGAAGTAAAGGGATACCATTAAACATGAAGCAGTTGCTATACTGTCTCAAAACTCCCAGAGCAAGCAGAGGAAAAGATGCAAACTGTGAATCCTGGATTAAATAGCTATTAGCCCTAAGTCCAATATTAAGTGCTGTGATCAAACTGCTTAGAAAGATTAAAAGATGGGCTTGCAGAGTGTAAGTCCTACAAATTAGCTAATTCAGAACATTCTCTACAATTAGCATCACAAAAAACAACTAAATATAAATGCTTACAGAAATACAGTTAGGAAGCATACACAGGAATTTTGCAATTCTGGTGACATATTTGCAAGGCATGCTAGATGCAGATGGCTAACTTGACAAACATCAATTGAATATAAGTTCCTAAGCAAGTACAGTTATTTTTTACTTATTTATTTTACTTATTAACGGCTGCAAACAAAAGTAGATAATTATATATAGCAGGACAAATTAATATAACTAACTGGCTTAAATGATGGTGGAACAAATCATCTAGGGAGATGGAGATAACTAGTTACAAAAATGGCTGGTGAATATTGTAAGGGTCAGCAACCAGCAAATAGTATGCCTTAAGCAAAGACCACTATAATTATTATCAAGTATTATCTAAACCCTGGTTAAGCTAGACCCATTGCAATTTGGCTATGCAAGGGGCAGGTCCTGCTTGCTGAATTTTGTCACTGTCTTTCAGAAGGTCACTTAAGCAGTCGAACTTGATTACACTATCCATTCTACCTACCTCTCTTAATCTGGTCAAGGCATTTCATACCACATGATGGGATAGTTTATAAGTTGATGGCCTTCACTGTAAGATGGATAGCCAACTGGATTAAGGACAAAATGCACATTGTCCAAGTGGGTGATACCTCCTCAGACAGAGAGAAGATAACTAGCGGTGTCCCCTAGGGATCTTTGCTGAACCCCCTTCTGTCTGGCATCTATTTTACAGAACTCCAAACTGACAACAGTGACCTCTGGTTAACAAAGTTTCCTGACAACTGAAAATTGTGGTGGTTGTCAAATTCCCTTTGGATACATATATTCTCCAAAACAAACTAACTAAAGTCAATTCCTGGTGCAAAGTATAAGGTCACTAACTAAATTTCAAGAAATGCAGCATCACCCCTGTTGACAAGAATAAACACTATGCATCCTACTGCATTGAAAACAAAATGTATTACCATGCAAATCAGTGATCACGGACTTGGCACATGTATTAATATCTCTACCTCCTTCTTCATTTCACAACTAATTGCCAAGGGCAACTTTACCAAAATTAAGAAATCACAGTCCCTCTGTTTTGTGCCCTAGTCAAACCTATTATTGACTATAATGTACCCTTAAAATATATTTAACTAGACATATTTAAAATAAAAAAAACACAAACGTTCCGAAAAAAAGGGATCTCAATGGTCTAAAAGACCTTAGCTACCAGAAGATACTGGAGTCCTTATCCTTGTACTCTGTGTTGTACAGGGCCCTGAGGGGAGATTTACACCTAGCTTGCCTTGATTGCAGGGACCTTAAGTCTCCAGTTATTCTTGATCTTCTTTTCCTCAGCAATAGAGCTGTGCTGACAACACCAGAAAACAGATCTAAACTTTCATCAATAAAACTAGATATGGAGAGAGAGAGATTTATCACCCAACTTCTCTCTTTGCACTAAAATAGAGTCCCCCAGCATGTCAAGCAATGTGATTACCTGTCATTCTTCAAACATAGCTTGGACAGTTGGATGGATGCCATTTAACAAACACCAGGATTCACAAGCATCACACTCCTTGCAAAAGGTGGCAGAGCCTGATTGAAGATATTGGCAAGGTGTGCATAGCCTCTGGTTGGACTTGTCTTGTATATGCTATAATCCTATAATGCATTATATAACACAAGGTAGATGTGCAAATAAAATTAAATATAGTTCACAATGTGACACAACTGATGGTGTGATCAGTCACAGTGCAGGACGTGACATATTGTGAGTAAAGAATGAAATACAAAAAGGATATCCTGAACTGCACAGTACACCTAAACACAATAAGAGGAGGTGCACAATAGTGCCCAGTTTACTTGCAAAACACAAAAGAAGGCAGTAGTTAGCAAAAAGAGAAATACCACCAAAAGAGAAACCATTAGCTGGCAGCAACAGTAACCTGTTAGAAACTGAAAAAGAAAATCAAGGTTACATCAACTTGAAGAAAAGGGGAATGCTGACACCGCTGATTTCTAAACATACCACCTCCAGCTCAGATAAAATGGAGAAAATACATTTCACTTTTCTTCGTGTCAGTCTTCCTTGGAGTATATTTAGAGACTGGGTATGGGAGCAGAGCCACCACATAAAAGGGTGCAGATAGAACCATACCCCCTGCCAAAATAAATAAATAAATAAGTAAGTAAGTAAATACACAAATAAATAAATCATTATTTAAATACTATCTGTTGTATTTAATCTATGCAGTGGTCAAATGGGAGAGTGAGATAGTGTGGCCATTAAATTGGATACTGGGCAATTTGACTTTGGCATGTAAAAGTGTACCCTACAAAGATGCACAAAATGAGACAATATTACATTCATTCTCAGTGGGTATTTCAAGAATGTCCAAACTTAAATTTTTATCAGTGTATAAAAAGGACTCTATGGTTGTGGATGATAAATAGCTGCTGATTATTTGTCTCTTCCAGTATACTTGGAGATGACATCTATGTGATCTCTGCAATGCAAAATTATTATAAAACTTGCATCTATGATTTTATACCTTTGGTTACCAGGTACACCCATTGGGCAAAGGTGTGTCTTTTCACGTGTGACCTGGGAGTACCATTTGATTGTGTGACTTGCTCAATTTCACATTGGAGTTGGAAGAAATGTAACCTTTTAGTGCCAGAACAGCTATTTGAATGATTTGTTTTATTGTTTCCTTTTTTCTTGTTAAATTAACAAAGTCATGCCTAAAACCAGTCCACTGGTCTAAACCAACTAGCCTAGGATAGACTAAATTAATAAATAAATTGAATTACTAATACAAATTTCTTACTATAGCTAGAAACAATGTCCCACATTCACTACAACCAAGCATAACATAAAATACTACGCAGTCTGCTCCCAAATGCTTGTATGAGTGCACATGCACTGCAACAATATGGTGGGCATTGTGCTTTACTCTTGTGCACCATTAATATATGTCTGTCTGTGTCTGGCTGCCTTGAACACCATTCTGGCACAGGGTGCATAGTACTGTTTGCTGTATATCTTCAGCATACAAGTGGTAACCCCTTTTGCAATAGCACCCTGTCTGCTTATGGTTTCTCAGTTTAATTTCTCCAGGACGTTTGGGTTTCTAATACCATGATGGGAATGGGCTCCATTCTTATATGAGGGCATAATTAAAGTTCATAGAATTTGTACTGTTTCAAGCTTTTTAAAAGATTTTAAAGTTTTATTAATTAACATATTTACAATATTTACAAAGAAAGGAAGAAATTCAACATCACATACTGTTATACAATGCTAGGAATATATTGAGTTGTCAACATAATCCTACACAATTAACATATTAAGAGTCTTGGTATTTCAATAGCAATATACCAAAGCTATCCCAATCACAAAAAGTCTTAGTATCACTTAAAGATCTTATTTTGATCACTTCTTTTTCACTTTTACATAGTATTTCTGTAAAATTTAAAAATTCTTTGCAGTAGGTTTTCTTATAGTAGATTATCTCCAAAGTATAGTAGTTCCTCTCCTCTTTTTGTTAAAAGAAGCAGATGATAACACTTTGTAAGCTAAGTTATTTAAATATTGTATAACTTTATCTATAATACGAGTGTCTTGCAAGAATATAATGCCTCCTGTATTTAATTTTAGATATCTCATTAACAATTTCCTTTTGTAGACATTATTTAATCCATTTACATTAATAGATACTAATTTAAAATTATCCATACTGTGTATTTAAAAATATTTATTTTAAAAGATAATATGACTCATTTATCCACCACATTAATTCAATTGTATATGACTCTAATGCATTCCTATAACTACCTTAACATTCCACATTTTTTTAAATTCTTCCTTCTTACAAACTAAAATTTGTAAATAAAAACAATAACGTCTACAACTGAAACTGTATATATTACTAATAAAACACAATGTACCACGTGTAGATCAATGTGTGTATGTCTCTTTAAGAAGCTATCCAAAGGCTTGCACAAGTATATAAATACTGAGCACATGAAAGCCTGACTGCCATTTTCTAGTAAGCTTTTGAGATGTAAGCATGTATGTATGTGAGGTCTGTCTGTTAATAAGTTTTATATTTAATGATGCTGCTATCCATCCTGATATGTTTCTATGTAATAAAGCATCTTAAATGAACTACCCCACCTGCTTTGTCTTCTGTGTATAGAGAGATGAGTGACATGGGGTCAGGAGAGCCATGGTTGAAATGAATTATGGCCAGAATGAACTCCAGTTTCTCAACTTTGAATCTGAGAGGCATTTAGCTAGTATTACATGAATATATAGAACTGGGCCATCCCTACTGCATGTATAATTCGCAAAACAGGTCAGAAACGAATTTCAGATGTTAAAACTTGCTCAAACTATTTCTTATTCATAAAATATAAAAAAAGCATACAGAGTGCTCTAAACGATAGTAAAATAAGTCAAAATGTCTGCTATTGATAGAAATATTTGAATTACTACTGAAAATGTTTGAAATAAAGTCTGAATTGCATAAAACAAAATGAATAAAATAAAGGGAAGCAACCACTTTTTTTTGCAAAGCACGTATTTTCATATTAAATAAAGCTATCCAAGTTACCAGAAGTGCGTGAAGTGTTTGCATGTTTGTGCAGTATCACAGTACAGTTATTTCACAAATATAGCCATTCCAGAGCATATTTCACAAAATATAGTATTTTGAAGAGTTTATTGTGTATTTGTGTGTTACTGCAAGCTGCAAAGAGGCAACTTAGTCATATATAATTACAAGGACCACATTTTCAGTATGTCTGCACATCCTTTGTTGGCATGGCTGAAGGATTTTGAAAACTCAGTGCATTTGTGTTGATAATGATATTGCAGAGAACTAGAGAGTGTTTGAGCAAGAGTACGGCATTTTCATACAGGCTGCATTTTCTGATAAAGACGACTGTACAATGGAATTTATTCTGCTTAATTTAGCTGAGTCAGGAGCCATTGAAAAGGAATGTTCATTTGTGTATGCACCTGCTATCTTTGCTGGAGAGGGGGAAAACCATCATATTGTTGTACCGGCTGAGTCAAGGGAGGATGTTGAGTGCTTAAAATGTAAATTTAGAGAAATGTGTAACCCACAGTCAAACATTACAATGGAAAGACACTTATTTTACAAAAAAAGAATCAAAAGCCTGGTGAAACTTTTTCAGCATATATAACTGACTTGAGAAATAAGGGTCTATATCACCCAAATGAAACAGCTAAACATCAAACACCATTTTATCGACTGCTAAATACTGAACTATCATTTACGGAATGGCAAATTCACCAATTTTTTCCTAGAGAAAAAAATCTCTTGGCCAACCAGGAACAACATACCTCTTCAAACATTGCAAAGTGAGGGGCTTCACCCCCCACACCCCCCATAACTAAATATACCAACTCCAAGATTGCACTACTGTGGGGAAAAGGACAAATTCATGATGACAGCCAAGTGATTTTTTTTTCCTAGGAAAAAAAATTGGTGAATTGTCCGTTCGCGTAAATGGTAGTTTGATATTTAGTGGTCGATGAAACTGCATTCGATGTTTAGCCATTTCTATTAGATAATATAGATCCAGAAATAAGGCTAAAATGTGCATATTTGGTGATTTAAGGGATGAGTTGATAAAGGACAGATGTGTGTAGTATTAAAGATGATGCTGTGAGAAAGTGTTTGCTTCATAACAGTGATTTAACTTTAAATAAGGCCATTGAGATTTGTCAGATATATGAGATCACAGAAAAGTACACAAATATGCTTACAAATGAGAAAGGCATGTTTTCAGTAACTTCTAAGGCTCACATTAATAGCATGCAGCACATGGTAAAAAAAACAAGCCCAAGCACATGTGAGCAACTGTAGCCCCTGCAACACTCACAGGTAAACCCCAGAGTTTTCTAGCAAGTTCCAGAGCTCGCACAGCCTCAATGAAGCATAAGACAGGGGTCCAGGGAAGTAAATAGTGTGGGAAGAAATAGCCAGGGAATTTTTATGGCTAGGCTTGTATAGGCCCTAGGGCTGATAGCCTAGTACCAACCTATGACCCTATGAACCTATGAGTAAGTCAGTTAACTCAACCCAGTTTCATTGCCAACTGTCATAACTGTGGTAGCAGCCATGAATCTTAAAGAGAAAAATCCTTAGCTTTTGGTCAACAATGCCACAAATGTAATAAATGGAATCATTTCAAAAGATTTTGTAAATCAGAGGCCACACATTCTTTTATTAAAAGGGAACATTTTAAGAAACAAGCTGATCAGTTAGAAAGATGAAGCCCTACTTAGATTTATGGGCCAAGAATGAAGTAAGTTGTAGTGTTCGGATAAATGGCAAACCAATAGAGTTCAAAGTTGATACTGGCTCAAAGTGCAATGTAATGTCACTAGAAACATTTGCTAGAGTATGTGCCGGTGAAAGGCTTGATTTGACAAAGTGTGCGAAGCTTGTTGCTTATGGTTGTGAATAAATTCAAATGGAAGGCTTAGTAATGCTTTCATGTTACTTTGCTTGGAGAAATTACAGCTTATTATTTTATGTGGTCAAGAGGTACATCCAGTCATTGTTAGGGCTCAGAGACAATTTGAAAATGGGACTGCTTTCATTTAATAAGGAAGTCCACCATGTTAGCTTGAAAGACCACTATTCTAATTTTGCCCAGTGTATTTTTTTACCTATGCTGATCATTTCAAAGACAAACTAGGCAAGCTTCCAGTTGTGTACTCCATGAAGTTAGACCCAGATGTTAGACCAGTAATCAGGCCAACCCAAAAAGTTCCAATAGCTCTGCACACCAGAGTCATAGCTGAACTAAACAAAATGGTGCAACAATGTGTGATTTGTCCAGTAGATGAACCGACTGAGTGGTTATCTTCCATGGTGGTAGCTCATAAGAAAAGCTCAGATGACATCAGAATATGTATTGATCCACAAGATTTAAAAAGGCCCAGAAAAGACCTCATCATCCAATGTGTACAGTCAGAGAAGTCACTAGTCTAATGCCAAATGCCACTGTTTTTTTAGTCTTAGATGCAAAGAGTTAATTTTGGCAAATTTTGCTTGACAAGAAATCTTCATTGCTAACTACTTTCAGAACTCTGTTTAGCATGTAGAGATTTCTGAGAATGCCATTTGGAATAAATTCTGCAAGTGAAGTATTTCAATGTGTAATGGAGCATTTTTTTCTGGGTATCCTTGTGCTATTATAGTAGATATATTAGTAGAAGGTAACAGTGAAGCAGAGCATTACAGAAACCTCTGAAAAGTTCTGGAAAGGGCACATCAAGTGAATCTTAAGCTCAATCCACAGAAATGCAAATTCGGGCTACAAGAAGTCATTTATGTTCGTCATTTATTTTCCAGTTTAGGCTTGAGACCAGACCCTTCTAAGTAAACACCCATTCTTGAGATGCCAGTTCCAGACAATGTTCAAGCCCTGCAATGTTTTCTTGGCATGGTTAACTACCTAGGCAAGTTTATTACAAACTTGAGTCAAGTATCTGCACCACTTAGAGAGCTAACACGTAAAGATGTATCTTAGTCTTGGTCAGAGCAACACCAGATAGCATTTGATGTCCTGAAACAGAGAATTGCCAGTCCACCTACTCTCAGATACTATGACATCCACAAGCCACTTACTTTTTCAGATGATGCTTCAAAATTTGGTCTTCGTGCAGTCATTCTACAAGAGAGTCAACCTGTTGCTTATGTGTCCAGAACCCTTACCCAAGCTGAAATGCATTATGCTCAGATAGAGAAAGAGCATTTGGCAATTGTGTTTGCATGTTCCAAGTTCCAGGATTATGCGTATGGTAGCTCTATCCAGATTTAAACAGACCACCAGCCTCTAGTCACTATTTTGAGAAAGCCTATGCATACAGCTGCAACCAGATTGCAATGCATGATGTTGAGATTGCAGAAGTATCACTTCAATCTTGTCTACAAAAAAGCCAAACTTATTTATCTTGCTGACCCATTGTCCAGATCGCCCATATCAACCACTGAACAGCATGAGAATAAGTGCTTTGATTCTAAAGTCATGGAGATGAGAAATTTTTCTTCCACATGTCTTGATGAGCTTAGAGATCATATAGCTGCAGATCCAGTTTTACAAAAACTCAACCACTTCCTCAACTAAGGATGGCCATCAAAGCAATCTAGTTTACCTCAAAAAGTTCAACCTTATTTTCCAAAAAGAAATGAGATTTTGTTAGACAATGGTATTATCATGAACGGTCCTAAAGTTATTGTTCCAAAGTCTTTGCAACAAGAGTACATTAATATGTTACATTGAGGTCACCCAGGAGCAGACTTTACCAAAAGAAGGGCAAGAGTGCTAGTATTTTGGCCTTCTACGTCACAAGATATTGAGAGAGTACTTTCATCTTGCTCTGTGTGTAATAGTACAAAGCCACATCAACAGGAAGAACCACTTCATCTAAGCCAGATTCTTGAACTACCTTGTTCAAGGGTAGCCACTAATATTTTTGAGTGGAATGGTCAACATTATTTGGTACTAGTAGATTCTTACTCTAACTGGCTCAAGATTGACCTACTTCCCAATCTAGCATCCAATACTGTCATTACTAAGATAAAGCACTATTTTGCAGTCCATGATAGTCCACACAAAATTATTTCTGACAAAGACATTCAATTTACAAGCCAACAATTCAAAGGATTTGCCAAAGAGTGGGACTTTACTCATGTCACTGGTAGTCCAGAGTATCTGCAGTCAATTGGTTTGGCAGAACGTGCAGTTCAAAGTGTGAAGCAGTTACTAGAGAAGTCAAAATGAGACAATAGTGATGTTTTCCTGAATCTCTTGAATCTTAAAAACATTCCTTGTGATAAACATATTGGTTCACCTGCTCAGAGACTTCTATCAAGACAAACCAGAACCACATTACAATCAACAGTCAATTGTTGGTTCCATGTGTCAAAAACAACAGGTCAGTGAAAACCACTCTGTTAAAGAAGCGTTTAATCCAGCAGTCCTATTACAATAAGACCAGTAAACAGCTCAATCCATTACGAGAAACAGAAGTAGTGAGGATGCAAATGTCCGAAGGTTATGATCAGATTGGAATGGTGAAGAACATTTGGCCAGAGTCAAGATTGCTTAATCACAAGGAGTAGACTTTAGGAGGAATCAGAAACATTTGATATCAGGGTCTGAGTCTATACCACAGCACATAGCCTGTGAGAAAGATTCTTTATCTCAGAGTGAGTTGTCCAGTGTTCCATTTCCAGAAGAAGTTCCAGAGAATATTCCCATTCCGTTAATGAGTCCTGAACTTCCTGATATGAGTTGTTCACAGAAGACTATCCCTGTTGCTAAACCCAGTCTTGATTGCTATGTTATGAGATCCACTTGCATCTCCAGACCATGTTATAGACGTATGGCAACTTGGACATGAACATTGTGTTTGTTTCTAATGTCTGTACTGATGCACGTCTAACTGCAATGTCATTTTGATTAAGGGAAATCTTTTTAAGAGGGAGAATGTAGATCAATGTGTACATGTCTCTTTAAGAAGATATCCAAGGGCTTGCACAAGTATATAAATACTGAGTACATGCGAGCCTGACTGCCATTTTGTAGTAAGCTGTTGAGATGTAAGCATGTGTGCATGTAAGGTCTGTCTGTTAATATGTTCCTTTATATTTAATGATACTGCTATCCATCCTGATGTGTTTCTATATAATAAAGCATCTTAAATGAACTACCTCACCTGCTTCGCCTTCTCTGTATAGAAGGACGTGTGACACCATTGATGCAAAGTTCCTAGTTTGTCTGTAAAATAGATAAACTACTGTAGTATACTAACTCTCTACCTACTAATACCTAAAAATGAATAAAAAAAAATAGCCAAAAGTTAACATGACTTACAAATAATTAATATATATATATATATATATATATATATATATATATATATATATATATATATTTATATATACACACACACACACACACACACACACACACACACACACACACACACACACACACATATGTTAAAAATAATAAGAAACTATTAACATATTTACATATTTTGCCATTTAAATCTTTCCCCCATTACTACATAAAAGTTTAATAATCCTCTTCTATTAATCACAGATATTAAATAATCCAACATATAGCATACTATATACCTATTATCTAATAGCATAAATTAACCATTAAATATTCCTAAATTATTCACTCATTCAATATTATTATAACTAAACCTCTAAAGAAATAAGTAGGACAAGGTGGGACCTAAGAGATAAATATGTCTGTAAACTTACAGGTGGCACATAATCTTATCATATTAAACTGTTATACAAAAGAAAAATCAATGCACATATATCTTCATCATGCTAAAAGATACACAAATGTGTATTCAGTAAGCTCCGTGTAGAGTTTACATGTTACGATGACAGTGCTTAGGGTATGGCAGCACGCAATGCACATTAATGAGGCATGGCTTGCCTAAGCTAGGTTTCACAGCTCACAACAGTACTGCTGGCCGCAAAACCTTGTAAGCAAAATTGGATATCAATTTCATGTAAAGGAGAGCACATACATCCCGTGGATTTGCACGGAATGTCACAATGATCACCAGGGATATACACACACTTCTCAAACTCTTAGAGCAAGAAATATGAACAAAAGCCATAAATAATGTGGGGACAAAGGCCCAAAAATAGGGGACTTTTTAAATACTGCTCTTATAAAGTTAGAAAGTTGATAGAATAACAGGTTTTGCATTAGCATGTATTTTCTAAAGGGTATGCAGTCTGAAACTCAATTGTCTGTCATTTTTTTCTGACTTCAGTGCTGAATGAATTGCCAGTGATTTGCCATAAGACCACAATTTTATAAGAAACAGATCAAAAATATGAGGCAAAATACTGGGCATTCTGCAAAAATCTGTACATTTCCGAGGTATGAGGGACACACTTATTAGATATTGCCCTTACAAACTAAAGTCTGAGGCTTGAATGTCTATCACTGTCTTTTGACTTCAACCCTCAATAATTTAACAATAATTTGCAGAAAGCAACAATTGTATGAGAAACAGTCCAAAAATATAAGGCAAAATCTGGACATTCTGAAAAAATCTGCACAGTTAACAGGTATGGCTGTCCAAATAGCTGCCATTCTGTTACTACAACGCATCTGCACAGAGGCCAACTTAATGAGAGGGCAAATAACCAGTAATATGGACATATTTGACATAGATGTCACATGGGAATGTGTACTCATATAATGCTCTCAACCTCTTAGAGCAAGAAATGTTGACAAAGCCATAAAAATGGGGGGACAAAGGGCCAGAAATATGGGCATATGGGAATATTCTCTGGTCCAAAAACAAAACATTTTTTTTTAGTGTAAAAAACTTCTCTGTGTGGAAGATTTTCAGTCCATATTGTTCTAGTTAATCACTGTCTATTAATCAGATCAGACAATAGTAGTAGAAGTAGCGAACTTAAACTCGTCAAGTCAAAACAAGCCAAAACAAAAAATAATAATAGAAAATAGATAATTGTACAGCATTACTAAGTATTTGAATGTAATCCAAGCAAGGCAGGCAGTCTGTTTCCAGTCGAAAATCCTTTATTAAGTACACAGACAAGCGATCCAAGTAAAATAAAAATAGAGTAATAATTTCCTCACAAGCTTTCTAAATATATATATAATTTTTATCAGGCAAGGGAGTGGTTTATTGTGCTGTAAAACAAAGTGTTATTGGTACACATGTTAAATTCACATCCCTTCCCCCATCAGTGTGACATTCGAGCTGGTCCTGCCCTGCTTAGTAGCTGTCATAATAATATATAGCCCTTATGTAGTTTAAATAAAATTTATAATAATGTGGTACCTCTTATTTAACCAGATTATTAAGTAGATTATTAAGGCTGTGATTTTATCCAAGACATTATACTACATGGCTGGAAATATATCAGCCTTAGTTCATTTGGCAATCAAAATATATATATAAATATATACATATAAATTTTGCATGTAAAAATCAATTTCTATTTTCATAACCTATTGTTAACAAAGATCGCTTTCATCCTTCTAGACTTCTTCAGGTCTGTGTACAAGAACCCTAAAAACAATGTATAAAAATATATATATAATTGTATAATTAGTTAGTATTGTTATTACACATCATTTTGAATAAATTGGAAAAAAGTGGAAAAAAAAAAGTGGAAAAAAGAACCAGAAAAAAAAATAAATAAATAAATAAATAAAAATAAGAAAAAATGTATGTATGATGATGGAAACAAAATATACACTTAAATTACAACTGATTTAAAAAGGTATTTAAAACGGTGATGGGGGAAGGGATGTGAATTTAACATATGTACCAATAACACTTTGTTTTACAGCACAATAAACCACTCCCATGCCTGATAAAAAGTATATATATATATATATATATATATATATATATATATATATATATATATATATATAAAAATATATATATTTAGAAAGCTTGTGAGGAAAGGATCACTTGTCTGTGTACTTAATAAAGGATTTTCGACTGGAAACAGACTGCCTGCCTTGCTTGGATTACGTTTCAGTACTTAGTAATGCTGTACAATTATATATTTTCTATTATTATTTTTTGTTTTGGCTTGTTTTGACTTGACGAGTTTAAGTTCGCTACTTCTACTACTGTTGTCTGATCTGATTAATATACAGTGATTAACTAGAAATATATGGACTGAAAATCTTCCACACAGAGAAGTTTCTTACACTGTTTTGTTAATATTCCACATTCAAACTTAAGAAACTGATAGCATATATAGGTTGTAGATTAGCATGAACTTTCTGAAGATCATGAAGTTTGAAACTCAAATGTCAGTCATCAGTTACTCACAGCACTCTGCAATGACATACCAGTGATTTGACAGGAAACCAACATGCTATGAGGAAAAGATCACAAATATGAGACAAAACTGGGCATTCTGCACAGATCAGGACAGGTGAGAGGTATGCACCTAAATGTCTGTAATATTGAGTCACATCAGTCCAGAGATCATCCCAGTGATATAGCAGAAAGCCATATTTGATAAGAAAAACATCTGGACATCCTGGGAATATTTGGACAGTTGAAAGCTATGAATGTGAAATATATCGTCCAAACACAGTACAGGACAGTGTGCCTACAATGCAGAGTATTGTGATATCCCATTCATGACATTCTGTACTGAAGCTGTGTTAATGATCTGTAACAGAACATGGGACTGCCATGTAAAATGATCACTCATAGAAAGTGTGTGTACTCAGTAGGGACACACAGATGAATTATAGAAATGAACACAAGGAAAGAGTATAGGTGAAACTCCCACATGTACAGTAGAGGAGGGTATGTCAATGGAAGATAGTTGTAGCAGCTACACCAAGCACATATCTGTATGGTACAGTATGGACTGTACAGTGAAAATGTGTTGTCTGTGTCTGGCACACAAGGTGACATAACAATGGGGAAGATGTGTTTGTGAGATAAGCATCTTTACATGATTAATGCAGAAGACATCTATCAAGGATGTGACATACAATTAAGGTAGGGTGCATATTTGGAAGCTATACAAACTGATATACATGAATATATGTGTACACCCAACAGAGGTCTCCAGCATGGTGGCCACAGGTAAAGGATCATGGCAAACATTACAAGAACCAACCACAATCATGGACTACATCTGAATAATACCACCACTTCTCCCATGCCTCTGACATAACATATGTGATGTGGAATAATAACACATGAGCCTGGAAACACACTGGACAACTAGTATGATACATCCACACTGTACAAGGGTAACTACGTGCACTGTCCTGGTACTGTAATATCTGCAGGATGTGTTAGGAGGAACACTGCTATACCTGCATGTGATCATATGGACACTACAGGTTAGTTGCCTTGTGTGCATGGCATAAATCTATGACACAATTTACACTGTCACAAATGAATGTTGTCAAACACCTATGTATGTAGTGTGTGCATAATGTGAACAGGTAGCACACATGCATCTAGTGTAACAATTTGATTGGTATACCACACCATCAGACAGTCATGTATATTCCCCAGAAAGAATACCTAGATATGGACAATAAGCTGTGTGACAAAGGTGGTACACTTTGATTACACATCACTTGAACATATGTAGGGAGATGCATAGAGAAACGTACATCATACTCAGTTATTGTTGAGATAAAGGCTAAGAACCAAGAAGTTAGTATGCCTTCTGATATGCATGTCCTTAACATACCCAGTACTTGGGTTACAGTCAAGGGAGTAGTCAGCACTGTGACCACATGCTAATGGATGTACCACTCACCCTCTACCTCAGGACACAGGTCACATACCTATTGGCCTGATTATAGGGTGTGATGTCCACATTATACTCTAGTGGTGTGTCTGTTTCCTGATGCAACACATCCCTCCATGTGTCTCATCAATGCAGGTGTTGTCATGGCTGGGGCAGCAGTCTCTGATATGTATTGATACTGTGTATACTAATATCACAGTTGGAGTCAATAATTGCCTACAAGCTGTAATCCTTCAGCCAGCTATTTGCACACAGCATGTGTATGTCATTTGTAATGTCTATCACTTAACTAAGGAGCAGCCAAAGGCCTAGCAGGCACCCCTGATATGCTGACCTGATCACTGGACCTGAGCTATATGTCATGTCACACATTTCAACATAGTGAGTTGTCATGTATGTGAACTACTGCATGCAAAGCCAGAACTCTAACCACTAAGCTAAAGGAGCTGAGATGTCATACACTGATCTAACCATCTGGTGATATAGCTGTTTATGGATACGTGACAGTGTTGATTGAATACCACAGTGTGACGTTTTGTCAAATGCCTTCATCTAGTCAAGTTCCACAAGATGATACTGTTATCATCATGCATGCCCGCGATGACCTCTTTGAGGACATCAATCAGAGGTGATGGACCTGATGTAGCAGTGACAACTCACACAAGTCTGTTGCATACACCTGGAATATTACTAATATATATATATATATATATATATATATATATATATATATAGAGAAGAGGTCCATGATGCCATGTTGGTCTACATCACAGTCGAGGAGAGTCAAAATGTCTCTATACACACATGCATCAGGTGCTGTTCTCTCAGCGCAGGTGGATGCATGTTGCTGTACATCCCCGTATGGGAACATAGACCATGTGCAGGGTAGGGTATGTTGAACTGTGTATTCCATCATATCAGGAAGGTGTATGTGCTAGGTCACACCATAGATGATCTGTGGTGTTGTCCCAGCACACTGATTGCCTGGAGGAAGGTAAGACAGTGCATACTGCCTATTGTGATGGGTTCCTATTACGTGATCGAAGTTGTGAAACTTCGAACATGACAATATCATACTTATCTGTTTGAATTAACTGTTGCAAGCAAGGGGGCAAACCACCTGCACCCCCACACCCCCGCTCTTTAAATATACCAAGTCCGAGATTGCTCTACAATGCAGTAAAGGGAAATATTCCACAGGGCCACAGGGCTTTCTCAGCAAGATAACACAGGGCCTACACACCATGCCATGATGTATGTGGATAGATTAAAAGCCATGTCACTGTAAATTTTATTGTATATGATGATGTGGCTTCTGCCTGGCCCCCAGGCCAGTCTCTGACCCTGCACTGGTGGGAGTACTGCATATTCAAAAATGTAATATAGCTGATGACATCAGCAGTGTCTCTGGAGAACAATATAACAGTGTCCCACATGGTGGTGTAAACTGCTCTCTATAATGTCAGGCAATAGCACAAACAAAGTTGAAGACAGTGGGAATATAACCCCTACCTATTTTAGATATACAGACTACAGAACTCAGTGTTTTATGAAAGCACCACAGCTGAAGTCTGATTTAAAGTGTGTCTGACAAAACTTTATAGCTTATGACATTGGCAGTGTCTGTTGAGGACAAGATAACAGTGTCCCACCTGCTGGTGTAAAAAAGTTATCTGCAATGTCAAGCACCAGCTCTCTCTCTCTCTCTCTTTCTCTCACACACACACACACACACACACACACACACACACACACACACACACACACACACACACACACACACACACACACAAAGTTGACCACAGTGAAAATAGAACCACTACCTACCTATGTATACAGATACAGAACTCTGCATTCAAGGCAAGCGCCACACCTCAAGTCAGACTCAGCTTGTGTCAGACAGCACTTTATAGCTGATGACATCAGCAGAGTCCGTTGAAGACAAGATAACAGCGTCCCGCATGCTGATGTAAAATGGTCTTTTTAATGTCAAGCAACAGCTCACACCTACCATTGACAGCACTTAGAATAGAACCCCTACCTAAGTATATAGATTACACAACTCTGTATTTAAGGGAGGCACCACAGATGAAGTCTGACTTAAAGTGTGTCAGACAACACTTTATAGCTGATGACATCAGCAGTATTTGTTAAGGACAAGATAACAGTGTCCCACATGCTGGTGTAAAAAGTTATCTGTAATGTCAGGCAATAGGGCACACACATATGCAGTTGACTGCAGTAAGAACAGAACCCCCACCTATCTAAGCACACAGATTACAGAAGACAATACTTTACACAAGCACCATAGCTCAAGTCAGATTTATATAGCACTGCAGGTGAACTTATAGAAGATGACATCAGCAGGCCATGTGGGAGACCTGTTATAAAATAGATGTGTAGGCATGAACAAGTATTGAAACACTGTCATTGCATGGCAGTAGGGAAGTAAATGTAGGATACACATATCTGCTGTGCTGTCTAGACATACACACCTGCTCACTCAATGGATTGTAGTGGAAACAGAACCCCTGCCTAACTAAATATACAGACTACAGAACACAGTACTTAATGCAAGTTCTACAGCACAAATTAGATTTCCACTGGAGTGCAGGAGAACTTATAGTACATGACATCAGCAGGCCATGTGGGGGACAACAGGTTGTGAGGCCTGCATAGCCACATAGATTTCATAGGTTCCTATGCGGCTACTAGCCTTATAGCACTAGGGTGTGTAGAAGCCTAGCTGTGTATAAATGCAAGTACCTCTACTGAGCATAGTTGGATGGTTGGTTTTAGCAGAGTGTGTTTGTGAGCAGCACCAGCTGGCCCTATCCATGAGGGTCATAGGTGCCAGCTCAAAGATGACTATACAATCACCCAACCAGTAGTCAAGGTTGTGATTGAACGGGGTCATTGAGGAGCACTACTTCACATGCATTGGGAGCCTATAACAGCCTCTGGCATGGCACCTATGTCCCTCATAGTCAAGCCCAGTTGTTGCTGCTCACAAAATTGCTCTGCTAATAATTACCATCTAAATATGCTGATAAGAGTACTTGTGTTTTTTGCACAGCTAGGTTTTTATTGCCTTATGCATAGTGATAATTATGTACTCCAAAACCTTACCAATACAATATGTGAGAGATGCAAATATACAATGAATCTAGAACAAATGCCCTCTCTCTCTCAGGTAACAACAAACCAGATATCAAACAGGTTGACAGCACAGACACTTCACCTCCTCAACAAACCAAGTGTACAATACATAAACCCACACATGCAGAGGTACTCATTAGAAGCTTACCGAAAGAGCAGTGGCCTTGCAAATGCAAACATTCTGCACACATGACCATCCCAATGGAACCCACTGCACACAAAAACAAACATATCAGTGTCTCTCCCATTAATCCCTTAAGGCAAAACACCTCAAAACCAATGTTTTGGTCATAGGCAAATCCATAGTGAGACACACACATGTCCCTCTTCCCAGGTTGTACAAGGAGAAAGTCATGCTCAGCTGCATGTCAGGTGCCAGGATCCACAAATTCACACACTCACTCAAGTTTCTCAACAACAACAACCACAGTTACACCTCTGTCATACTCCATGTGGGAATAAATGACTTTAAATGTACCTCACTGGAGTATATGAAGAGAGATATGACTGACCTTTCAGATTATGTGTCCTAGACAGGTATGCCCATATCATAAGCAGCATTCTACTTTTACCCAGGATGATGCCTCATTATGAACAAAGAATTGTTTACTTCAACAATTGGCTTAGCTACTGGTGTCACTTCAGAGGTATCCAGTAGTAAAACAGTATTGTGGACTCGCAACGTTGTGCTCTTTTATTTTATTTGGTTTTCTCTTTGAGCACTTGTAGCACCATTTTTTGGACTTTGTTAGGTATCCAGTAGTTCTCAGGATGGGATGATATGGTCAAAAGACCATGCTGTTTTGCCAGGGATGGTCTTAATCTGTCACTTCTTGCCTTTTGGTTACTGGCCAAGGTACTTGCCTTCTCCCAGAGTGACTGTTTTATGCAATGTCATAAGAACAAAGCTCCTGACATAAAAATATCCTCAAAAGACAAACTCAGGGTTATGCTGCTTAATTCTAGGAGTCTAAATCAAAAACTACACTCAATGGAGGCACTTCATACTTGGGAAGATGTCAATGTTTGTGCAGTCACAGAGACATGGTTTAGGGCCACAGGCTATAATGCCTTCCACATGTTCAGGCCAGAAAATGAGCATGAAAGATTCAAAGCAGGAGGTGTATCCATGTTCATAAAAGACAAGTACTCCTGAAGACTGGTTAAGCGATACGACTCCCTAAAGTTACTCCAAGTCCAACTAACTGTAAACCACCCTCCATGTCATTGTTAGCTACAGGTCTACCAACATGAACAATGAAAACCACACAGTACCTTCCTGGACCTACTTGACTCACTCATAATACAGCCAAACTCCCTAGGCATGGGTAATCTTAACTATCCTTCCATCGATTGGGGTACATATATAAGCTCAAACATGCCCACCTTAAGGTTCCTGTACTTTGTAAACATGAATCTCTGGAACAGATACTCTGCACCCCCACAAGGGGCTTGAATGTCCTTCACCTAGTACTCACTGAGATGGGAGATTGCTGCACAACCCCATAAGTGAGACCCTCCCTGGTAATGTCTAACCATAAAACAGTCACATTCAATGTGACTGTTGTACCTGACATCCCTCAGGAACCAAAACATGGAAAAATCTCTGCAAAGTAAAGTATAGACTCCTAAGTGATGGCATACATAGTCTGAGACCTACCGTCACCACTGACAGTAAAGACTCCTATACAAGTATATAGACTTAGCTGTACTAGAATGAATCAAAACTTGCTTACAAAAAGCAAGCCACCCCTGGTGGATATATAGCATAAATAGATTATACAACAAGAGAAAATAACTGATATCCTAGGAATAAGAGGGAACAGTCTCAGCAGAAGGACACCCCCCAATAGCTTGAACAAGCAAATTAGATATATTGTAAAGTCCTCTAAAGCTAATTGCAAAACTAAATTAGCATCCATAGGTAAGGATAATCATAAGGCATTCTTTATGTTTGTAATGTAAAAGGGAAGGCCCGGCTTTGCCCTAAATTCAGAGAGGGCTGTACCACTCGTACTAAACCTGAGGACATAGTCAACCTGTTAGCAGACAGGTTTGGCAAAAATGTCACACTGCTGTCTCCAAAGGGCATACCCCATAGCATACCTGTCAACAGTTCTCTACCTATTAATCCAAATATCAGGTCATATCCACACTCATCAATGCCAAAAATACAGCCTCTATGGGACTGGATAACATCCCAGGCTGCTTACTAAACAGTCTAAAGCAAGAGTTAGCAGCACCACTGTTTTCTCCCTTCAAACTCAAAGGGGAACACAGCAACCATAATACCCTTGCACAGAGGGGGACACTCAATCAACCTGGTGAACTATACACCCATAAGCCTGACCAGCCTTGTCTGTAAGGTCATGGAGACAATCATTTTGGACTTTATCAACAAGGACATTGGTGACATTCAGACTCTTTACCCGATACAGTCTGCCTTGATCAAAGACAGATCATGCCTGTTAAACTTAGTGGAATTCTTTGAGAGTGCCATCAAAGTCCTGGATGAAGGTAAATCAGTACATACTGCCTATCCCAACTTGGCCAAGGGCTTTGACACAATGCCCCACTGAGGCATCATTGTAGATCTCACCCACCTGGGGATTAACCCATACATCATTAGATGGGTAGCCAGCTAGTTGCCAACAGAACACATACAGTTGTATGTGGGGATTCCACATCTACCAGCAGAGCTGTTACCAGTGGTGTCCCCCATGGGTCTGTGTTGGAGCCCTGTTGTCTGGAATGTATTTCTCAGAAAATCGGGTGAAAAAACATTGCCTGTGGTTTAACAAGTTTGCTGATGACTGCAAATCGCGCACAATCATTGGATTACCAGACGATGTCATCATACTACAAAATGTGCATACATACATTAATGATTGTTGACAAAGCCACATATTTAAAGTTAACCCAAAATAATGCACTATTTTCCCTTTTGGCAAAGGGAAAGTCCTTGCAAATTACAATATTAATAATACCCCCCAATATTCTAACACAATGGTGAGAGATTTGGAAATACAGGTTGATGGCAACCTCACCTTTGATCATTATGTGTCCACAGTGGTAATGAAGGCCCTTTACCTTGCATACCTCATAAGTGAGGGCATAGCATCCAAGACTAAAGATATTATAACTTCACTGTACTCATTCCTCATCAGACCAATAATTGAGTACAATGCTCCCTTTTGCATGTACCTCACCAGACACCTGCATCAGCTGTAGAGACCTCAGAGGTTTCTCACTAAGAAAATCCAGGGACTTCCAGCACATTACATACCCAGACAGACTGAAGGACCTGTCACTGTACTCTGTATTGGATAGACTGCTGAGAGGTGACTTATGGCTATCCTACAGAGTAGTTTCAAACCTTGCCTTAATGGAAATGCTGCACCTCAGCAAATCCCATGGGACAATATTCACTTGCTTAAGGGACCTTAACCTAGCCTGTGACATCAACAGGACATGCTGAAGAAACAGATATGTCTCCCAGAGATTGCCTCTCCTATTGAACAAACTCCCAATTCACATAAAACTGAGCTACTCAATGACCCTTAAATGTGTAACTAGGACAATTGGATGGGGAATTTACCTTAGGGGTTTCACCTATGCCACTCTTAGACAGGGTCAAACAGTGCTGATCATAGATTTGCAAATATGGACTACATATACACTACATACATTTTCTGTATTGTGTGTTTTTCCCCCCTGCATGCAGGAATACACTTACATTCAAGCAATTTCCTACTCTGATCATCGATGTTCAGATAATTGACTATTTTATTGCTGTAAAGTAACACTTTTCCTGACTTGGGCTTGGCATCATCAAGACAGCAGTCTTTTTGCAATTAACCAGGTGTTCATTTTGATGAGATGGATAGTTGCATGGCTTGCAAAAAAAGGGGAAATGTCAAGTAATGTCCAGCAAATGGATAAATGAACTTGTGATATAGTCAGTGTGTCCCATGAGGCACTGTCTCAAGCCCCTACTTAAAAGATCCTTTCAAAGATTGGCTCTTGTTTGAGCTGTTCTGTAGTCTATGCAGATGACTTAAAATGGATAAACTGATTATAACTATTAGATGGGGATAGGGTATATCTGACTAAATGGCCACCTGGTCACAGGAGAAAAATATGCCACTAAATCCAACAAACTGAGCATATGAGTTTTGGGAGTTAAGGGGTACATCCCAAGTGTTACTAGTAGTAAGACCAAAATCTACCAGTTTCTGCTACTTGGCACCCAGAAAAAAATGAAATTAAGTCCCTTTTCCATTATGAGCTGTAAGTTGCACTTGATTCTGCAAGAGTATCTCAGTGCAGTGATAGTTTTAACACCTCAGTAGTAGTGTGGGGCAGGAGATTTTTCCTCTTCTACAAAAGAAAACCCTCAAAAGCCTGCAGTTGAGCTACTTTTCTGGCTTTAGCTGCATAACTTAAGTATATTGTAAAACAAGTTATGATTCAAACAAATGAGGGTGATTAGTGACTGAAAAGAAGTGGTCATTTTTGAAGTATAGAAGATGAGTGACACATCCCCTTATGTGTCAGTGGTATGGGAATTCAGTTACTTTGTCTGGCATGAGTCATACAAAGCATTGTGGGAGAGAAAAGGTTGGGAAGAGCAAGATGACATTGATACATCAAGCCCCATTGCTAGTCATGTGGAAAACAGACTAATTACAAAAAGTGCTTGTGTGATTTTTGAGGTGATAGGTAAGGAAACGGTGGGGAAAAAATAGTTCTAGGGTGGAGTTCCCTGGGGGCTCTCCACAATCCCTGCTGGGGTCTGCTGTTGGCAAAATTTTTGACAGGGTCATCCTTTCCTCTGGTTGAGATGGTTATGGCTCGTCTACATCTACCAATAAACTGATATGGAGAGTAGGATGACATGGAAAAAGCAATCCAAGAGGTCTCATCAGCCTAGAGGATCTGGGTTCTATTCCAATTTCTCTTTGGTTCTGAAGAAAACTCTGGTCCTCAAGCCCACTCTGGTTTTCATCTTGTGGAACCATTTTGTTCAAAAGGACCCACTTCAGAATGGTTACAGAATCGATTGTCTTCTTGAGGTAAATGAATGTGTGTGCTGTATTTCAGATGCTCTATTGGATAGGGACCAGTCTATCAATTCAGGACCTTGCAGTTTATGCTCACAATGACCACTAGGGTGTTCATCAAATACATGGCTATTGTAGCAGCTTATCTACAACTCAAAGAAGTTTCACCCATGTTTAGATGACAGGCTTCTAACTAACCCCTAGGTGATGCGAGTGCCACCTCTAAAATTGCAACTCCTCTGCAAACTTTCAGGTTTGATCTCTCTTCTGTTTTAGAATATATCATTAGGCTGGCACCTGGACATGACCCGAGTCTTCATGCCTTCAGAAAAAATTCAAACATTGAAATCGGCTATTTTCTCTCTCCTACTCAGCCCAGTGCTCTCTGAGCATTTATTCTCATTCCAAGCTTCACCATAATGATTTTGTGCAATATTTCTCTGAAATGGTGCTTACAATTTTTGAGTATACTCGGCAAACCGTCAGTTTTGTCCTTGGATGTACGTACTCAATTTCATATGGCAGTCTTGTTTCCTTTGCTCCTAACAAGCTGGGGCAAAAGTCAAAACAATTTTAACTCTATTGGCTGTCTGAGTGAATTTCCTTTTACTTATGCTGCATACAACAAAACTTTAAGCCAAAAGCTGTGTCAACTTTCAATGAACAATAATTTTATATGCCGCCACTTGGTCTTCCATGCATATTTTCATTATCTATTGTAAATAGAACTGCTTATCTAGGACTAGTGTCTTTCGGAGCAGATATCCTGAAAGGTCTCCCTGCCTTGAAGCCTTCCAGGGTTTACTGTAGGGGGGGATTTTGGCCCACATGTTGGATCAAAGGGACTGACTGAATAGGATATTAAAGTTGTGTACTTGACATAAGGATAGATCCGTTCATTTATGTTCCCTTTGGAATCTTGTAAGAGTGAGGGATTGCTTAGTTTCTACAGCTGGTTGTTCTTTAGGCAGCATTGAAATACATAGGTTGGTATTCGGGTATCAGATTAGTTCTTGGGTACTTAAGGGTCTGAAATTGCATGGGGAAAAATAAGGACTTCAGGCTGGAGTACCGACAGATCTGATAAGTGGCTCAAGTACCCAAATGTATCAGACATATCTGTCATGGTAAGTGCATTTTGTTTTCATATCAAAGATTTCACTCAGCACCATAAAAATCTACTGCCAATCATTAGCAGACCGGAGTTCTACTGTGGCAACCCCTAACTGGGAAAAGCTGAAAAGACAAATAAATATTTAAGATTTCAGTATGGGTTCTCGTGGGAGGGTGGCCTAATAGTTAAGGTGTTTGCCTTGCAAGCACGAGGTGCAGGGTTTGATTCCCTCACAAGGGATGATTGGTTAGGCTTGCAAGGGCAGTTAGCCTAGTATTAACCTATAACTGACAATCCATGGTTCTATTCTTGCTCTGTACTACATTCAATTCAGTATCTTGATCTAATATTTTCCATTATTTCACACTTGTTAACAAGCACTAAGTAAATTTGTGAGAGCTTGTTTATTTGTACTGCAGCTTTTTCTTCTAGTTTCAAGCTTTTTGAAGTTAAAACATGATCCAGTTCAGTATCAGAATTAACCAAATTTGCATTCTTTGCCCCAATAGCTTAAGGGCTGAATTAAAAATCTTAAAAGGTGTTGCGGGACTAGAGAGGTTGAAAAGGTAATTTATCATATGTGAAAATTTAAAGATATTTGGAGAAAAGTCTGCTTCCCTTGAGACTTGCACCCAAACATTGATGGTTGTACATATACATTTTTCAAGTTGTGTTTGAAAGTCTGACTAGTCTTCTAGTGGAACTATAGTAAACAATTCTGTTTCGTTATTTGGGAGCAGGGTATATCTCCATAATGGATAAATTATGCTTATAATGTGTGGAGTCTGCATGTCCTCCCCGCGGTCGAGTGGGTGTTCGAAAGACATGTGTTGAATGGGCGTACCTTCGTTGAAGGTTGGGCATCAGGCTGGCAACTCGACACCATAAAAACCAACTGCCAATCATTAGCGGGTCGGAGTTCCACTGTGGTGACCCCTAACTGGGAAAAGCCGAAAGACAAACAACAACAACTGAAGAGTGAAACTATTGTGTAATCTACGGTTTAATAGTTTTCAAAAGGAGTTCAGACGAGTAAAAAAGGAGAGAAAAAAGGCACACAGTTCCTACCACTTAGAGCATATTTATATTTGCTGCTAGGGGCAGAATTGGGGCTATATATATGGATCTACTTTAAATTGTTGAATCATCATAACGTCAGCGAAGTTTTAATAGGGCAACACAGTGAATTTCGCCTCTGTGAAACTAACCACTTGGCCACTACTGATGAACATCCAAAGCAAATTATGCTCACTGAAGTAGGGGGGTTGACTCACCCTCACCCCCACCTAAATATACCAATTCCAAGATTGCACTACATTGGAGAAATAGTGGCCAAGTGGTTACTTTCCCAGTGGCGAAGTTTTCTGTTCCAGGAGTTTGTCCTTTTGACTCTACATCTGAGTGGCGGCTCCAGATGCATCTGCAGTTACGCCTACTGACGTATCTAGGTGTGAAATATTGTATCAATAATTCCAAAACCATGCTATGTACAAGTTGTAAAAGATATCAGCTTAAAGCTTACACAATAGTAAACTCAGCTGCATTAATATTTGACCTGTCTAGTGCAGGTAAATAGATATAATTTTTGCATTTTTGTAAGTTTCAACAATGAAGTAGCAGAATTCCTTAGCCTCATGTGAAAGCTCTCGGCTAGATTCTGCTTACAGTATGGGTGTGTAACTTGAGTAGTTGCTTAGATATTGTAAGTTTTTATAAAATATTAGAAATGTAATTGTTACTGTGTTTACAGTGACTTAGAAAATTCTGTTTACGATCTAGAACCTAAACAACACTACCATTATAAAAAAACTAACCTACTCACTATTAACTGTATTACTACATTCCCTGGCTACTTGTATAAACTGTCTTATAATAAATTGGATAAAATCAGCTAACTCATTCTAATGCATTATACTAGTGAATGAAATGCTACCTTGCTCAGCTTTGTCCTACTACTGCTGTTTGTGTTCTAATATTAGAATTAATAATTGTAAAGTTTTTATGTATGTATTCCAACAAACCTGGAACATATATCTATATATAATTGTATAAAAAAAAATCCAGCCGTTATGTCTTACGTATCTGTTTATGTGGAGCTTTTGTCCCCGGGCCTCTGCTAAAAATGGACCTGAATCCAGTCGGACTTTCCCGGTTAACAAATGTAAAATAAATAAAAATATCTTGGTCTGTAAGGAAAAAATGGTCCAACTTGAGTAGGCTTGACAAGGCCCTAGGGCATTAGCCGAGTAACCTCCTATGAACCTAGGGCCATTATGGTAGTATCTTCATATGAATCTATGCAGGCCTGCCAACATCTTGTCTTACACATGGTCTTCTGATGTCATGTACTATAAGTTCAGCCACAGTCCTTCAAAAGTCAGATTTGTGTTGTGGTGCTTGCATTATGCATTGTGTTCTGTAGTCTGTGTAGTTAGGTAGGAATTCTATTCTCACTGCAGTGAATTGTATGCTTTTGCTTGACATTACAGAGAGCCTTTTACTGCAGCATGTGGGGCACTGTTATTACCATATTCTCAATGGACACTGCTGATGTCATTAGCTATATCAGATGCTTGGATATGCAGTCATCCCACCAGATATGGTCAGATCTGTGATTGCCATTAGTTGTTCTGGAGGTATGGTACCTGAAAATCCATGGTTGAATACTATGATGGTGTGTTACTTCTCCCTTTAAGTCTCTCAGATTGTTTAAGTTCATAAAAATTTTGTTGGTTGAATTTCATCACCCTTTTAATATTAGTATTACCATTTCCTCCATTCACAGTTCCTAAGTCATTGATCTCCTCTAATCTTGTATTGGCACCTGGGCCTTTTGAGTTTATAGAATGCTTATTCCCCCAACTTTGAGAACTTGCTGGTCTTGGATATGTCAATTTGTTAGCATATTCCATAGTATCTCATTTAATTTAGTTAAGTGAATTATTTTTAAGCTTGTTAATATGTTGTTCTATGCTATTGCAAATATGCAAATATTCATATTTGTACTGTTCATAGTTGGAATCCTGCTGTATAGTTCCATCCAAGACTTCTAATTCACTATTGAGTTTTTTTTTATTTTCCAGCAATGAAATGTATAGAGTAGAATTATATTATTAGCTGATATCATAAAATGAGATGGTTAGTAAATATTTGTTTATTTTTATCTTTTGGCATGCTGATTCTATAAGATTTAAAAAGTGGAGCTTACTTTATGTTCATTGAATGGTGAGGGACATTGACTGTTTTTAACATTTGTATCCAATTGAATATCATGGAACAACACCAAACCCCCAGAATTCCATCAATTACATTGGAATTATCAGAGACAAGTGAAATGAATACTATACATTGCATTGGAGATACTTTTCTATTTAAAAGCATAACATTTAGAGTCATTTATATTCAAAATGAGGACTTTAAAGTGTATAACTTTTCTGTAACTGATTTTGAGGGAGAAATCACTGATATTGCTAGCAAATTTATACCGAGCATCCATTCTAATGCAAAAGAATACCATAATAGATTTAAAGACCTTTTTAAGAAAAATACATTTAAGTTTATTACATGAGGAATTTTAAATTGATAACAGCACTAATAGGTTTAAGATAAATAGTATTTATAAACCTCCCCTGCACCCCCTTTTGGTGGTATATAACAAAGTTGTGAATTAGACTTCACGAGGATTTGGGGGTATAAGCAAAACAAACATACATTTGATTTTAATTTCAATCAGGAACAGAGAAATGCATTAAAGTATTTACAAGAACAACATGTTAGAATAATGAAGCAGGATAAGGACTAGGGGTGGTAATAATGGATATTAATGATTACAATAGAAGAATGGATGAGATTTTAATGTCAGGAACCTATGGGGGCTTGTTGAAATAAGTGAATGAGGCTTATAGCAGGTTTTACTCTCAACTGAATGATACTTTTTAGAAAGACATATTGATTTGGAACTTTTTAATTATTTGAACATTTTGGGGTGTCAAAAATACACAAAAGTATTGATAATCCCTATAGTGGATTGGCGGAATTCAGTGAAGCACTAACATCATTTTTGTGAAATACTTGGATTATGAATTTAAAAAAGTTTTAGGGAAGGAAGCACAAATTTGTAGAGATTCATGAAACTTCCTTGAATTGATTAAGCAAATAGTTTTGATCCAGTGGACATCTTATTAACCATAGATGTCTTGGATTTATATATTGTCATACCACTAGATGTCAGTCTGGATCAGGTATCAGAAATGTTGAACACAGGAGTTTCACAAGAAAAAAATAATTTACTTGTAGAATTGTTGGAATTAGGTTTAAGAAACAATTATATTTATTTTAATGGTAAATACTTTTTACAAACAAGGGGAGTGGCTATGGGTTCACCATGTGATGGAGCAGTGTCCAATATGGTTAGGGCATACTGCGAAAGGCAGTATATTTTTAACAGCAGATACAAAGATGACATCCGATTGTATGTATGCTTTTTGGATGACATATGTATCATATGGAAAGCATCACAGAACTCTATTTTGGAATTTATAGAGTATATCAATGGGACTACTCATTTTTTATCATTAACCTATAAATACAGTACAGAACATATTTCTTACCTGGATGTCTAGTTAAAGAAGGACAGGTTCAATGAGAGATACAACTCACAGATCTGTAGGAAGGAAACTTACTCAAACAGTTTCCTCCACCACACCAGTTCCCACCCTAACCACCAAAAAAGGTCCATGGTTAAAGGACAATTGGTGAGGGCTGCTTGTATAGTTTCCTTAGAAAGAGATTTTATTGAAGAATGTTTTAATCTGGTGTGAATGATCCAAAAGAGAGGGTACCCTGACCAGTTATTGAATGAACTGGTGGATGAAGTACAAAGTAAGAGGAAGTGTGGGTATTTTAAGCCTTGACCAATGGATGTAGGAAAGAGTGATTACAGATTGCTTATACAATAGAGAGTAACACTGAGGGCCCCTATGTTACAAATGATGAGGCAAATGATGTTCCCACTATGGAGAAACATAAATTTAGCACTGCCTTCTTTACTACTTACAATTCAGATTATAAAACCTCGGGGTGGATATTACGTAAAAATTGGTTAGTCTTGAGTGATGACCCCTTATTAAGGAAAAATTGGGGGAGTATCCCCTAATAGTATATAGGAGGGGTTTAAATTTAAAAAAAAATTAGAAAGGAACAATCAAGAACAGGTAGAAATAAATGGTGGTATGACAAAATGTGGGTTTTGCCATTTTTGTTCAAAAATTAGCATAGGGACACGTTTTAATATTAGGGGTACTAAATATAAATCGAAAGGGAGATTTAACTGTACTACTAGGGCTGTAGTCTATATTGCAATCTGTAATGCCTGCCCATATTTTCATGTGGGCAAAACAGAAAGGAAATTTAATCAAATAATTTATGAAATGCACTGCAAACACCTTTTGACACAAGAACATTTTAACAAACATCATCTTGAAATTTGAAAAGTTATTTTTTATAAATGATATTTGTTAAAATGTTCTTGTGTCAAATGGTGTTTGTAGTGCATTTCATTTGAGCATTAAGGTAGCTGTATCTTTAAAAGATTGTGAAGGGTGATGACATCACTCATTTTAACAGTATCTAAACGGTCTATGTTAAATGTCTGAACATCCAAAATGTCGAACATTACATGGTCAAGACCAAATGTTTGACATTTGGATGTTCGAACATCAAATGGAAAAGAGAAAAAAAGAAAAAAACACTTTAAAAGTGTAGGCAGGGGGGAAAGCCCCCCCTGCACCCCCCACACCCCCATTACTTATATATACCAACTCCGAGACCGCACTTCAGTGCAGAAAAGGGAAATTCTCCCTATCTGCACCATACGGCACCATTGAAAGTCAATCTTCAAACACTTAAAATTTCGAACATTTGGTCTTGACCATGTAACGTTCGAAATTTTGAGCGTTCGAAGATTTGTCAGGTACCCTATTTAAAGGCTGTACTATGGAGTGCAGTTAGATTCTGATGAAGTCCCCAGTTTCAGGCGATGAAAGCGCTCAATCTGTGTTTTTGTATGTTGGAAGAATAAAAACAGCTTGGACTGAAGAGTTTGGCTGACTGGTAGTGTTTCCTACTGCTTGACAATGTAAGTTGAAAGAATAAAAACCGCTTGGACTGAAGAGTTTGGCTGACTGAAAGTGTTTTCTACTGCTTCACATTGTATGTTTTGGACTTTTTTCCAAGTATTAATGAACATTGCTCAATTACATGCTTATTGAAGCTGAAAGCCTTAGAAAGGAAAAATTTGTAGTGCATGAATGGAATAGTAAGAAGGACATTGAGATTTTCAACTAATTAATGGAATAGTAAGGAGAACAGAGAGATTTTCAACTAATTTATTAATAGTTTTGGCAATGAGCTATTTAGTTATTTAATTAATTGTAACTGTTTCGTGTAATTAAATATATATAAATAGTTTTATTTATTTATTTTTTTATTTTCCAACAATGAAATGTATAGAGTTGAAATTATATTATTAGATGATATCATAAAATTAAATGGTAAGTATTTGCTTATTTTTTGTCTTTTGGCATGTTGATTCCATAAGATTTAAAAAGTAGAGCTTACTTTAAATTCATTGAATGGTGAAGGGATTGACCGTTTTTTAAATTTGTATCCAACTGAATGTTGGGGAAGCACCATGAATATGTATTGGGGGGGGGGTGTTGTTCAGGAACCAACTGGAATGTATTTGTCTCTATTTAAGGTCCAGAAAAATGTTTATGGATGTCTGAGGAAGTTCTATATTGTTTGAATTAAAGTGCTCATGTTTTAAAAGTGTTTATGTTTTTAAAGTGTCTATTGTGGTTTAATTAAAGTATTTTGAATTTCATTTCATTATTTTGGACATGGAATCATTCCATCACTGCCATTCATTTTTATTACATGGTTGGTTTTGTTTTTGCATCATTAGTTTTGTTTCCTCTCCCACAAAAAAACAACCAAATGACCCATTTTGCTAACAAAACCTCTTTGAAATGCTAAAACAGTGCTATCAAGGTACCTGTTCTTAACACTTTTGAACTTATTTATCACACATAATTTCATTTTCATGTACTGTCAGTCATGTGTACCTCTGAAATGGCTTGACAAACAGGCCCATATCATCAGTACATTTGTAACTGATGCATACAGATAAAAGTGTAAAAACCTTTGCTTCACATTATTTTTAAATATATTCCAGCATATGCAGCATGTAGGTGACAAAATAGGAGCATACCTGCTAAAGTTCAGTACTCATCTGTACAGATATATCCTGAAGGAAAAGCATTTTTGAAGTCTTCCAAACATATACAACTCTCCTCACTATCAGTTTGGCTAGCTACATGTTTGTCTTTTTATAATGGTGTACAGTATGAATGGATTGCATCTGTCTTTGTATTTCATAGATGTGAATTAGAGCATAAGCAGCTAAACTGCATGCTAATCAACCAATCCAACAAGATGGAGCTATTCAACAAGTTATACAGCATCCATGTAGACTCCATGCAGGATTTTCTTGCGGATATCAGAACTTCTGGAGTACAGACACAGAAAATCTACACAGACAGAATGTTAGGGGCTGCGGCTTTAATCCATTTGTATATGCTAGAGGCTGAGGCCAATGTTGCTGCTGCTGCTGTTGCTGCCAGGCCACGAAGGAGAAGAGTTGTCAGACCATGTTTAACTTATCACAGCCTTCATGATGGGGAAATTGTAGAGCACTACAGGGTGGACAGGGACACACTACAGGAACTTTGTGACCCCTGCCACCCTCAACTCAGAGCCAGAGAGCCAACAGAGGGAAACCCATCCCAGTGGAAACTAAGGTACGTATAGCCCTTAGAATATTAGCTACAGGTACCTTTCAGGGATCAATAGGGGACATGCTGGGGGTGTCACAGGCTTCAGCATCCAGGATCCTTCATTAAATACACCCAGGGAACAGGGTAGGCTCTACATTAGCAGAAAAGGTGACCACTCTATCAACTGCCAAGTCATATGCGATGCCAAGGGAATCATCTTGAATATGTGTGCTGGCAGCCCTGACAGTTAGCATGACTGACATATCTGGCACATCTCCCAACTATACCAGATGTTTGCTAGGTGGATATCCCACTGGTTCATCAACTGGGGATGCAGGCTGTGTGCTAGAACTGTGGCTGATGATATACATCAGAAATGCACACACACCCACAAAAGAATGCCATAATGAGGCACACACTCAAACCAGAAATGTCATAGAGCATGTGTTTGGGCTGCTGAAGTCATGTTCCAAGTGCCTAGATACATCTGGGGAAGCTCTGCAATACAATCCATGGACATGTACATAAATCTTCACAGTATGTGCCATGCTACATAGCATAATCCTGAGGAAGCAGCTGCAGCAGGATCAGCAAGTGGAAGGAGTACACATCACACCACCAATGCCAAGGTCACCTCAGCCACAGGCAGATAAGGAGTCAGAAGGGGAACCATCGGCTGCTGTGGGTGTAGGCATACATAGGCATGCTCAGTATGCCTTTACACTGGCTAAGAGACAATGCATATCACACTCACTTTCCACCTAGGAGCCTAAAACCTTTCTCCTACTCATATACATATAGTGAGTGATGCCAGGCAACTCACACAACCTTTACCTCCCCATTTATTGTCTGTGTACTGCTTGCATCAGACAGTGTCAGCCCTGGACTAACACTGTGACAACTGCTGCATTTACAAGGTAAGTCCTGAACATGAATTATATTGTTTAATAATATTATGGCATATCCATGTATTTCATCACTTGTTGCAGTAGGCAAGTAAAAGGTCGTAAATTTGAACAAATATTACTGTAACGTAACAGCAGAGACTTATTTGACCATTAGTCTATTAGTAAGTAGTAGTCCTCAGGCATCAAAGATTCACACAGTCATACCTTTCAAAAGTATCAATGATCACTGCATGCCCTCAATTTAGCTCCATACATTTGTAATGGAAAATAATTGATGAGAGAAGTTAGAAAGTAATGATACACATTGCAGTTTCTAACTTCACAACCCTGACAAGATAAAACAAAAGGCAGGATGCCATAACAGTAACTCACCTTTGTTTCCCCAAAAGAACAGTCCATTCATGTTTGTGCCATAACAGTAACTCATCTTTGTTCCCCCAAAAAAGAACAGTCCATTCTTGTTTGTACCATAACAATAACTCAGATTTGCTCATCCCAAAAGAATAGTCTATGCTTGCATGTGCCATAACAGTAACTCAGCTTTGTTTCATCCCTCTGCTGAACAATTGTACCCTTGTAAGTGCCATAGCTGTAACTCACCTTTGCTCACCCCAAAAGAAAAGCCCATTCTTGTTTGTGCCAAAACAGTAACTCACTTTTGCTCACCCAGAAAGAACAGTCTATGCTTGTATGTACCATAACAGTAACTCACCTTTGGTCCCCCCAAAACAACAGTCTTTTCTTGTTTTTTCCCATAACAGTAACTCAACTCTGCTCACCCTCAAAAGAGCAGTCTATGCTTGTATGTGCCATAACTGTAACTCATCTTTGTTTCCCCCTCAACAGAAGAGTTGTACTCTTGTATGTGCCATAACAGTAACTCAACTTTGCTCCCCCCAAAAGCACAGTCAATGCTTGGTTGTGTCATTCAACCTGCCCTTCAATTGTTGACAAATTCATATCATATTATTGCCAGTTAATATCCTCACACATTTTAAGCACAATGATATAGCATGACTTACAGACTGCATGCCTCAGAATACTAATCAGATAACTGATGAATGACCAGGAAACACAGAAAGTTAAGATGGAGCTGTATATTTGCAAGCAATAATCATGACAGGTTGTGTGATCACTAAGTGCACTACATCCAAATATAATAATAAATGTAAAAATAACAGTTTATGGTTTGATATCAGTGTACATTCTGTTGCAGTTGGTTGCGTGATAAATGACCTCAGTTGTTTTCTGCAACACTGTTTGTATGCAAAGAGGGATAAGGCACCCATCCTGTTTTCTGAAAGTGCATTGGAGTGAGAGTTGAAATCCAGATGTATGTAGACACATGTCATGTGTGCTAACATTTTCTACTGTGTATATCATAGATTGTTTTTCCTCATTTCAACTATTTCTCCCTTTTTTCTTTTTTTCTTTACTTTTCTTTTCTTTTATCCTAAATAATACTAAAAACCTAACAGAGAAAATGCAATTTGTCAACAAATGAAGAGGAGGGTGGATGTTAATGAAACCAAACCTGTGAATTGTGCACTGCTTACTTGGATTTTCAACCTTGACAGACCTACATGTAACACTTTGTAAGTTTAATCTGACACACCCACCTGATGTAAACACTCACAGTTGCTATCTCATAAATGCAAATATGTTTACATTCATACATGGATCCAAGTTTTTAGGAGTCAGCAGTTCTAAAGAGTTCAGACCTCCTTTGCATCTTCACCATGCTGGCAGTCCTGAATCTATACCATTAATAACCATGTAACTAAGGAAATTGAAGGAGAGCTAAATGTTGAACACAGAAGGGAGGATATTCCTTTGTAATATATATGCACAGAGGAATACTGCTTTTTAAATGGATATGCTTGCATTTCGTCAGCTACATATTGTATATGCTGACATGTAACTGTGAATAGTCTAATGGTTTTATATTTATAGTTATTTTGATTAGCAAACACTTAACACCTTTAGCTGTCTGCATCATACCTCTCAGCTGCACAGATTTGTGCAGAATGTCAAGATTTTTGTTTCATATTTTTTGCCCATTTTCCTTAAAACTTTGATTTTTTTTGGAAAAACATTGCCAGTCATTAAAGACCGATGTCAGAAAATAATGACAGACATTTGAGTTTCAGATTTCATACCCTTCAGAAAATTGATTCTAACACAAAATCTATTATTCTATCAACTTTCTAAGTTTGTAAGAGCAATATTTAAAAAGTGTCCATGTTTCTGGTCCCCCCCCCCCATCATTTATGGCTTTGTCCAGGTGTCTTGCGCTAAGAGGTTGAGAGATATGGTTTTCATTACTTACAAGGTGTACTGTTCATTTGGAGGTGTGGGATCGGAGCTGTATTTCTGTTCTGGCACAAATAAAATATTTATGTTGCTTTTGTTACTTTCCTTTTGTGGCATCCAGCCTACCTTCATATATTAAGGTCAGTTCTGTACAAATTTCTCATATCTTACATTTTATTCTATTTGTGTAGACTCCTTTCTGTGGCTGTATTCCAGCATGGAGCCTACACAGTTGGTTTCTATCTTGTTGAACTGCTCTACCATGTTTATGTCATTGATTAGCATGCTATTCAGCTGCTTATGCAGCTGATTAGCATGTCACAGTGTTTAACTTTTTCTGCAAGAGTGAGCACCTCTACATGGCATTTACTGAATTTGAATTTTCCCACGACCATGTTCGAGTCTCAGCATGATGTGAGCATGATGAAAAATGATTGTGCAGGCTGTACAGAATCCCCTAGACATTTTATAGATCTTACAAAAGCTCTGAATTAATTTTGAAAGTGCAAGTGTCTATATCTCAAAATTGTGTAAGACTCTTAACATGATACATATCAAAATATTTAAAAATCCTTTCACTTATTCTACTTCATAAAAATTATGTACATTGCTGAGGTCAAAGAAAATGTCTTGGTATTTCTATGGAGTAAAAAATACATTTTCAGTTTATATTGTATTCAGAAGTTACAATGTGCTTAATTCAAATCTCATTATCCTTTCCTGGTTTTAAACATATTAAAAAAATCTGTTTTATTTTCTACCAAGATAGATGTACTGATTCAGCCATATAGCACTAAAATTTCAGCACTGACTTATGAAATTAGTTATTTCAGGTAGTAATTAATGAATCTAATAAAATGCAATATGCAAAACGATTCAAAATCCATGTGGTCAAGCTTCAAATTTCAGCTTTCAGGATATTTTCAAATAATTTACATGCTTTTCTATGTAAATTGTATCAGATCTTGTACACTCACATTTCTACCACATGCAGGTAAATGTAATACATATCTTTCTTATAAGCAGTTTATTTAAATATATTTTTCTGTCTTCTTTGTCCATTAATATTCTGCCTCATTCTTTATAACGTATATGTCTAAAATCTCCTGTCATATAGCTATTTGATTATTAGCTCTCCATTAGAGATTACAGTATGTGTATACATGTCTTAACTTACTGATACTGCTCTTTTATTAATCTTACATAGTAGAAATTTAATTCCTTGTGCATATACATATTATTCATAAGATGTTCACTCTTCTTATTAATTCTAGTGTTACAAACAATCTTGACTATACATAAAAGAATTCCTGTTTGTTTAATTTCAACGTGTGTTTTTAGGCATTGTGAACTCCTGTTCTGCTCTAAGCTTCATATCCTAACATTAGAATTTGATTAGAGCGTGTAAAAATTATGACACACAGCACACAGTAGCTGCTAATTTCTTTTGTAAGTTCCTCATTCTTCTTAATTCCTTTAATGTGTTCTAATCAGTAACAAACATCTAACTTGGCGTCTTTTTTTTAATAACAGCATAAGCTATTAACATTCAACAAAATATAAGGAAATTACATGTCAGCAACAGTTCAATATAAAACATTACTATAGCTTTTGTTTTACCAATTCTTCACTTCTAAGAAAGAAAAAATGTTATTTTGAGAATATTTCTCACATATACACTTGAAAAAAGAGAGAAAAAGAAAGTTCCTTTCTGCTTTCAAAGACATCAGCAGTTAACTTTGACATAGATGTTCTTCAAAATGGTTCAAGAGGTAGTCAGGAAGCAAGGAAAGCAAGAATCCAGAATTCTCACATAACTGGAACATTATTTTATTGTCAAACAATTTGTAAGTGCTACTTGTTTCATAAACAACCTGTAAAAGGAATGTGTTATACAGGAGCAAAGAAAACAAAATCACTAACATTTTAACACTTCTAATTAGCATATTACTTAGATATGACATTCAGATAACCTAGCAATACACATACTAAGCAAAGGTAAACAAATAAAATAAAATTCATAACTTGTATAGGCTTAAAGTTGCCAATTCAGTTTCTTAAAATTTAATGACAAACTCTTATTTGCTTAGCATTTATAAATATATTTATAAGTTTAGTTAAATGAAATATAATAAATCCTCCACTGTAATAGTAAAACTAACCATTTATATTCCTTATCATGAAAATTGTTTGAGCTTAAAATACAAATACATACTTATGCATGTTTTGAAGATTAAAGTTCAATACAAAACTTTTACTTAAAGGGTAACTCTATTGTTTCAGAAAATAAAAGTCTTACAATCAGCGAATAAAAGTCACTTGTTTTTAATTTTTTTTAAATTTTTCCAATAATTCAGCTCACTCTCTCTTGAGGGATATACTGTTCCAATTAATTTCTTCAGTATTATTAAGAACTGTATTTTTATTGACGAAAGTGGTTACCTCCTCCAGTGTGTCAATATTTTAGTTCCGTAAGAAAGAAATAATTTGATCTTTGCAGGAAACACCAACATGGCTTTAATAGTGTTCTTTTTAAGTTCTTTGATCAGTGGTAAGCAGGATTTTCATTTACTCATTACTGGAATAATCATTGTGAAATCTGACTATATTTTCACCTAGTTTAATAGGTGGGCTGGACCATGCTGTTTTTAATATTTGATATTTTTCTAAGCTAGACATAAACTTAACTATAATTGAATGCAGTGGTGAGTTTTCCTTTCTTTGAAGGTGTTATCAAGGATCTAGCTGCCCTGTCAATTCCAAAAATAAAGTTTCAGGTTGATTGAATGTTTCATGTAGTGAGACTGTTAAGTTTATTATGTTATCTCACTCATAGTTTTCAGGTATACCATAAATTCTAAGTTATTTTGCCTCAATCGATTTCAAATCATCAACTTTATGTATGAGCCAGTTATATTGTTTTAAAAGAAATTCAGTCTGAGACTCACGTTCAGTTATTCTCCATTCATTATCCTTTAAAGCTTCTTCCATACTGCTGATGTATGCACTTTGTTGTTGCATAGGAATTTCTAAATGTTCCATCTTCTTTCTGGTCTCTTCTTTGAAACTTTCAATTTTGTTAACAACTTTGTCCATTTTACAACAAAATCCATGAAGTGACATACTAATTAACTGTATATTTATAAAAGAACTTCATCAGAAAACAAAGTAACTACGTCTTTGATATATTTAAAAAGCCTCAAAGACACCAACATTGTTAAAGTGACAGTGCTAAAAAAGTGCATAAACTTTAACATGACATAAGAAAGTGTTTAATTGTTGTAGTGCAAGTACAACAGGGAAATGCATTCTGTTTAAAAAGCATTATATATAGAAACCATTCTATGGAAAAATATATATTAGTTCAAAATGTCAATATTTTAAAAATGAAAAGTTATAATAAAATCAAACAATAGCAGCTAGCTTTCAAAGCAGGTTTGATAGAAATAAAATCGTTAAAGCCATGGTAAACCCTAGTATTCCAATAAAGTTTACATTGCTCCAACCTCACCTCCTAGTCTTCTCCTCTAGTAGGTTAGGAACTTTAGTCCAGAATAGTAATCATAAATTTCTTAAATTTCTTAGAGTATACCGAAAGCTTACACAAAGCATTCACTGTATGCTTCATTTTGATTGTATATAGATGCTGGTAAATCCTTTTTCTCAAGGGACCAATAGTCTTACCAATATAAAAACTGGGCAGGAAGAACAAAAAGCCACATAAACTACCCCTTTCATTTCATAATTGTATTTACCTCTTACAGAAAATAATTTGGAGTACCCTGTCACAGGAAAAATGTGCCTTGTATAATAAACCTGCAATGTCTGCATGTATCACATCTCCCCATACCAGCATTCTGAATAACAACATCAAGACAATACTTGTTGTCTCCAAAAATGAATTTAAGATTGTTCCTACTTTTATAAACAAACTTTGGTTCTTGTGCCAGTGGACCAGTCATATCAAATGAGCCAAATGCAAAGCTCCAATGTTTATTAATAACCTGTTTGAGGGAATGAAAATGCCTCTTATACTCAACCACTAGACTTTGGATAAAATTCCCATGAGTTCTATCAGGCTGTTAATACTGGGAGTGAAGTGAATGTTGTAATAAGGCTCAGTAATTAGTGTTCCTGTGATCTGAGACCCGGTGATGAATATTGTCCAACAACTCTAGTGGGTAGCCCCGATCACTAAAAAGATGTTTAACAAAACAGGCTTCCTTTTGAAACCCTCAGTCATTGGAGACAAGCCTACTTAGATGAATCAGCTGCCCCTTAACTAAATTCCTCTTCTGCCATAACAGGTGCTGACTGTTAAAATGTAGATAAAAAAGTCCACTTTCTCTAAATGTTGGACTCATATCTGCTGATTTCCTTATTTTTATATAGACATCCAAAAAATTAATAGAATTCTCATTGTTCTCAGAAGTGAACTGTAAAACAACAATAATTTGATTGAGAGCACTCACAAATTCGTTAAGGCCAGCATAGCTTCCTTTCCACAAAATGAAGATGTCATCCAGGTATCTGATGTAGGTAGCCACCTCAGAAAAAAACACATACTTAAAAACAGTGATCATTTCCCAGGTCCACAGCACCACCTTGGCAAAGATGGGTGCTGATGCTGCACCCATGGTGACTACTTTGTGTTACCTATAATATCAGCCTTTAAAATAGATGAAATTTTTGCAAGCATGGTCTCCATACATTCATAAACCAAACTGATATTATCACGCCCCAAATTGGTCCCATGGACCATGGCTTCCAGGAAACATTCCATACCTTGATCATGGGGAATAACAGAAAAAGGTCTTTAATGTCAATTGTCACAAACAGACCTTCAAAAGAAAGTAGGTCAGAATCTTTGAGCAAATATTTCTTGTTTTCGTAAAAGTGCTTCAGCCTTGAGTCCACCAGTTTAGCAAATGGCTCAGTCTTAGTGCTCACAGACACAGCTATAGGTCTTACGGGGGGTCAGTAATTGATTTATGAATCTTTGGGATCCCAAAAATTGCTGGGATCCTAGGGTTCTTGACTGTGAGAAAATCATTGAATCTGATCTTGTCAGTTTTCATTTTATCCTCACATATGGGTTCAAATCCAATCCCTTGGATCCAACTTAGCTGTTGCAATAGCTCATGGCAACCAAAAAAAAGCTCTTGAGCATCATACCCTACCCATAATGCTACTCTCCCATTTACAGCATATCTCTTTTGCCACTTGGTAAAGAAGTGGCCCTTCCATTAGCTCTTGAACAGCTAAGTGGTTATTTAGTTATTTTTTTGACAAACCTTTTCTCTTTTCATGAAGATTAACACTTATTTTAAGTTTTTAAATTTCTTATCCTTTTTACTATGAATACCTCTGTACATCCTGTACTGAGGTACCTCTGCCTACTATCATTAGTAGTTCTTTCTCCCTACCCCTGCTTTTGTGATTACTTCCCTTTTTCCCTTTCCCCATACTGTGGTACTTCTTTGCTGGTATTGTTAGTAGTTTTTTTCCTCTATACATTTCTTTACTTAAAGAAAAAACAACTTTCCTCTTCTCTTCTTTCCAGTAATTTGTTTTGACAGATCAGGATGGATAAGCAGGCCAGCTTCAAAAAGTGTTCCAGATGTGGTCACAAGATTCCCTTAATTGACTCACATGATTTATGTGTTTTTTGTTTGAGACCACTTCACTTACAATATGAGTGTGACATCTGCAAGGCATTCAACCACGAGGCTCTAGTTGAACACCAGAAAAATCTTATTCTGAAAGGCATGCTACCGTCCTCCTTTGGGGAGGCCATTTCTGGCTCTGACAAAAAACAAAAGAAGGTTTCTTCCAAATCTGCACACATTCTAAACCAGCTTCCTTCCTGTCCTCTAGAAGCTCAGACAAGGGAAGAGAAAGGGCTTCTTCTGCTCTGAAGTTGCCATCAGAGCTTTCTCCTAAAGTGGCTAAACAGTTGGATCTAAAAAGCCTTTTGGATATGAAAACTACAAGGACTACAACATCGGATGCAACCGCTTTGGATCCAGGCCTCTCTGCTGAAGGATAGGTTGGATCAGTTGTCATTGCATCCTATGCAGAGCCCTTTTGAACCTATTCAAACATTACCTAGGACTTGGCACTCTCCTTCCAGCAATCCAGTGCCATCTGGAATACCTTCTCCCTTTATGAAGAGACCAAAACTGAAATCAGCATTGTCTACTCACACAATTAGGAGCCTTATGGAAGATGAAGTGGAGATGATGGTCAAGAAGATCCTCTGGGCACAAGGTTTTTCAAGGCCCCCTTCAACTCCTCCCCTTAAGAGTCAGGAGTTTTGAATCTCATCATCCCCTCTTCAGATTTCTTCTCTGTCTTCCCTGGAAGATTAGGAGCCTTCTGATCTGATCCATCCAATATTGTCTGTGTCAGAGCTGAGGACCATTCCTTCCTCAGCTCAGACCTCTGTTCTGAGTTCCTTGGGTCAGTTGAAGCCAAGGAGCTCTCGGTGGTATGGCAGTCCAGTTGGGTCCAAGACAGTGGGCTCAGCTCCAAAGTTTTTTTGAACCATACCTGTCTCTGGGAGCCTCAGCTCAGATTAGTCCTGCCCCCAGCTTTGGCCTCAGGAGTACTATTATCTAGTTTTAGGGGTACCCAGTTCCATTGTCACAACCTCTGTTGGATCAGGCATCATTCTCTTCTCAAAGACAGTCAGCTTTCGAGACTTTGGAGAGGGCTATGTTTGCCTCAGCAGCACAGACAGTATCTACCCCAGCCTTGCAGATGTTGCACCCAGTGTCTTGACAAGAACTCCCAGAGGGACAGTGGGTCTAGAAGCAACAGGTTATCCAAAAGGGTTCCCCTTCCTCTTCAGATACCTCACTGGAACTCTCCATGGAGGAGGTTCTTCAGAAGAGGAAGTGTAAGCGGAAACACCTAGACTCCACTGAGGAGTCCATCACTGAAGATACTGACCTCAATGAAGGTGAGGGATCCCCATGGTCACCTCCAGATGAAATTTCCTTCAAGAACATCTTAGAGACCTTGAAATAGAGAGGTGGCTGGAAACCCAACATTCCCTTCTCGGAGGAGTAATTATACCTGGCAGATTTTTGATCCCAACCATCAACCTCCTGGGTGACTCTGCTGTCCAATGAGTTGATCTCTTGGTGGGCATGAAAGGCTCCAGATTCCATTGAACCTACCCCCCCCCCCCGGAGACCAAACAAAATAATAACAGCACCAGAAGATAAATGTTGGTCCAAAGGTGTTCCAGTAGATGCCATAGTCATGGTGGTGGCCATGGAAAAAGAACTTGTGGAACAAAGTTCTTCTAATCATCCTCCTAATAAGGATTCTAGGATGATGGATAGATGTGGGAAGTGTGTTTTATGTTCAGTGACCTTTGCTTTGGGGTCCCTGAATTATCTTTCCCTTTTCACCAGAGTGTAGAGAGAGCTGATGAAGGAGCAGGGGTGGCTCGTGGCATCGGGCTGCCAGTGCAGCCCCCTCAAAATAGAAAAAAAAATAATTTTTGAAATTTCGCGCATGCACAGTAGTCCCGAATACTGTCGGTCTATGCGCATGCTCAAGGCAGTCCGGCAGTCCCCATAGGGGGACACAAGGAGACGTCTGTGCACTGACTTGCTAGGATTATGGGTCGTGTCCGGACTGCAAGAGCAGCAGTCTGGAAGGAGCTTTGGGATCTCGTCGGGCTTTGCTTGGGATCTCACGGGTCTTTGTTTTGCACGGGCAGGATGTACGCTAGCTGGATATATTCAGGTAAGTGTATGGTGCTTTTTACTTTACAATGTTTATACTGGATTGTGTGTGTATGGTGCTTTGATGTTTATACTGGATTGTGTGTGTATGGTGCTTTGATGTTTATACTGGATTGTGTGTGTATGGTGCTTTGATGTTTATACTGCCCCAGGTGCTCATGGTGGTGGTGTGTAGGGAATACCTCAGGCTTGAACCCTGTACCCTGTATGCAGGTGTTAAAGACTTGAGTTCCCTACCCACCACCATTTGTAAAACAATTGCAGATTTTTGCCTCATATTCGATCTGATCTGTTCCTCATAATATTTGTGGTTTGTAAATGTTGAAATGCTTGATATTTGATGGTGTAGTAGTAGTATTGTTGCCTTACAGCTAGAGGTTCTCGGGTTTGATTCTTGGCTGGGGTTCCTTCTTTGTGGGGTCTGTATCTTCTCCCTGTGTTTGTGTGGGTTTGCTTTTGTGTCCTCCCATGTTACAAAGACATGTCTGCATTATTTCTTCCTGGGCCTCTGCTGAAAATTGTTTTTTTGTTCCAAGTCAGACTGTCCTGATTAAAAAATGTTAAATAAAATTGACAGGCATTTGATCTTCAGACTTAAGGGTTTCTGAATGTTTAATTCCTTGCATATTTGATGGTGCAGTGGTAGTATTGTTGCCTCACAGCTATAGGTTTTCTGGTTTGATTCTTGGTTGGGATGGCTTCTGTGTGGAGTCTGCATCTCTTCCCTGTGTTTGTGTGGATTTGCTCTGATGCCCTGCCATTTTACAAAGACGTGTCTGCAGTATTAATCCCTGCGTCTCTGCTGAAAATTGGTTTTGTTCTGTCCGCAGTAAAATTGACAGGCATTTGAATTTCAGACTTCAGGTTTCTGAATGTTTAATTTCTTGCATAATTGATAGTGCAGTGGTAGTATTGTTGCCTCACAGCTGTAGGTTTTCTGGTTTGATTCTTGGTTGGGGTGGCTTCTGTGTGGAGTCTGCATCTCCTCCCTGTGTTTGTGTGGATTTGCTCTGGTGCCCTGCCATTTTACAAAGACGTGTCTGCAGTTTTAATCCCTGCGTCTCTGCTGAAAATTGTTTTTGTTCTGTCCACAGTAAAATTGACAGGCATTTGAATTTCGGACTTCAGGTTTCTGAATGTTTAATTCTTTGCATAATTGATGGTGCAGTGGTAGTATTGTTGCCTCACAGCTATAGGTTTTCTGATTTGATTCTTGGGTGGGGTGGCTTCTGTGTGGAGTCTGCATCTCATCCCTGTGTTTGTGTGGATTTGCTCTGGTGCCCTGCCATTTTACAAAGACGTGTCTGCAGTTTTAATCCCTGCGTCTCTGCTGAAAATTGTTTTTGTTCTGTCCTCAGTAAAATTGACAGGCATTTGAATTTCAGACTTCAGGTTTCTGAATGTTTAATTCCTTGCATAATTGATGGTGCAGTGGTAGTATTGTTGCCTCACAGCTATAGGATTTCTGGTTTGATTCTTGGTTGGGGTGGAGTCTGCATCTCCTCCCTGTGTTTGTGTGGATTTGCGCTGGTTCCCTGCCATTTTACAAAGACGTGTCTGCAGTTTTAATCCCTGTGTCTCTGCTGAAAATTGTTTTTGTTCTGTCCGCAGTAAAATTGACAGGCATTTGAATTTCAGACTTCAGGTTTCTGAATGTTTAATTCCTTGCATAATTGATGGTGCAGTGGTAGTATTGTTGCCTCACAGCTGTAGGTTTTCTGGTTTGATTCTTGGTTGGGGTGGCTTCTGTCTGCATCTCCTCCCTGTATTTGTGTGGATTTGCTCTGGTGCCCTGCCATTTTACAAAGACGTGTCTGCAGTATTAATCCCTGCGTCTCTGCTGAAAATTGTTTTTGTTCTGTCCGCAGTAAAATTGACAGGCATTTGAATTTCAGACTTCAGGTTTCTGAATGTTCAACTCCTTGCATAATTGATGGTGCAGTGGTAGTATTGTTGCCTTACAGCTATAGGTTTTCTGGTTTGATTCTTGGTTGGGGTGTCTTCTGTCTGCATCTCCTTCCTGTATTTGTGTGGATTTGCTCGGGTGCCCTGCCATTTTACAAAGACGTGTCTGCAGTATTAATCCCTGCGTCTCTGCTGAAAATTGTTTTTGTTCTGTCCGCAGTAAAATTGACCGGCATTTGAATTTCAAACTTCATGTTCTTCAGAATACATAGTAGCACAACCTTTTTTTTAGCAATTTTCTAAGTTTATAAGATGAATATTTTAAATTTGTCCCTATTTTTGGGACTATATTCCCCCATTATTGGCTTCGTCCAGGTTTTTGTGCTAAGGTTGACAGCTATGGCAAGAACTGAATTCACTGAATATGTTTGAGGGCTGTATTCCCTCATTACTGGGTTTGTCCAGGTGTTTTGTACTAAGAGGTTGACAGCTATGGTGAGAACTGAATTCACTAAATGATAGCAATTTAAGTTTCAGTCTTCCTCTCTTTTACAAAGCAGCTGATGTGGCGTAGTGGTATGTTACTCTGACTGTTTTTTGCTCGGGGACCTTGGCAGTAAAATATATGGTGGCAACACAACATTTTATTCTAGCAACTTTCCAAGATTATACAAGCAATGTTTAACGTGTCCCTGTTTTTTGGGCTTTTGACCCCCCCCCCCAATACATTTTGTCTTTTTCCAGTTTTCTTGAGCTGCGAAGTTGAGATGCAGTTGAGTATTGAGTAGATTTTACAAGGAGCTGAGAGCTGCAGGGGAACAGAAGGGTAGTGCTTTGTCTAGTTAATACTATAGCACAACAGGTTGTGTATTTGCTTTTGATGCAGAAAGCTGTGGGTTCTACTCCCACAAGGGGTGGATGCTGCCGTACTGAGAATGTTCTCCTTGGTGAAGATACTAACTATGAGTTCGTTATCAGTTTGCCATCCATTTCCTCTTGCAATATTATTACTAGCTTATAATTTTTTTAATGTAATATAGGCAATTTATACCTGAGGGGCAACAGACACTTTACTTTTTGATGAAACCATGAAATATAAAGGTGATTGCTAGCAGCAAACGCTTCATTAGTTACAGATTTCTTTAATGTGGAATTATTTAGATGACTTACTTCAGAGATTGTGCATATTTACTGATAATGGACTGTAGAATTGTGCATATTTACTGATAAAGGTGGACTGTAGAATTGTGCATATTTACTGATAATGGTGGACTGTAGAATTGTGCATATTTACTAATAATGGTGGACTGTGGAATTGTGCATATTTACTAATAATGGTGGACTGTAGAATTGTGTATATTTACTAATAATGGTGGACTGTGGAAGTCTGAGTAGACTTTTTTATGATAAATGTTCTCAACTGGGCAGTTTTGCCATTATGGGTGCATATGGTTTGTTTCATTGCTTTCTGGAAAAAAATGTTCAAAACAAATTTAAAACACCCTCTAACAAGTGTACTGTATTGTACAAGGAATATAATTTTTGTACAATGAGGAAGGTGTATCAAAGAGCACATGTATGTTTCATATGCAAGGGGCCTATGATTCGAAAACAGCCCAAAATTAATCTTTATCTGCCACTGGCAAAATGTATTTTCTTTGAATGTGGGTTTTAATGCTGTTTCAATGAATGTGAGTTTCAAGGGCAGAGAAGTTTTAATGCTAAGTTTTCATTGTGAGACTGCATTGCTTTGTTTAACAGATGACTTAGTGTTTGTGCTGTAAAATACAAAATAAAACTTTCAAATGAAGTCCAACTCATCATAGAAGTATAGCAGTATGCACATTAGTGTTTATGGTAAATGGAGTGAAATAGCCAAGTATAATGGTTCATTGGAATGGCTGCAGAGGCTCCATTCAACCATTTTGTCAGGGGGGGAAGGGCAGCAAACTCAGACAGGCCCGGCTGAACTATACCTCCCAACTGTCCAGATTTTCAAAGAATGAATAGATTTTTGCTTCTTATTTTTGGTTTGTTCATAAAATTTGTAGTTTTAATTCCTAAATGATTTGCCAGAAGTCACTCAATAATAAGTTTCAGACTTCATAACCTTCAGAAAAAAATGCATGTTAAAGTAAGAGCTGTTCTATCAACTGTCTCAATTTATACAAGAGCAATTTTTAGTGCTGTTTATATGTGCCCCACAATATATTTGGTCTTGTTCAGATTTACTGCATTAACAGGTTGAGAGGTACATGCAAATAAATTGCTTTATAGAATTAGGCATAGCCAACCTCTCAACTGTCCCCAATTTTGGGCTCAAAATGTTGCTCTTCCCCCTAATAATCCCTCCGCAAAATAGCAATTTTGGAAGAAAACATGGAGGGTTTACAATTAAGAAATAACTGTAATAATCAAAGTTATAGATTACTTGAAATGCATGTAGATTCTTTTATATTTTGTCAGCTGCTCAAGGTAGCAGTACTAATATTAAAGTGTCCCTTCTTTGACAGGTAGCAGCTGTACTGTGTGTCTATTTTATATTTTTGCATCACATTTTTGGTCTATTTTTCATAAAATTGTGTTTTTTGGCAAATTAGTGACAAATCACTAAAGACTGAAGTTAGAAAATGACAGACATTTGAGTTTCAGATTTTATACCCTTCAGAAAATTCATACTAATGCAAGACCTATTCTATTATCTTTCTAAGTTTATTAGAGCAATATTTAAAATTGTCCTTATTGTTGGGCCTTTGTCCCACTTCTGTGTATGGCTTTGTCCAGATTTCTTGCTCTTGAGGTTGAGAGGTATGACAAATGTGTCAGGGCCATCACAGTCAGCCAGAGAGATTTCAAATTGTGACATGCTTGTTGCACCCCACTCCCCCATGTAGCGACTCTGGATGTGTCCAAGCAAGGCAAGGAGTAGTTGTATCTACCTTGGATGGGGAGGACACACTGCATAAGTACTACAGTGGCTTTTCATCTGTCCTTGATTTTGCAGAATGGTCTGGTTTCTGTCATATTTTGTACTGTTGATTTATGCTTATTACTCAGATTTATGCTTATTACTCAAAGTGCCTGTTGCTCTGTGTTTTTAAGTAGCAATGCTTTAATGACCATAAGGTAAGCTTGTCTGAGATCGTAAGATGCAAGTAAGCTTTAATAAGCATACTGTTAAAGAATTGCCAACATTGAAAGCCTTTCTGTTGTTGCCATGCAGAGAATACTTGACTAGATAATGTATTAGCCTTGGGTATTAAAGGACAGAATTCCATTATTTTAAAAAGCTCATTACACTTGTTGGAGACTTCCAGTCATCTCTACAGACTTTACCCGTAAACTAAACAGAATGCCAATCATGTGTGGTCCATAACCTGTACAGTAATCCTTTAAGCAATGTATCTTGAGCTTGTTTCTTGTTTGCTTTTCATTTTTTACTTTTATCATGTTTTCCCCATGAAACAAGTTGTCAGGCAGCAGGTCTTTTTTGGATAAGAAACATTTTTACAAGTGGGGGCATCACATAGATATCTACTTTCAGCATGTTACTTGGTACTTTAATAAAGCTGAATATATTGTAATTAGGACTGCAGTGCAAGGAGAAGTGGTTTGAGTTGAGTGCTTCTGGTTTTTCTTATACTTGATTTTGACTGGCATTCCAGTAATGTATTTAACAAGTAATTTATTTTTTCATGCCTCACAACCTTTTGTTTCCATCTAGATATTAAGTAAGCTGTCATGCAGCCAATGCATTGAAATATTTTTATTCTTCTACACTTATTTTTGTCTTGATTGGACTTTCATAATGATGGTTTGCCACCCAGGGCAGCGTATTTAATTAAAGTTAGTTTTTTGTGGTTTTGTGCATAGCTCCTCCCCTTTCTGGTTGACCACACCCCCTCCCCTTGACCCCACCCATTCAGCTGTCTCCTGCAGCCCCCCCCTGTGATTTGAAGTCACCAGCCGCCACTGTGAAGGAGCTATCAGATACCCTCTCAGAATCTGTGTATGAAGAGGTACAGGATTCAGTTACCTTCCAGCTGTCATTCTGCATTATATTGCAAACGCCTCCATGAGACTCATTTTGCATGTAGCCAAAGAGGCAAGTAGAGCTGCTAGTTCAGGTATCTCTATGAGGAGACAAGCCTGGAAGGGCTTGTGATTTCTCTAAGCCCTTTAGATTTTCATTCATAAACTCTCCATTTGATGGCACTTCCCTATTTGGCCCAAACATCAGAAATATGATGTCCAGCTGTGAGAAAGATGGGAAGACCCTCTCTGCCATGGGCATTTATTTTTCCATTCCCAGAGACCATATTCAAAAAATCAGAGGAGCAGTGGAAAGATGTGGTTCAAAAAATCACAAGGGTTCTTTCCTCAACCACATGGAGAAAGTTCTTCTAGAGGCAGGGGGGAACAATGATGGAAGATGGACACCCCCCTCATGGCAGAGGAGCTCAGCATCATCAAGGGTCCAGGGTTACTTTCTTTGGGAAACCCTTCCAGTGCTTCTGAATGGAGGCCCACTTGCTTTTCTCTGGAGATAGTCTGGGGTCAACTATCTCTGCACCTGAGAGCCTTGATAAAAATAACAAATGACTGATGGGTGCAGAGGATAATATCCAGAGGATACTATACTCCCTTTTCCTGCCCACCTCCCCAGTACAAAAAACTCCCTGATGTTCTACCCAATCATGGATGGGAAATAGGAAATACACCCTGGGGGATCACTTCTGTGGCTCTGCTCATCAGGGGCACAGGAAAATAACTTTCTTGGGTGGCATAAGCCAGGGAACCTTGTTGGCTAGGCTTACTTAGGCCCTTGGGATGATAGCCTAGTACCTATCTATGAACCTATAATCAAAGGGAGGAAGCAGCAGTCATAGAGCTACAAAGGCTACTAGACAAAAGAGTTTTCCAATAGGTCCCACCAGACCAGACAGGAATTGGTATTTACTCAAGGTTCTTTTTGGTGCCAAGAAATACAGGGGACTGGAGAAGTATTTTGGATCTCAGCAAATGGAACAAATCAGTTCAGTGGAGCAAGTTTCAGATGGTCATGGTTCAGTCCATTCTTCCATTCTTGAAAACAAAATTTGGATGTGCTCTAAAGACCTTCAGGATGCTTACTACCACATAAAGATAGACAGGTAATCTAGAAGTCATTTACGCTTCTGTCTGGGAGCCAGTCATTATCAGTTCAGGGTACTGCCATTTGGCATCACTACAGCCCCCAGAGTGTTCACCAAATGTATGGCAGTAGTAGCAACTCACTTGAAACAACAAGGATTCTGGGTGTTTTCATACTTAGATGACTGGCTTATAACCTCTTCACCAGGCATCTATTTCTAGAAGCAAAAGACATGGTTCTTTGAATGTGTTCCTTGCTAGGTATTACAGTAAATTATGAAAAGTCGCAAACTGGACCCTTATCAAGAATTGGGCTTCATAGGAGCAAGTGAAAATACAATCAAGATGGTAGCACATCTTCCATCATCAAGTGGTAACCATAAGAGATCAGGTCAGAAAGTTGGTGCACAGTTGAAGGGTTTCTGCTCAAACAGTACTTCAAGCTTTAGGTTCTATGGCAGCAGCTATAATACTAGTTCCACTAGTGAGATTTCACATGACAGTCTTATAATGGATGCTTGCAGTTCAATGGTCTATCTTTCATCAACACATCTCAACCACGATATGAATCACGAATACTTGCAAGAAAGATCTTTCATGGTGGATTCAGTCAGATCAGCTTGATCAAGGTTGCCCCTTGCTTCCTCCTCTTCCCAAGGCCACAGTGACCATGAACCCTTTTCAGATAGGGTGGGGAGGATTATCTGTGAAGAATGGTCCACGCAAGAGGCCAAGTCACAAATAAATATCCTAGAAATGAGAGCAGTTATAGTAGCATTGTAAGCATTTCAGAATGTGTTTCCTCTGGTGACAACTGTGATTCAATTGGACAACATGTCAGTAGTCTGGTACATCAACAAGCAAGGGGAACCAGATCATATCCCTTATGTCAACAGATGCTCAGAGTGTGGCCATAAGCTATCTCACCCAATCACTTTCTGGTAGCAATGCACATTCTGAAAAAGTTGAACGTGATAGCAGACAAGTTGACAAATACATAGTGATGCCTCACGAGTGGTCCCTCAATTAGAAACTGGAAGAAAACATATTCCACAAGTGGGGCCAGCATTGCTGTGACCTTTTTGCATTCCCCGAGCAACAAATGCAGCAGCTGCTTTACCCTGATCCCCCCAAGAGGGGAGTTACTGAGGGATTCTCTCACTCATGATTGGGCTCCTGGTCTATTATATGCCTTTCCTCCAGCTCCTCTAATCCCCACATTTTTTCAGAAAGTGAACAGGTTGAAGAGAGAAGTAATCCTCATTGCCCCCTATTGGCCTTGACAAATCTAGTTTCTCTGTCTTTGGTCTCACCTACAGAAGGAGCAATGGATCTGGATCCAATTACAGACCTTCTGTTGCATCCAAAAGGAATGCCTCATCTGAATATTCAGTCTCAAGCTAACAGCTTGGTATCTCCAATTCCACTGGTAGGCAGACAACCTATGAGCTCTTCACCAGTGCATCATATTCTCTTATCTTCCCATAAACCATCAACATGAAAGTTGTATAACAGTAAATGGAAAAGACTGGTACTTTGGTCTCAACAGAATTATGTAGACCCTTTTTCCAGCTCCTCTCCACACTATTCCAGACTTTTTAGCACAGCTATTTAATGACAGGGCAGCTTATCCTACTATAAAAGTACAGCAAGCTGCTATTTCTAATTTTCATATTGGATTTGATGGTTCCTCCCTCACTTCACATAAGCTATGTAAAGCTTTCCTGAGGGTAACTCTATTGCTCAAGCCCCCCTTACAAAGATATTTCACCGCCTTGGGACCTAAATTTGTTATTACAGATAATTATACACTCCCCATTTGAACTTCAAATTTCTTTCTTGGAAAACCATTATCTTGGTACCCATCATACATGCAAGAAGAATTTCTGAGATTCAGGCCTTATCATCCCAACCACTATATTTCCTTTTCCACAAAGATATGGTCACTTTACTTACTAATCCATCATTCTTACCTCAGAAAGTTTCAGAGAATACTATCAACCAATCCATTAATCTACTAGTTTTCTTCCCAAACTTCACCAGTAAGGATGAGTATTTGTTTCATTCATAGACAATTACATTTTTTACTTCATAGAACAAAGGACATAAAAAAGGAAAGTCAATTATTTATCTCTTTCTCAGAAACTAGGTTGGGTCTTCCAGTGACCAAGGTGACACTCCCCAAATGGATTACAAATGGCATATTTTTAATTTACAAGAGTCAAGGTTTAGCGCTGCTAAAATCTGTTCAACCTCATTCCACTAGAGCCATGGCCATCTCTTTAGTATTTCATTCCAGAACGTCCATGGATGACATTTGTGCAGCTGCAACCTGGGCTACCCCTCATACCTTCATTACTCATAACAAGTTAGACTTGATATCTAGTGGTAAGGCCTCCTTTGGTTCAATGGTTCTGAAGAATATCCTTCCATAGGCCACCTAGGAAAAAATGGTAGCTAGGGAATCTGCCCATATGTGAGGATAAAATGAAAATTGACAACATCAGATAAAATAGTTATGTACTCAACGTAACATTTCACCTTTGTTGTCCATTTTCATTTTTTCCTCAACAACCTACCCTCCATTCCTCTTTCTCCTTTCTTGGTTCTTAGTTGAGTGAGTTGACCGTAAGTTGATAGTTGTCTTTCCTTAAAGCCAGAAATGGTTTCACCCTGTTCCAGGTGCTTTCCTATTCTATTATTTTACATTCTTATCAACAAACATGATCTGAGGTAATTGGGGGAGAGGGATTATGGGTAGGAAGAGTGCTCAATACTTTTTTGGTTGCCACAAGCTATTGCAATGACCAAGTCAGATCTGAGGGATCGGATCCAAACTTATATGTGAGGAAAAAATTAAAATGGACAATACCGATGGAACATTATGCTGAGTACATAACTATTTTTTTTTTACTATCCAAACCATGTGTCATAACCAAACCTTTGATATTTCAATCAATGTTGGGATAAGCAATGTTGATTTCATTGTGAGAAGCATTGTAAAAGAAATCCCCATTGCCCATTGTTAAGATATTCTAATGTTTTAGATGAATATAGATGTTTGTCCATCAAAACAACCCCCCCTCCCATGTCAGATTTCATTATACAGAGATCTTTGATGTCATGCAGAAATTCTTTCCTCGGGAGTTAAATTATAAAAACCCATCTCTTAGTGTCACACCACTTCCTAATACTCCTTTTACAAAGATGTTCAAAAAGTTGCATAGGTGGTGCCATTGCCAATGGTGGGTTGAATGTACTACTCTTACATAAATGATGAGGTACCACACGGAGAAGTTTCACAAGTTTCCTTGTAAAGAGCTTCAGCTCAATCAGTAAGTCTACTGCTTTAGGTTGACTGGTTAGCACAAATTTAAACCCTTTCTAAAAAAGTGCTCCATAAGTAGGAGTTATGGTTAAAGAAAAAAAATGTAAATCTATAACTCCTGAATTCAAAAAATGTCTGTGCTTCATGGACAGTATAATTAATTAAGTCCATTTTATCAAAAATTGTCTCCTGCGATAGTTCAGCTTGTGAAAATCCTGTCCTCTGTGGTCATCGTACTGCCTGGATGCTTCATTGTCATTATACCTCCTTTTCTCCTGTAACCTTTTCGATCTTCTCAGGCCTGTATCTTCCGACCCATCTTCCGTATTTTGATTGTTTCTATCATTATTCCCTTCACCTTCACCACTGTACGTGGTGAAATAATTGCCATCCTTGTTGCCAGGTGGCTTAGGATAAACATGCTTTGTTCTTATAATCATTAGCATCTCTTGAAATCTTCTTTTGTTAACATTTGTATATAGCTGTCTCATAATTATCAACCTTTTTACAAAACCTGCTGAAAGTCCTGTAAGTAAAAATTGTAAAGTAAGTCTGATTTAATATGGTTATCCAGCTTCTGAATATCTTCCTCGAACTTGTTAATCTATCTTGCATTGTCACACATCATTATTTCCATTAATTCCAGACCAATGCGGTCAAAAATTTCCAACAATTCGTGATGGAATATTGCACCACGTACTACTCCGTTTGGATATTTAAAAAATGAAGATTCGACTTGAACCAGCTTGTGCTTGGATATTCACAGCATGGTTTTTATTAGGTGCCTGAATCTGGTGAATCTTAGATCCTCCGCACAGAGAAGTTTCTTCATTATTTAGAAGTGTATGTATGCAATATTCATTTCACTTCCATATACCCTTTAAATAAATATACCATCCACAGACATACCTGTCAACCTGCAGACACTGAGAATAGGAGCAAATGCCCTTGAAAAGTAGGAACATTCAGATAATAATCAGGACATCTGATCAGCATAACATTTGAATACCAAATATCGCATAACACTTCCTACTTCTCATGGGAATGTGAGATACTACTCAGAAACAAATCTTTAAAAAATAGAGAGACAAAATAATGAAAAAAATATCTGCACATTATCAAAGAGATGGTGTAAAGCTTATAGACTTAACTGAACTGTACTGAGAAATTCTATCACACAAAGTAATTTATTTTGTTCCAGTAAAAGGGGAATGTAAGATGTATACTTTCTTTCTTTAAATTATTGTTGCCATTAGTATGTTGGTCATGTAGTGCAGTTTGCTGTGTACTAGACAGCTTCAAAAGTTATGTGTGATAAAATGGATTCAGAAAATTGTGTGAAGGGGTAAATCAGGCCTGAAAATAGGGACATTCCTCCAAAACAGGGACAGTTGAGAGGTATGTTCCCAAGATGCCTACTCCTGCATTTACAAACATTGATATACAAAAAATGTAGTGCTGTCTGTCTGTTACTCATATTTTAGCCTTCCAAATGCCTCTGCCTTTTGTACCCCATGGACTGCCAAGTGTTGCTCTGCTGAGTGCTGTCATTCACTACCCGCCCCACCCCTGCCTGTTCCAGGTAATAATTCAGAAGTGGTCACTGCACTATGGTCTCTTAAGGAAAAAAATAACTTTTTGCATGATTTTAAACTGCAATGTACTTGTACTGAATCATCTAAATGGCCCTACCTAGTTAAAAAGGATAAATCAAATAGACAAACACAGCAACAGTCAAGAGAAACTCTGAAAATGTTATATTACCTTATAAGATGTTTAATAAAAAAATAAAGTTTCAAATGTAACTAAATGGAACCCGGACATCATTAAGATGTGGCTGCTTAATGCTAGGAGTTTAACGGAAGACTTCACATCCTATAACCAGAATGGTAGCTAGGGCGGGATGAAGTGAGTGACATGACAGCACCCTGGGCACAAGGTGATAGGGGTCATGATTGTCAGATACATTTGCTGTTTTTTTCCCCTCACATTGAAGTGGGGGCTTGATATAGTGGAATAAGTACCACTCCTCCTTTGGAGAGAAGTGACAAGTGCAAGGTTGGAGAATGGCTCTTTTTTTGCTCCTTATGTCAATCTGAAGGAATGACACACAGGGGGACATGGCACATGGTGGGACGGGAGAAGTGCCAGATCCGAGATGGAATTTTGTTTTTGTTTTTGCCCCTCAACTTAAGGGTGCTAGATGAGGTGGCTACAGATCTACTATAAGCACTAGTTACTGTGGAACATGTTGATATATGCATAATCACAGGGACCTGGTTCAAGACCAATGAATGCACTCCAGTGTCTATCACTTGTACTGACCCACTGCATAAGACAAATGCACTAATAACCTGGAACTCCAACACATCCAACTTGCTATAAACAATGCTCCTTATCACACCAAAGCTAGCTACAGGATCTTTCTAAGTCACCCTCATCTCATACCTCCTACCTATCCAGTATGAAGTCCCTAAGTGTTAAGCACAAAACCATTCTCCTTGGAGTATTAAAATATCCCTCCATAAACTGGGAGACATATATATTCTCAAATGTGCAAGACCAGAGATTTCTGAGGGATGTTGAGTATATTGGGAAAAATGATGCTAAGGATGAAGCTACCAGGTAACAGGAAAAGAGGAAGGCCTAAGATAAGGTTTATGGATGTGGTGAGAGAAGACATACAGGTGGTGGTGTGATAGAGCAAGATGCAGAGGACAGGAAGAAATGGAAACAGGTGATCCGCTGTGGCGACCCCTAACAGGAACAGCCGAAAGAAGATGATAATCAATAAAAACTCTCAGAATCAGTTAGCACATACCCCAAACAGGGGTAATAGAATCCCAGCCTTAGTCCTTACCAATATGCGGTAGCACTGCCCCACACTCAGTTGCAATCTCCCCCTGTTCAAACTGGACCACAAGTCAGTCATCTTTACCTTAAGACTGAAGTTAGAACCATCATCCAATACCTCAGTATTCAGAGACTATGCAAGGGCTAATCTACTAAAAACTGAGTGATGACTGGCTAAATCCAAAACCACCTCCACCTCAATGACCCCACAGCTTATGCAGAATCCTTTGATGTCAAATTCACATATAAATAGTTGCATAGCTGCATCTGCCCCCTTCTGAAATACATGTAAACGCAAATTTGAAAATAAAACCTATGGTGGAACCCTAATATAAACAGGCTCTATAACAGAATGAAAAACTTATTGCATGCAAAAATAAATCTGACCAGAAGTCAAAAATGCTCTTGCTGAACTAAACAAGGAACTCAGAATCCTGATCACCTTAGCACAATGGACATAGCAAATCTATTTGCAGAGGAAATCACCCCCCTCTCTCCCCTTCAGTACTGTCAGGAGAAACACCTGCATCTACATTCCACCCAAACCAAAAACACTTCTACTAAACTAAACAAAGTACTCTGGATCTTGATCAAAATCAACCAAAGCCAGATAACTAGTCATCCAGGTGAAAGGTAACCACAAAATCGTCATTATATATACCAGAAATCTCAGAAACAATGTCCAACCCTGCACAGAGCTAATAGTAAATTACATCACATACTCAGATACAGAGGACATAGCCAATCTACTTACTGACAAATTCAGCTCTAACTTCAACCCATCTCCCCTCCAATAGTTTCAGATCAAATATATCCACCTAAAGCCAACTCAAATCTCCTAAAACAAGTTCTCAAGACACTATCTAAGTCCAAGAACATTGTATGTCTGGGGCTGGATAACATGCTAGGCTGCCTATTGTTTAGCCTGAAATGTGATGCGTCAACCCCCCCTAGAGAGGCTTTTCAATTTTATCCTCAAGACAGGCTTTGTGCCAGATGAACAGAAGACAGTGGCAGTCATTTTCTTTTAGAAAGGTGAAGCCTCAATGGACCAGATTAACTGTAGACCCATAAGTTGGATCTAAAGTCTCATTTGTAAGGCTAAGGAAAGGATCATTATGGGACTAATAAGTAGGGATATAGGTAACCTACAGATTTTCAACCCAGCGACTTTGGATTCATCATGCACAAATCCTGCATTCTTCAAAAAAGTCACTGAGTGAGTAGATTAGGGCAAATCAAGGCACACTGCACATCTGGACCTTGCAAAGGTATTCAACACAATCCCATACTCAGGCATCATAGAAAAACTCTCCCAGCTAAAACCTATTTAACTCATAGGGTAGCAAACTGGCTCACTAGTAGAACCCAGTAAGTGAGCATGGGTGCCTCTACCTCCTTCAAAAGATATGTCACTAGCAGAGTGCCCGAGGGTCCAGTCCTTGGGGCACTCATCTTTGGCATTTAATTCTCAGAGGTCAAAACTACTGTTGCAAATTACTTCAAACTCAGTGCCATCATAAACTACTCAGAGAAGACTAGGATCCTACAGGTGGGCCTGTCCCAAACATTTAGTTGATGCCAAAACATGGACTGAAACTTAATGGCAAGTAATGTATAATAGTATTCATCAGCAATAATTATTAACATTGTAACTATCATATTGACAAAATGCCATGAAAACTTACCCTGTAGCTAGAGATCTAGATATTTATGTCAGCAATGAAATGTACTTTGATCACCATGTATCCACTATTCTTAGAAAGTTATTTTTCATTGCACCACTTCTATCTAAAGGCATAGTATCCAGAACCAGAGATATAAATGTTCAACTGTACTTGCAAATCATTAGGCTTGATCATTGAGAATAATTCCCCTATCAATACATACCTGTCTAAACACTTGCCACAGCTGGAAGGAATGCAACGCTTTCTCACAGAAAAAAAAAACAAGGGCTTAAATTATAACAACTATATAGACCATCTCAAAGATGTGTCTCTTCTCAGTATCGTACAAACTGTTGAGAGGAAATCTCTGCCTCATGTGTAGAGCCTCACCAGACCCTATTCTGATAGAACTGTTACATATTTACAAGTCATTGGAGTCATAATCACCAATGCAAGGTACCTAAATCTTTTTTTTTTTTTTTGTAAAATTGATAGAACATGCTGGAGGGATAGGCATGCATCCTGTGGAACTGTCTTTCACTCCACATAAAATAGAGTACTTTTCGTACTCTATTCAAATGTAATTTGGATGAATGAATGGGTAACTGCAAGTTCACTCCTGGTTTATGACCAGAGTCTCTCATGGATAGGGGAAACATAATTACCCCAACATATACATCATTGAATATTTGTATTGTAAAATATAAGGTCTAATAGTCAACATGGAAATGCAAGGCTAGGCTTCTTAAGAGCCTCACAGATCAATAGCTTTGTAAGTATGTATGAATCTATGTCAGGGTAAATGTCTGTATTTCTAAGTGGCCACATGCAAGAGTCTGCATTCCTTGAAAAGATATGAAAGCACGGGACTGTCTAATGGTTGCTATTTTTCTACCACAGGCTGCCAGGACTGAAGGCAGTAATTGTGCTGGACAGTAAACCACCAGGTGCATTTCATTTGGATGAGGTGATGCAGGCTGGAAGCACGAGTTTTGTGCAGCAGCTTCAGGAGCTACAGAAAGCACTGTCCTTTGATGACCCAATCTGTGTTCAGTTCACCTCTGTAAGTAACATTCTGTATAAAATGTAGCAACAGAACATTTCTATTTTTTTTCAGAACAGTTTTAATGAAATCTTAAATGTTTAATAACCAAAATCTCAGTAGATACAATGTTTTATAAATAGATCTGATGTCCTAGTATAAACTATTCATTCAAATCATAATGATAACCTTAACTTTAATATAAAATACATAAGCTAGAAAAATAATATTATATAGAGAAAGAAAATGTAAAAGCAAAATTAAAGTAAAAGTTTAAATTATATAGAAGCATACAAGGAATGACATTATCACAATTTTAAAAGTAATGTCTATATAACTAAAATGGCTGCTTAACACTTGTAATTCAAAAGGATTAAAGAGTCACAAACTGTGAAAAGAGTTAAAATTCATGTCTTTAGAATGAAAGCATTATATTTATCAAGTTGCTTATATCAAAATGTATAACCAGTCCTGTCATTTATGGTACATACTATTATGGTGTTTCTACCTTTATCATAAACATATGATTCTTAAAAGCTGGCAAAGGTCCAGCCAGATGAAACTGACCAGTTAAACTTTCCACTTGATGAAACTTTCTTAAAAAATATTTTTGCAGTGAGGCAAGCCCCCATGCACCCCCAACCCCCAAACCTATATATACATCATACTCACACCAACACATGGGAAAAGGAAATGACCACACATACACACATACACACACAATTCTATCACTGTCAGGGTGACTTTTGCACTGGGAGTGACTTCCTATGATAAACAGTAATTGTTAGTAAATTCTTGATGAGTCTGTGAATTGAATTCTTGCCCATTTATACCTCAGTGACTAGTGTTAGCCACATATGTTTTCAAAAAAAGGAGGGCCTGGTTTTCTTCATTTCTTAGCTATGGCTTTCTTGGTCACAGCCAATAGACACCAGAAATTGGTCTTTGTAACACATCAATGAAGCTGGGAAAATGAATATTATAAAAACCTGAAAGTAAGTTAATAAAAAGTAAGTTAATACAAAAATATCCAATCATATTGCTTATGTAAATCTCTGAAGGCCTTACCATAATTGATTTAAAATATCACATTATTTTTAATCGTACACTTAAAAATGTAACTAATTATATGAGGTATAAGCTACATAAGAAATGCTCCATGGATAAATTTCAATTCACCTTTGTAAGTAACATTCTATATAAAATGTAGCAACAGAACATTTCTATTTTTTTTCAGAACATTTTTAATGAAATCTTAAAAGTTTAATAACTAAAATCTCAGTAGATACAATGTTTTATAAATAGATCTGATGTCCTAGTATAAACTATTAATTCAAATCATAATTATAACCTTAACTTTAATATAAAATACATAAGCAAGAAAAATAATATTATATAGAGAAAGAAAATGTAAAAGCAAAATTAAAGTAAAAGTTTAAATTATATAGAAGCATACAAGGAATGACATTATCACACTTTTAAAAGTAATGTCTATATAACTAAAATGGCTGCTTAACACTTGTAATTCAAAAGGATTAAAGAGTCACAAACTGTGAAAAGAGTTAAAATTCATGTCTTTAGAATGAAAGCATTATATATATCAAGTTGCTTATATCAAAATGTATAACCAGTCCTTGTCATTTATGGTACATACTATTATGGTGTTTCTACCTTTATCATAAACATATGATTCTTAAAAGCTGGCAAAGGTCCAACCAGATGAAACTGACCAGTTAAACTTTCCACTTGATGAAACTTTCTTAAAAATTGTTTTTGCAGTGAGGCAAGCCCCCATGCACCCCCAAACCTATATATGCATCATACTCACACCAACACAAGGGACAAGGAAATGACCACACACACACACACACACACACACACACACACACACACACACACACACACAATTCTATCACTGTCAGGGTGACTTTTGCACTGGGAGTGACTTCCTATGATGAACAGTAATTGTTAGTAAAATCTTGATGAGTCTGTGAATTGAATTCATGCCCATTTATACCTCAGTGACTAGTGTTAGCCACATATGTTTTCAAAAAAAAGGAGGGCCTGGTTTTCTTCATTTCTTAGTTATGGCTTTCTTGGCCACAGCCAATAGACACCAGAAATTGGTCTTTGTAATGCATCAATGAAGCTGGGAAAATGAATATTATAAAAACCTGAAAGTAAGTTAATGCAAAGTAAGTTAGTACAGAATTATCCGATCATATTGCTTATGTAAATCTCTGAAGGTCTTGCCATAATTGATTTAAAATATCACATTATTTTATTCTTACACTTAAAAATGTAACTAATTATATGAGGTATAAGCTACATAAGAAATGCTCCATGGATAAATTTCAAGTAAATGTTCTTCAGAATAAGGAAGACATTGTTATACCAGGAGATTTCACAATAATTTGCTTCTATGTATGATCCAAATCTAGAAAACAATTTGTTCTTGGGGCAAGGTACAGATTTCTTTGTACTTTTGTGACTCAAAAATTAACTTCATAAGTTGAATTATGCTAATGAGGAAACATGAAAGTACAATGCAATAACTGTTTAACTATTCATGATTCTGAAAACTTTTAAGCTGCAACAGTTTTCAAATAAAAGACAGATGGCTCACATCAGAAAAAATGCATGCAAATACATAGTGACTACTCACAAAGCAAATTGCTTCCATTGCAGGCAGTAGCCATCCTAGAGGTGAATATGTTGAAGTTGTATGAGACAGTACCACTGTTGTGCTTTCTGCACTGAGTATAGGCTCTGACAGGCACTGACAACATCTTCAGTGCTTAGCTAAATGGACAAGAAGCAGGTGATGCCTGTGTGTGACTTGTGTGTAGTCAGTGGGAAAAATGTATCTCAGTAGAGGCAAAGATTTGCCTATCACTGGACATACTTATATCCAAGAAATTCTAGTGTGAAATGAATGATACAGCAAATATCTCCTATGCCATCACTTTGTAACCTGAATATGTTCCTGACTCATATATTTTGTGAAGCTAGGAAGTTCATCAGGTTCCAATTACCCTCAGTTGAGCACCATGTAGCCATAAAACAGTTCTAGAAGGTTATTGTCTTCATAATGCAAGAAATGAAAACAGTCTCCCACAAGGAAAGTGTAAAAAAATAAGAATAATCAAAAATAGAAACCTTGGTCACTCACAGCAGGTAAATAAAATGTATATTTATTGTTAAAAGGACCAAAGGTAAGTGCTTTTACGGTTCATCAGACATCAGTTGCTAACAGAAAGCATACCCTTTATATAGGCATAATCAAGCTAGCATGATTAAAACAATTAAAAGCAATTAAGAATAAAAGCCACAGAGACCTCCAAAGTACATATATACACAATTACGTCTGTGTGAATCCACACATCAGAAACCTAATGTTTCAAGCATCTAGATTTTAGAAAAGGTTTTAATGAAACTTTACTATTTAGACCAGGGGGCTTATCAGCCTGTAAACGTATAATCCATTTTTGCTCTATTTCTTCAGTTTTATTACAAAAATCTCCACCTCTGTTATTTACACCTATATGCTCAATGACAAAAAAATGGAACTCATGGTCTAACCCTTCTCTCAAAACATGCTGTGCAAGTGCACTAGTTTCTTTGCTGTAACGCATGTCCCTGTAATGTTCAAGGATTCTATCCTTCGACATTCGGTTAGTTTTTCCTATATAGAATGCGAAACAAACTTGCAGAAACAAAAATAAACCATGTTCCTAGTTCTGCAATCAGCATAATATTTATAATCAGTGTAAATATTAGAAGAGCGTTGCACCACAGATAATAATATTTTGTCTGAGTCTTCAAACGTTCTGAATAACCAAAACGATGAATAAGTAGCTTCAAAACAACAGCTTCAGTTGTAGGTTTTTACCATGCTAAATTTACAGTATATGAAACATATAGCTTTGCTATCGCAAAAGCCAAATGGCGTTGTAATTTCACAGCTTTAAAACAGGTAAATACCATGAAAACAGAAAAATGAACATAAAAATGAAGAACCCTTCCGATTTAAACAAGGACAAGCACTTTCAACTTTTTCAAGCCTTCTTCAGATCCAGGTAGGTAAACAGGGTTCAGTGTTTAAAAGCTAGTATCATCCAATGAAACAAACTACAATGAGTGACAAATGTCAGCCAATCAAGTTGCTCCATTGGTACACACCTCCATAACATTCCGACGAACATAAAATTAAAACTCTTTATTTAAAAATAGCATAACAGTCTTGCATTCCTTTAGACAAACTGAAACATATTTTCAGAAGGGATCATGGTAAAGAATCTTTTGAGTGGGTTCTAGTTAAAAAACAAGCTCTACATAAAAGCCGAGGTTTAAGAGAGAAAATAGAGAATAAACAGAAATGGCCGTAAAGGCGCTCCTTCTTATTTCATTTCAACAGTTTCTTTGGGGCATCAGGGCTAAAACCAACATACCTGGAGGTATTTAAGCATGGAAAGCAAAACAAATCATGAGCAAATATAACTCATTGCTCGTCTATTTTTGAGGAAAGGTTTTAAGGGAACACAGCCATTAATGCCAGGAGGGCTGTCTACCCTCAACCGCATTATCCATTTAGCTTCCTCTCTCTCAGTCAGATTGGTCAGATCTCCTTCTCTTGAAGTAAAATGTATCTTGGAAATGACCATGAAAACAAAGCTATGCCCTTCATGCTCACGTCAGTGAAGGAAAAGAGAGTTGGTTTCCTTTCGGTTACGTGTATCAGAAGGATGTTTAGTAATTCTTTCCTTTAGCTTCATGTTAGTTTTTCCAACATAGAGTGCTGTACAAGAAGTACAGGTAGCTATGTAAACAATATTGCTGGTTAAGCAATTAGCTAATCCAAGAAAAACATATGTCTGTTTAGTAACCAGATGCCTGAATGTGTTGCTACAATTGATTACATTGCAGACCTTGCAGAAGCCACATTTCTTTGTTCCTGATAAACTGTTATGTACATAGTTGGTGCCTGTCCCATCATTTGAACATAAAATTCTTTTAAGATTCTTTTTATTTTTAAATAGGAAACTTGGGTTATCTCCAACAATCTCTTTTAACTTTTTGTCCGAAGTTAGAATCGGCCAAAATTTTTTGATCACTTGGCATACATTGTCATGGTCCATAGTGTAAGTCAGGTTAACCCTTAAATTAGATGTTCTTTTAAGTATAGCTGAAGATGGTGTACTTTTGCCTTCTGTAACCTTGGAGGAATAAAAAGGTTTACCTTTTCCTTTGCATATGTCAGTAATTCTAGTCTTATTCAATTCTAAATTTCTCTTTCCATAGCCTCGTTGGCTGAATTTTTTAATAAGCCTCTCTTCTTGGAGAAAGGTTTCCTCTTCTGTACATAACTCTGAAATTCTTACAACTTGATTTTCAACATTATTAGAGAAAATATGCCTGGGATGCATACTGGAAAAGTGGAGAATGTGGTTTTGCCACATATCTTTCCTGTAGAGACAAGTGTCTATTCCCCTTTCTGGATCTAGAAATAGTCTCTCATCCAGAAATTCAATCATCTCTCTAGATGTTTTTACATCGAATTTCAGGAAAGTAGTTGTCTGTGACTAAAAGTTAACAAAGCATCTTAAATCTTCTTCTTTGCCCTTCCATACAATGAAGGTATCATCCACAAACTGATTGTATAGAATGATCTGGTCATTCCAAATGTTATTAGCATCCTTGGACCTACCTCTCTCCCATTTGGCTAGAACCAAGTTTGCATAACTATTGGCACAGGGCGTGCCCATGGCAACCCCCCATCTCTGCCAGTAGTAGCTATTGTCATAGGTAAACACATTGTAGTCCAACACGATTTCCAAAAGATCACATATCAAGCATGATTCTACCATCTCTTCAGTTAGAAATTCTCTTACAGCTTCAATGCCGTAATTGTTTGGTATGGAAGTGAATAAACTATTCACACCTAGAGTTAGCAATCATGGTCATTTCCAAGATGCATTTTACTTCAAGAGAAGGAGATCTGATCAATCTGACTGAGAGAGAGGAAGCTAAATGGATAATGCGGTTGAGGGCAGACAGCCCTCCTGGCCTTAATGGCTGTGTTCCCTTAAAACTTTTCCTCAAAAATAGATGAGCCACGAGTTATGTTTGCTCATGATTTGTTTTGCTTTCCATGCTTAAATACCTCAAGGTATGTTGGTTTAGGCCCCGATGCCCCAAAGAAACTGTTGAAATGAAATAAGAAGGGGCGCCTTTATGGCCATTTCTGTTTATTCTCTATTTTCTCTCTTAAACCTCGGCTTTTATGTTGAGCTCGTTTTTTTAACTGGAACCCACTGAAAAGATTCTTTACCATGATCCTTCTGAAAATATGTTTGAGTTTGTCTAAAGGAATGCAAGACTGTTATGCTATTTTTAAATAAAGAGTTTTAATTTTATGTTCGTCGGAATGTTATAGAGGTGTGCACCAATGAACCAACTTGATTGGCTGACATTCGTCACTCATTGTAGTTTGTTTCATTGGATAATACTAGCTTTTAAACACTGAACCCTGTTTACATACTTGGATCTGAAGAAGGCTTGAAAAAGCTGAAAGCGCTTGTCCGTTGTTTACATCAGAAGGGTTCTTCATTTTTATGTTCGTTTTTCTGTTTTCATAATATTTACCTGTTTTAAAGCTGTGGAATTACAACACCATTTGGCTTTTGCAATAGCAAAGCTATATGTTTCATATACTGTGAATTTAGCATGGTAAAAGCCTGCAACTGAAGCTGTTGTTTTGAAGCTACATATCCATCATTTTGGTTATTCAGTACGTTTGAAGACTCAGATGAAATATTATTATCTGTGGTGCAATGCTTTTCTAATATTTACACTGTTTTTGTTCTGCCGAGCGTTCTCTAGATGAATCCACTTCTCTTTTTTGGACTTCAGTATTTAAAATCAATCTTAAACTTCATAGAGGGATATTCAGAATGATTACCTGTACAAATATGCTTACATGCAGAGCAGTTTCTACATGGATAAGTCCCTATCCTATCGGATAACATTCCAGTACGTTTATTAGGTTTGTAACATAGTTGTTTCTTTAAAGAGCAATTATTCTTAAAGGAAAAAACAAGAACTAAAACAAGAGTTCCTAGATAGGGGATATAAAAAACATGAAATAGATTAATGTATTAAGGCTGCTTGGAATGAAAGAGGCTCTAGATGTAGACCGCACTTTAGTGACACGACTGAGATTAATCTCAATACTACTGTGAATAGTAGGCAGATTGACCGTGAACTTCTCAGAGTAGTTCTCCCCTTTTTGAATGACATTAACAGAACCTGTGAAGTGATTAAAAAGAACTGGATTGTTCTGCATGCTGTAGAGGAATTAAAGGATGTAATTCATGATACCCCCCTTTTTCCCTTTAAGAATAATTGCTCTTTAAAGAAACAACTATGTTACAAATCTAATAAACGTACTGTAATGTTATCCGATAGGATAGGGACTTATCCATGTAGAAACTGCTCTGCAAGTAAGCATATTTATACAGGTAATCATTTTGAATATTCCTCTGAAGTTTAAGACTTATTTTAAATATTATGTTGATTGCAGAACTAGGAACGGGGTTTATTTTTGTTTCTGCAAAGTTTGTATCACATTCTATATAGGAAAAACTAACCAAATGTTGAAGGATAGAATCCTTGAACATCACAGGGACATGCGTTACAGCAAAGAAACTAGTGCACTTGCACAGCATGTTTTGAGAGAAGGGTTAGACCATGAGTTCCATTTTTTTGTCATTGAGCATATAGGTGTAAATAACAGAGGTGGAGATTTTTGTAATAAAACTGAAGAAATAGAACAAAAATGGATTATACGTTTACAGGCTGATAAGCCCCCTGGTCTAAATAGTAAAGTTTTATTAAAACCTTTTCTAAAATCTAGATGCTTGAAACATTAGGTTTCTGATGTGTGGATTCACACAGACATAATTGTGTATTTATGTACTCTGGAGGTCTCTGTGGCTTTTATTCTTAATTGCTTTTAATTGTTTTAATCATGCTAGCTTGATTGTGCCTATATAAAGGGTATGCTTTCTATTAGCAACTGAAGTCTGATGAAACGGTTATGCTGAAACATGAAAGCTCTTACTTTTGGTCCTTTTAACAATAAATATACATTTTATTTACCTGCCGTGAGTGACCGAGGTTTCTGTTTTTGATTATTCTTATTGTCCTCATAATACCTTTTTTAGGCACAATCAATGTCCTGGAAATTCTAAACTAGTAAATTGTAGTTTGCAACACATTAAAGTGTGTCTACAGAGTGGAAGGAATCTTAACAAAAATACTCAGACTTGAATATCTCCTGCAATGTGAACAACTTCACATGTGTGTAGTTATGGGGACATGGTTTAGAAGCTATAACATCACTCCATCTGTTCCAGAGTATAGTGCCTATCACATATTAGAACCCAATGGCAATTGTGGGGGATTATTAGCATTTGTCAAGGATATTATCACCTCATGCCAGATTCTTTGGGAAACCAAATGTGAACTCCTAGATGTTTTACTCACCATAAAAAAGACTAATTACCACTTCATAGCTAGCAATAGAACAACCTGTATATCACCTTCTGAGCAAGATAGCTATATTAATGTATTAGCTGATATCCCATTAAACTGACCACATTTGTACTGGAGGGCTTCAGCTGTATATCAATAAATTGGCTGACCTACACTGCCAATGGTTGGCAAGTCAAATACTTCATTAATATTATAATGGATGGTACAGTGGTGCAGCAGTAGCATTGTCACCTCACAGCAAGAGGTTCTCCAGTTTGATTCTCAGCTGGGGTGCCTTCTGTGTGGAGTTTCCATGTCCTCCCTGTGTTTGTGTGGGTTTACTCCGGGTGTACTCTTCCCACAATTCGGACACATGCATCTGGAGTGTTTCTCCCCAGGCCTCCACTAAAAATTGGCTTTGTTCCAAGTTGGACTTTCCCAGTAAACAAATGTTAAATAAAATCAATTCTAACTCCCTTTTACAAAGAATTAACCATCCTACTATCCCCTTGATCTTGTCCTTACAAATATGGCTACTTTTTATTAAATCAGACCATAATTCAGTGCCTTTTTTCTTTAAAACTGGTGATACTTTCCCTCTGTATTTAGACACTTTTCAAAAGCAAATCTTCTTTGGCTACTTGATGAACTAAATAAATTCCACTATAATCTTTTTCATTGTTTCCCATTGCTAAAGTTTCTACCTATGCTCCAGAATTATTTTTCCATGTAAATAGTTGTATTGATGAGTCAATTTCAATATGCAATAAAATATCATGAGAAATGTAAAAAACACCCTCCTGTAGTATAATACTCAAATAATTCAATTATATAACAAGAGAAATAAATTACTTAATGCTTACAATAGATCTCATTCTAACTAAACAGCACACATTTAAGCAAATGAGTAAAGAGCTTATGGGAACCACTGCAAAGCTCAAAGCTGAGTATATACGTAAAATAGCCAACAAACCAAGAATAACTCAAATCTTTCTTTATCATTGTCACAAAGTTCAGAGCTAACACACTGCAATGTTCAAGACTAGTCCACACAATACTTCCCACTCTAATGCAAAGAAAATAACTAGTATCCTTGCAAACACATTTAGTGCAAATTTCTACCTACGGTTATAGATATTGTACAATTCCAAAGTCTCAGAAACCTCTTTAATTACCATAGAACTAATCATCTCAACCCTTTCAAAAGCACAAAATATGGCCTAACCAAAACATCTACTTAACCTGTTCTCCACTAAGCCTGGAAAACAGCCATTGTGATGCTATTACTCAGGGTTGGCCCAACCACAAATCCTGGTAAACTATATATTCATTAGTCTCATTAGCCTCATATGCAAAGCTATGGAACATATTATCTCATACCTCATTAATCTGGATATTGAATATTCCAAACCATGGATCTTCATTAATTTGGCTTTATCAATGGAAGATCCACTCTGTTTAACCACACTAATTTTTCTTAAAAAGTCACCAAAGCAGTAGATAGGATTTGCACAATACATACAACAAATCTGGCATTAGCCAAGGTCTTTGACATTATACCTCATGCTGGCAGTATTGACAAGCTCGTAAGTCTGAATATAAATCCTAATGTTGTGCGATGCATAGCTAACTGGTTGTATGACAAAATCTATGGCATTTTGGATGTCACTTTGGAAAGCAAAGCAATTACCAGTGGTGTACTGCAGGACTTTGTGTTTGCTCCCCTTCTATATGGCATCTATTTCTCAGACATTCAGATCAACACTCTCACTCTATGGTTATCTAGGCTTGCAGATGACTGTAAATTGGGTGTTGTTATTTAATTTTTCACTCACTCACAATTGCTCTAACATGGGTTAAAGCATGTTAACAATTAGTGCAAAGACAATGGTCTCAAATTAAATGTAAAGGAATGTATTATAGATCAGGCTGGAAAACAAAACTTTTTCATATGCTATATATGTGAAAGGGGTCTAGGGACTCATGTTAATTTCTTATTATACATTGACTGTCCCTAAACATTCAAAAACAAGCACACTGATTGGCCATCCCAACCAGCGTGCCCATTGTAAATCCGAGAATATACTAACGGAAAAAGGTCTGGTTGCCCAGACTTTTTCCGTTACTATATCCCCTGATGTTTTTTTTTTCTTGTCCAGAGGTAGCAACTGGGAAAGGAAGATCTCCGTGGATTAAACTCAGTATGTTAAACAAGTTTAACATAGCGAGATAGCTTAAAAAAAAAAAAAATTAGATCTTCCTTTCTCGGTTGCTGTTTTTTAAAGACATCTCGCTATGCTAAACTCATTTAACGTAGCGAGATACTTAAAAAGCAAAGGAGATCTTTCTTTCTCCATTGCTACCTCTGCACAGCACTGATGTACTGTGTAAGTGTGGGAACACGACCCTTACGCATGTGCAGTACATGAGAAATGCCCCAGGATACCTGTGGAAGGGTAGCACAGAGTCATTATACAATGACATTATTTAAGAAAAGAAAGTATTTTTTTCTTAAATAATGTCATTGTATAATAGCAATAACCCACGGCTGGGTGAGCAATGCTCGACTTACTCATGGTTGTCTTTGTTTGGCCACTCGGGCTTTGCCCTCATGACCAAACCACACCAACTGTGGGTAAATCCAGCATTACCCACACCCATCCATGGGTTATTGCTTAATTATTTGGCCATAGTTGACAAATACTTCACACGAGCTCTAACTAGATATTATGCCACCTATCAATATATGTCTGTAGCTCATTTCAATACCTCTAACATTTATAATGTATCCGAGTGTCACTATTATTGTTTTTATATTTCTATTTGTATCTCCTTGAACATTGTGATTGTATTTATTTTTTTTTCTCATTGTATATCTTGGAATATTGTGATTGTAATCACATGGGCTGTGCCTTTAATCAGCCCACTGAGATCAGGGAACTACCCAGAAATCAAACTTAAATACATAAATTAATTAATTTAGAAATAAATAAATATCTCTACTGTAGTTCGGATAACTTTCATGTGACATTTTTAATTTCCAAAGGCATCTCCTCTAGATCCAAAGAAGTCTTGATTCCCCTTTACTCATTTCTTATCAGACCCAATATTAAATATAATACCCCTATTGCACTTATTTGTATTAACATATAACTCAACCTGAGAGACTTGTAACTAAAGAGATCAGTGGCCTCACAAATCTTAATTTTTAGGACAGACTGACAACCTTCTATCTGTACACAGTCTCAAATAGACTCCTCTGTGGAGATCTGTGTCTAGCCTTTTGAGACATGAAGGATCTGATCCTCTTTGACCTCCTATTCTTTTCAGAACAAATGGTTTCTCCAATAAAATGAACCAGCCTTGATCAACAGAGAAATAGGACTAGTTGATATAATAGAATAATATCTCAAAGTATCTCCCACTACTGGAATAAACTTTCATTGCATATCACACAGAATAGCATCCTTACCACCTTCAAGGTAAACTGAAACAATTTGATGTGCAGCCTCAAATTCTCCCTTGGTCAACCTTGTTTTTTTTTTATGTGAGGCTGGAGGAAAATTTTGAATATGGGTTATTGGCTAGGCTTGGAATGGTGTGCACACTGAGTGCCTAGAACTTACCTATGAGTACTGTGGGAGGACTGTGATATCAGCAAATGGAATGTTATTTGTACTCCTAAGGGGAAAGACTACAGAAGCAAAGAGAAAATGCTTACCTTTTCCACTAGGCCCTAGTTAAACAATGCCTTGAAGAATGTGTTCATTCTGGAAGCCATACAAGGAGTAGGAGTTACAGCTACTGTAAGGAGTCCAAAGGAAAAAAAACATAAGCTGACTGGGATGGAGAGGAAAGAATATGACTAAAGAATAAAGTAGATGGAATGTTTCACAAGGGACCAGAAAAAAATGAGGTGGGGGTGACATGATATGAGTGGAGATGATCATACTAAGGGGACATGAATGAAGACTTTATCCATACAAAGGATGTGTAGAGAGAGGGAGCACAGACAGCACATTATAATCCAATTATTCAAGGGATGTCTGAAATCACTACTTTATGGAAGGGGTTGAAGATCCATGGAGCAGACTTCCTGAATGGATGGTAGAGAAGACCTACAAAGAGGCATTCAAGATGGCATTTTACAGGTTGCGAAAGAGGAAATGTAAGGTAGGAATGGAAGAGATGAAGAAGTTAAATTTCTTGAAGACTAGATTAAAAAAGCTTATTGTCCTTTCTACCATAAATCAAATGTAATGGAAAGTATTCATTTTCAACTAATTTGGTATATTTGTGGAATGAAAGAACTGCACTTCACTGCAGTGCAGTGCAGTATAAGGTGGGGGTGGTGCACCCCTGAGTGTGTTGTCCTTCTGATCAGATGTTAAGCTGAGGTCCCATCTGCTTGAGTGAGTGGTAGTTCAGGTAGTTGTACCCACGGCAGCAATCAGAAAGAGTAGGGGAAGTTCCCTGTTCTCCTGGCCAAGTTTTCTTACTAGTATAAATACCACCTCAGGTCACCTCTAAAAAGCAGCTACTAATCTAGTGGAACTAACCCAATTAACAAAGGGTAAATAAATCAAAACTAAAAGACCTACATTGTACTGGAAAAATGTACAGATATACTTGGTTTGATCTTTTATCTTGGATTAAAGAAGTTGATAGGGGCTGAGTGTTTTTTTCTACGTAAAAGGGTTTAAGGTTTGTATTGTGATTTATGCACTTGGATACATCTAAGGCAAAATTCAACACACGTAAGTTGGAATGATAAAGAAGTTACTCATTTCATATAGAAACAGTTTCTATATTACGGTATAATAGAGCAAAATCAATTATTTTTTTATTTTAGTATGAAAACTGATTACACAGACTGACTTGTAGTATAAAATGACATTGTAAAAGGCCAGTCCTAGTGGTCTGGAAGTATAAGGCACTGACTATGGCCCAGTTGACCCAAGTTCATTTGCAGTGCTGGTGACCAAAGCAGTTGGCAGGGGACAGCAGGATACAGCTATCTGGACATCACCATTATCCCTCATAGGAGAGGCACTGATGTAGATGAGTAGCCTGGAATGCACATTAGGATGATGACCTAGCCACTACTTAGTGGTAGCCTTCAGCATGGACAGAAAGGAATATGCAGTTGCACGGGGAAGGTACTGTTGGCATCTGCACTGATACAAGCTGCGTGTTCCGGGGTCCAGAGTTAGAATTAGGCTATTACAAATGCCTAATGCCTTAGGTATTTACTTATCAAAGTCAAAGTCAAGTCAAAGTAAACTTTATTGGCATGCAGATCAACACAGATGAAAAAGTGCTTATCACTGCATGAAATTTCGATACTCAGGCTTGTACCATAAGAATGACAGTTTACAGAAGGAAGATAGATTAAATTAATAATAATTTTAAAATACTAAAAATAGAAATCAAAATAAGATACTAAAAATAAATGCAGTAAAAAAATTGAAAGCTTTTTACAGCAGGAACAAAACAAATACAACAATGGGAACAGATTTGGTAGAAATATAAGGATATATAACAAACAGTACTATGAATAAATAGAGACACAAATGTAAGAAACTTACCCACCACCAATATATGCCATAAACATACAGTTTATAGTTTCCATAGTGCAGATAGAGACATATAAAGTGAGTTATGTAGAGAGTTATGTAAATAACAATGACATATTGCACATAAATGTTTTACCCATTTAGCAGGTTAGGCTATGGGTTTGTTGTTCAGCAGTCTGATGGCATATGGGAAGAAGCTATTATGGATGCTGGATGTCCTACATCTAATGCTTTTATAGCACTTCCTTGTTGACAGGAGTTTGAACAGTCCATAAGCTGGATGGTGTATGTCCCTCAATAGTTTTCAGACTGTACCATAGTGTCTGTTTGAATATATGTCCTGTAGGGACTGAAAGGTGGAGCCAATGATTTTTGTGGCCTGTTTAATGAGCTTATCCAGTGCCTTCTAATCAGCTTGAGAGCAATTTCCATACCAGAGTTGTTTGTTAGTCACATTTGTTAATTCATTCATTTATGTATGCATGAATTTTATTTAGTTGTATTTGTTTACTGGGAATGTCTGACTGAGCCATGAGAGATCCCTTTTCTTTAGAGATCTAAGGAAAAAAGGTCCAAACAGTGTCAATACAAGTGCCAAAAACAGTTTAGTGTACATGAAAAGTGACTAAGCATATGAGATCCAATGATAAAACATTATAGTGTGTAAACATATTAGTCAAGATACTTTAAAGAATAGCATTCTAATAAAAGTATATTATGTAAAACTATATATGCTTTACAAAATGCATAAAGAAGAGAGAAAGATAAAAGTGGTAAAACTAGGTTAGATGACAAAGACAAAAAGAATATTAGAGAGTGGAAGGATAAGAGAAAGCAGTAAGGAGTAAGCATGAGTAGAAAGCAGAGTCAGAGTACTTGAAGAGAGAGTGTAACATTCAGTATATGCACAAAGTATCTATGTAAAACATATATATATATATATATATATATATATATATATATATAAAGAAATTATTGTTAAAAGGTAATGTAAGACATCTAAGTAAAGACTGGTGATACCTTAAGAAAAGGTTGTAATAACAGAGAAGGGTATACATGGTAAGTGCGCTAGTCCCATGGGTGTGGGCAGTGGAATAGCTATGCATTTATAAGATGAGTTTGGTGGTTGTTTTTGAAGGCATATGTGTTTTCCAGTTGTCTCAGTGTAAGTGGAATAATGTTCCAAACTTTAGCTGTGCTGGAAGAGTGGAGATCATCCACAGAAGTACTGTGGGATGTATGTTGTTACACTAAGAGTATATCTTGGGAGCAGAGTTCTCTTCTTTGACAGAACCACTCAAGTAATGATGTTAATGATGACTGTAGAGTGCAGACAGAGGACAAAATGGGTATAGTTTAGTCAGTTAGGACATTTCACCCAAATAAGCATTATAAGTCAGTAATAAACTTATCAACTTTATGATTACACTGCTCCAGCCTGTACTGCCAAGACAAGTAAAGGATGGTTACCATATGGGCTACAGAAAGTTAACTAAGCTAGGCAGTGCCAGTGGATACACATTCCTGTTCAGTTATATATGAATATGTTAAACAATCTTGTCAGACGTCAGTACTATTTGGGATAGTAGTAGAATATGCTGTTTGCCACTTGGTACATAGTGCACAGTCACTTAGGTAGCTAGAAAACCATATTGTTGTAGCACTGGACAGGTTTAGATCAACCGAGATATCAAGCAGTTTGTGGTGTGATACTGTACCAATTGTTTAAGAGAGATCATGGGGGCTAAGTGGTTGATGTCCTAATGAGAACCGATGCGGTTAAGAAAAAGAGTAGTGCTGTTGGGATTTTGAAGGAGGCTATGCTGGAACAGTGGGGGAGTAAAAGGCTTTTGTCTAGTAGGTAATGAATTAGTTGAGTGTATGTATCTTTCAAGTACTTTTGACAGGCGTTTTACAATAACCTGTAGTTGCTCAACTCATATGAGTTACCACCCTTAAGTAAGGAAATGATGGTTTGCTTCCAAATTTTTATGAACATAGGTTTTTGTTATAGACTTGTTAATAAATAATGAAATGAAATAGTCAAGGGTGTCTACTGATAGTTTAATTGTTCATCTGGAAGATTATTGGCTGCTAGAGTAGTTAGTTTTAGGTTTACTAGTACTTTTTATATGTAAGAATAGGTAGAGTTTTAAATGAGATGGCATGCAAGTTTGTAGTATTGGTAAGCAGTTGTGCAAAAGAGTCACACGAGTTACTGAGAAGAAACGTTGTTGCACTGATGAAATGGGTATTAAAGGTGTGACCAGCTTTAGACTCTGGCTCATTACAAAATGTGTTCAGTTGGGATGCCTTGCCATGCTTCAAAAGGTTGTTAATGGTTGTCCAGAATGTTTTCTGATTACTTAGGTGACTGCTCTGAAGGTGGTAGTAATGACTTTTTATCTTTGTTTACTAGAGTACTGGCTAGATTGTGACATGTCCTGTACTTTTGCAGCTGTAAATGTATGTCAGTACCTCCAGACATTATTTCTTTTTCTTTATATACTGCTTTGTGGAGGGGGCAAGCTGGGTGGTTAGGTTTGACTTTATTCATTTCCTTCTAATTTGGACTTGAGAATTCAGGACATTGAGGGAAACATTGTTAAAAATTTAATTTGCTTTGTCTAGGGTGAGGAACCTTAGTCAGTTCCTTTTGCATTGACGCATAGTGAAAATGAGTGTTTTGGAAAGGATGCAAGAGAGATTTCATACTATGTTTTGAGTGCTGGGGCAGAATTTTTAGCATAGTTTCTGTCAGCATAAATAGGGTGATGATTGCTTATAGTGCCAAGAAGATTATATCTGCTTGACAGATTCTTTTGGGATATTTTTAATGTTACTGAGAAAAGCTGACCAACTAAAATCAATAAAAGAATGAAACTTTTAGTGTAGAAAGAATGACATAAAAAATTAAATGGATGTTTTACTGTCACTTAATGCAGTATGCAACAAAACACTTGGGCTGTTGTGCACCAGATAAATTACAAACAAAACCATTCAAGGATATTGCAGAGACTTTTCAAAACATTTGAGCCCAAGACTAGTAGTTAATACAGAATTACTTGGATTCCATAAGGAAAATGAGTTCAGTGATGATAGCATATCTCTGTATGTATCACTGCATATACCAACAGAACATTGTCAGTTTGGATGTGCAAATTCTGCAACAGAATATAGGATTGTGTGTTGTATGCACTGTGAAACCATTATGAAAATGTTACTGGCAGAGAAACACCTAACACTAAAATGGGTATTTAATACTGCAGTGGCAATAGATACATTCAAAAGGGTACACCTGAAATGCAGCAAGATGTAATTAAGTTTAGAGTCAGTAAGGTGCCTTCTTGGGACTCCAAGTGATAAGCATGCATTTGTCCTAGCAGGACAACATGTAATTCCTGTAATGGTTTAGAGTGAAAAAATATAAAAATGCAATAAACATGGCCATAACGAACAGGTGTACACAGGGAAAAGCTGCAAAAAGACTACACTTCATAAAATATACTAAAAATTATTGTAACTAACATGCATAAGATGGACAGTAGATATTTTTATTTATTTATTTGTATTTGCTAACTGGAGTTGAGTACTGATCTCCATGGATCTTTTTCAGGCTCAGCCCGGGAGTGGTGTCTGTTAAGTGAATTACTGAGAGTCCCACAATTAGGCAAATGGAGGTTGACGAAATCAAATCCAAAACAGGTCAAACCCTTAATGCTTTGTGCCAACTGCCAAATATATGCTTAAGATGGTTGAACCAATGTTGCCAGAGGCCCAAAGAAAATCAATGTGATGTTGAAGCTGAAAGTGTTGTTTCAATTGGTTCTTCTATGAACTCTTAAGAGCCTCCCAACTTAAAGGTCATCTTTTCTATCAAAAATGATCATCACCACTTCCTGAAGTTCTGTTTTGCACAGTGTTTTCCTGTCAGGTTACACAGAACCAGCACCTTGGGTTATCTTTGTATCAGCACAACTGGTTATATCCACTTTTTGTCATTCTCCTGAAGGCTTGACTTAAGCACAGCAAGAGTGCTATTTGCACAAGACTGTTGTGAACTTTGTTGCTGAATTTCTCCTTTCTTCACTGCATTACAACTGTTGGATTACTATAGATAAGATAAGAGTATCGGGGTGGGGATCCTACCCCCTATAAAAAAGATTTATTTTGATGTGTGTCGATGTGTTCTCAAGAAATGTATTCTCCATTGTTTGTAATCTCACAACATTTTTACAAATTATCATCTATCAATCATTCATACATAAGCTTGACAAATAACATAACAATGTAGTTGCAGTGAGCCAGGCCCCCACCCCACCCTGCAACATTTACTTAAATATGCCAGATCATGCAATCAGGTACAACCATTTGTAAAGGCTACATAGTTGAATTAGCATCAGCACAGTCTTCTGCTCATTTCCTGGATAAACTTTTCAGATCTTAGATATTATTTTCAATAAGGAAAGAGTGTTTACAGTTAGAAGGGTTAGAAAAGGATTTGCATCTAAATGATAAGGATGGACAAAGTATTCACTTGTACATGGAGCAGACCAGAGCTGCTTGTGAAGACTGAGCATTTCCAGTCAGTTTAAGAGCATTTAACATTAGTAGGTCTTAGTATTCTTGGCAGAGATATTTTACAGAGTATATTGCTAACTGGAAAATTGATGTGTGTAATCTAGAATTAAAGACTTATTTTAACAGACAGTAAAATGTATTTATTTATTTGAATTTGTTAAATGGGATAAAGCACTGATCTCTTGGACTAATTTCAATCTTGACTTGGACATACAGGAAGCAAAATATGTTAAGAAAAACAGACATATTAAAAAGCAATCATTACACAGAGGGTTATATAAATCTGTAACCTGTAAAGTCTGTACAATTTTTACATAGATACTGTATGTTGTGAAGTAGCTGAATAAGGAAAAACATTTCTTTTTTTCATAGATATTTGTCATCCTTGTAGTCCAGTGGGAGGAAGGAGTAGGTGCATTGCAGAGCCTAGCCCAAATTCCCAGTTGCTCCGACTTTCTTAAGGTCACAGAGTAGGCAAATGAGGGCTGATAGAATCAAACCTTGAGGCACAACTCACAACCTTAACCTTCTGCACCAACTGCCATTTAGTTTACTGTTATAAGCCATTTACTGTTATAAGAATGAGAGAATGACAAAGGGGGGTAAAACAGTGTAAAGATGTTGGGGTAGTCATTATTAGGTTATATGTTCTAAACAAAGGCATTTGTACTTAGCTTAAGACTTGTGATGAGGCAGAATGTCAGATATGAGGAACTATCCTTGAGATAGAAGGGAAGGGATTCATATAGTTTGGGGCCTAGAATAGAGAAGGAGTGTTTTGTGCAGTGAAGTCATGTCTCAGGTGTTTGCAGAAGTGGGCCTGAGTGGTCTTGGCATCAAATAGTATTTGTGCATCAAATAGTATTTGCTGACAACTATCTGATTAGTTCAGACAAGGCTGGGGAGAGTAGGTTTCTTCCTTGAGAAGTTTGAACAACTGTGAGATGAGTAGAAGGTCAAATTTTTGCTGGATGAGCAGCCCCTTTTTTCTATAGTTTTACAGCGTCCTTCTTTCTAGAGGAAAGAAGCATAGAGCAGCAGATACAGTTAGCAATGGTTTGCAAGGTGGAGGCATTTCTTTTGGAAGCTGCTGCCAGTAGAAGGAGACCATATTTTAGTTGAGTCAGCAGAATATCTTTCCTGGGATAGTCTTAGTTGACCTAGACAGAAATGGGAAGAAGAGATATTATCAGCCAAGTATAAAATCAAGTTATTCTTTTTGCAAGTATAATCAAGATGGAGGTGGAAGGTAAGAAAGGTCCAGCCAGATTCCAAGGTATATGAAAGAACAATTGTTTATTTAGGTAGTCAGTGATTTGGAGAAAACTAGTATTTTACATAGTTTTTGAATGGCACGAAAGAACATTGCTTTAGTGTTGATGGGCTGTAGTTTACATATTTTCTTGTTAATCCAATGAATGAGTGTGGAAGTCTGCTTGCAATTATTGCTGAATTATAGAGACTCAGTTACTGGGGTGAGATAAGACCATGTCATCATCTTAAAGTAAAACAGGGAGGTGAGGTAGGTCATGAGGAAGCTTGTTGATGCAGCTTAACATGACATTTTTATATGTGTCTGGATTCTGCTGTTAATATCATTTTGGCGATAATTTAATGCAGTGAGCAATCAAATTTCCTGAATTTGTACACCAAAATGTAAAATCTCACAGGATCTTGTCAAGGTGTTGCTAGCTACTATGATTTTTGTAGTAACTGTAAGTCATCCCCCACCACTGAGAATAATAAACTGTTAAACTAATTAAAAATAATGTCAGAAACTATGGGAGTTTTCTTGCAATCAGTATGCTCATATTGCATCTAGGAGGTGCAAATTCAGTGGAGGTATTTCACCTTTGGGTTCATCAAAGTAAAGTTTTATCAAAGAATAGATCTGTACATGTTACATCACTTTTAAAAATGGTGGAACAGATACCTATTGGAAACTGTTTCATAACTAATTGGAATACAAAAGCATGATGGCTAGCTGTGTTTTAATTATATATTTTTGGTGTGTGGAATTAGAGATCAGTGTATGTAGCATAAAACAAATATAGAATGACTTTCTAGAGCAGGAATGTCAAACTCAATCACATAAGGGGCCGAAATAAAAACACATAGGCTAAGTTGCGGGCCACATTTTTTATTATTTTTTTATTAAGATATACCTATATATCTGCTAAGACTAGTAGAAGTAAAGATACTTCATCATCCTGAGAAACCATATCTCACGCCATCCTGGTGCATTAAATTCCATCAGCGTCATCACTGTGTGCCTTAGCAAGGTGCATTAATCATGTTCTGAAAATAACAAAAAGCACAAAACAAACTGTAAGTGTACTATAAGTAAAAAAGTTCAAAAACAGTTTTTTTTAATACGTTGAAATTTAGGTTTTGAAATTGCTCACCTATTTGTTTTCTAGCCAGATGTCTGAGACTGTTTTCCTCTGGTCAGTGAGTCAATGTCTGGTTTTATGTCTTATGCTGCGGCAACCCGCAAAACAGTGTGGAGGTTTTCATCGATGATGCGTGATCTGTGCATGTCTTGTTTAGATTCATTATTGAAAACATCTGCTCATACAGATAGGTGCTCCCAAACATGGACATAACACGGGCAGCATAAAGTCTTAGCTGTGGCATCAAGTCAGGGAGCAGTAGACAGTAAAAGTCCTCTATCTGGACATCCTGGAACTTTTCTCAAGCCACTATCAGCCTGAAGCTCTATCAACTCCACCTGAAGGTAATGGGGTGCACTGTTGATGTCGGCTGTGAAAGGATTGGCAAAGATGTCAAAGCCACAGTGCTGTGCCCTGAAGTCAGAGAAGCGTCGACCAAACTCATCAATTAATCAGCTCACTTTAATAGCCAACTGAGCACAAGGAAAAGCAGTGGATAAGGAGGCCGAGATACTCTTACAAACAGGAAAGTGGGCAAGATTGTCCTGTTCTAGTTGGGACTTCCATAAGAGAAGTTTATGCTGGAATGCTGTGATCATATCAGACATCTTTGTGATGACTTGTTTGTATCCCTGCAGCCTCTGATTCAGTTGGGCGAGATGCTCTGTTAAATCACACATAATAGCAAAATCACAAAGCCAGGTTGGATCTGATAGGTTAGGCAAGGGCTTTCCTTTACTTTGCATGTAAAGAGCGATTTGTTCCCTGAGCTCAAAAAATCATTTGAGGACTTTGCTCCTGCTAAGTCACCTTACTTCTGTGTGGTATGGCACGTCTCCATGCTCTGCTCCTACCTCCTGTAAAAATAGCTGTATCTAGCAATGATTCAGGCCATGTGCTCGTATAAAGTTTACTATTTTTGTGACTGTGGTTATTATATTATCCATTTCAAGAACTTTACCACACATAGCTTCTTGATGGATAATACAATGATAGGTAATCAGATGTGTGTGACAGTCATTATTTAGCATTTTCTCCTTCATTAGTCCAACCAAGCCTTTTTTTCCTCCACACATTGCAGGTGCACCATCAGTAGTTAGACCCACCAACTTTTCCCAGGGAAACTTAATATTATTTATGGACTTCTCCACTGCCTCAAAAATGTCCTTCCCTGTTGTTGTCCCATGAATTGCAGCTACACCCAAGAGTTCCTCCGTGAGAGAGAGGTCCATCTTAACTGCTCATATAAAGATGGACAACTGCACTGCATCAGTATTGTCTGTGCTTTCATCGACAGCTAATGAAAAAGCTAGATAACTACGTGCCTGTTCAGCCAGCTGTGTTGTTAGATTTCCTGCAAGATCTCGAACTCAATCTGCAATGGTATTTCTTGACAAACTGATGTTTTGGAAAGTCTGCATCTGGTCGGGGCACACCTGCTCACACACTTTTAGCATGCATTGCTTCAAAAAGGCACCCTCTGAAAAACTCCTGGAAGCTCGGGCAATTTCTTCAGCCACAATATAGCTAGCTTTCACTGCTGCATCATTTTTTGCTGTAGCTTTAGTAAACATGTTCTGCTGTGATTGCAGTTTGCCTTTTAATTCTTGGACAATGTTATGTCTTTCGTGAAGTGTATATTTAGCATACTTAGCTCCATGTTTGGTTTAAAAATGCTTACGTATATTGTACTCCTTCATCACTGACACTGCCTCATAACACAAAAAAAAAAACACAAAAGAAGTTTGTCATTTGTCTTCACGAAGTATAAACATATATTCGCTTTCTCATCTTTTATTAAATTGTCTCCCTTCTGCATCAACCTTTCTTTTGAACATTTTTATTTCCAGATTCACGGATGCTGGCCTTGGGTAGAGGTGCTCCGTCAGGGTTGATGCTTGCCACCACATTAGAATCTAATGTTACCATTTCAGCATCTTCAATCTATCTAAACTAGGTAAGAAGTGCACCACCCTGCATCAACTTTTCCCCTTGGACATTTGCTAGATCACAGATGTTGAGCTTAGGTAGTGGTGCTCCATGCAGGCACACAGGGATGGTGCTGACACAGCCAGCTGATGATCACTCTCCTCGCCACCACATGTTATGCACCATTCAGGCACACAGGGATGATGCTGACACAGCCGTCTGATGATCACTCTCTTCACCACCACATGTTATGCACCATTCAGGCAAACAGGGATGAAGCTGACACAGCGCTTCTTATAACAGCACAGTCTGCTAAAAGATGTGAGCTTCCAAATAAATACAGAAAAAATAAAAAACAACAAAAGAATACAACTCCTCTGCCATTCACTTCTTTTCAGCACTTGAGTAATTGTTGTATGACCCATTCAGGCACACAGGGATGACGGTGACACAGCTGGCTGGCTGTCCTCACCGCGGGCCACATAAAACATCCAGGTGGGAAATATTTGGCCCGCGGGCCTTGTGTTTGACACATGTGTTCTTGAGGAGCAGTGCTTATGGTTTAGTTTTCTGGAGAACATTGATAAGTAATAGAAATGACCAACATGACAGATAATTATATTTTGCAACCAAGGCTTCGGAAAGATTTTGCTTCAGCATATTAAAAATTAAGTTTTTCTGCATAACATCAGTGTCCACTAATGGGATACTAGAAAAGACCAGATTAATTAAATACAGAAGATGCAGTATGACCATAGAGTCTGCAGCATGAGAAAGTTACAAAGGATTACTGTTTTCATTTATAGCACCATAACAGAAAGGAGTGAAGATGTGAAATAGGTAATTGCTTGTAGATAGCCAATATAACTGCACTTTAATACCTACGGCTTTTACCTAATGTATACATTTTTACAGCTACGTGCCTTTTAAATATTCAGTTTCGCATATGCTTTCATTTCACCTCCGAAGTGGTATACTCCATTGAGAATATGTGTCTCATTAGGCAGACCATAGTCTGAGATTTGCACAGAAATGTTCAGGTTTTATGCTATCCAGAATTCCTCACTACATGGAGAGCAACACAAGAATACAATGTATGTTTCCTAACTTGGGTCTCTGCAGCCTCCTCTTATACACTGTTAGGTAAGAAACCCAAGACAGGCTTGTTGTGCTCTGGACCATTTACTTATACATTTGTCTGTGCCTTATGGGCGGTAGAAGTGTAACTCTGCATTAAAAAGGTTGATAGGTTGACAGTTTTGGCTATATGTTTGTCCGACATCATGATTCTATTAAATATTTTATGTCCCTACTAGTACCCAGAATGCATAAGTGACATCAAGACAGCTGGTCAGTGATGTTCAGTGGTGTGTATGGTACACAGACCTCTTAACTGTTCCTGATTTTCAGTGACATCCCTGATTTTGACTCAAATTTTAGCTCTGTCTCTCTTAATCCCTCCTAAAACTAGTGACTTTTGGAGGAAAGGTGGTGAATTACACTTAATGAATAATGACAATGATTAAGAATTATAGACTTCTTTTACTTCAGGAAATGTATATTAATTTATATGCTCTGATTCTGTCAATGTCTCATGTTAATAGCGCTAAAATTTTAAGTGTCCGTGATATTTTCTGAATTTGTCCCTGATTTTGTTGAAATTTGTCCCCTGATTGGTTGAGAGCTATGATGATGTATGACATTGGAAAGGAGTCCTGTTTGAAAACTAGAGGGGTCCAGAGTTTGCAATGAGCTAGTTGAGCTACAGTAAGTGTGGGCTTAACAAACTGTGGGATACAGGATGCTGAGCAGATGTAATTCTTATGCAGAAATCTCAGAGAATGTGTCACATGTGAGAATCTTAGCATGCCTATTCCTTTCTGGGTACGCTTTATTTTCCCAACACAGTTGTTCTACAATAGTCTGATAGATGCATCACAGGTGACCTTATTAGCATGGCTGTAGATATTAAACATGTAAAATCCTTTCCTGTCCCCATCAATGACCTTCTGGGTAGTATGTCCTGCCCATCGCCAGCAGAGCTATCATGCAGAGTTATGCCATTTGTTACCCTCTTACCATTGTTGTAATGATGTTACCCTCTTACCACTGTTGTAATGATCTTTCAGAAAAATGTCCATTCTTTTATCACTCAGTGACCTTCGGGAAAATGTTTTCTATCCATGTCACCATCATTTTTTTTTTTGCATTTGTTAGGTTGGGACACCTTATGACTACCTGTACCTCAGCCCCAGAAAATGTTTTCCTGTCCATCTCACTGGTACTTTAAATGGCATCATGTATTTCTAGTGTCTTTTATTTATGTATTTATTTTTATGTGTTTATTTATTTATTCATTCACTCATTCATCCTCTGTTTAATGTGTAGGAGGGATAAATGACCATTTTCAGCCACAGCCTGGACCTGTGATAATTATAACATCATGAAATACAAACTGTGACTGGCTGTGTAAAACTTATGCTTGCTGTTCAGCAGAGGTGCAATAAAATGTGAGATGTGGATATAAAATGAGTAAAACATGATTAAAAAAGATGTAGAACTTGTACAAACTCTGTAATTTTTTCCAGCAAATCTGGCATAATGATATGTGTAAGAAATATATAGCAGTTTCTGCCTATAAAATGTATTAGACCCTTGCAATGATTTCTCAAATACATGTTGTGAAGTTCTATTTTTTTCCAAACTTGACAATTCATTTCAAAAGCTAGTGCAATAAATGAGCTATACTTCATATTGCATTTTGTGACTGTGCATATAGGAAGCTTACATCTGAAACTTAAACCATACAGAAAATTCAGAACCTGGGATTCTTTCAAATTTAAAACATGTTAGCAGCAGTTAGTCCCTGCTTCCTGGAGAGTGCAGTTAAGTGCCTTTTTTCCCTGGATTGGCAGTTCATGTTTACAGTTCATTATCAATGAAACTTCTTTAGCTATTTAATGTTCCTTAAAGTCAGAAGTACATCGTTTTCAGCAAATCATTAACTAATCATAGTAGTAGGTCAAAACACATGATTAGTTAATGATTTGGTGATGATGATGATGATGATTACAGCTTCATAAGTGCCACCTGTTTATAGGCCTTTATTTATATGTCCTTGTGAAGACATATACCTGCTTGTACATTTACCATTAAAAATGAAATGCTTAATTTTATTTATTTCAAGTAATGTTATTATCCAATTTCAAAAGCTTGTGGCTGGTGGTTTATTTGTGAGTTTAAAGTACATTCTTAGAATTGTTTACTTAATAACTGTTGGCATCAGCCTTTTAATGAGTAAATGTCTTATGTGTAGAAAATTACTGCAATCTTCTTTTGCTAAAGTTGTCTAGCTAGAAGCAGTGTTTTACCATAAAGAGAAAAATAAAGATACTCATACTAGAAAGGCATCATTAGCCCCTCCTGTGAAACACTATCCCCTGGATTCAAAAACCCCCATGCAGGAATAGTGCTATTCCTGCATGGAATGGTTTGTGTCAGTGTAGCCACAGCAGCGTGCCTTGCATATTCATGAAGGCAGGCTGCTGTTTAAGCTACACGGACATGAACCATGAACGAGTGCAGGGGGTGTGTTCAAGTAGTGCACAGACATTAAACACATTCCCTGCACTCAGAAAGTGCCATACGGCACCTTCTAATCATGGTCTGGCATAATATTAGAGAATTTCTCTGATATTATGTCAGTATTTCAGTGTCCCTGGACACTGAAATTAAATAAATGATAATTTCCATGTTCATGGACACTGAAATACTTACGGCAGCAGGAAAGCAATGCAGGGAGTGTGTGACACACCACTTGCATTGTAAAAGTGCCGTATGACACCTCACAACCTGCTAAAGCAAGAAATGTGTACAAAGGCACAAATAATGGGGGATAAAGTCCTGAAAAGGACGCATCATACATATTATCCTCACAAACTTAGAAAGTTGATAGAAAACAGGTCATGCGTTAGCATGAATTTCCGAAGGATAGAAGTCTGAAAGTCAAATGTATGCCAGTATTCTCTGACAGCAGTCCATGTGGACAAAGGCACAAATAATGGGGGGACAAAACACTAAAAATAGGGACACCACTTAAATATTGCCTTCACACACTTAGAAAAGTGGATAGAACATAGGATATGCATTAGCATGAATTTCTAAAGGACAGAAGCCTGAAAGTCAAATATATGCCATTATTTCATGACTGCAGTCCTCAATGACTTGTCACAAAACCACAATACTCACTATATAACATAATAATAAAACAATAATATAATAAATATATATATTTTACATCCTAAGTAATGTTTAAGCATAGCTAAGTGGGTGTGTGTGTTAAGGGTCTCCCCTTAGCATTGCTTAAACATCCCAAGGGAGATAAATAAAAATATACAGCTGAGGTTGCTTAGCTGAGATAGTGTAGGGGTTAGAGTCCCTGCTTTACATGCAGGCATTCATGGTTTGAGTACCAAAACAGACAAGCTATTTTTATAAATTATTTTTCTACACTTAAATTATGTAGTAACTGCTTTTTGTCAAACAGGGAACTGTAACTGGTATAAACTGGAAGTGTGAGTGCATATACCATGTGAAATCACCCATGTATACACAAGTGTCCCATACAGGTATAGTCACACCCCTTGCTAATGTAATGAAAGGGATGTCATGTAAAGTAAATCATATACACCTACTAAATGAAGCCATCATCCTGTTATTTTTTTTAAATGAAAAGTAAGCAATGGTCAGCAATGCCCAGCTATGCCTACTAGGTTTAAGCATCGCTTACCCATGATTTCTAAGCAGCAGGTAGCTCAGCTAAGCGGATTTGCCCACTGTTAGGCAGTGCTCATCAATTAACCCTTTAAGACTGTTCAACCCTGATTAGTGGGTTTGGGCATTGCTAAGCTGTGCTCAGCATTTTTTAAATGATCCAATGACGGCAAAGGGCAGGAATATCACCTTATTTAAACCATGCAGGTGGGAATACTGCCATAACCTGTTTAGTTTGATCTCTGCAGGAACATATCTGGAGTTGGAGAGGGAGCGTGCTTTTGAGTGCAGCACTGGAGCATTCAGGAGTCCAGGGTCATGGCTGGACTTCTTGTCAAAAATCATGATGAGAGACTGCTGCAGGGCCAGTACCAGGGCTCACAATACAAAACAGAGGCCTGGGACCATCTCGCACATGATCTCACCAGTGCTACTGGCATTCCCCGGATTGGTGAGCAGGTATAGCACCACTATGCTGACCTAAAGCGGAGGAGGGGGACACTCTTGGCCCAGTGGATCCAAGATGCACAGGCACAGAATGGTCCAGTAGTGAGTAAGTATCACTATCAATTAAGTTGTAGCAAATACTAGTCTCAGAACTGTAATAGACAGGTATCCATAATGTTTGTTTCTCTCCTCTACAGCTGCAGCAGAGAGGGCTGTGAACATGGAAGCCCATGGTGACAGACTGATGAGGCTGCGCTGACAGGCTGGTGAGTACAAATCTATTTTGTAATATATTTTTCAAATAACTAAGAAGGAGTGCATTGCTCACTGCTAGTAGGTATACTGTTACTGTGTGAACTGAATAAATAAAAAAGTTTGACAGAGTAATATTGATGTGCAATAAAACTAACTAAAACAAACTGTTGTGTTTATTCTGGTATGTTGTTGTAGACATTTAGAATGCATACAGATTCTTCACAGCAAATGTGGCTGTCACAGAATACATTAACTGAGCATCTTCTGTAAACCTGCTGTAAGAAAACCATAGATGGTGGAGCTGTAAAACCAGATATAACTGAAATGTGAAATATATACTGCACTAAGCTGTGAACCCTGAATAGTAATCTGTAAAGGTTTAAACTGTGTTCCATCCAGCATTGCCTTGTGTTAACCTTTGCTTTCCAGATTGTAGTAATCCAAAGGATGGATACACAGTACATTAACTATCTGTCATGCATGCATCACAGGATTACAAGTTCAGGCTGTGCAACCAAGAGACTATTAGAAAGAAAACAGTGAAACTAGAAATAGCAATTCCCCCAGTAACTCAGTGTGATGAGAAATAGCTTAGTTGTTAGTTTTGCACACCCAGACATGGTTCAAATCCAGGAAGTGCTACTAAGATGTGTGCAAATCTAGTCATGTACCCAGAGGTGTCACAGTTTGCCCCATACAATTCCAGGCTGACAGTTTAATAGGTATGCTTGTGCTATAGAAGCTATGTGCCATAGGCAGATGTAAAGTGAGGGCAGACCCATAGAGTATTGAGCAGTACTTTTGTGGAAAATAGAAGCATAAACAGTTGTTAATGGACTTTTTTATCTTTCCCCCCACCCCTCATCTGGATCCATACTAAAATGCATATACTATGGGTATGTTTTACACCAAACCTAATGTTGTGACTTGTGGTATATTATTGTTCATACATCTGATTGTTTGCATGTTAACATATCTTGTTCAACTACCATTGTTGGTGGCCTGTTGCCATCAATATTAATGGAATACTGTTATGATGCACACTGTTGTTCCATTTATGTATGTGTTCATTTTTCTATGAAACTGTTTCAAATCTGTTTTATGGGGTTAATTGGAACACCCATGCATGCGATATAACTAATCTGGAAATGTGTTGTTCATGACTAACCAAAATATTCCTTAAAACTTCAACACCATAGTATGTTTGGTAAGGCAGATCCCAGCAGATCCACCTGTCCTACCTCATCTGGCCATGGCACCAGGCCTCAGCACATCTGGGACCCAACCTGGACCTTCCTTATCCACTGGTCTTGCACCACATTGAGTGGAACCGCCTCAAGGGACTGGGCCCATTCCCCCCCCGGGACCTGGCCCGGACAAGAACGAATCACCCGCAGACAGGTCTGGGGTTTGGTGAGCAGCACGATCTGATCAGAGTTGGGTGGGCAGCTGCATCAGATTGAGGGCCACTTGGCACACATTGAGGGGCAGACTGCCCCTCCTGTCCAGCCCCCCAGCACAGCCACCTTCGGGGCCATGAAGGAGCAGTGGTGACTGCTCATGGGTGGGGACCTCAGTCCCACTGTATCCATTTGGGGGCTTTGGGCTTTGGATTCCCAAACACCCTCCCTGTCAAAGGTATTTACCCCCTCATGTGTCATATCACCCCTGTTTGCTGTCTTGTCTGTTTGCAAATGCAACCTATCCCACCCAACCTACCTCCCCAAACATACCTACAGCCCTTCCCCAACATCCCATTCTCACCTAAAAAAAAGGGGCAACTGTCCCACAAAAAAACATTGCCCCATACATAGCTCTACCTTTTGCCCCTATGTACAGTGAAACTAATCACTCAACCCACTGATTACTCTGCAAATGTCTGTCACCAACACCCCTCCCTGTGAGGTGTGAGGCTGTAAATTCTAAATTCTATGCATGTAATGCACATCTGTTGCTGCCAAAGAAATGTAAAGTTATCATCCTTTCCTACACCCATCCTGCACATCCCTAGCTGCTTTTCATAATGTTTTACCCTCTGCTTGCCCCCATTTCACCACTTTCCTATCACCCTTTTTTCTTGTCTTTAAAGAAAATTAGCGTGGGCATAAGTGGGAGTAACCTATGCTAAGTGAAGCTAAGGGAGTTTATTTAACCATCTCTTAGCAACACTTAGCACAGCATAAACCCACTTACAATGGCTTAAAAGTACCTTAATCACTTTGTCCCCATCAGCCCTTGTTCTGCCTGGCAACAAAATAATCAGTCCTGCCAAGTCTTGAATCCAGGATGCCATGCACTACAATCAAGGCAAAGTACACTACACAATCGGATCTGTAGGAATAGGTAATAATTTTACAAACATATCATTCATTCTGGTCATTTAACATTAATGAAGAAAAATAACCATTTCTTAGTCTGAAACCCATGATCCCGAGCACAACCATCACAGCACCATACTTCCACACCATCTGAGCTGTAGGAGTTTATAATGTTTTCACAAACATATCATGCAACACAGTCATTCAACATATATATACATACCAATATATGTATATATGTATATATATATATATATATATATATATATATATATATATATATATATATATATATATAAATACAGAAAGAGAGCGAGATAAATATATAGCTAGACCTTTATATATTTATTTTTTTTGTCATACAGAGATATTTAGACAGATAACCAACCTCTTACTGCAACATATCTGCAAAAAGCCTGACAAACAGGGGGGATAAAGGGCAAACAATAGTGAGATTTTTGAAATACGGCTGCCATATGCATATAAGTCTTCTAGTGTGGCAAAGTGTGCTTTTACATACAATGCCAGACAGATTCCAGATCTAAAACACAAATGAATGTCAAAATGTCCTGATGACAATGCTCACATCCTCCCAGTGATTTCTCAGAAACCCACAACTGCTGTGGCCAACAGACAAAACATATGAGCCACATATCAGGACAGTGTCTAGACATCTGGACAGTGGATCGGCATGACCACAGTCATGTAACAGAATGGAAAAACCCATGACAGCCACCAACCATATCAACTGACACCATCTTCACCACAGTAAGACCAACTTGACATTAACCCAAATCAGCTCTGGCCAATTAACTATGTATATCCAAATATATCATGCACTACAGGGATGGAACCATAGGGAAAAGCAGATAGTGGTGCATAAATGTCAACCCACAACCATTTGCACCACAGTCACAACAACATACCAGTACCCCAAATGAACTCTAGTGTAGAACGACTGAATGAACATATGTTGATTCCCATTCACACAAAACACTGACAGATACTGGTCCAGCTCGCATTGTACTGGGAATCCTGAGGTGTTACAGGACCCGTCTCAGTCTGCCCCAACAAACATGCACACCTGATAGATCACCAGCAGCCATAGCAGCACGCACAGTCAGATAGAAAAATGGTCTGTGACACTCACATCTGCTACTGTCCCTACCCAGCCAAACAAACACCTATACATAACACTGCTACACAATCTTGGCAGTTGTTTCACAATGGCCAGAAATACATAACTCTCATATGTACAGATTTGCACAAAATGCCCAGGGTGTGAGACCATGTTCATGGCCATTGCCACATACCACTTCCAGGAGTCTGATAAGTCAATGGGATGAAAACTTGAGTGCAGTCAATAAATAATGATATCACATACCCCTGAACCTCTTACTGCAAAACATCTCGACAAATCATGATGTACTTGGGGGACAGAGGGATGAAAATAGTGACATCTCTCACATAATGGTGTTACAAACTGAAACAGTTGACAGTGTCATGGGCTTTGTTGTAACATAACATCCCTGAAGGATATGATGTCTGAGACACCAGTGGATGTCAACAGTTACTCTGACCACAATCCTCATAGTATCCCACTGCTTCCACAACAACAGATGTCTGAGAAACTGACCAAACATAACAGGTGAACTCCTGGGCAGTGTGTGGACATCAGGACAGTTTACAGGTATGTCAGAGACATATCACTGTCAGACGTCAAGTCACACAGAAATGCATGTCTAGATGAACTGTGTTAAATTAGCAACCCTCTATGTGTATAACAGCACTACTGATTTACAACCTTTACCAAATTCTGAAGCTTTGTTCCCCATGTTACTGGGCTCTCTCCACATGTCCTCTCCTCAGAGGTATTCCCACCTACTGTCTGTGAAGCTGAAGCCCCTACAGCTCCATAATGTCCTACATACAGGGAAGGAAAAGGGGCAAGGCACACATGAAGGCTGTAATTATAGCACTGTGTTGCTATGGCATTGGCAAATGGAAAGAAAACACAGCTGCTCTGGGTGAAAGTAGCAAGTGGGAGACATCAATTTGTGTACAGGACATCACCTGTTCATGAGCAGTACCTACAAAAGGCAAGCTGCTACATATGCAACACAGGTCTCAACCAATCTACACAAAGACTGTGACTACACAAACCTAACCATTTGCATTGTTGTGAGGGAAGTCCTGAGTACTATAACAGGTACGTCAATCATGTAAGCATGTAATGGAATGCAGAAGGGGGAATGCAATCATGTCAAATGGGACATTAAACACTAGGCCACAACAAGACCTGCTGGACTGATATGCTGCTGTCCAGCAGCTATGGCCATTACTGCTTGCCTTGCCTGCATTGACATGGAGAACATCTCTGGCCCCAGAGTCACCCCAGCAAAGGTCAGCTCATGTATGACTACTACTGGGGTCTCTGTTGTCCAATACTGAGTGTGTCACTGGTAAGCCAGCTACCTGGGATGTTGTAATTACTCATATGTCACCTGTGAATGCTATTCTGATACATATGCTTGTCTTACAAATGTAAGAGATGTACATAGGGTATGTGAATACTACACGACAGGTGCAGATATGTGTGTTGAACTGTATGTAATATGCTGAGCCTATACCTGACAACTCTCCAGAGTATTGCAGACTGACCAGATGTCTGCCTCATATTTGTAGTCAATGCCTCAGATGGTTGAGTATTCGCAACACATTAAAGACTGAAGTCATAACAAATTAACAAACGTATCATTGTCAGATGTCAAATTCTGCAGATTACACGTGTGAATGTGACACTGTCTTTGCTGGCAACTTAGTGTGTTTCAGCTATGCTCATAAAGTGACACTGTTTACTGGCCTTTGCCCACTAGTGATGTGTGTCTTTGTGCAGGTGTCTTGCTCTAACAAGATCTAGGTGTCTTACCCTGACACCCATGTCAATGCAAGCGTACCTTGTCCTTTAGGATGCTGACATTTGTGTAGTCACTGACACCTGCTTGAGAGCACACCAACCTTGCCAGGTCACTCATCCCATCATACGTGTAGACCCCAAATGGAGGCCTGCAAAGCCACAGGAGGTAGAGTGTTGAACATTAGCATACATATAAACACCTCCAGGCTGGACAAATAGTATGTCTCATGGGTGACATCCTGAGTGCAGTTAACAGATTACAAAACACCTACTCAATTCATAGCTAGCTATAGGCCTCCAAACATGACTATGGACACCCACCACACCTATTGGGACCTGCTGGAATCTGTCAGGATTCAATAGTCTACCCTGATCTTGGGTGACGTCAAATAGCCAACCATAGTGTAACTGACCTATGCCAATGAAACATGAATGCATATAGATTCCTTGGCTTTGTCAATGGCAATGCAGTGAATCAGCTGGCCAATCCTCCTAAGGCAGGTGAGAATTCATGTATCTGGTCCTAACCAACATGAGTAGCCACTGTAACACTCATACAGTACCATCATCTTTGGTAGGATCTGACCACATAGCCATCACTGTTCAGGTCACCATTTCCCCTGCTCCCTCCTTAAAGAGTCAAACAGAATGAACTGTACACAAATTACTATAAATCCCCTCAGAGTAGGTAGAAGTAGCTGTACAGCCAACATCCCACTTGTTGGAACTAGCAGCAGTGTCCAGGCCCCCACCACAATACTATGTGGGCACCCACACAGCTGTATGGACTCAGCAGTACCTGACTGGACAGCATCATCCCCCTCAAGATAGGGTAAATGCCTGTGGTGGATGGCAGCAATACACAAATACCATAATAGGTGGAAATAATTGCTGAATGGGCCAAAAAGGAACAGATGGCTCATTGGAAGCAATGTCACCTTGGTCTGTAGAGCAAATAATGGCACATGTGATGTACCCTAAGGCTGTTTTAGAGTGCAAATCGGACACATCTACCAAGGCAAATCACTAGGCATTCTACACATGTGTCTGCAATTCCAGAGGCAACATACAAATCTGCCCTGTAGTGGTGGTCAATAACACCACATGCACATATGGCATAGATATAGGCAACCAGCTGCAGACAGGTGAAATATAAACACCATCCGCCACCCCCCCCCCCAGTGGTACACATGTGCATGTACAGCACCTGCCCCCCTTCCCTCATCATCAGGAAGCAGGTCCATAATGACCTCTCAAAGGCAACACACAGAGGTCTCCATAGTCATGATACCATCCCTGGCTGCATCCCATATGAACACAGGCATGAGCTATCAGATCCATTCTACACTGTAGTCAACCACAGCCTGAGTACTGGTGCCATCCCACCTTCACAGAGGGCAGCCACTGTTGTGCCTATACACAAAGGTGGAGCATTCCACCAACCCAGCCAATATGATGCACATCAGCCTAAGTAGCCTGCTCTGCAAGGGGATGGGAGGTGATATAGAGGACATTATGAACAGGGATATCAGCAACATCAAAATGGTTGGGCACACACACCATGGTATTGTCAAAAGGAGCTCAGGCCTGTGAAACCCGATTGACCTCTCTGCAGTGGTCAACAAACACAGGGATGAGGGGAGATGGTGAACAATGCCTACCTTCACCTAGCCCAATCCTCTCACATGAATCCCCAGGTGGACAGGATACATAAGCCTGCACAGCTAGGCATCAAACTGTAGGTTACCAGATGGTTAGCTAACTGGCCCAATGATAGTAGTCACTCAATCAAAGTAGTGGAACCCACCTCTAATAGTACATTCATCTTTGGTATGTGAGGTACAGGGCAATAACCCTGTCAGGGCTGTGAAGGTGCAGTTGTGACTGGCCGCAGGTGGGGTGTCAGTCCCACTGTATCCATATGGGGGCTCATGGGCCTCTGATTCCCGAACACCCTCCCCGTCCAAGGTGTTTACCCCACACATGTTTCATACATCGCCCTTGTCTGCTGTCCTGTGTGTCTTGTCTGTCTCCCTACCCAACCTACCTCCTCAGACATACCAACAATCCTTCCCCAACATCACACTCTCTCCTTATTGAAGACAAAAAGGGCATCTGTCCCCCAAAATATTATTGACCCATACAAAGCTGTCCATTTTGCACAAGTGTCCACTGGACACATGTAATCTGGTCCATTTGTCTTGACAATACATTTCTGTTGTCCTCACCCCTCTTGCTGTGATTTGAGTGTCCAAATTCACCTCTAAATTCCATGCAAATGCACAGTTGCTGCTGTCTAAGAAATGGACAGTTATGGACCATCCCTACAACCATTTTACACATCCCTAGCTACCTGTCATATTGTTTTTCCCTCTGCATGCTCCTTTCTCACCACTTTCCTATACCCCCTTTTTCTTTTCTTTTAACTCATTCACTCCAGAGCAGCGCAGAAAAAGCTGCCTGCGTAATTCCACCATAGGAACAACAGTGCAGCCTGAGCTCATTTTCAGAAAATCCATTTCTAATACCATACAGAAAACAAATGTTCATAACTCTTTAACTATAACAGCTAGACTAAAAATGTAAACGCAAAAGTTGTTCAGCAGACACTGACCTTTCCAACAGTGTAAATGGTGATAGTGCATATCAAACTCATTATTAAATATTTGGCAAGGAATGCTGATATTGTGCATATTTTTTACCTTTTTGGAAAAGCAAAACACAATATCTTGGTCAATGTACCATGTAGACCCATACAATTTATATTTAATTTGTTTGCATGACTGTTAGTTTTAAAATGATACCGTAACCATTACTGTGTGATGCTCCTTTATGGAGATATTCACAGAAATATGATTAATATAATATTTGTCATAATTGATAAATAAATAAAGCATAATATCTCATCACCTGTAAAAGACAGAGGGTACATATGAGTGTAGAAGTTGTGCATCTAAATGGCAGCTTCAAAATGATGTATCATGTGTGTCATCACCATGCTCCCTTGCAAAGATATGAACATAATAATGAGAAGTATTGGAAATGTATAATTTTCATAATCCTACAAGACTAAACAAACTGTGATATTTGTACATGTGTACACTGCATAGACATAGTTATTTTACCATGTTGTAAGGAGTAACACTGTCTTCAAAATGAGCTATTACTTGGCACACTGGCACGCTCCCTTGCAAAGATATTTACCAGAATATGTAAAAAATCATAATTTCCGTAACCTAAGTCTGAAACAAACTTTGATATCTGTACATGTGTACAACATAGAAGCACAGTTCTTTTACTATGTTGGAACAATGAATACTGCCTTCAAAATGAGGCATTACTTAGCACATTCAGATGCTCCCTCATCATAATTTCCACAACCAGAGTCCTAAAAAAAATTATCTGTACATGTGTACAGTATTTATACCCAGTTGTTTTACCATGTAGACACATATGATTGCAAATATACACATTCTTCATGTAGCCAACATACTGCTGAATGGGTACATGTAAATAGAAACAGCAAGGTAAGGACCGCCACTCCACTAATGTATGCAGGACAGACATGGGACTGCAGTGGCAGGCAAGGCCATCTGACCTGTCTGATAGCTGTGCTGGCTACCCACTCAGATAGCTGATACCACTACAGTCTCACAACCTCCTTCAGTGTCAGCAGTCTGCCTTACCTATGCCTTTTCTCTTTACATATATCCATTCAGCAATGGACCTAAGGGATCAAGTTCTGTATTACTAAGCCCTTCCTCTCATCTAAACTCTACACATGCCTGATAAAAGCAGAATAAAAAAAGAAGTATTGCAGGATGGTTACTGACATATTAGATTGTACATGGTAGCACTCTCCTGAAACAGTTCTTTCTCAGCATCTTCACCAGCTCCTTACCACAGTTATTTGGCAAACTCACAAAAATATATTGTACACAATACATTTCATAATAGAGTTTTCCTTACCATACTGGTCCTACTTGGTCATGGGTGTTTTCCATTCTTCTCCCAAGCTGCATGTTACCAATCCTACATAGCTCTCCTCACACCATTGTTCATAGGTTCCATAGGTTGGTACTAGGCTATCAGCCCTAGGGCCTATACAAGCCTAGCCATCACAATTCCCTGGCTATTTCTTCCCACACTATTTACTTCCCTGGACCCCTGTCTAGCAGGGCGACTGACGTGATCCCTGGGGTGAATTTCCTTTCTCCCATCCAATCATCAAGGTTCCTTTTGAAGAGGGCCAAAGAGGCACTCTGCTTGACATGTATGGGCAATCTGTTCCAGAGTCTGGGGAGTCTCTGGGTTAGGAACCTATCCCTCCAACATGTTTTGTTTATTGTGATGACAAGGTTTAGATCCCTGGAGCATGTGGCTCTGAGGGATTGGGATTTCTTTAACTGTGGAGGTTAGTCAAGAACAACACAATGCCCTCCTCAGTTAAGTGAACGCCATCCATTCTGAACAGGTGAACATCTTCTGCAGTGATGCTGTCATGACAGAATATAGATCCACTGACCCTATGCATCAAGCCATGCATGAACCCATTCTGTAAATGTCTGGCCTTGTGCACTGCCTGTTGACTGTTTACTGTTTTCCATATCTGTCGAGGAATTATGTCAGACCACACAAAATGACACTGTGGCCACCACAACGGTAGGTGTTCAAAAATTGCTCTGATTTGAAACCGTAGGCTTCCGAGTGGTTGACTGATGACATCATTCCCTCCGATATGCAGCACAAGAATGTCGGGCTCTGGGCAAATGGAACACTTCTCTTCCAACAACTGCAGTACTCCGCTCCAATGCATACCACTTCTTGCTATCCAGTATACCTTCACAGTGGATGTAAGGAAGCTCAAGTTGTACTGGTTTTCAGTTTTGGAGGCATGGCTTGTAGCCCAGTGTATGTAGGAATGGCCACATACCCACACTCTCACTTGTCATTCTCCTGGTCATGAAGCCATGTCAGTGTCAGAAGGTGGACAAACCTGCACAGGAAAGAAAATGCAAACAGATTACTACTGATGTTTGACAGATGTATTGGAAGACTACATATATATGTATATCATATGCATTACCTGGTTAGCCCATCCAAATCTTCCATTTTAGCCACAGGGGCAGTATTCTTTGCATTAGGTACACAAGTGGTGATGACACTGCGGAGGTACATACCTACCACACACACACACACACACACACACACACACACACACACACACACACACACACACACACACACACACACACACACACACACACACACACACACACACACACACACACACACACACACACACACACACACACACACACACACACAGGTTTTGCATTAGCATGTTCTAATGCATGTTAGGGTGGAGTGAAGAGGCATTCACTATCATTCAGTAGAAATACTTTATCATTACAATTCAACACTTGGATGTTACTGAGCCCTTCTTCCTACCACCTAATTTCCACCCATGACTGACAAAGTGTGAAAACATGCCCAACTACTGAGTATAAGCAGAAGTATAGTAAAACAAGCAGAAATGTCAAACTTATCTGGTTCATCCATGTAAGAATTAGTCACAAAACTAATAAATCCATTTATCGCATCTGACCATCACTCTGGTTACAATAAGACCCATCAGTTTTCCTCAATGCGGTATGTGCATATTGTTAACAGATAAATTATTCTTGAAAGCTGAATACATAAACAAAAAAATATAATAACCATCACTGAAACCTGAGCTATAGATAACCTATACTTGTTTCACCGTATCTGTATTATGATCTTCAGCAGTCTGACCATGTATGCACAAGCACTTCCCTGGTACACAAATTAATTATTTCCTCTATCAACATCTTCATTACTACATGTTATACATGTCCCTAAATGAAACATGCACCCAAATGACCCCTTCAGGAAAATGTTGAGATATGCACAATAACCAAAATTATATATATATATATATATATATATATATATATATATATATATATATATACGCGTGACCAATGTATATATGTGCAAGTACATTATGTACATACATATGTATCCATACACACACACACACACATATGTATATGTATACGTATATATAAATATATATATATATATATATATATATATATATATATATATATATATATATATCAAGAAAAAAATCAGGGGTTTAGGAGGGTAGTCAGTTGATGAAGAATGAAGGGAGTTGCTTGCAATGACTCCAAGCAGAGAAAAAAACACAACATGGCTTGTGCATTCATCAAAGTGATAACGACTTCTACTTATGTGAATAACAATGACAGCAGTGGAGACTTTTCCCAGAAAGTAATAATGACTACACATATTGCTAATGTGATAACGACCTTCCTTTCATTACTGCAAAGGTATGCATGCTGAGACACAGGTGATAATTGTTGCATATAACCTGTTGAGTAGGCATTCATTATATTACCTTGTGCAGCTGTTATGTAACAGAGACTCAGTATCATCAGTAAGGAGAAGACCTGAGTAATACAGTCAAACAGTATAATACTTAAATATTACTGAGCCCTTCCTCCCACCTAAATTCCACACATGACTGACAAAGCCAGGAGAAATGCACAAAAAATATGGTAGCTTCATGCTGTCAGTAGTCACCTAGTGATGACCTTTATCTCACTCAGGCAGTATAATCACAAATAGAATAATACAAGCATAAGTGATGTAACCCAATGCAATTTGCAGACTGACTTTCTATATGTCCCCAGTAACCCTTCCAGTTATTTGCATTCTGTATGCATGGGCACCAAAATTACACAAATTGGCCCAGCAGTCACTTCAGCAGTGAGACCATGTATGCACAAGCACTTCTCTGATACACAATGAATTATTTCCCCAAGCAGCATCCTCATAATTATGTCCAGGTATACATGCACCGAAAATGAAAAGTTTTCACAAACAAGCCTACAGTAACATTTCCTAGTATGTGCAACCACCAGCATGAACACTTCACCCAAGCAACCCCTTCAGTAGAATGTTGAGGTATGCGCAATGTCCAAAATTAAACGCTTCCCCAAATTACATGTCTGTAAGATTTGCTAGTAGTAAACCACCAAAAAGAAGCATTCACCTACGCGAGCCCTTCAATATAATGTATGCACAGGTACCAGAATGAAAGATTTCCCCGAAACTACCATTCAGTAATATTTCCTGGTATGTACAAGCACCAAATTGAAAAATCGGAAACGAACACCGAATGTGCAGGTGGGAAATTGCATCACATTATCTGTTGAGCAGACATGCATCATATTCCTTGTACAGGTGTAATATAAGACAGAGTCATTACCATCTGTTAGGGCAAAGACTAGAGTAATTAAATCAAAGTAGTACAGCAGTCATATCATACTGAGCATTGGCTATACCATGGAACACAGTAAAGACAGTCAAACAGTGGAGAGGCTATGGGACAACAGTGATGTTGCAATGAACTGGACGTCCCTCCAAAATTAATGAAAAGACAAGACGAACACTGGCCATGGAGGCTGCCAAGAGACCTACAACAACATTGAAGGAGCTGCAGGACTTTCTGGCAAGTACTCAAAAACCCAATCCACTTTGCACTCACCACCCCCCCCCCCTTGACAGGCACGCTCATCTGACCCTGTCAGCTACGTCAGCCATCTGAGAAGCTAGTGAACAATATGTCTCTTAACAAAATTATGAGTTTTCCCAATATGCAGCCTATCAGTATGTAATTATATCAAGTAACCCAAACAGCCAAATACACAAGTACTTGCTGCTATTCTTGCTACATTCAATTCTCCAGGCTATAATTCACGTAACCCCTTTCTAAAACCCCACCTTGCACTAAAATATATGCCAGCATTTTGAAAGGCACAAACCCCAATACAATAATGTCACAAATCAAAAAATGATGACACTGTATTTCAGCAAACTGTATTCTGTAATCCAATTTTAATTTTTTTTCTGTAAAATTAAGCTACATATACATAAAGAGTACAAACGTGTAACAAGCAGAAAGTCACTCATCAAATTTTCTTGTGAAATACAAGGACTTGCAACCTCTTATATCATTTAACTTGTTTTGCAGAAACTCAAAGAGCATTACTTTGGAAACAGCATTATAACTTAGGGTACAAATGATGTTCTCCACTGCTTCTTCCAAATGTTTGCATTCAACCTATACTCTGCTGTAGGCACCCTCAATACAGAGGCTGAACAAGGATCCATGCTAAACCCCTTTTTCTTACATTTTGTTAAAATTTACACTAAGATTTTCAGTGCTAAATCTCACTTTATGTGCAGAGGATATATTAATCCTACAAACTAACAAATCACATGCAGGTCTATGAGAATATCTACAGACAAGTTTCAAAACTTTGTTAATGGTCAGTTAGCAACAAGCTAAGGCTAAACCCAGCAAAAATGAAATGTAATGTTATTTGACTTACCTCAAACGTACCTGATATACTTAATATTTTACTGAGTGACCCAGAAGGCACTGAATACAAATTAGATTCACTTTCACTCACACCCCATACAGACTATATTACAAACAAGGCACTTAACATAGTTTAAACCCTTGCTAAATTTCGAATCTACTTTTTTCTGCAGCCAGGAAAGATACTGACAAGAATGTTTTCCTACTTAAATGTGAATATGGCTTGCCTTTACTTTTATACTTTCACTATACTCTACCTACAATACATGTAAAATACAGACTGCTGAAAAGAAGTACTTCAGATCTGTCTTATCGGCTGACTTCTGCATACACACCACTGCAACCTTAAGAGTCCCATTGGCTGCCTGTTAATGACAGCATTATTTCTGTTCATCTGTTTGTTTTTAAGATCTTAGAATTGGGATACTGCCCACCATTATGGTCAAAACTGCAATTAGGGAGCACACATTTTTATGTTTTATTTTATTTTACTTATTCGACATTTGTTTACCAGCTGGAGGCACAGTCCACGATCTAAACCAGAACAAACATTCCTTACCGACACAACCAAGGATTGTACAACTAAGAATGCAGCTTGTAACAGGCACCAACCAAAAGCAACTAAAAACAGCACTAACGATCACTAATGATTGTGTTTATAAAAGGAATAATTTTAGGTTTTAACATTTTAACTGTGAATAATCATAGGTTCATAGGTTCATAGGTTGGTACTAGGCTATCGGCCCTAGGGCCTATACAAGTCTAGCCATAACAATTCCCTGGCTATTTCTTCCCACACTGTTTACTTCACTGGACCCCTGTCTAGCAATCAGTTTCATCTATGGATGTCTGAGTGCTGACAATACGTCGAAACTACAAAACAGAAATGTCTGGTTCCAGAGAGACCATATTGCCCTCTGGTTCACATTTAACATTTTATGTTATTCTTATTTATTTTTTGTTTTCTGGTTTATTAACCAAGTAGACAGATTGATTCAACTGGCTCTTTTAAGTCAAGCACTGGTGAACAGGCAAATGTATAAATGCAGCCATAGGGTAACAAAATCGATCTTCTGCTACAAACTACAATTCAAAATGTGATGGCTCTCTTGATAACTACATTTATGGCAAGGAAGGAAAAAAGTATTTAAGAATCTATAAATCAGAATTGCATAGCTACCTCTGCCTGTAATTGTGTGTATGTTCTTTTTTTTTATTTACATACTCATGCCAGTAGAATGTTGTCTTATCTCCTATTAAGATTATGCACTTCCATTTCCTTTCCGTGAAATGTTCGCTGAGAGCAGTTCACAGGTAGTGTGTGCAATCATTCTTGCTTCCTGATGTGGTGGTGAAGCTTAATTTGAAAGTTTGATCTCAGAATACAGTGCATAATTAAAACTTTAATTTCAAATTGAGATTAAAAAAGAAATATCTGGCTTCACCCTACTCCTATTAAAAACCCGAGCAATCATTAACACTACACTACTCATTCCACACATTTCTACAAAATAACAACACACTTCGGAACTCCAACATTTTGAACATGACAGCAATGTAATCAAACATTTACCAATGTGTTACAATACCTTTTACCTACACGGTACAAAAGCAGAGTGGCGGCTTGGATTGCAAGAATCTGATTGGCTGCCACCAATTGCTTCCCGCAACACATACAGAATCGGCTTGCTGTTTTCACAAGCAGATACACAGTGCATGGCAAGCCAATTTTCTCATACATTTTAAATATAAACATGATGTTAATCCACACTGAAAATTAAGTTGAGAAAGTACCTGACAAAGTTCAGGTACTTTTTCAACTTAATTTGTAACAGTAGAGCTAACATTTACTACAAAGTTAAGGCGCTTGTGGAAGGCAATCGGGTGGAACCGAATACCTTTTCATGTGTCTCAGAAGGCACTCAGATGTAAGCACAAAGGCGCCCTAAAAAGGTACTCGGGTTTAATGAGTTAAAGGAATTAGCATGGCTGTAAGCAGCAAAAAGCCAGTTAAAACTTCTGAAAACTGCTTTAACCACTTGTCTCCATCATCCACTGTTCTGCCTAACAACAAAAGAATTAGTCCTGCCAAGTCTCAAACCCAGTACCCCGCACCCAACAGTCAGAGCAATGTACCACTACACCATTTGAGCTGTAGTAATTTTAAAGCTTTTTCAAACATATCATGCAGTAGAATCATTCAACAGTAGAGAAAAAACTCTGTGGAACCACTCAGGTTTTTAATATATACATATACAGATATATATATATATATGCATCTATATATATATATATATATATATATATATATATATATATGCGTGTGTGTGTGTGTATGGAGATGCATGTATATGAAAAATACATTAACATATATCTATATATATATATATATATATATATATATTGGGTTCCTATTATAACGACAAAAATGCATTTTGTCAAATGCGTTTTCATCGTACCCAAAACAGCGAATAGGCAAAACAGCAAAGCAGCTGTTCAGCGAATTCTTTCCCTGTCACCTGACCGCTTCATTACTTTGCAGTGTTCTGCACTGTAATGTGGTCTCAGGGATTCTCTTGTCCAGTATAGCTCCAGAACGTAAATGTGCAACAGTTATTGACCTTAGGGTTAGGGTGCAGTTTAAGGTAAGTGCATATATGTTTTAAACTGTTTACTTTTTGGGGGGTTAGAAGGAGGGTTAATGTAAGTGTGTATATGTTTTAAACTGTTTACTTTTTTTTTGTGTTGGATGTACGGTTGAGATAAGTGCATATGTGTTTTCAGCTGTTTACCTCTTTTGTGGGGGGGGGGGTGTTAGAATTAGTGTTAAGGTAAGTGTGTATGTGTTTGGAACTGTTTACTATATATATATATATATATATTTTTTTTTTGGAACAGCGATTTCTTTCCCTTAGGAAAGAAATCGCTGTTCTGAGGTGTTGACATTTTCAGCTTTCACTGAAATAGGGTTGATTAAACATTGTTCGCTGTTTTAAGCATTCAGTGTTGTAATATAGACCCTATAGGTTCACTTAATAGGCTCAAAATCCTGAAATCTTGAATTTCAAAATCTCAAGCCCATAAAGTGCAAAATCCAAATACTCAAAAACCACAGAACCGTGAAACCCTAAATCCCGAAACCACAAAACCTCGAAAACACACAGCACACACTACACAACACATACAAGCACACACACACACACACACACACACACACACACACACACACACACACACACACACATCTCCCAACACTATCAAAATCCAATACAAAACCCATGCACACAACTAAACAAGCACACACACCTACCCTTATTATATGCAGGCAGGCAAGCCCCCCTGCACCCCCCTACTTAAATATTCTAACTCCAAGGTCGCACTACATACACATACACATACACAAAACACCACCACACAAACTACATTCCTCTCGCACACACACATCACAGTAACAACACACACTAACACACACTACAGCCCCTACCCAACACCCTTAAACATAAACACTTACCTGAATCCATGAACACAGCACAACACCAGAACCGCTAATTCAAAATCTCTGACATTCGAGATTTTGAATTTCACACTTCTGTGGCTGCGATATTCTGATCTTTCCACTTTATGAGCTCAAGATTCTGAAATTCGAGATTGCAGGATTTCGAGCTTATACAGTGCTCCTATATATATATATATATATATATATATATATATATATATATGTGTGTGTGTGTGTGTGTGTGTTTGTTCATAACATGTAGTGCACTCATATCTCAATACCATACCTCCAAACCTATTAGTGCAAGAAATCTGGGCCATGGTTGTAAGAATGGGGGGACGATGGGCCACAACTAGGGTCATATTTAATTATTGCCCTTAGAAATGTAGAAAATTGCTGGAGTAACAGTATTTGTTTTAGCATACATGTTCTGAAGGATATGAGGTCTGGAACTGAAATTATGTCATCATTTACTGACAGACATCCTCAGATTATCTCAGTGATTTACCAGAGAAATTAGAATAAATCATGGAACAGACAAATATGAGCAATAAACATGAATGTTCTGCAACAATCTGGCCAGATGAGAGGTATGCTCAGAACTCCTAAGTGCAACAAATCTGGAAAAAGCCTGACAAAGTGGGGGGGAGAAAGCCATGACAATAGGGACATATCTGAAATACCTGACTAAATCAGCTGAGACAGTTGCTACAGTAACACAGTCTGTTCTAACATATATTGACCGAAATAGCACAACTCCAAGACTCAATTGCTTCTCAGTAGTTAGTGCCTGAAATCCTCACACCATCCCACTGATTTGTCAGACATACACAACAGGTATGGGGACCAGAACAAAGATATGAGCCAGACAACTGGACATCTTATGAATATCTGGACATAACATGACAGTAGGGAAAGTACACTGAGCTGCTTAGCATGTCACCAAGCACCATCTAAACTACAGTCAGACTGACACAACACTACCCCAAGTCAGCTATGGGGAATTGCACATGCATTTGCAAATATACAAGCCACTACAGGGATGTAACAGTAGTGAAGAAGAGTCACTGGTGTGATCCTGCATACCCACAACCAATTTCAACACAGTCACAGTGACATACTGGTAAGCCAAATGAACAGTAGTGTATAATGACTGTGTGAAAATAAATATCATGTTTGACACTCAAATAGTACCCCTACATATACTGCCCCAAGTCACACAGTGTAGTCTGACTCCTGCAGTGGTATGGAACATGTCTCAGTTTGCCCCTACAAACATATACAGATGATAAACCACCAGAAACTGGAGTAGCATTCACAGTCAGATAGAAAAGGAGCCATGGCACTTAAATGTATTGCCGTCCCTACACAGTGCAACAAACATGTACACACCACACTGTTATACAATCCTGACAGTCTGTTAACATTTGCTACACATACACAGACACCCAACTGTACAGATTCCCACAGAATGTCCAGGCTCTGTCCTCATATATATGGCTCCTTCCTCATAACATGTCTAGCATTCTGCTACATCACTGGGATGATATCAGGAAGGAAGGCACAAACTAATGATATACCATACCTATCAACCTCTTACTGCATGACATCTGGACAAAGCCTGACATAATTGGGGGACAGAGGCCCAAAGACAGGCACATAATTGAAATATTGCTGTTATAAACTGAGAAAGTTGCTGGTGTTACAGGGTTTATTGTAACATATTAATTGAGGGATATTAAGTCAGAAACACAAATGGAAGTTATCATGTACTGAGTACAATACCCAGGGTATGCTACTGATTTGCCAAGGACAGTTGTTGGAGGAACAGACTAAACACGAGTCCAACCTCTGACCATTCTGTGGATAGCCCTACAGTTGAGAGTTATGTCAACCACATAACACTGCCAGACTGAGACCCACACAGAATATCCATGTCCACACAAACCTTATTAAACTACCATGAATCCAGATGTATAACAGCAATATATACATTCTGCCCCTAAGTCTGGAACTTTCTCCCCAGTGTCATTGGGCTGTCAGCACAGTTGAAGTTGTAAGAGGTATTTCCAATTACCCTCTGTGATGCTGGTGTTCACACACCTCCATGAAGTCCTCCTCACAGGCATGGAAAAGGGGCAATGCCCACATGAAGTACTCAATTATAAGAGTGTGTTGCCATGCCTTTGACTATAGGAATAGCAACACAGCTGTTCTGCATGCAGTTAGCAAGTAAGTACTCAATTATAAGAGTGTGTTGCCAATTGGCTATAGGAATAACAACATAGCTGTTCTGCATGCAGTTAGCAAGTAGGTGGCACCAATTGGTGCACAGACCATCAGCTGCTCATGAGCATGACCTACAAAAGGCAAGCTGCTGCCTATGCAAAACTGATGCATACCTTACATCTGAGAGAGAGAGAGAGAGAGAGAGAGAGAGAGACAGGCACACACATAGACTGTGAATAAGACAAAAAGACTCGGAAAATATACTTGAAATAAAAAAGGTATATCAAATAAGTAAGCATGCAATGGAATGCAGTAGGGGGTATGTAATAATGTGAAATAGGAAGTTTAACAAATATGTCTCAACAAGACTTGTTGTACTGATAAATTACTGATCAGCAACTATGGCCATAGCATCTGGGTCTGTCTGCAGTGACATAGATCACAGTTCATGGCCCTTAGTCACCCCAAGAAAGGATGGCTCACATATAACTACTACTGGAGTGTCTGTTGGACAATACTGACTGTGACGCTGCTAGACCAGCTACTGGGATGTCATAGATATTCATATGTTAATTCTGAATACAGCTATGATAAACATGTTTGTCTCACAAATCTGAGAGACCTATACAGGGTATGTGCATACTAAACTACTGTCGCAGATGTGTGTGTTGAACTGCTTGTGATATACTTAGGTCATGCCATTCAACTGTCCAGTGTTATGCATACTGACCATATGTGTGCCTCACATTTGTAGTGATTTACTCATAAGAGTTGGGTTATGTCCTGCAAATCATTGACAAATCTGTGAAGACTGACATTAGAACATAATAGCATACGTATGAGTGTCAGACATCCTCCAGGTTATTTATGTGTATGCAAAGCCTACTGTGAATGAATGGCGTGCTCAATTCATTGCATGCTAAAATTGAAAAACTTGAGGAGATAAACGTTCTAAAATATGCTCTAAAATATGTTTTAATATATGTGTTTTATAAACAGTTTTTCTAAACAATATTTACATAGGTTAAAAAATGAAACTTTTTACAATGTTTTTATACCAATGTAGTAGTGAAGAATGACCTTGGATGGTACTGTAGTGATGTTCCTTTAAGAGCATGTTACTGAAAAATCACATGGGAGAACTGGGAGGGGTACTTAAAACTTTAATTTGTACTTGTTTTTTATCTGAAGAAGTTCAAATTAATATACTGGATGAAAAGCACTTTATTTTATCCATTAACTACACTTATTTCATCTGGAGTCTACCATTTTATTTTCCTGAATTAGCTGCTAGTGTTTCATTTTTTACTTGTCTTTTGTTTTTGAGTTTTGTTATAGCAATATTATCAAAGTGTCAATAACTTTGGCCCATTGCCCTCCATTTATGTGTGCCATCCTCCAGATGTCCTGCTCTAACAGGTCGAGAGGTATGACTGAGCAGGAAGAGTGTAAATACAGTGTGCCATACTGATATAGAACAGAAATGTATATCAGGTATCACCTGTGCGCATGTATGTATGAGTAGGTTTAGCTAGAAGCCTCAAAACAACAGTTTTCAGTGAGTCCAACAGACAGATTTCTACAGCTACGGGTTGCTGCAAAGCCCTGACACAAACATAGGTACTAGAACAAGCATGATTATCCAGCTGAAATTGGAGAGGTGTCCAACTGTGTTATGACCATGTGTCCATGCCTACTACAAACAGCTATATAAGCACCTACATAGCTGTATGGACTCAGCAATACCTGACTTGTAAAACCTGCCTCCACCACGGTGGAGCAATTCCCTTTGGTGGACAGCAGCAATAGACAAACCACATAATCGGTCACTATATTGGCCGTACAAGGACAATTAGTAGTAGGCACCAACCTGGAAGCAGGTCAACCTTTGTCTGAACAAACATATAAGGTCACAGGTGTGTCACTGTAAGGCTAACTATGAGTACAAATTGGACACATCCACCAAGATCAATCACAAGGCTCTCTTCACATATGCCTTTCATCTCGGAGACAGCAACCCAACTCACCCTGTATTGGTTGTCAATCACACCACATACACACACACAGCATAGCTATAGCGATTCTGCTGCAGACAGGTTAAGGGAAAACATCACCCCCTTGTCCCACCATCAGTATAGGTGGATATGCACAGCACCCACACCCCTCCCCTCATCATCAGGAAGCAGGTACATAATGCCTACATAAAGGCAACAAAATAAGTTTCCATGGGACCTGATAACATCCCTGTTTGCATCCTACATGAACTCAGGCATATGCTCCCAGATCCATTACACATTGTACTCAAGCAAAGCATGAGCACCATTGCCATCCCATCTGCAAGTAAGATGCCCACTGCCATCCCTCTACACAAAGGTGAAAGATGAATGTTGCATTATGCAATTTACTGGCTCTCATTAGGGGAACATGACACATCAGGACCAGGAGTGCAATTCAAGCTCATACTGTGCTGATAGGTGACAGGGGTATGATGTGGTCGTATGTGGTGGCTAATGATAACAATGTTGATGTTTAGATTCTGTAAAGAATGTTGACCAACGTATGAGGTTATGTATTTCCCTGCTTATGTCTTCCATGTGACATGCCATGTGTCCGTCAGCCACAGTACTCTGCAGCTGAAAATGAGGATATCATTAACCTAATCCTCCAGCACCATGGGGTGATGTTTGGGTGTAGGCCAGAGGATCTGTGGGAGTGAACTGCCCTGTGGGACAAGCTGGTCCACAGGGTGAACAACACTGGCCACCATGGCCGCACATACGATCAGGTCAGGCATTGTGCAACTGACCTGATACATCGTGGCCAGCAAAGAGCAGCTGCCGTGGCCAGGGACTGTAACACTACAGGTGGGGGTCCAGCCACACAGGCCCCACTTACAGCAACAGAGGAGCTTCTTGCCAACCTTGGGGTAGTGCACACACACCAGCCAACACAAGAAACACAAGTCATTGAGGTGGGTGGCACCCAGACAACGGGCGAGGAGCATCCAGGTAAGGCCACAGTGCACATCAATTGAATCATGTAGCAGTCATACTGGCTTCTGTAGAGTATCTAGATGCATATGTGAGGTCAAACTGAATTTGTGGGTGGAGTTTAGTAATGCACACAAGTGCACATCTATGGTGAGGGACAACAAATTGTGTACTATCAGAGCTTGTACTGAACATGTGCAGGAAAGTAGCATTCATCCTGTACCAATGCCAAATGTGAGTCTGCTAACAATACCGCTCCCACACAGTTACATAGGTACCTCTGGTCTGGATGTGGGACAGCAGCCTGAAGCCGGTGAGTATGGGATTGTCCTGTCGTGATTCACCAGTACCCCATGCATGTTAAGGTCATGCATTTTACCATGCACACAATTGTTACTCTCAACCATATTGCAATATCTGCATGTTCACTTGTGGTGGGGTTAACTGCATTGCATCACAGTGGTCATCACAGGGGCCTATTTGCAGGAGATGTAATATATCTGTAGCATACCTCACAACCTGTAATTGCAAGAAATCTGGACAAAGACTGACAAAATGGGAGGGACAAAGGGACAAAACTAGAGACATATTCTATAAGTTAGTGTTATACAGTGATATAACTGGTGAACACACCTGTTAAGATGCAAGGTATTTGTGAAATACAAAAATGAGATCACAATAAAATATTTCCAAACTCTTCCAACCTTTCATGTGACCTATAACCTGTACAATTCAATTGTAAAACAACAAATCTGTTAGGGGAACAGTTATGACAAATGAAAAACATACAAGAAGCTAGATGTATAAGTGTGCACAGACTGAAGCTGATACTGTGTTAAAGCTTTCAATATAATTACAACATTACATCTTCTTGGGTACACACCTGCCATAAATTACAGAGACCCCTTGATTAACAGCAAATAATGGTCAGCTGTCCTAGCAGGATTTACCTGACATTAACTCAGTTGCCTGCCACAGCAACAGCAATGGTTTGCATAGAGCTTAAGAAGCAGCAAAGGGATCTCATTTTTGAACGGTATCAGCCAGGAGAAGGGCACAAAAACATTTCCACAGCATGGCATATGCCATGGAACACAATGCAGTCATCAAAAGGTGGTGGAAATATGGAACAACAGTGACATTGCAAAGAAGAGGGCATCCCTTCAAATGTGTTGAAGAGACAAGACCCAAACTGGTCCAGGGAGGCTCCCAGAAGACTTACAGCAACACTAAAGGAGTTGCAGGAATCTCCAGCAAGTACTGGTTGTGTACAACACATGTGACAACAATCTCTCGTATTGTCCACATGTCTGGCCTATGGAGTAGGTTTGAAGATGGAAGCCTTTTCTCACACAGAACAACATCCAGGTCTGGTGAAATTCTCAAGTACAATACATCAGGTCTCCCAAAAGCATGTGGGAAAATGTGTTATGGTGTAATGAGACCAAGGTTGCACTTTTTGGCCATAATTCCAAAAGGTTTGTTTGGCATAATAACAGCACTGTGCATTACCAAAGGAACACATCCCCATTGTGAAGCATGGTGATGGCAATGTCCTGCTTTGGGGTTGCTGTTCATAAGCTGGAAGTGGGCATTTAGCCAAGGTGGAGGGAATTATGAACAGTTTCAAATACCAGTCCCTTTTGACCCCAAATCTGCATGTGTCTACTAGACAGCTGTAGATGAAGAGGAATTACACCTTTCCACATGATAATCACCCAAAACAAACATCCACATCACAACAAATGACTTCACCAGAAGACAATCAGTGTTTGGAATGGCCCAGCCACAGTCCACACCTGCATCCATTAGAGAATCTGTGGGGTGCCTTGAAGAGGGCTGTGCACAAGAGATGCCCACACAATCTGACAGAGTTGGAGAGCTTCTACAAGGGGGAGTTTGCAAATATTGCTAAGCTGAGATGTGCCATGCTAATAAACACCTTCCCAAGATGACTGACTGCTGTTATTACATCAAAAGGTGCTTTAACAATGTATTTGTTTAAGGGTGTGCACACTCATGCAACCAGCCTATTGTACATATTTCACCTTCTATATGTTACCCCTAACTGATGTGTTCATTCTTCAATTGGATTGCACAGGTTATAAGTCACATTAAAAGTGGGAAATGTCATGGCATGATTTCTGTGGTCTCATGTTATATATCAGAAAAACCTGGCATGTTAACAGGGGTGTGTACACTTATTATAGCCACTGTAAACTTAGCAGGTTGTTAGTGTAATCAGTTTTGTTTTAACATACATGTACTGTAGGTGTTGAAGTGCGAAACTCAAACCATGTCATTAATTAGTGACACCAATCCTCAGATCATCCCAGTAATGTTTCAGACAAGCACATGATGTATGAGGAACAGACCAAATATATGAGCCACACATCTAGACATTCAGCAAAACTCTGTACATTTGAGAGGTATGTTCTGTAGGAGTTGGCACTGTGCTATACAGGTGAACAGCAATAATCTGTACATGGCTGCATTGTGTGCTAGGTGAAGGCCTATCACCTACTAACACTACTCACATATCCCAGAGGTGTATATTAATAGTAACATTAACTGGAAAGGGCTGCACTGCATGATGTTGAGGGCCTGTCTAGAGTGTGTATGTTGTGGTCTGACTATGTCTTGAATCTCACCAGTTGGCTATTGTGAGGTCTGTGTAATGCCTTTGTGGCACCTCACCTGAATGTGTCTGTTTGTGTGTCCATGGGTGTGTCCGTGTGTGTGTGTGTGTGTGTGTGTGTGTGTGTGTGTGTGTGTGTGTGTGTGTGTGTGTTTGTGCACATGTGTGTGTGTGTGTGTACCAGCAAACCTTATAGTGCAGGTATTAATTTTTACATATGTTCTCTTCCCCTCACAGGTGGAGATGGTTGTGGTCCTTCCCGCACAGAATCTGATGTCAGTGTCTCTGCAGACTCTGACAATGATGGTGGTCATAGTGTGACACAGGTGGGGTTGTCAGTGGCTGAATCTGTGCCATCGGTTGGCATCACACAGTCATCCACAATGTCCCCACACACAGTCATAATGTCCCCACATATCCTGTCCCCAGCAGCCACAGATAATGGACAGTTGGCAGGTGGTGGCATAGAACAGGCTAGTGTTGTGACTATGGCAATTGTGAGCAAAGCCACTAGCCATAGCCAGAGTACAGGCGAGGTCCCATACAGGTGGATGGACAGAGGTGCTTAAATAAGGACTGCTGCCCATCAAGTCACTGTCGCAAGTACCACAGCAGGTGTCACCAGACATATGTTTCAGGCTGTCATGGATGCACAGGCATGTAATGAATGCAACACCAGACAAATACTCAGGTCTTGGATGCAACTCTTCCTGGCTTATGTGGCGATATATATGACCTTGTTGAGGCCACACATCAAAATATGAGGATATGAATAGACGGTGAGATGAGACCTTGGCAATCCTTGACCATGGCATGTCTGTGCTAGACTGTGTGGTGGGAGATGGGTGTCAGCCATGTGGATGTAGGTGTGCACCAACATCAGATGAGAGTCTACTGGGCCATGCAACTTCACACTCCTGTAGTGTCACTACCACCAGCACTACTAAAGGGGTGGTGCTGTCCACAACACAACAGAGCAGGCCATGGGACACGGGTCCAGCAGACAGCAGTCACCATCAGGAAGCAGTACGGCATCTGACCTTGGGCCTGGTGGTGCCAGTGAGACCCCTGGTAGGATCAGTTCCCTTGTCCGTGGCCGGAGACAGTGAACTGTACATCCTGCCATGTACAATCCACAGCTGTCAAACATACCCCTGTGTAGGGAAGCCACATGGTGTGACTGTGTGCATACACACACACACGCACACACGCACACACGCACACACGCACACACACATACACACACACACACACACACATCACCATCACAACCAGGTCACCTCTAGACACACACACACACACACACACACACACACACACACACACACACACACACACACACACACACACACACACACACTACTTTTGCATGGCCTATTCATAGAAAACCCCTCCAAACACACACACATGATGTCAACTGTGTGGCCCAGCCTAGACCTCTGGCAAACCCAGACAACACCCTGTGCATATGATGATACCTGTACCACATCCCTGTCATCCATACCACTAATGCAGGGACATGTTAATATGGTTCTGATGCACAGGGTGAATTAAGTACAGTTTAGTTATGTAATGCTGTGTAAGGTGCTGTCAGCTTGCAATTGTAATGGGTACACATCAGAGTGTGTGTACCTTTTCAGCCATGATGCTTATTGGTGTTAGTAACACTTACTGAATGTAGTCTTACATGATGTATTCTGTTTGTTTCCTAGGTGTCTGTGCATCAGCAGGAGGTGGCCCTGCAACAAGGGGTATGGCAGAGTGGTAACACATCGATCGTATCAGAGCCGAAGTGCAGCTGTATACATATACATTTACCAGGTCTGTGTAACAGTTATTGCATGTGCCACAGAGCTTATAGGGCTGAGGGGTGTATACAGCTAAGTCCATGGTGATTGACATCAGTAGGCCTTGTGAACTGGACAATGGAAGTGTAGTGGGTGGAACACACCTCAGATTGGTAAAACCCACATGCCTGGAATATATTGTGTTGACCAAACATACAGAGAATACTGTTCCAACACACACAGTCACATTCACACACACACACACACACACACACACACACACACACACACACACACACACACGCACAGGATCACAGTTGCCAGTGTTGTGATTGGAACCCCTACTCATCTAGTTAGTGGTACTACAGTACTATGCAGTTATCGCAGGTGAAACGGAATTAATAGTGTGATGACTGTTCCCAAGTACCTGTAAAGTGAATAACATCATGTGCCCTTGTGAGGTATGGCAATGGGGTGTGTACTGGGTGTGGAGAACTCATTAGACTGTCACCTATGAGTCTATACACTCACAAAGACTGCTGTACACACCAATGCACACATAATTGCCAATACTGACATTAGCAGCCCTGCCTATCATGTTATTCATTCCATACTGTTACAGAATGGTTGCATGCAGCACAGGGTTTATAAGACTGAAGAGTATCCACAAATACCTCTATGGTAGATGTGAACAGCGGCATTTGTAAAATAGACCATGGGACATGTACTGGGAGTACCATGGCCTAAAATCGTAAACCATGGCCACCCAATGGATATGGTTCTCACTCAAACACACACAGGATACTGTTCTTACACACAGCCAGACACTTGCCAGCACTGAGACTAGAACTCCTACCTAATTAGTTACTACTACTACAGTATTATGCATTTATTGCATGCACCACAAAGCTTAGAAGGTAAAGAGAGTCCCAAGGTAATTCCAAGGTAAACAACATCACTAGGCCTTGCCTTGTAAAAAATGGCAATGGATGGTTTACTGGGTGAGAATGGATATAAATACTTGAACCTACAGTTATACACACCTACACACATAAACACACTCATACACACATTTGCAAGGATTAGCAGCCCTACCTATCATGTTAGTCAGTCCATACTGCTACATAGTTCCTGCACACAGCATGGGGCTTACTGGGCTGAAGACTGTCAATAGATAAATCTATGGTTGATGAAGACAGCAGGCCTTGTAAAGTAGACCTTGGGACATGTGCTGGGAGTACCACAGCCTAAAAATGTAAAACCCACCTCCACAATGGATATAGTTCTCACTCAGACACATACACAAGATAATTCTCATACAAACACACACTTGCCAGGGTTAGATTAGAACCCCTACCTAGCTAGTTATCAGTACTACAGTGTTATGCATTTATCGCATGCACCACAGAGCTTATAGTGTGCAGAGTGTCTCACAGATCTTTTAAGGTGGACAACATCACTAGCCCTTGCAAGGTATGGCAATGGTAGGTGTGCTGGGTGAAAAGGGCCTCAAACTACTTTCACTTACATATTTACATGCTCACAAAACTTTTATATGCTCTAATGCACACACACACACACACACACACACACACACACACACACACACACACACACACACACACACACACACACACACACACACACACACACACACACACACACACACACACACACACACACACAAACACACACACACACATTTTTCAGCACTGAGAGCCATAGATTCATAGCTTCATATATATGTACTAGTGAATGGCTATGGAGGCTTTACAAGCCTAGCCCATGGGAATACCCGGCCATTGTGCCACCTGATGATAGTCCCCAGTATGTCTAATGAGTATAGCCACTGGAGTGATCCCCAGGGTGGGATTTCCATTCACCATCCACTCATCCAGATTTCTCTTGAAGAGGGCCAGTGAGGTGCTCTGCTTGACATGCATGTGAAGTCTGTTCCATGGCATGGGCAGTGTCTGGGTTGTGAACCTGTCCCTCCAGCATGTTCTGTTGATTGTGGAAATGAGGTTGGGATCTCTGGGCCATGTGGTGTGGACAGTTTGGTTTCTTCAGATGTAGCATTCCTGACAGAGCTGGGTCAGACATGGCTGTGTAAGTCAGGCAGAGATCACCTCTAAGTAGCCAATATGAGACAGAATAGTTGAAGTTATTGGAGTCTATCCATATAGGCCTAGGATCCTCCTTGTGAGGTACTTTTGCAGCCTCTGCTGTTGTTGCATGTGTCTAGTGGGGTACATGCCAAATGGGCCATTATGTTCATTGATTGGCTGAATGAGGGGAGAGTACAAGGAGGCAATGACCTCTACCTGGATGAAACACCTTTAGGAGATGTGACACATAGGACATTCTGAACACAGTGGCACTGTGGTGGTCAACAGAGAGCTCACTGTCAACCTGTATTCCTTGTTCTCTTATAACAATGTCAGTGTTCGGTGGACTACCATCTGAACACAGTGGCACTGTGGTGGTCAACAGAGAGCTCACTGTCAACCTGTATTCCTTGTTCTCTTATAACAATGTCAGTGTTCGGTGGACTACCATCAGTGTAGTAATTCATGGGAACCATATTGCTCCCAAATGGGATGACGGCACATTTTCTGGCATTGAACTAAATTCCAGGGGTCTGACACCAGTCATAGGTCTCAGTGAGGCCTTTGTGCAGGATGTCAACATCACATGGGGAAGTAGTAGCAACCACCTTGCAGTCGACTGTGAACATTGTCAACCAGAATCCCTTCGTGTTGGGCTGTATTTCAAAGGTTTAGATCCCAAACGCAAGGGGATCCAGAACCAAACCCTGTGGGACTCTACATGTGACTGGTCAGCAGTCTGGCATGGAGTTCGGTCCTTTCACACTGTGGGTTCTATCTGTAAGCCAGTTTGAAAGCCACCTAGTGATATAGGGGTTGAGGCCTAGCTGAGTGTGTTTGTCTTTGATTCCTGAGTGGGGAATGATATTCAAGGATTAGAAGGGCCACCTGTCTTGTTATTTATTCTATACTGTTACATAATTATTGCACATGGCACAGAGCTTATAGGGCTACAGAGTGTCTACGGCTACTTCTGTAGTGGATTTCAACAGTGGACTTTGTAAAGTGGACATTAGAACATGTACTGTGTGGGAGACAGCAAAAAATCACAAAACCCACCCTTCCCAATGGATATGGTTCTCACTGGGACATGTACTATGTGAGTGACAGCAAAAAAAAATTGTAAAACCCACTCCCCAATGGATATGGTTCTCATATAAAAACACCCCCAGCCTCACATGCTTGCCAGGACTGAGATTAGAACCCCTACCTATCTAGTTACTGCTACTACAGTGTTATGCATTTATCACACGCACCACAGAACTTATAGGGTGAAGGCTGTATGGCAATGTATGATGTAATGGTTGAGAGATGCCACAAAATACTTAACCTACACATACACATGCACACACACACACACACACACACACACACACACACACACACACACACACACACATATTTACCAGAACTGAGATTAGAACCCCTGCATAATTAGTTATTTGTACTACAGTGTTGCACAATTATCGCACATGTCACAGAGCTTACATGGCTAAAGTCTGCCCAAAGGTACTTCTAAGGTGACTGACATCAGCAGGACTGCTAAAGTAGGGCAATGGGAAGTGTACTGGGTGTGAACAGGCTCAAAATCTTTAACCTACAAACACCCACACCCAACATTTACATTTGCCAGGACTGAGATTAGAACCCCTACCTAGCTAGTTATTTGTACTATAATTTTATGCAACTTTCACATGTGCCACAGAGCTTATATGGCTAACGGCTGCCCAAATGTACTTCTAAGGTGACTGACATCAACAGGACTGATAAAATAGGGCAATAAGAAGAGTACTGGGTGTGAACAGGCTCAAAAATCTGTAACCTACAAACACACAACTTTTACATTTGACAGAACTGAGATTAGAGCCCCTACATAACAGATATTTGTACTATAGTGTTATGCACTTATCACACACCTCACAGAGCTTATAGGGCAAAGGACAGTCCAACAGTACTTCTACAGTGAATGACATCAGCAGATCTTGTGAAGTAGGGCAATGGGAGGTGTACTGGGTGGGAATGGACTAAAACACTTATTCCTACAAACACCCACACACGCATATATGTGTCACCTACAGCTGGCTGTGGAGACAGGTTTTCATAGTTCTGTGTATGCAAAGACATTTGCACAATACAGAGAGATATGTAGTCCGATGTGGTTTCAGACATGGGCTTCACTTCTCTAAGTGTAGGAGCATACTTAGTATGGCCTTCTGTAGTAAGTGTGGGAATCCATTCCAGGAATAGTTGTACTCCAATCTGGGGTGCTCTGTGCTACAGCCATATCTTGCAGCCTGCTTGTACAAGATATCTGGAGATAGGCTGCCAATATGGAGAAATAATGGGCCAAACATAGAGGGGTACTTCAACTATTGCTCTTATCAATGTATGAGTTGCTTGAATTACAGGGTTTGTTTTAGCAGACATTTTCTGACATATGTAATGTTGGACACTGTACTGTATTGTGTCATTACTGACAGATATAATCAGATCATCACAGTTCATACCTCTCAACCTCTTAGAGCAAGAAATCTGAACAAAGCCATAAATAAAAGTGGGACAAAAGCCCAAAAAATAGAGGACAATTTTTAAATATTTGTCTTGCAAACTTAGAAAGTTGATAGAATAATATATTTTGCATTAGCATGAATTTTCTGAATGGTATGAAGTCTGAAACTCAAATGTCTGTCATTATTTTCTAACTTCAATCTTTAATGATTTGCCACGGTTTTGCCAGACAACCACAATTTTATGAAAAACTGACCAAAATATCAGGCAAAAATCTGGACATTCTGCGACCATCTGTACAGATGAGAAGTACGTCACAATTATTTACCAGAAAAATACAAGATGGATGATGCACAGACCTATATTATGAGGTAAAGGTTAGACATTTCTGAACAATCCGGCCAGTTGGGAGGTGTGGCTACAGCCAATTGACTGATGAGGCTGTGTAAAAGGTCCAGCACCTTGGTGATATGCTGGCCGGGGATCTCCTGGTTGTGCAGTATCCTTCTTACCTGACAGATCATATCCTGGTGTGGCCATACCTGTCAACTGTGCTGATTCTCACAGATTATCCAGATGCATGCCTCATATATCTGGTTGGTTTCCCTTAACATTGTGATTTTCTAGCACATTTGTTGCAAATCAGTCAGGGTTGCAGTCAGGAAATACTGACAGAACATTAGAGTTTCAGACTTCACACCTTTGATGACATCCATGGTACTACATCCCCCCCCTCTGTTATTCTATCAACTGTCTAACATTATGAGAGCAATATTTCAAATGTGTCCCTATAGTTGGACCTTTATCCCACCATTATATATGGCTTTGTCCAGATTTCTTCCTGTATGAGGTTGAGAGGTATGCTACTAGCATTTAGCGGCATGGCCTTACTTTTGCATTTTGTTGACTGTGTTATGTTGGTAGTATGGACCTCATGACATTCCCTACAAAGGCACTATGGGTGGGGCATGGGCCTTTTCCAGAACTCTGTAGGTCATGTGAGACTTTTGCAGGCCATCTGTGGTGAGGCAGTGTATTCTGTAACTCATATGTTCCCAGGTTGCCAAGCAGTGGACCCCCCCCTGGGGTGACAATGGTAAGTGACAGAACACACTGCTGTGCTACTAGGCACCATACCTCTCTACATATGTGAGCCAGATATCTGGACAAAGCCATGAGTCATTGGGTGGCAAAGGCCTAAATATACAGACCATTGTAATGACTGGCCTTACAAACCTGGAAGGGTGATACAATAACAGATTGTGCCTTAGCATGCGTTTTTATGGGGTATGAGGTGTGAGACAATACAATCCATCAATATTTTCTGACTTTAGACTTTCGTGGTTTGCCAGTGATTTGCTAGACAACCACTATTTCAGAATAAAGACACCACAGATATGATGCAAACCTGTGTACATTCTGCAAAAAGTCTGTACAGTTGTGAGGTATGGTAGCCACTATGTAGGTTACTCCAACCCATGTACTGTTTATATGTGCGGCCCCCTGTACATGACCTGTCCAGCTTCTCGGCAGTAATGGATATTGACACCTGGACAGTGTGTATAACTCCCACCATAGGTGTAGCTGACATGCAAAATAGTTGGCACTGCATTTCGTGGAACTTGGCCCTGTCTACCGCAGTACTGTACCTAGGCCAGTAGGACACAGCAGCCATGAGAAGTTGCTGGCCACATCTTCACAAGTGTTCCCCACACATATGCATAGCTCATTGACCCCTGCATATTGTGGACATGCAACAAGTTATCATGTTGATTGGGACAGCCCTGGTGATGTGTGCTCTGCTGCTATTACCCTTCAAACTTACATATTACTGCATTTCTATGTGAATATGTGGGGGGCACACCTGTCAAAAGTACACATTTGCACAAACTGTACTGGTATTGGCTTTAAATTTTGGTTCCATTTACCAAAGTATTGTGCCCCATCTTGGAGAATAGAGGCATATCACTAGAGACCACAGGTTAGATTGTAATGCCATACAATTGAGTTTCAGACTTCTTACCCTTCTGAGAGTCTTACTGCAAGGCCTGCTGTGATATCACTGTGTAAGTCTGTAGGGGGGGGGGTATTCCATCATTGTCACCATTTGTGTGCCTTTTCCAGACATTCCTTTATGGTTTTCTACAGCTGACTTGGTGTGTGAGTGTGGGAGTGAGAATGGGATCCCCACAGTGACATCTGTGCATGTGACCTATGACCCCCCTTAGTTGCCCCCCTCACATATACTGCAGTGGGATTTGTCACCTTAAATGATATTGCATAGCGTGGTGAATCTAGTATTGTGTAGCTATTTCCTGGTGTCCCATAGAACTGTCAGTTGTCTGCTGCTATCCCAGTAGGCCACCCCATTCCCTTGCATGCATGCAGCATTACCATAGATATGCTACCAAAACATACTAATCCATTCACTTATTAAGAGGACTGACTTACCTTGTGTCTGCAGTAGTTGTGAGGATGGTGCTTGAGGGCTGCCTATGTTGGATGCACACAGTACATTGCCTATACATGGTAAGTTACAGGTAATGTGATGTGTGTGTCATCCATTTTACTGTGTGTGCAAGTCAGAGAGAGGTGTCAGCCCCTGGGTCTCTACAGTGTTAGTGCGCATGCTATGCATTGCCTCTTTGCCAAATCCTGGGCATACTGGGCATGCCTCCATCATGGGAGCAGGCTCAGGGGCCTTCTCCTCTGAGTCCCTCTGTGCCTGTGGGGACCTTGGCAATGGTGGTGGGTTGTGTGGCCCTTCCCTGTGCTGTTCCTGCTGCAGCTGTTTCCGCAGGATCAATTGTGTAGCATGGCACATACTATGAACATGTGTGCACATGTGACTGGAGAGTACTGCAAGGCTCCACCAGATATGTCAAGGCAGCGAAACCGTGGCTTGAGCATCCCAAACATACACTCTATAATGATCCTGGTTTGTGCATGTGCCACATTATGGCATTATTGAGTGGGTGTGTGTGCATTTCTGATGGGTCACATCATCCACAGCTCCAGTGCAAAGCCAGCATCCCCCACCAGATGGCCGTATAGGATGTTCCCACTGGCAAATGCCTGGTACAGCTCTGAGGAATGCCAGATGTGAAAATTGTGATAACTTCCAGGGCTGCCAGCACACACATTCATGATAATGCCCTGGGCATTGCACATGACCTGGCAGTTGATGGAGGAGAAGCCTTTGTGGTTTATGTAGACCCTACCCTGTTCACCGGGTGGTTATTTGATGTAGATGTGCATGCAGTCTGTCGCACCCAGTACCTTTGGGTATTCTGCTACATGGTGGAAGAGACGCATATTGCTGGTCTTCTCCTCATAGGTGCTGGTGAAGTAAATGTGCTCACCGGCATGTGGTAGGATGACATCCAGGAACTGGTGGAATACCCTGAATGCGGATGCCTGTGAGACCCTCATGATGTGCCCACTAGGTCTTTGAAAAGTACCTGTAGCTAGTATTCTTAAGGATACACATACCTTGGAATCCACTGGGATGGGTTGCCCTATGTTGGCTCTGGGTCTGAGTTGAGGCTGGCACCGCTCAATGATTTGCTGCAGTATGTCTCTGTCCACCATGTAGCACTCTACTTTCTCCTGATCATGTAGCCCCTGGTAAGTTACCCTGGGTCTGAACACTCTTTTCCTCCTGATCAGTCTGTGGCAGTTGTCAGCATTATCCTCCTCACTGCCCTCAGCCTCTAGCACATAGTGATGGAGCAAAGCAATGGCAGCCCCTAACATTTTTCCTGTTAAAATTCCCCCTCATGTGTACACCAATGGTGCAGAGTTTATGGAAAAAAACAGACTGTAAGGTGTTTCCATAGTTTATACTGTTGTGTTGCAGATGCTGCCTGTATGATTAGCTGACTATGATGCATTCCACCTGCTAGCTATGTAATTTGTACTTGATTGCTTTTATTCTGCTATTTTTCTTTTTTTTTTTCTTTTTTTCCTCTTTCCATTTCCACCCCTTTAAAGTCTCAAGGCCTGCCAAGCAAACCCAGTGGCCAAATGTAAACAGTCCTGCTATTTCCATTTTTTTTTTGTATGTTAGACCGGGTGTGCACTCTGCAAACCCATTTAGCTGATGTAAACAATGAGAAATGTCTCTCCCTGGACACAAACACATTCTTCATTTCATGGAATAGGTCAATACAGCCTCAGACACACACCCTTGCTTAGCTGTGCTTAGCTAAGCTTATCTGGGGGCTATGGAGCTCAAATGTGCTTACACCAAGCATGACACACACCCTTTCCATGTCTGCTGCTCCTCCTGCTTACACCACTGTCTTATAGCACCTACACGGTTAGGTGCAGTTTGGCACTTAGAAACTTTTTGTGATTCTGTAAAATTCCCTCATTTGCATACTCCACTGCCTTAATCCCTAGTTACTACACTACACCAAAACCTTTACTCTTAGCAACCACTGGTCCCTGGTCTTGTTTTGATTCTGCATGCCGTAGACTATAATGGCAAAATTCAGATTTCACTTAAAAAATGCCTTTTCAAGTTTTTGTTTTTATATTTTCGGCACGATCCCATTTGCGAGCTGCTGCCCTATGCTTAAACAGCCGAGATCAGCCCAAAAAAACTTTTATTTTTGTAAAATTTAAACACTTTTCTATGCCAATTGCCATATATTTGGACATTGGCATGCCTAAAGATTATAATACATGCTTTTATTTGAGCTTGTCATGCCGCCGTTTTGTTTTTTGCAGAAATGTATTTGGCTAGTAGCCAAATTCATTTCTTTAACTAATACTATCCTTGCATGGATGCCTGCCTGCTTGCTGAATCACTAATTCTCCTCAATTGCATGTTTTTCACCAGCAAATGAGGTAATTAGCATTATGCAGTGGTGTCCGTGCAATAATAGCATAGGCAGGCTCGTGCACATCAGAACATTAGTTTATGGCTACACTGTTCTTGCATGGATATTTCAGTTTATTGAATCCCACTGCGTGTGTGTGTGTGTGTGTGTGTGTGTGTGTGTGTGTGTGTGTGTGTGTGTGTGTCTGTGTGTATACAGTTATGCTGAAAAGTATCAATTACTGTTGGTAAAATGGAAGTGAAGGCCATGGAGTTGAGAGGAAGGTGGATGATATCCTGGGACTCCAATGCTTGTAATTCTGCTCTGCAGCTATTCAGTGTTAAGGTTATACAAATGTTTGTCAGAACCAAAGGCAACAGGACATATTTGGTGCGCAGTCTTAAGCCCAATTTCATTGCACAGTATTCAGTATCATATGGTGCGGATTGCAAGATCATATCCCCTGACTATCACATAAGTAAGATAGCAGACAGTTGTAAAAAGTATTAATAATAGGTGTAAACAAACAGAGGAATGTTTAAAGTACATGTGTGCTTAAGTAGAAAGAAACACACTAAACATGGACAGAGCACAGCAATAGTAAATAAACTCCTAAAGTACAGCATTATTATTGCACGTATACCTTGCATCTAAAAAATTTACAATAAATTCAGTAATGAGAAGCTTCTGACTTGGTGATGGATTTTTACTGCTGGCAGTATTGCTTCTAATCTGTCCTCTACTTAGACCATATGTTATACTACTTTATGATCATATCACTGAATTGTCCAGTTTTTCACAGAATGTCTAGATTTTTGAATTGCATTTGTGGTCTGTTCCTCATAAAATCTATGGTTTCCTGTCAAATAGCTGAGGATAAACATCAGTAAATAATGACATACATTTGAGTTTCAGACTGTGCATCATTTAGAAAATGCACGCTAACATAAATACTGTTATTCTAACACATTTCTAAGTTTGTAAGAATGATATTTAAACTCTGTCTCCACATTATTTTAAGCTTTGTCCAGATTTCTTGTGCTAAGAGGTTGGAAGTATTTAACTAATTAATTAATTAATTAATTAATTAATTTATTTATTTATTGCCACATATAAAGTATTTTCTTCTTTCCAGGTTTCTTTTGTTATAGCTAATATTTCCTTTGGTTAGTACTCATATAATTCAGACAAACCTCATGGAAGTGTCTGTCATGGTAAATGGGACATAGGTTAATACGAGTCCCTACTTTTCTACTCTTGGTCTTTGACTTTAAACAATCTCACCATTGTATTCTTATTGGGTAGCTCACCAACCAGTCAGAAGACAGCAGACCAATGTTCTTAACTATTTTAACTGTAGCATCTATCACAAGGTTGCCATTGCCAAAACATAAGGGGGCCCTTGAGCCATTAGGATATCCTTGGGTATCTAGATCTGGCTACAAAATACACTAACTCACTGAAAGAAAAAAATCCTTATCACTGGACACCAACAGTGGGATGGATACAGATTATTGGTGCCATAATTCAGTAAATCCAAGATCTATCTGTGTCCCCAATCAAGTTTCTTAAAAATAAAATTTCTATCTGTTCCATTATAATCCTTTTGAATAGGGGTTCTTTTAATAACATAGCTACTGACATGTTCTTAATGGATTTTTGTGGAGAAGTAAGCTGACACTCTAAGCATGAGGCACACTACTGCTCCATTGCACAATGTATTAATGGCCACAAGAATCTACCTAGTGCCTTTTATTTTTATTTATTTATTTATTTTACATCACTGCTAGTTTCAGTAGTACTCTGATTTTACTATGCAAAGTATAGTGCTGACTTACTGAAATACAGGTACCTAGGAGCATATCCAAGGCACTCATTCACCTCTCTTCTCCAAGTATAAGATCCTTGTAAGTGAGCAACCTTACAGTTAGGCTACTTGACCAAAAAGATGGTCAGTATGCGCTCTCGCTTTATCTCCTCCAAATCATTACCATAAAGAAATCCATCCACCTATTCTAAATAGCTTTTATATAGTACCCATAGTTGTTCCTTGTATTTCTTTGGGTATTCAATCACTAGTAGTAGAAACAAAACATTTCTTTGCAGCTCAACATTCCCTGATTCCTGTTTGTTCACCTAATTCTTAGATTATTTTGTGTTTTATTATTTTAAAGTAAAGAAAAGTCTTGCCTGTTATAACTTTAGGTCCCAGCCAGACTATTACATCTACACAATGCTTAACCTCTCCATAATGAGCATTGAACATAAATCTGGATGTAAGTTCATCTTCTGTGTCTTCATGCATGTATTACACTATTTTTGTTGTTGTTGCTGTTAGTAATTCAGTAACTACTTGCTAACAAGTTTGCCTGAAAACACAGTCCCCCGGATTCAAGAATCCTCCCTGTAAGACTAAATAAGTCTTACTCAGAGGCTGCAGTTGAACGGCATGATGTCAGCATGCCACGAATATTCATGAGGGCATGCTGACTCACACCCAAGTCTAACACGGACCGTGCATGCAAGCAGGGGGCTTGTCCGACTGGCGAGCAGTGTAAATGTCCACACCCCTGCAAGTGTTTGAAATGCAAAATGTCAACACACAAGAGCAAGTCCGCTCAAATGTCCATGTACCCAACATCACACTCCCTGACATTGTAAACCCCCAGCACAGTAATAAAAAGTAAAACCTTAATTTTTTATTTTCCAATTCCCAATATAGCTGCCCGTATTTGCGCGTGTGTGCGTGGGTGTGCCCATTGCTTAGCTGCAGTTAGCAATATCGACATGGAAGAGCATAATAAGGAATGTGTATGCAAATTACGCCAAATAGTAATAGCGTAGTGGTAGAGTGTTTGCACAAAGAGGAGGCATTTGCGGTTCTAGTCCCATCACTCCCCTTCCTATTTTATGTTCAAAATGAGTATATGAAATAAATCCTGACAGATTTGATAAAGCTTTTACTAAAAAGCATTGAAATGGCCTATGTATCAATGAACAAAATTTAAAGTTATAAGTGAACCTGACATATAATTATCCGCAGTTAAGTAGCACTTTACCCAGCACAATGTAGATGCCCATAGCTAAATGGCACTTTACCTAGCATAATATAGTTGCCCATAGCTAAATCGTGCTTTACCCAGCGCAATGTAGTTGCCCATAGGTAAATCGCACTTTACCCAGCGTAATGTAGTTGCCCATCAGTAAATTGCGCTTTACCCAGCACAATCATTTAGCGCAGAGGTGCACGCCATGCCAACCTGCGTACCGTCGGGCAATGTGGAGCAACGTAGAGCAAGGTTGCTTAAACACAGCCACGCCCCTAACCTGTCTGGACAGTAGTAAAATAAAAAGCAATGATAAGGTTTGAACCCAGGACACTGTGCAACATAATCAAAGTTCTGAACCACTAAGCCACGACAGCTTAGGGTAAACATACACTGTTAACATATATATAGTAATAAATGTTAGATTAACCATTGCTAAGCAAGTCTGCAGTCAGCCGAGATTAGTCAAAAATGGCCAATCACAGAAAAGTGCGGGAAATGCGGCATATTTAAGCTGCATAGGCAGGAATACCCACCATAACTGATTATAGCTCCCATCTGCAGTTAGAATGTCTGGTGCTGGAGAGGGTACACGCTTTAGAGTGCAACACTGGGGCATCGAGGAGTCAAGATACATGGTTTGGCTCCTAGTCCATCGGCATGAGACTTGACTCCTGCAGGGCCAGTTCCAAGGAACGGAGTATAAGGCAGAGGCTTGGAACCAGTTGGCTCATGAACTCACCAGTGCCAAGGTCCATCACCACCATGCAGACCTGAAGAGACCAGTGGATCCAGGAGGCCCGTCATATGCATGATGCCCCACTACTAAGTAGGTAGCCATGGAATGCAGTATGTAAGACAAGCTAATATACTCTAAATAATGCATAGGTATGTCTAAATATGCCTTCATTTACTCCACAGTTGCAGGTGTTCATGCTATGAATCAGCAAGCCTATGCAGATAGGCTGCTAAGGCTGTGCCACCAGGCAGGTTAGTAAATATTCTGCATGTATTGTTATATAATATATGTGAGAGAGCATGAAAAAAGTGTTGTATCCCAATAATACAGCTAGCAAATGCCCTGAATAAATCCTCTGCATTTACTGTTATATAACAAATGTCACTGAGCCAGAAATAGAGTGTACTAACCCAGCAATCAAGGTAAAATAAGTGTGGAATACTATCTCTGCATGTACTGTCATATAATATGTGTGCAAGCCTGAAAAAGGGTGTTGTAACCTATCAATAAAGGTATAATATGTCCTGAATAGGTCTCCCGTATGCACTGCAATATGAAATAAAGGAGAGAGCATGTAGAAAATAGTGTTCAATGTAATTAATAAAGGTATAATACTTGGAGTGTGTTTGTGTCACTTACTTTGAAATGTTGTTGTACCCTTGCATTCAATAAACAGTACTGTTGTATTATTTGCTGTCAACCCACATTTGTGCAGTCCCATATGAAGTGGATGAATGAAGTGCCAGTAGCTGGGAAGCATATAACATTAATTCCCTGAATAAACTTTCTGCATGTACTGTTATACAACAAATGTCAGAGAGCCATGAATAGAGTGTAGTAACCCATTAATAAAGGTAAAATAAGTCTGGAATACAATCTCTGCATGTACTGTCAGATAAAATAAGTGAGCGAGCCTGAAAAAGAGTGTTGTAACCTATCAATAAAGGTATAATATGTCCTGACTATGTCTCCTGTATTCACTGTAATATCAAATTAAGGGGAGAGCATGTAGAAAAGAGTGTTTAATGTGAATAATAAAGGTCTAATACTTGGAGTGTGTCGGTGTCAGTTACTTAGAAATAATACATGTAGGGGATATACACCTGCAGTCAATAGGAATGTAGTGTAGAGTAAAATTGCTAATAATATGTTAATGGATGTTTCTTTTTCCCCCCTACTCCATGTGCATAAAGAATGCAATTCCACACTTCAGTGGGTATGTGTAATCTCATAACATTTGTTGGGACATCTGTCCTATTGTTCAATAAAAATCTGTTTTTACTTTGTTGCATGTGCCCTGTTCAAACACTACATTCTTGGCGGCCTGTTGCCACCAATCATCCCTGCATGCTGTTGTAATGTTCACTGTTGTTCAATATATGCATGTGTTAAGCTTGCTGTTCAACTGTTGTAACTCTGGTGCATTGGGTTAATGGGAATATTACTGCATGCTGTTACAACTCATTTTGAATGCTGTTGTCAATGTTGTAATTAAACACACCTAATCACAGAACGTATGGGAAGGCTGGTCCCAGTGGACCCACCTGTCCCTCCTCAGCTGCCAATTGCACCTGGCACCAGCATGTCCAGTGCCCAGTCCAGGCTACCCTCCTCCGTTGGTCCTGTGCCACCTTCGGGTGGAAGCGCTGCAGGGGATGGGGCTCGCCCCCCTGCAAGCATGGGCATAGAAGGGCCACCTGTCACCCTCCGAAGGGTCCAGGTTGTGGTGCGTAGGGAGATCCAGCATTTAGTCGCTGATCCCCTATGCCAGCTCAAGGCGAGAGTGGCATGACTCGTGTGTGAGCCTGCCCCTCCTATGCAGTCCCCAGCACAGCGACCCTCGGGTCTGTGAAGGTTCAGTGGTGACTGCCCATGGGTGGGGATCTCAGTCCCACTGTTACCATCTGTGGGCTCATTGGCTTGCGATTTCCAAACATCCGTCCCCATCAATTGTGTTCACCCACCCCATGTGTCATACTCCGCCCCTGTATGCATCTTGTTTCTCTTGTCTGTTTACCTCCCCAGCCTACCTCCCCAAAAATATCTACTTTCCCTACCTCACTTTCCACTCTCACCTGAAAAAAAAAAAAAGGGCAATCTGTACCCAGAAAAAAATTACGCCCCATACATAACTGCCCATCTCACACACATGTCCGCTGGACATGTAAACTGATAATTATAATTGGCAGTACAACATACTTTGTTGTCGCCACCCCTCTCCCAGGGGTGGAAGTATTCAAAATTACCTCAAAATGCATTGCATATGCACAGCTGCTGCTGTTAAAGAAATGGGCAGCTATGGACCTTCCCTACACCTATCCTGCACATCCCGAGCTTGTTTTCCTACTGTCTTTCCCTCTTTGGGCTCACTTTTTCGCCACTTTCCTATCTCCCCATTTTCTTTTCTTTCAAAGAAATTAGCACGGGAGTTAGCAGGAGTAAGCACTTTTAAGCAGTAGTAAGTGGGTTTAAGTGAGTGTGCGCATGTGTGCGCTAAGCTTACCATTGCTAAGCGTCATGCAAATCCGCACAAACCCACTTACAACTGCTTAAAAGTGCCTTAGTCACTCTATGTCAGGGCCCTTGTTCTGTTCAGCGGCAAAATAAAATAACTCTGTCAGTCTCAAACCTCAAACCTTGGGCACACTAGACTGCATGAAGTACCACTAAGCCACAGCAGATATACAGTAACCTGTTGCTGAAATAAATATATATTGCATTACAATGAGTGAATGTAAGGGAAAAATTAGAAGGTCATAACACAAAGCTTGTTCTGTGGAACTTTCCCAGCAATAGTTGTGGAATTGCATTACATGACTGTGATGTGAGAAGCAGCCATGCAAGCAGCTAATAATGTTACAGAGGCACTTCACAACACTCACACAGTATCAAAGCAGGACAAACAGCGGCATATCTGATTAGTGCAGAGGCCATACCTAGTAACTGTGACTACTTTTCAGGGATGTCCATGATTGTGAATATATTTTAGATGTGCCCCTCTGAATCCCTCAGAAAAGTACTGACATCAGTCAGAAAGGTGGGGTATTACACAATGAATACTGACAATAATAACAGTAGACACCGCCCGTACTTCATAAAAGGAGTACTAACCCATATGCACTGCTTCACTCAAGTCTACACTTACTGTCCCTATCATGTGTAAGGTGTACCTCATTTTCAACTACCTATCCCTGACTCCATGCAAAAATATATCTGAGTGTTTAATAGGCCTGGCAGAGGCACAAACACACAGGCATATAAGCTATTCTGCTGTTACACACTCTGCAAATAGCTTTGGTAGGACCCCCACAAGCATACCCATATGTAGGAGTACAACACAGAAATACCAAAGGATGTAGCCATGTACTGGTAGCAAATGCCTGTAACAATGCCATTGTAACAGTCTTGAAAACACCTGTGAGTTGCACAGACAAAGAATAACAGTGTAATTTCTGGCTAACATCTGGATAGGTTCACAGTTGTGAACTATGCAGATAGACCACCTGCCCTGATAAACTAACAGGTACACAACAATCATTTAAGTCCAGTAAGATAATATGCACACAATAATACATAATGCTCTCTGTATGTAAGCACCCCCCCCCCACAATTAAAATATACTTGTGTTTAGGGTCTATGAAGTTTGTAGGTAGGCATACTTAGTACTGGAATTGTCCAGTTGTCCTGATAACCCTGTGCTAATGTCAACAATAAGAAACACAAACCCTGCAGAACTGAGTACATTAATATTCACAGCATAACAGTTCACAAACAGTTCATATGCCAAAATAATAATTCTCAATAACTACATCTGTATGGCAGTTAATCATATGAGTACAAAATAAACTACATAGTCACATAAATGTTGTGTAAGCATTTGTAGGGGTGACTTCAGTTGTCCTGATAACCCTGTGCTAATGTCAACAATAAGAAACACAAACCCTGCAGAACTGAGTACATTAATATTCACAGCATAACAGTTCACAAACAGTTCATATGCCAACATAATAATTCTCAATAACTACGTTTGTATGGCAGTTAATCATATGAGTACAAAATAAACTACATAGTCACATAAATGTTGTGTAAGCATTTGTAGGGGTGACTTCAGTTGTCCTGATAACCATGTGCTAATGTCAACAATAAGAAACACAAACCCTGCAGAACTGAGTACATTAGTATTCACAGCATAACAGTTCACAAACAGTTCATATGCCAAAATAATAATTCTCAATAACTACGTTTGTATGGCAGTTAATCATATGAGTACAAAATAAACTACATAGTCACATAAATGTTGTGTAAGCATTTGTAGGGGTGACTTAAACTCTACACTGATAGCTCTGTACTGGAAGTGCAACAGTCAGGTCTGAGTACAACATGTACATCACTGTCTACACCTCTAGCTTCAGTTATAGGTTCATAGGTTCATAGGTTCATACTAGGCTATCTGCCCGAGGGCATTTACAAGCCTAGCCCATAGTTTTGTGGCTTACGCCACCTCTTTAGTATGGTGAACTATACCCATTATTTTGCTGTGCCTCTGTTGAGCAGTGACACTGAGGTAATCCCTGGGGTATATCTGCGATCTCCCATCCATTGGTCAAGATTTCTCTTGAACAAGGCCAGCGAGGTGCTCTGCCTCACATATACCGGGATTTTATTCCACAGCATAGGGAGTCTTTGGGTGATGAATCTATCCCTCCAGCACGTCCTATTAATAGCTGTGTCGAGGTTTAAGTCTCCCCCTTGTGGCTCTGACGGATCTAGATTTTTGAGGTGAAGCATATTCATCAAATCTGGGTTTGACATGGCCTTGTATGTTAGGCAAAGGTCACCTCTGAGCAAGCGGTAAGCGACTGAATAGAGCTGGAGTTCTTTCAGTCGGGCAGCATAGGACAGATGTTTGAGACCCTTTATCCTTTTGGTGAGGAACTTTTGTGGCCTCTCCAGCTGCTGCAAGTGTCGGGTCAGATACATTCCGAATGGGGCATTGTACTCAATCATTGGTCTGATGAGTGATGAGTATAGGGAGACTATGACCTCCCTTGATCTAGATGAGAATCCCTTCATGATAAGGTGGGCAATGTAGAAGGTCTTCCTAACTACTTTAGCTACATGGGTGTCGAATGACAGGCTACTATCAACCTGGGTCCCCAGGTACCTGATACCTTCTTCTGTGCTCAGTGGATTGCCACCTATTTGGTAGCTAGGGGTAACCTTGTTTTTCCCGAAGGGTATGACTATGCATTTTTTGGCATTTAACTTTAGGCCATGGCTCTGGCACCAGTTATCCATTTCTGTGAGACCCTTCTGAAGGATATCTGTGTCAGATGTGTTTTCTACTATGGCGCCCAGTTTGCAGTCATCTGCAAACTTTGTCAGCCATAACCCTCCTGTGTTTGCTTGTACTTCAGAAAAGTAGATGCCAAACAAGAGTGGGCCCAGGACTGAGCCCTGTGGTACACCACTTGTGACAGGCTTTGAGTCTGACATGGCGTATAAGACGTATACCAACCTTCTGACTTACACAACAGTGTCCACAGCAAACAAGCATGGGCCCCACTCTTAAAATCTGAAAGGGCTACTCCTACATACCTTAGCAATTTATAGCATTGTGTTGCTATGACAGTGAGTACTGCAATTACCACTCAGCAGGCTATATGCATTTACCAAATGTTGGCCAACAATTGGTGCAGAGGGCATCACATGCACATGTGCAGATACCTATAAAAGCAGATAGTACTTGCTATCCCCACATGCAATCATTACATTGCACGTTCCAGATAGTGAACAACTCCAAGCAGGAAAAAAACAATAAATAAATAAAAGTCAAAACAAACAGTAAGTTTCTGTACTCAATAAAAAAGAAAACATCACGGAAAGGGACATACAGGTATGTAACAGTTTGTAGTTACTGGCAAGTAGTAGATGTTTATGGTTAGTACTGTAGATCCTCTGAAACATGCATATGTGGCAGCAGTAGGTATGTATGCACTGATGCCATGCATAAGTATTGCCATGGAGGAATCGTTGTGTAGCTGTGTGCAGTGGGACATAAGTGTGACATTTGTAGCCCAGCAGTACATGTCAAACATCTGAACATGTTATCTATGGCCTGTACAGTACTGTGTTTAATGGCAGTTCGGGGGAGTACTGCAAACACATATATAAACCTGGATGTCACAGAATAAGACATGCATGATAGTCACATAATGTGTAGCTTAGTATTGGCAACTGCTGTAGCAGGCTAGCATAGTAATGTATCAATTGCAGCTATGTATACCCTTGTACTATTACTGTATGCACACATGTGACAACTGACCATGTTGTAGCAAGGCCCGACAGGTCATCCATGAGGTGTATGGACTTACAACAGTGTGGACCTTGTGTCTGTATGGCACACACATATGTCAAGATAGATGTGTGTCTGATTTATAAGCATCTGAACATGTGCATAGAGCAAGGGACATACTGCAACTCTTTGTGAAGGGCGGACATGTATATGCTGGTGCAGGTTGTTATGTGCATATATATATGTAGGTTGTAGTGTGTGTCAAACAAGACAGCATACAGTGCTGGCTGTTCAAACACCGTGGGTATGAATCGTTAGGCATATAGTCTTCCAGATAGGGGGTCCTGCTAAACATATATGGGCTGAGAACACCTTCCATGCATTCTGCACAAGACTGTGCAATATCATTACATAACTGTACCCCCCTCAACCTGTGCATAATTGATATTCCCACCATGAAAGGTGGACTGTATATGTGCCGATATGCATATATATGTGTACACAAGTGGATGTTCAAATGTACACTCCAGCTGAATGTTGTACATGTATTGCCATCCCTGTTGTTAAAAGCCCTGTACCCATGAACTTACACATAGGTGGTAGTGTATTCAACACCGAAGGTGTGATAAGAGACTACGGGACACAGGTGGACAGTAGTGTCCCTAATGATGATCACTGTGCCACACTAGTCATGTAAACCTAGTACAGTCCACATGTCATCAGTAAATGTGTATCAGTTATGGAAACAGAGGTCAGTGTTCCACTCCACTCATCAGTCGTAACACCCATCATAGAGTACAATGTCCCTGTTGTTATGTACCTCAGAAGACATCCACAGCAACAGTAGATGCCATACACATACCTCACAAAGAGTATTACTGGACTCCAACAGATGCCCTATGTTGACTGTCTTACAAAACTACAGCTAGACTGTGTCGCATACCGCCTACCCAGAGCCTACCCCTGCCTAACATACAAAGCTATGGCAAACACACAGGTGTTGGATATGCTCCATGTAAACAGATGGAACACCAGACAAGATACACACTCTACTGATCTACACCTTGTAATGTAAAAAGCAGAACATGCTCGACTGGCACATTCTCATCACAGACACATACCATACTGTGGAACCAACTACCTATCAACAGCATATGAAGGTTCTCAGTAGCAGTTGTCATGACTAACCATGATGATTGCATGTGAGATAGGACACATAACCCGGTAATCACCCCTGTGGCTCTGCATGACAGAGGCACATTAACCTACATTACATGGGTGTTGTAGTGCAGGGTACCATATGTCTAAGCTTCCATAGGCCCTATGGATAACAGCCTATCAGCTACCTAGGACACGATACACACACGCATGTACCTGTTGCATCACATGCTATGTGAGGTTGACTATGTGTGATGGAGAATGTGTATGTGAATGTGTCAATGATGTGTATATGTGTGATAGCCTAGTGTGAATCTATGTATACCATGGTATGTAGTGTTGTAGCTGTAATCCCATCAAAAGGTCCGCATGCTATTGGCAGGCATGAAAAGCAGTATGGCATACGTTGTGACGTAGTCCCATGGTGTCGACTGTAGTGTGCCATTGTAGGCTAAAGCAGTACAGATATGCTTATTGAGTGTTAACACTAGTGAATACAAGTCATGTATGGACTGTAGTACTACCTGAAGCTGTATGCCTCAACTGCACAGAATGGTTTATATCCACATGGCTTGGTAACACACTTTAGTTTGTTACCTGTAGTCCTCACAGATTACATACCTCAGGCATGAGGTTATGTAGGTGCTAACACACAGTAATGTATGGTACACAGGTAAATGTAATTTGGGTTGCCATACCTTTGTGTCTTGTAGGTATGTCTGATGTGTGTGTGAGTATGCCTGTAACATGGCCTTGGTGGTATGTGTGTCACAGGATATAGGTGCGTATCTAGCAACATGTGTAGTGTAGTACAGCAGTATGCCACCTATAGTGATGAATGTGCACATATGTTACTGAGGGGTTTGCTATCAACTAGTAGTATGGTGTACTGGTAGTACTGTAACGGTACTGTACATTGATTTCAATGGATGACAAATGTCTGTATGCATTAGCTTCATATACACCTCCTGTGGCTAGGTGTTGCATTGTGTCACATACAGTGTGCCATGTACTGTTGTATAGTCTTACATACTGGTTTCACTTTGTGTCTGTGCAGAACATGGTTTGGTATATAGTATGTGCCAGGCACTGTCAGGCAGTTGTGGGCTGAGCAGTCATATGTGGTATTAAAAGTGTGTATCTACTGACAGCCAATAGGTTGCTATATATGGCATTTCATTGATGTCTGTACATTGGAATGTTGAGTGTGCCACATGACTTGCTCACAATTACTGTTTAATTGTCTTCCAGGGCTATGTCACACAACAGAAAGCCAGCCTATTCCCCTGAGGAGGAGGAAGTCATCTCCAAAGCACTCATCCAACATTATAACCTTCTGTTTTCAAGATCCTGCCAGGACCAGCACAATCGCACTGCACTGTGGCAGGATGTTGTCTGTCGGGTGAATGATGTAGGCATGCATAACTGGACTTATGAGCAGGTACGCCATCACTGCAGTAATTTAATCAGACATATCCGGCAGCATGCCTCCGATGTCCACAGACAACAGCTTGCCACAGGTGGTGGTGCTGCTACACATACCCCCCTCACCAGAGTGGAAGAGCTGCTCCTCAGTGTGGTGACTCCTGGCCAACCAGTACAACACACGTGTCATCATGGAGGCTGGAGCCACCCAGCACAGCGATAATGAGTGTGCAGGTAACATGGCATATCCGTAGACCACTGTCATTCCAAGTATTATAATATGCATTAATCTGATGTGTACTGTTTATGCAGAATATGTGGAGCCTGGTGTCATGCAATACTGATAAGTCGGAACATTATCTGTATGCCTGTGACTGTCAGCACATGTACTACTGTATAATTGCAGACTCACAGCAGCAATGCCATAGTTGCTGACACTGACATACTGTCTCACATCCTTGCAGGTCCCTCTGGTGTGATAGCAAGACAGCAGACCCATGATGATGAGTGGGCTACAGTCAATATAGCATATAACATGTGCATGTCATAGGAGAGTTGTAGGCCATATACACATGTTAAACACCTACACTTAGTGCATGCTCTGCATGTTCTCTGTGTGGCTATGCACTTCCCAGTGACATGAGTAGCTGACTCATACACATGCAACACACAGAGCATCACAAACAAGTGGGGTACACTGTAGTGGACATTGTATAGGCAGAGTCAATACACATGCACACAGCACACACCACTTTGTCATATGCAGTATGTGTTAATATGATACACATGGCATATGTAGACACCTGCTGTAAGGTCATACTCCAGTATCCCACATGTCATCAACACAGCACACATACTATACCTGGGGGTAGAGGCCTATTATGGGGTGGTGTGACATGCATCATCACACAACACAGTCATGTGAGGCAATGCTCCCTATTGAACACCTGACATGCCCATGTAACAACTGTCTGTGAACTTTTAAATGTAGCCTAAGTGGTGCAGGTCAGGTACAGCAAGATTGTTGCCAGTGTGACATGCATCAGTGGCCTTGAGTGACCACATGATGCTGCCTGATGATGGCTCATGATACTACACTACATCCAGTTACAGTACCTGCAGTACTACACATAGCATTCTTTGTTATACACCTGACAGTTGTGTACATCAGGACATGTTTTATATACCTATGAGTGATGGTGCACAGGACATTGGAAAGTGTTTCAGACTTGCAGTGCAATGTTGTGTCCATGTACACATTGTGTACCAGGGTGAGGCCAATCACTGAACAACACACATGCATCAATGACATGTATACTGTTATCAACAAGGACTCTCTACACTCACACTGCATACTGCTGAGAAACACACATCCTGCATGCTGACACGTGTGATAGGTATCTTTGGCTTGTGATACTGTACTCCACCATCAACCACTAACGACTATGTTCCATATTGCTGTTGGTGTATGTGTGTCAACTTGTATGTGTAGTGCATTAGTGTGCATGTGTGGATGTGTGCATGTGTGCATGTGTGCATGTGTTCATGTGTGCATGTGTGCATTTGTTCATGTGTGCATGTGTGCATGTGTGCATTTGTGCATGTGTTCATGTGTTCATGTGTGCATGTGTGCATGTGTGCATGTGTTCATGTGTGCAAGTGTGCATGTGTGCATGTGCAATGTGTGCGGACATCCTGTACAGATGGTAAAGTATGCTTCCTGTCTCCCTCTCACAGGGGCTGAGGTATTGTTGGATGGGTGCAGCAGGGAACCTGAGGTCACTGCCACAAATAGTGACCATGATGATACATGTGTAGTGGCACAGGCATGTCTGACAGGGTCTGTCGGTGGTCCACCATTCAACAGTACACAGCTTTCCACACCATCTATGTGCACATACGTACTGCCATTACATCCATCAACACCAATGGCCTTAGGTGAGGAACAGCATACGGTAGGCATTGACCAGGAAAGTGTGGTATCTATGGCACATGCAACCCCACACAGCAGCCATGCCCAGACAACCGGAATGGTACCACATAGGCATATGTCCAGGGGTTCTTGTGGGAGCATCGCTGGTCATAATGCCCCTGGCAGGCGTACTTGCACAGGTCTCACAATCTCAGGTATGTTCCAGGCTGTGATGCAAGCACAGGCACGTAAGGAACGGTACACCAGGCAGGGACTAAGGGCGCAGAGGACTCATAACACTGCGATCAATGACAGTATCCATGACCTTGCTGGTGCCATCCGCAATTACACCGATGTCATTGATAAACGTTGGGGGAGACACTAGATGTCCTCCGTAATGTTATGTCCATGTGCCAGGACAGTGCAGGACGGCTGGGCCGTCAACGTGGATGTATGCCAGCAACATCATCAGCTGGCAGTCATTGCGGATGACACACAAGTGCCAGCCACTCCTGTAGTGACAGTACCAGCCCCAGCACTGTTGTGGCTGGGCTGTCGGTAGACCATCCCAGATGACCACGTGCACATGGCTCTGGCCAGTCCCAGCAGGGACATGGGTCCAGTCAACATCCCTCTGCCTCTGACGATAGTACACAGTCTGGCTTAGTACCCGATATTGTCTGTGTCACCCCTGCCAGGCACAGGTACTGTGTCCGTGGCAGGAGACAGTGATCTGTACAGCCTGGCAGGTACAGTCTGTGGCTGTCCTACAAACACCTGTATTTGGCAGCCACAAGGGGGTACTGTGTGCATGCAGACACACACACAAACTACCAACAGGTAGGGCTAACACATACACACACACTTCACATCAACACTGACCCATACTGTACTGTTGGCCCTCACACACACACACACACACACACACACACACACACACACACACACACACACACACACACACACACACACATACATGTTGATTGGATGGGTCATTGTTGGGCTCTGGAAAAACACTCACACACCCTGTGCATATGATGAAACTGTGCCACCTCCTGTCATCTGTGACATTGATGCAGGGACAGGATAACATGGTGCTGATGCACAGGGTGACCTACTAGCAGTGTAGCAATGTTAGCATGTTGTGAACAGTATAGTGTAATGATATCATTGTAGGTGTATCTGTGCAGGCATGATGCATCACAGCACTGATTATCAATTTAGTATTGTTTACACCAGTGTTCATTCCAAACATGGATTGTCCACACATGTGCCAGTTGGCTGATGTGTGTGGTACTGGCAGCATGTGTCGTGAGTGGATGTTACGTGTGTGATGTATGCAGTACAGATTTCAAGGTGTACATTTGTGAACATAGTGGAGGTGCACTGTTTCCATGTATGTGCATGGTGGGCACATGGGAAGGGTGACATGCCTGGTATTACACACTGTTAATACTTCATATTTCCTATTGGTGTCCAATATGCATGTCACTACACATATGTCACAACTTGGGTACACATGTGTGTATGACATGGTATGAGACTGTGCTGTGGGTGATACTGTTGATATTGGTCATTGGTCAGCATTCTGGTAGTGTACATAACCTCAACAGCCTGCTTTTAACCAATTGTTACATGATGTCTTGACAAGTGACACACAGCTGTAGGATACACAGTAGCATTAGAATCTTTCTGGTATTGTGCTATACCAGTTACCAGTGGTAATGACCACAACACATTCCCGTGACCACTCCTGTTTGGCATGTGTCCGTCCTAGGGACAAGCAGACACACTAGGGATATGTACGTCCACATCTGGTGATGCATACAGTGGCCTACATAGCATTCCCCGGATTAGACACTTATCCCCCACAAGGGTATCATACAGACAGATACCTGTTGACAAACCCATGTTGTGAAGCTATGAGCCAACCATAGCATAGTCATCCACTTTTCCAACACATAGTACCATGATAGTACTACATTGGTTGTAGCACACAACATGTAGCAGGGGTACCGATGTGTACAAACAGCCACATGTGATTTCATCTGTACTTTGATATCCACATTCCCAAAGCTATGCTGATGTCACTCAGTGTATCACATAAGCAATAAGGGGTCTGTATGCATATCCATGTAGTTGTTGTATACCTACAATGATTGGCCATTATTGACAGACTGTGTTGTGTTTGAACATGTCTGTGTTATGCCACAGACATACACCCACACTCACACTATTCTATAACAACCATCATGTGTGTGTGTGACACAGGTGACCTAGGGCACAGCTCACTACAGTGGCTGAACCTGTCACATACATACATATGTGAGCTACGGTCCAAGGAGCAGCAGCAACAACTGTCAATGGTAACAGATGTAGTCGTGTTGACAGCAGTTATCACACCTATGAAGTGAATGAGGTCACATGTATGTCTTGGCCACACAGTTACCGATGTAGGTCACATGTACATATCTGTATTTGTCACACAGATACCTGCAGTGTGCAATGCGCATACTGTTGTTTTACTGATATGTCAGACAGTAGTAAAAGCAAAACACACAACACAGTGCTCAACAGTGTCACACACACACACTCAGCAATTGCAGGGTTCAGACTCCTACCTACCTATGTCATGATACTAGACAGATATGCATTACCACGACGCGCCATATGCTTTACTGGGAATTTTCATTTCCACTGCTGTATGTGTGGGATACTGACATAATCAAACCAGCAAAAGAGGAATTCACCCCTTTAAATGTGTTTTCACAGTCTCCAAAAAGGCCACTCCTCTCATAGGATTAGACGCACAAACATACACCCACACACACACACACACACACACACACACTCAACAATTGCAGGATTCAAACCCCTATCTAACTATGTTATGACACTAGTGAGATACACATTAATATGACGGGCTATATGCTTTATTGGGTGGCATAATCTCCACTGCTGTATTTGTGGGATACTGACATCATCAGACTTGGCAAAGAGGTGTTCACCTTTTTTAATGTGTTGTGAAAGTCTACAAAAAGCACACTCCTCCCAAAGGGGATTACATACACACACCCCCACAGCAATTGCAGGATTCAAACCCCTACCTAACTATGTTATGATACGAGAGAGATACACATTAACACAACGTGCTATATGCTTTACTCAGAGTGTTCTTTTCCAAAGCTGTATTTGTGGGATACTGACATCATCACACTTGGCAAAAAGAAATTCGCCTCTGCTAATGTGTTTTCACAGTCTCCAAAAAGGCCACTCCTCTCAAAGGGAATCACACACACAGACACATACACCCACACTCAGCAATTGCAGGATTCAAACCCCTACCTAACTATGTTATGACACTAGTGAGATGCACATTAATATGATGAGCTATAGGCTTTACTGGGCATTATAATCTCCACTGCTGTATTCGTGGGATACTGACATCATCAGACTTGGCAAAGAGGTGTTCACCTCTTTTAATGTGTTTTGAAAGTCTACAAAAAGTACACTCCTCCCAAAGGGGATCACACACATACATACACCAATTGCAGGATTCAAACCCCTACCTAACTATGTTATGATATTAAAGAGGTACGCATGAACACAATGCGCTATATGCTTTAGTGCGAGTGCTCTTTTCCAAAGCTGTATTTGTGGGATACTGACATCATCACACTTGGCAAAGAGGAATTCACCTCTGCTAATGTGTTTTCACAGTCTCCAAAAAGGCCACTCCTTTCAAAGGGAATCACACACACGCTCAGCGATTGCAAGATTCAAACCCCTACCTAACTATGTTATGACACTAGTGAGATACGCATTAATACGACATGCTATATGCTTTACTGGGTGCTGTAATCCCCACTGCTGTATTTGTGGGATACTGACATCATCAGACTTGGCAAAGAGGTGTTCACTTCTTTTAATGTGTTGTGAAAGTCTACAAAAAGCACACTCCTCCCAAAGGGGATCATACACATCGACACATACACCCCCACACACAGTAATTGCAGGATTCAAACCCCTACCTAACTATGTTATGATACTAGAGAGATACGCATTAACACAACCCGCTATATGCTTTACTGTGTGGTTTCCATTCTCCTGCTATATTTGTAGGATGCTGACATCATCAGACTGGACATGGTAATGTGTGTGCACTTAGTTTTATGTAATCCCAGGAATGAACCTTGTGGGTCAGCAGGTGTGAACAGCTTGAACAGGAATCCACAATTCATAGCTTGTGTGATCTATCTGTGGACAAATTGCCATTCCTTCATATGACAATACATAGTTATGCACAAATTGTTGGTTTTGTGGATAGGACATGTGTCTGTTATGTTGATAAAGGGCTATTCAATGTCTATGTGGGACGTGTGTTGCTCCTTTCAGTGATGTATGTCCTGGGTGGCTGCCTTGAAGCAATCTTGCATGTTTTGGGGAACATTATCTGCTCATTAACATACCAGAGACGTTTAGGTTGTGTGTTTGGGGGATTACAATAGCTCTGTTCATGACTGCAATCATGACGGACTCCATGGCCTAGCAGTTCAGACTTCATAGACTTATAGGACTATAGTTCCCATGGTCTGTTGTGCACCAACACTTGTGGAGTGTGCCACATGTTGCTGTAACACATTCAACAGTGTAAGATCCTGTACAGAGTGTGAGGCTCAACAGACTGTTCAGGTGCAAGGTCTGTTTGTTCTGTTGTTCACTTATGACACATATGGGGAAACAATGTTATCCACGTGATGGGATTCATTTGGCTTTGGGAGGAGCAGTTTACACATTCTTCATGTGATATCTCCTGGTATGATGATAGGGTCTTTTGTCACTGTGAGGTGGGTATGTATGTATGGGCCTGTCTGACAGGATGTCGACATTGTCAGTCAGGTACAGTTGACCCTGACTCAGGACATATATGAATGTACGTTGCAATTTCTGACATAGCTGTAGGAGGTATAATGGTTCTGTCTGTACTCCTTCGCAGATAATCCTTCAAAAGCAACAACAAACATGAACACTAAACCCCTGTTATACTCTTTTACACAATTAACACACTACTGATCCTTTGTGATCAGTCAACAGTGTATGTCATCATTATACCCTGGCATGTCCAAAGGTTGGTTTAGTGTGTACTCTCCAGGCCAGCTGGTGCATATTGGAATTGTAACACATTGTTACAACTGCCTTATGTATGCCTTATGTACACAGAACTCTGTCCTCCTAACAACAAACTGAGATATATGTCAGAGATGCAACTGTATTGACAGACAGTAGGCTGAGCTCTCCCAAGCCATGACTGGCACAGTCTATCAGGTGGTGAAGGTAACCACACACACCACAAATCCAGTCTCACATGGACCTATGATGACAGCAAACAAAATACATTACCACACAAACACATACTCGGAGCCTCTAAATATACTCTGCCTAAGCAACAGGGACATCCAAAGCAGACACCCAAACAACTGCTAACACAACTATACACACATATCACATAGTTGACAAAGTCAGTGTGCCACACAGTCACTGCCCTTAGGCCTACACAACACACCTAATACACTTGTAATAGGTGACTGTAATTGCCGGTCACACTGACATCCCACTCGCCAGGCTGAGCAAGGAGAAGGTCACTTTGTGCTGTCTGTCGGGTGCCAGGATCTGCCACATGACACATGCACTCTTGTCAGTCCACTGCAAGTACAAATATGGCTCCATCATTGACCATGCTAGTGTGTAAACCCTCAGATGTTCCTCCCTGGACTACATGACAAGGGACATAAAGGAGCTCTCTGATCATGTAGCCCATGCCAGTATGACCCTGACCTTGTGTAGCATCTTACCCTCACAAAAATTAGGTCACAGTATACAGACAAGCTTATCACTTTTAACAGGTGGCTAACATATTGGTGTCATCCAAAGGGGATCCAGTGTTTGTCAGCCTGGGATTACATGCTCGACATGCCACGTAGATTCGCTATGGACGCCACGCACCTGTCACCCCTAGGCTTTCACAGACTGGTTACGGCTCTTGCCACACCCATAGTGGCTGTTTGAAGCGAGGCTCAGAAGACAAAACCACCTCCATAGACGTTACAGGGTAAAGGAAACGGAGAGTAATGCTGCTCAACAACATATGTCTAACCCTCAGAATGCATGCACTCAGGACTCACATCAGTATGGAGTCTGTCAATATATGTGCAGTAACAGACACCTGCTTCAGGCTCCCAAAAGCACACCAGCACTACCAGGGTTTACTTCATACCATGCTTTTCGGACACAAGACTCGGACTGGCCAACAACAATAGGGGGGGTATCCATATACATCATACATACACACACCTCCTGGTAGCACTGCACAAAGCATCAGAGAATGTACATGTGCAACTGACAGTGGGCCAAACTGCATTTCCGTTTGTAGACTGCTACAGACCACACTCCCAAACTCGGGGGCAACACTTGGTATTCCTGGGAACAATGGGGAATGTGAAGGTCTCTCCAAACACCATTTTATTGTGTGACTTCAAATACACAAACATTGAATGGGAATACTACTCAAGCACCGACACACTCGCACAACAGTTGCTAGGATTTATAGAGTCATATGCTATGGCAGAAATGGTCGCCACAACCACAGGGGGTTGAAACATGTGGGACCTGCTCATCACCAACATGGGGACTCTATTTTCCACACCAGAGGTATACCCCTCATTGTTAAAGTCAGAACATACATTCATCTCACTGGACATACATATCCCATACACACACACATCCTAGGTGATCTAAGTGAAGTACTTCTCATAAGCAAACGTCACACTTATACAAACCGAGGTGGTATCCATCAAAGACCCTAGGACAGTGTTAATTATGGCTCAGACCACTTAATCCTTTACAAACACATTCTATGGACAGCCACTGGAATGCATGGATCATGCTATCCCAGATAACTACAAGACTCACTCCTCCAAAGGCAGGGGACATGTCTGGTGGACCACGGCCATTAATGAGCTATACAAGGACAGGAGGAGGCTACTACATGATAGAGCATAATCCCAATCAGGAAGGCATCTCTGATCAGTACTATGGAATAGCTACAATCACTTGTTGATGCATCTAAGGGCCACTTATAACCGACACTTGCAAGTGACACTATGGACAATCACAAGGCCTTCTTTAGTTATGTCAGGGACCTGGGTGGGAACTCACAGATATGCTGTGAGTTACTGCATAATGACAAAACATACAGTGAACCCACTGACATTGCAAACATCCTGGCAAACAGGTTCAGTGGAAATGTTTCCACACCATCCCCCCTGCAGTACACATGTCCATCCCAACAGGGTGTAGCCTCCCTGACATCACAGATTGACAGGTGAGTGCTGCCCTCTCCATAGCAGACAACACAGCTTCAATGGGACCAGACGGTGTTCCGGCCTGTGGCTTACACGGGATTCATGACGACATTCACACTCACATTATGTCACTGTTCAATATCAGAGTTACTACAGGATATGTACCCAAGAAATGGCGTACAGCATCAGTGTTCATGCTCCACAGTGGTGGTGCCACAAGGGACCCTGGACAATATCGCACTATATGCCTAACTATCCTGGTCTGCTAAGCTATGGAGTGTATCGTCATGGAACACATGCACATAGACATTGTGAACATGCAGACACTGGATCCTACACAATTTGGCTTTGTTGTGGGCAGATCTTGCCTCTTGCACCTGTTTGATGTCTTTAAACAGTTAACAGGTCCATAAATATACAGGGGGTTGTCCACACAGCCTACCTGGAGCTTGCACAACAGTTCAACACAATACCCCACTTGGCCATTATAAATAGGCTCACTGGCTTCAGTATCTACACGTATGTCACAAGATGGATTGATAACTGTATCATGGATAGCACACACATGGTCAGTATTGCAGGTGCCATGTCTGACTATACACCAGTTACACATGGCATCCCACAGGGCTCAGTCCTGGGACCTCTCTTGTTCCGTATATATTTCTCAGACGTACTGGCTAACACAGGAGGAATATGGCTGACCATGTTCGCAGATGACTGCAAACTGTGTGCCATAATTGACTCCACAGCTGGCACAAGCATCCTCAAGAAGGGTCTCACAGAGATGGATAACTGGTGCCAGAGCCGTGGCCTACAGATACCTTCCATTAGATGCATAGTCATCACCTTTGGTAGTAACAATGTGCCCACACATTACCACATAATTGATGATACATCACATATGGTGTGTGTGATTTGTGATTTGGGGACATGAATAGTTAGTACTCTCACCTTTGACATTCACGTTGCCAATGTTGTTGGACACACCTTCTATATAGCCCACCTTATCCCATAGGGTTTTACATCTAGATAAGGTGGGGTCATTGTGCCCCTATACTCATCAGGCCCATGCTTGGATACAATGGCCCATTTTGGATGTGCCTTAACCAACACCTGCAGTAACTGTAATGTCCACAAATTTACAGAGCCAAGTGGATCTAGGGACTCACAAAGATGGTATGCGCAGTTTGGCAATGGTGACCCCAGCTCTCCTCAGTTGCTTACTGCCTATTTGGATATGATCTGCGCCTGTTGTTTGAAGCCGTGTCCATCACAGCATTGATGGACAGGCTCCATCTCAGGATATCAAAGTCACTTACAGCTACACACTCCAGGGACAGGAACGTCAGCACTTATGTTAATAGGACATGCTGGAGGGGAAGATCCCCATCCCAGAGGCTACACTCACTCGGGAATGAGATCACAGTCCCACATATGCAGAGACACACACTGACAACTACAGGTGACATCTAGACAGGTGGATGGGTGATTGTATGTTTAGCCCTGGGATATGTTCTGGGTCCCTGCTAAACAGGGGCAGAATGAAATGAACATATGTGGGATATCTTGTGTGACCTACTATTCACAGGCATAGTCTACTAATCTAGCAGGGTTGCAAAAGCCAAACACACTGTGTCTAGGCTTATATATGCCATAGGGCAGATAGCCTAGTGTCAACCTATGAACCTATGATAATGTTCGGTATGCACATTGTTCAGTGATGGTACTGATTGCAGGTTTCATTTCTTCTTTGCTTTCCCACTTTCTATGAACAACCTAAGTATCTACATAACATTTTTGATTATGACAGGGTTTCACTATATTATCTATGTGTCTGTTGTCATATAACTGTGTGCACATGGCAGATTGGTGAATAGTGCAGGATTCCTGGGTTGACACATGCAACTGACGGGTATGTGTGGCCCACTGCTGTACTCAGACATGCCCTAAGTGTGTGAGCATGGCCAGTTCAGACTTTCAGTGTTTTGTTGCCTGACATTTGTCTCATATATTGAAGTGTGTGAGCATGCCCAGTGTGACCTTGCAGTATGTTGCTGTCTGAGGTCCACGACATTTGTTGATGTGTGTGAACATTACCAATTTTAACATTTATACTATATGTGTGTTGCATATCAGGTTCTATTCTTACTGCAGGCCTCACCTTTGTGTCTTAACTCAACAGGGATTATGCTATGCCTGCAAGGTTTCCATGAGATACTTTGCATAGACTTTTAAATATTTTTTCATGCAGGCTGACCATTGCCATACTGTCATGGTTTAGTGGTTCTGTACTATGACTATAGTGCACTGTATCCTAGGTTCGAGGACTGTCACTGCTTCATATTTTCATACATGGCAGAACAGACTGCTTCAAGGACAGTGAAGCAAATATGAACATGCTTACCTTCTTTTGATGAACTATGCCCAGTTTTGACCAGACTTGCACAACATTGATCAAGGATGACTAACATTGCTGAACAGTGCCCAATATTGCTCAACATTGCCTGTAGTTGTGCTACTTAGTGTGTGCAATTTTGTTTACATATACTAAATAGAGGTGAAAGCTGTTTAGCACTGCTTTATATTGCTTAACACATAGCAATCATGCCTCAGGTGGTGCTGCAGGGCTGCCTATGTTGGATGCACATTTTACACTCCCTATACATGTTTGTTAACAGGTCGTGTCAAGTTAGGCATCCCTTTTACTATATGTGCAAGTCGGAGAAAGGTATAATTTCCAGGGTTCCTACTGAGCCAGTGTATATGCTATGCATTGCCTCTGTGCCAAGGCCAGAGCATACTGGGCATGCCTCCTTCTGCCTACTGGGGCAGGCTCAGGTTGTTCCTCCTCCGAGTCACGCTCTGCCTGTGATGGCCTTGGCAATGGTGGGGGGCTGTTGTGCCCGTGCCTATGCTGCTCCTGCTGCAGCTGTTTTCACAGGATCATATTGTGTAGCATAGCACATACCATGACTATTTGGGTACATGTAGTTGGTGAGTACTACAAGGCTCCACCAGATGTGTCCAGGCACTGGAACCATGACTTGAGCAGCCCAAACACACGCTCGATTACATTTCGTGTTTGTGCATGTGCCTCATTATGGCGTTCCTGTTCAGGTGTGTGTGCATTTCTGATGGGTGTCATCAGCCACGGCTCAAGTGCATATCCAGCATCCCCCACTAGGTGACCATGAGGGACGTCCCCATTGGCAAATGTCTGGTACAGCTGCATCAGATGCCAGATATGGGAGTCGTGGTAGCTTCCAGGGCAGCCAGCACACACATTCATTATTATGCCCTGGGCATCACACACGACCTGGCAGTTGATGGAGGGGTAACCCTTGCGGTTATAGTAGACCCTACCCCGCTCACCAGCTGGTGCTTTGATGTGAATGTGCGTGCAGTCTATTGCACCCACTACCTCAGGGTATTCCACTATTTGCTGGAAGAGACGCATATTGCTGGCCAATACCTCACAGAAATTGGGGAAATATACATGATCACTGACATGTGCTGACATGGCATTCAGGAACTGGTGCAGTACCCTGGATGCTAATGCCTGTGAATTCCCCATCATATCGCCAGTTGGTCTCTGGAAGGTACCTGTTGCTAGTATTCTGGCCAACACATACCTTGGTTTCCACTGGGATGGGTTCCCCTCTGTTGGTTCTGTGTGTGAGGCGTGGCCTGCACAGCTCAACAATTTGCTGTATGAGGTCTCTGTCCATTCTATAGCGCTCCACTATCTCCAGCTCTTGTAGCCCCTGGTAGGTTACCCTAGGCCTGTACACTCTTCTCCGTCTCCTCACTGTGGGTTGCTCAGCAGCATTCGCATTGTCACCACCCCTAGCATGTTGCATATGCCACCTTATAACAGCAATGGCAGCCCCTAACATGTCTTTGTCTCAGTAAAGCTTTTTCAGTTTTCACTTCTATTATCTTACTGCAGTGTTGCAGTGTCTCTGAGAAAAATGTACTGGGAAGTTGTTTGCTGAGTTTTAAGTGCTGTACTGGGCTGGGCTAGTGTACTGCCTGTATAATTGCCTGATTCTCATTGTTTTCACCTGCTAGCTGTGCTAGTACTCCCCGGTTAACTTCCTACTATTTGTTGTGCTTCCTTTTCCCTTTCTGTTTCCTCGGAGGGGCAGTGCCACGCACACAAGTGCAAACACATGCACACAAGCTCACATGCGTGCACACATGCTTACACAAGCTGCAACTTGCTTATTCTTGCTAACACACTCGCACACAAGCGCAAACGCGCTTACACGGGTTTCAATATCCTTACACTTGCTTACTCCGGCTTATACGCACATCACAGGTGCACACGCATGCACACAGGCTTACTTGGTTTTACAGGTGTGCACACGCGCGCATACACATTGCAGGCATTTCTACAAGAAACTTTGGTGTCGTTCACGGCATACACCTTCAATTTCTTGATTTAGCTGGGGTACCTATTGACACATCTCTTCCAGTGATTAGTATCTGACAGCAGACACATGCCACTCTACTCCAATGAGCTTCACTTCTCTCAGACATGCCCCCCTTAGATGTCAACTATCTTCTACTCTGTTACACCCCTTATCCTACTCATACACTACACTGACTGTGCTCTCTTGCTATGTAAACTTGGGATTCACTATCCTTACCCTCATTTGCATAGGATTGCCTACGAATGCTTGGTTACATCTCTTAGACTGAGCTTCCCCCTTTAGCAACCTCTACTCGGTGGTCATGTTGTCTTGGGACTGCCATTCCCTTGCATTGTATATTAGGGATTACTGTAATATACACATGTATGCATTTTAATTCTTGCTTTTATGTTTTTTAGAGCACACCGCATTTGCGCGGCGCTGTGCTATGCTTAAACATCGGCGATCGTGAAAAACATTTTACAACTATTTTATTTTAATTTTACATCAGTGGACATTGCCAATGGCTGTATTTTTGGCCATTGCCATGATTCCTCGACTGAATGCATCCTTTTTTTGAGCTGTCACAGCTCCGTTTTGCTATTTGCAGAACCGTACTCAGTTGTCAACGGAGTACATTTCTGCAAATAACACTATTCTTACTCAGACAGGTTAGGGTTTCCTGAATCACAATTTTACCTCATTTGCATGCCTTTCAGCAGCAAATGAGGTAATTTGCATATCCTAGTCCTGTCCATGTAAGAGGAGTTTTAGGAGCTCTCTTACATGCCCCTGCCGGCTGTTCCTGGATCGCTCGGAAGACATGTTGGCTGCATGGAGTCTTACTCTACTCTTAGACTCTGTGCAAGCCTTCGTGAATCCGGCCCAGTCTCTATACTGTAAGAATCTATGACAGTCTGAGTTGATATTCCTTTGCAGACAGTTTAAATTTCTGCACAGGCACTTAATTCACAGTATTATGCATAATACTACACTTAATAGTAGATGCAAACTGATTTTTCTATTCTATTTAGATTATAAAAATACACTGTGAACATTGTTATCAACTGTGTTTGCGTTGCAGACTTTGGTCATCACTTGCAGAGTGCAGGTTTTATACCATTACCATTTCATATTCTACTTATAGCATAAGTGAGGTGGATATTTTGGCTCTTCTCCCTAGTACAGCTAACACATGCTGAGAAGATGAAATGCACCAGGATAATCCAAGAAGAAACATGCTTTATTATGATTATGTGCTTTTGTCTGTATATGAGTTGAATCAGACTTCATCAGAATCTCCTGATGCAAAACCTGTTATTCTAACAGCTTTCAAAGTTTAAAATCATTTAAAACCTGTCCCTGATTGTGTACCTCTTCCCTGTTATTTTTAGTTTTATCAGAATTCTTGCAGTAAGAGATTGTGAAAGAGACTGAAAGCCAAACATCAAACAATGAAACTGATCCCTTTTGTTTACTTTTTCAGGGAACTACTGGAAACCCAAAGGGTGCAACCCTAACACATCACAGCACTATAAACAATGCAAGATTCATGGGCCTCAGACTTGGGTATCATTGGCGGGTACGTTTATTTATTTGCTTATTTATGAATTTATTTGTCTCTTTTGTCTTTTTGTCAGTTTCTGAAGTCATTTGTTGTAAACTTCTTTAAATGCTTTTCAACTTATGTTTATAAGGTGCAAATTATCAAACATTTTCTACTGCCTGTCTTCCTTTTTTTTAATTGTGTGTGTGTGTGTGTGTGTGTGTGTGTGTGTGTGTGTGTGTGTGTGTATGTGTGTGTGCTCTTTTTTGTTTTATTTTGTTTTAAACAACTTTATTAAATTAGAACTTAAGATGTAAGCAGTTGTACATTAATAGAACAGAAAAAAATATAGTAATGTTTTTTCATTTATACGCATCATACATTACATGTTTTACATCTTTAATAGCAACTGTCTTTTCAGTCCAATGTTACATAAATCATTCATTTCCTGCCTTCCCTTAAACCTCACTCCTATTCCTCCTGAACATTATTCTGCATGTATTATTCCACAAATTCTATTTTTTTCTGAGTAATTTGCTTCTTCCCTTTTCTAAACATCCATCTTCCAGTTCTTTTTTTTTTTTCCTTTTACAATAGACAATATTTCAGTTACAATCAGTTTATACTTTGAATTTCACTTTCCAGTAGTTGCTTTCATGGCAGCCAACAGAATTAAAGTTATGGTCTTGTTATGTCTAGTCTATTTATGTCAGAAACATCATTTCCTTAGTTACAGTCATTTCCTTTCCCATTACCTGGGTTCTACTTGAGTATTTTCATTTCTTTTCCTGCAACTGTCTTCTCTGTGAATCAAAAATTACATTTTCAGAAGAGATGGAAAAGACAGTTATATCTGTGAGCATGTTTAAAAAATAAGGGCTCTGTCTGTTTATTGTCGTTTATGTGCCATTTGGTTTGGAATTTAAGTTTTGGAGGACCACCTACCTACAAGGATCCTACAGCAGGGACTTAATATTGCACACTTATGGGAGCCTAGGCATGCTGTATTCAAACAGGCTATCAAAAATAGTATTCTGTCCGCAGTGACAGCCAGTCGCTACTGTCCTGATAAGTTATTACTCCCACAATCACTCTCATAATTAGATGAAAGTAGTAAAGCACTTTGAATACATTGAAGAAATACTTTTATTCGGTGTCTTCTTTACTTTTTCAATTTCCTGTTTTGTTGACCATGCTCTGATAATAATAATTATTGCTGAGTCAACTTCTAGTACAAAACATTTGGTGGTCATTAATATCTTTTTGCTTTAAATTATATGCTACAGTCCTCAGATAATTTCTTTGGTTTATAGGAGGCTAACAGATGACATTTGATAATTTATTTACTGATCTGTATGTCTCACAAACAGTGATTTGGCTCCTAGCCCTAACCCAAATCTTTATAAAACATCTACACTTAACAATTTTCTGTCACTCACAATAGTTAAAGAATTCATGCTGAAGTTTTCTTTAACCAGACTTTCTATCAGCTATTTTACATCTACTATACAATGTAGTTGAGCCTCAGTTCTACAGTTTTGTAGTAGAGCAGCTCAAAGGCTAATGAGGGTAGTACTACTAAGCCAGTATCCTCTTTCCATGGGAGATCCGAGTTGGTATTTACATACACTTCAAGGAGAAATTTGGCCAGGGTATTGGGGAACTACCCCCAGCTCTTTTTCAATATGTAGTGAGGGATGTTTTGCATCCACTGAGCTACCACCACCTCTAGCAGATACAACCTCAGTTTAACATCTCATGTAAAGGATGACACACCCAGGAGTGCAGCACTCACTTATGCTGCACTATAGTGTCAGCAGTCTATCTGTTTCATGTAGGAATAGAACCCACACCCTTCTATACCATAAGTAAGTAGAATACCTGCTGCACCACTGACTCTAATCTAATAACAGCATGTAAATTAATATGCTTATCTTGTAATTGAATGTAAATACATATGTTTATTACTGATTGTTTTTATTTATTTATTTTACATTTGTTGACCGGGATAGTCTGATTCAGCTGAAATAGCCCTTTTTCAGCAGAGGCCTGGGAAGAAAAGCTGTGCATACATTTACATAAAATTTAAACATAATCAAATAAGATCAGTCTAAACATAATAATATAACAAAGCATAAGAATATAAAAATAAGCATGAGAAAATCACAACAAAAAGTGAATAAAGCAAATATATCCAATAAAAGTCAAGAAGGAAGTAATATAAACAGAATCATTTTAGTTTTGTCAAATGAACATGAAATAAATGATATTTAGTATTTTTAGTATTTTTGTATTTTACTGTTGCTCTGCATCAGGTTTACAAGAGGAAAAGAGAGATGAGAGTTTTAATAGTAGTGTGAGGAGATTGAGTAGTAGTAGTGTAAAGAGGTTTCCTACATAGAGAAGACATGAGGTCCAAGAGAAGAAGTAAAGGCTAGACAGAGCTAATGGTGAAAAAGGAGAGGAGATCAAGGAAGTAAATAACATAGGGGCCAGGTAAAGGACTGTATTAGGGGTGATAGTGAACTTTATGGGGGGAGAGTACAGTGGCAAAACCAGTTTTGCTTGTTCTTGTTTAACTGCAGCATGATGAAGACAATTTTCCCTGATGCCAGTGTCATGTTTTCTCAAGGTTATGCGGATCTGTGTTCCAGTTCCCCTGTGCCACTGCTTTGGGACAGTAATTGGAGGATTGATGATGGCTGTCTATGGAGCTACTCTGATCTTCCCATCTCCATCGTTTGAGGGAAAAGCTGCACTGGAGGCCATCCATAAAGAAAAGTATGTATATCCTGATAAAAGGGAACTATTATTGACAATTATGTGCTGGCACTAATGGTCTAGAGGTGACCCAGACTTAATATGCAATGACTTGACTTCACTAACAAGCCCAGGTGGGTAAGAGTTGTGGAAGAATGGCTGGGGACCACAAGATCCATAAAAGTCTGCTTCTGTACATATAGAATTAGTCCAGTTTAATAAACTAATAATGGGATTGATACAGTCTTTTACCGAATTATAGAAGTGAAAATTAAGTCAGCCATTAGTAGACTATTTTTCTTGCTGCAGTATGGTTTTATAGCAGCAATTAGGTCAAAAAATAGAAGTTGTGTACTGGTGGTAGAGATGCACAAGGATGATGCAGATCTCCAGATATCCATTATGACAACTTCTGAAAGAAACTAGTCAGGGAAGTAGTGGTGATCTGAAAGTGAATATAGTAGTCACAGAGGTGTCATACTAACTGCTGGCCTTTCCAGCACATGCAATCCTTTTGATGGGTCTGTCATGTTTAAGTATGGAGCACGTGAAGTTCAGGAGTATGCAGTACGGTCATCCTGTTTCAATCACGTAATGAAAAAAAAATACTATATGTAATAAATTAAAAGGGAATGTGAATCATAAGTACTTGATAAAGCATTTTGTATCAAAGCTTCTTCTATTTACCATTTTATGTAAACAGCAATTTTTTTAATCGATTGATATCCAAAAATAAAATCACACTGGAAAAAAGGAGAGATTTTAATAATTTAGAGCTTCATTCTTTAATATCCAATAATATCTTAGCGATTTAATTTTTTGCTGTCAGCTTTTGTTCATCCCTTTTTGACAATCATGAAATGCTGAGTTATTGTAATCTATACCATTTGCCATTTCACTGTTTTGTCATGCCTAACCAGTTTTTAAAAATGATATTATATTAGGACAATGTTCAGCAATCTATGTACTGAGTCCATTTGCTTTGTTATTTAAAAAAGCTAATGTTAAGATGAGCAGTGGGAATAAAACAACCCAGTTATGTTCAATGGTGCTGAAAGAGTTAGGAAAGGAATTTAAAACCCTCTGGTACTGGACATAGTGGCAATCTAATGGGAGCAGAACTAGCACTATGATGGTTGGATTTTTGAAAAGCTGAAAGCTATTAAGTCATGCATCAGTTTCAGTAATATAAATAACAGGGTTTGTGGTGACACCCTAGAATTTCATTCAAAAATCACATAAATGTTGATGTTTATGAAGTTCTTAAATTAGACTAAGCAAAATATTTACCAAACTCATCACATCAGTGTATAGAAGATCACTGGATATTAATCTTTTAGTTCAAAAATTAAAATATACCTTTATGATAGTTGCATTTAACAGCTCCATCAATATCAAAATACTTCTAACTGTAGCCAGTATAACTGGAAGAGTTATTTTGTTTATGTATATTATTAAGTGTTATTGTGTGTTTCTACAAAAAAAAGCCAGCTGGTTTCCTGTAAGCCAATAACCACTTGTGGATGCACATTATGTTAGGGGATAAAAGTGCTTAGTGTGACAGTTTTTGGTTTTGTTCTATATTAAAGTTTTTAGTTGCATCATAATTTGCTGTATTTGTTATTTTTTTTTAAGTTACGGTTGTTCATTTTAATTGAGTTATTTACTCTGTTAGCCCTTGTGCATCCACAGTTGGTTACTGGTTTGTTGTGGTTGCTCTGTTTGGCTTGGTTTCCAGTAAAGACTTAACCCCTGGATTAGTAACTTACATTTACCTGCACTATTGCCATACATGGCATAAATACTAAAATTTACAGCAGCTGGTTATCCTTTGAGATCTTAAGGCCAGCAGATTTGGTTTGGCCTGATAGTAGGGGGAATGTTTTCGATAAGATCTCACTGGCAGCCTACAACGTACTCCCTTCTCATACTAAGAATTACCAGAAGTAGCCTGAATTCTCAACTAAGTTGGCGATTTATCTTATCCCTTCCTATAAATACTGTTGTTACAAAGAAAATGCTTGAGTGACATTGTGTCTTTCCTTCTCCAGATAGACTTTCTAGTATTTTTCACCTTTTTCCTGCCTAAATTCCTATTTCTAATTATACAGTGAATGTACCAAGTTGTGCTTCCTTACCCACTGATGATAATTAATGTCCTTATCTTTTTAACATTTATTATGGTGATGTCAAATAACCAGTGATATCTCTCCAAACTGTTGAATACTTTCTTTATGCTATAACATTGCCTTAAAAAATTAATTCAGTGTATGTCCTGTATGTGATTGCACCTGTATAACACCTGGGTTGTGGCTGGAAAGGGCTCATGGGTCAGACTATCTCCCACATTAACAATTCACATGTCTGTGAGTACCTTTACTGATAACAACAGAAACAACTGCAAGTCTGTAGCTGGTAGGTCTGGAAAAACAGGGAAGGAAGGAGCAGATAAGTGAATGATTAATTGCAGCACAGGTTAAGGTTAAAATTATACCAGTACAACTGACTTGAACAGGGATCAAAAGTTCATGTCAGTATTGTGATTCAGAGACAGTGAGGTGGGCTAGCTCCTTGGCAGGGAAGGACAAAGTCCTGAATACTACCCACCAGACCCATGAGTGATTGTTTGGTCAAATGTTGGAAGAGCTAGTTGAGTAAGAAAGAGGAATGAGTCTGGGCCTGCTTGCCTATCAATAGGGTGGGGATACGCCCAGAAGTACAGATTGCATATTTCCGTCCATGTAAGAGACTGGCAATTAACAGAGTTGTTTTGTCTTCAAAGGCCAGGACAGTTCCAAGGATGCCTTCACAAAAGTAGGAGATATGTTCCTTGCACATCTTCTTCAAGACAATACAGAAATGAGCAGCTCTCAGGAACTGGTAGGGTTGATTCAAAACTACAAATTCCTGTAGAAATTGGAGAAGATGATGTCTCTGTTCCTGTCACCTCGTTACCACCCCTCTGAGGAACAAATGGTGCAAATGGGAGGAGTCTTGATGGTCATGAAGCAAGAAAGATGAAATAAAAAGAGACTGTGAAGTATATGACATACAGCAGCAGAATACATGAACAGGGCTGTGGTGGAAAAGTAGTAGCACATTGCTGGTGAGGTAGATTATGAGCTAATGTAAACAGAAGAATGACTATTACAGGAGGGAATACTACTGAATGCAAAATGAAAACTATGACCAACATTAAAAGTATGAGGAATAGCAGTGGTGAAAAATGCAATTACTGGAAATAATCTGCAAGCAGCCTGAGCACGAGGAGACAAACATGAGAATAGCAGCAGTGTAAAATGCAATTTCTAGAAATAGTCTGCAAGTAGTCTGTGCACCAGGAGATGAACATGAGAATAGCAGCAGTGTAAAATGCAATTACTAGAAATAGTCTGCAAGTAGTCTGTGCACCAGGAGATGAACATGAGAATAGCAGCGGTGTAAAATGCAATTACTATAAGTAGTATGCAAGTAGTCTGTGCACCAGGAGATGAACATGATAATAGTAGCGGTGCAAAACGCAGTTACTAGAAATAGTCTTCAAGTAGTCTGTGCACCAGGAGATGAACATGAGAATAGCAATGGTGTAAAATGCACTTACTAGAAATAGTATGAAAGTAGTCTGAGCACCAGGAGACAACCCTTTACAAAGATCAAGAGAATTACAACTCAGATAAGGTGAAGAACAACAGAGGAAGAGGAGGAGAGGAGGCTGAAGTGTCCAAAATGAAGATGTATGAAGATGGTTTGGGATAAGTTGGGTTAGATGTAAACTAATTTTCATAAGTTTGGAGTGGGATTTTGCACACATTGCAGTGCCTTGTAAATGTGGATGGTACTTTTGATCAAATATAATATAAGGCAGTAGGACCAGGCTCTATCTTATCTTGAGAACCTCACTAACAATTGTACAACAATATGCAAACTCCATTTCTTAACAGTAAAAGACTTTATAACCACAATTACCAAGAAATAACTGTGCAGCCAAGTAATTTTGTTTATTGTCATTAGAAGTTCTTAAGTATCCTTAAAAAACAAAGGATGAATATTAACATTTTGGGAAGTTTTAAAATATTCTTAAGAAAAGAAGAAATGATTGTTAACAAGAATCCAGCCAGATGATATAACAGAGTACTAATCTGAAAAGTAAGTATGGCTGTGAACGGTCAAAATAATAGTACCTCCAGGTGTCTTGGAAAATGTTTATGCACCTTATATGTTCACTTTATCACCTTAGATGGCACATGCATCACCTTACATAGTACATGTATCACCCAAGATGGTTCCTGTATTCTCTTAGATGGTACATGTATTATAGTGTCTTGAGGATGTCAAATGTATAGTATTTTTCACATCTTGAGATGTTAAAAAGCCAAATCATTCCAGACGTATGCAAATAATTAAGGAAGAAGGGAGGATGATGGCACCTCATATTCTACTGAATTATGCAAAATGATTAAGCACATTTTAGCTCAATCCTTTCTACTGAATATTATGCAATTCCCTCTTTATGAACTGTCTCCCTATTGTTATTCTAAAGTTCATAACTGTGAGCCCTGGCATTATGGAAGAAAGTATGAAAATGCAGAACAGAGAATATCAAATTCATTGTCTCCTTTAATTTGCATACCTCAAAAAAGGAAATCTTATAGAAAGAGCAATATTAGACTTGGTATATACAAGTCTGCATTTTCACTTATTCATTCTTGATATTCTGGGGTCTTGTACTTACAAATCTCAGAATATGAAACAGATGCCATATGGGCTTCTTTAATTACTATACATATTTACTATAAAACAACTTGCACATGTTTTAGTGGATGCCAGCCTTCCTTGGTTATACTAAACTCTTGTGTCTTATAGGTTCATAGGTTCATAGGTTGGTACTAGGCTATCGGCCCTAAGGCCTATGCAAGCCTAGCCATAACAATTCCCTGGAAATTTCTTCCCACAATATTTACTTCTCTGGGCCCCTGTCTAGCAGTGCGACTGACATGATCCCCAGGGTGAATTTCCTATCTCCCATCCAATCATCAAGGTTCCTTTTTAAGAGGGCCAATGAGACGCTCTGCTTGACATGTATGGGCAGTCTATTCCAGAGTATGGGGAGTCTCTGGGTTAGGAACCTATCCCTCCAGCATGTTTTGTTCATTGTGATAAGGTTTAGATCCCTGAAGCGTGTGGCTCTGAGGGATTGGGATTTCTTTAAGTGGAGCATGTCCAACAGCTCAGGGTTTGACATGCCCTTGTATGTTAAGCAGAGATTGCCTCTGAGTAGACAATATGCCACAGAGTATAGCTGGAGTTTTTTTAGACGGTCAGTATATGGCATCTGCTTTAGGCCTGTGATTTTTTAGTGAGGTATTTCTGTGGCCTTTCCAGCTGTTGCAGATGTCTTGTGAGGTACATACCAAATGGAGCATTATACTCTATAATGGGTCTAATGAAGGATGAGTACAGTGGGACAATATCCTCTTTTTTTTCTGGATGAAAAGCCCTTAGTGTTGAAGTGTGCCACATAGAAGGATTTCCTGACTGTTGTAGCAATGTGGTTATCTAAAGTGAGACCACTGTCCACTTGTGTCCCTAAGTCTCTCATCACACTTTCAATGTTTAGTGTCCTACCTCCTATGTGGTAGTTCATGGGTACATTTTTTTTCCAAAGGGGATAACTATACATTTCTTGGCATTAAGCTTGAGCCCATGGCTCTGGCACCAGGCATCTGTTTCTGTAAGGCCCTTTTGTAGAATATCCACATCATTTGGGGATACTATAATGGCTCCCAGTTTGCAGTCATCTGCAAACTTTGTTAGCCAGAGTCCCTTAGTGTTGGCTTGTACTTCAGAGAAGTTGTTGCCAAACAAGAGTGGTCCCAGGACTGAACCCTGAGTTACTCCACTTGTCAATTGTCTGGAGCTGGATTCAGAGTCTGCTACTTTTACAGTCTGGTTTCTATCAGTAAGCCAGTTGGCAACCCATCGAGTGACGTAGGGATTTATTCCCAGCATAGTACGTTTATCTATGATTCTATGATTTATAAAATGCAATGGCTACTACCTAATTTCCTTCAATAAGACCCCCCCCCTCAATCATTTTAATAGTTTCAAACTTTTTAGGTGGCATATTTTGACTTCTGATATCTAATGAGGGCATAGAAAAAATGAACATAGCCAGCAAAATATTGAACATGCACATTGATGTTTGGAATTACCGTATTCAAAATTACTCAAATCTGTCAAACCATCTGTGCTGTTATTACTTTGTACATCATCAGTTTCGATATCCATATTAGTAATGTAGCTAAATAAGAAATATTTAAAAATTTAACTTTCTATAACGCTTAATAGCATCAAATACAAAAATAGTATAATCCAAAAACTGAGTAGGCACAGATTTATCTATATATGTACTAACCAGGATAGAGCACCGATCACAAATTACCAAGTTCTGCCTCAGCACAGGAAAGTATTAAAGTTTCACAGTTGCAAGGATTTATTATAAGAGGTAATGTATAGTGTAACAAATATACAGTACTTATATACAGTAATATAAGTAAGCTACTTTCAGAAGGAAAATAGCTGATTATTAATTATTATGTATTTAAAATATTCCCATTTAAATATGTTATGCATCAAAATGCCAAAAATATGTTAAAAGTGAAAGTTACTTATTTCTGTAAAAATGCAGCTGAAGCATTTGAATTAAATTGTTTGCTTGGAATACCTTTTAATCTTATTTTATCCACTTAAATCAACATTTTAGAAATGCAGATATAATTCAAAAAGGAATATTAAACCCAAAGATATCAGGTATTATAAACATTCAAGTTCTCTCACTCATTTGTTCACCATTATAAAAACATTATTTCCCCTTACTTGAGCACAAGTTCTCACCTTGCTCATAAAACTAAAATTTAAATGAGATATTCCTCCTTTTAAACGTTTAAACGGTATACTACTAAGCCAATTTGTACTTATGGCATTAATTCATTAACTCTGGTACCCAGAGCTCTTATTTCTTTCTTAAATATTGTCTGGCAAGTGTACAGGCTGCAAAACCCACTGATTAAGTACTCTGGTATTTCATATACTAACCTGTATGGAAGAGGCACACTAACTTGTCTAATATGCCTGCATGCTACACAAGGCTAGCAGAAGAAACAAACATATATTGCATTCAAGGGTTTCCTATGCTTTCATTTTCATCCTGTAAATTCATTACCTGTGAAGAAATATCTCAGCAATTATTATTATTATTATTATTATTATTATTATTATTATTATTATTATTATTATTATTATTATTATTATATTAATTCATTGCAAATATAAGGAGGATTGTCAATTTGCAGATGGGGATGCAAATGGGTAGGAAAAAAGAGTGCTGTGGCACTGCAGATGAATGTGTATTTTGTTTTCTGATACTGCTAAAATGTGTTTTTTGTCGATGATACACTCTGTTACTTATTTGTGCTATTTTATTTTAGCATTTGTTAACCAAGTAAGTTAGCTAGTTTTCAGTCATGATCTAAGCCACAGGTAAAGCAGGTGAGACTTATACAAAAATCAAAACTAAGTAGTCACAAAACAGTAGCCACCAAAACTAAGTGGTCACAAAACAGTGTCCAATGTTAACTAGCATTGCAATAATGTTGTCAAAACAGAAAAACAATCCCCGGGATTCAATAAACTCCATGCAGGAATAGCACTATTCCTGCACAGAGTGGTTCATATCCGTAAAGCACAGTAGCACACTTTGCATATTCATGAAGGCACGCTGCTGTTCAATCTACACAGACATGAACTGTGAATGAGTGCAGGGGGCATGTTCAAGCAGTGCACGGACATTGAACACACCCCCTGCACTCAGAAAGTGCTGTACAGCACTTTCTAATAGGATCTGGCATAATATTAGAGAATTACTTCAATATTATGCCAGTATTTTATTGCCTGCAGACACTGAAGTGAAATAAATGATCATTTCAGTGTCTGTAGACACTGAAATATATACAGCATCAGGAAAATTATACAGGGGATGTGTGACAGGTCCTGTGACACACACACTGCATTGTAAAAGTGCCGCATGACACCTCTGTAACCTGCTTAAGCAGGAAATGTGTCCAAATGCACAAATAATTGGATACAAATCCCTAAAAAGGGACACATCATACATATTGCCCTCACAAATTTAGAACGTTGATAGAAAACAGGTCATGCATTAGCATGAATTACCGAAGGATAGAAGTCTGAAAGCAAATGTATGCCAATATTCCCTGACAGCAGTCCATGTGAACAAAGGCACAAATAATGGGGGGAAAACAATAAAATAGGGACACTTCTGAAAAATTGCCCTCACACACTTAGAAAGTTGATAGAAAACAAGATATGTATTAACAGGAATCTTTGAAGGATAGAACCTGAAAGACAAATGTATGCCCTTATTTCCCGATTGCAGTCCTCAATGACTTGTCAGAACATCACAATATTCACTTAAATAACATAATAATATAATAATAATATTATACATTTTTTTCCTGGGCTAAGGAATGTTTAAGCATGGCTAAGCAGGTATGCACTTTATAACCCTCCACCTACCATAGCTTAAACATCCCATAGGAGATAAATACAAATATACAGGTGAAATTTCCAAGCCAAGATATTGTAGTAGTTAGAGTCCTGGCTTTACATGCTGGCTTTCATGGTTCATGTACCAAACCAGGCAACTTATTTTAATATGGTAAAGTAGTGTTAAAATTATTTTTGTAAACTTAAATTATGTAGCAACTGTTTTTTGTCAACCAGAGTAGTGTAGCTGGTGTACAATGTAAGTATAAGTGCATATAACATGTGAAACCACCCATGTACACACAAGTGCCCCATACAGTATAGTCACACCCCTTGCCAATGTAAGGAAAGCACATAGAGGGATGTCAAGTAAAGTATATAATATGCACTTGAATGAAATCAGTCCTCTGATATATTTAAAAAATTAAAAGTGAGCAATGGTTAGCAGTGCTCAGCTATGCTTAGCAAAAAAATTAAACGTGAGCAATGGTTAGCAATGGCTCAGCTATGCTTAGTAAGTGTAACCATTGCTAAGACATGAATGCTAGCAGGTAGCTCAGCTAAGTGGATTTGCACACAGTTAGACACTGCTCAACAACTTCCCCTTTAAGTAGTGTTAAAACCAGTTTAGCGGAGTTGCACACTGCTTAGCAATGCTTAACATTTTCAAAACAGTCCAAAGACAGCAAATGGTGGGAATATCACACTATTTAAATGATGCAGGCTGAAATATAGCCATAATCTGTTATAGTCCATCTGTGCAGATACAATGGCTGGTGTAAGACAGGGAATACGCTTTTGGGTGCAACACTGGAGCATTCATGAGTCTAGGGTCATGGCTGGATACCTAGTTAAAAAACATGAGGAGAGACTGCTGCAGGGCCAGTATCAGGGCTCCCAATACAAAGTGTAGGCCTGGGACTGTCTCACACATGACCTAACCAATGCTACTGGCATCCCTTGGACTGATGAGAAGGTACAGCACCACTATGCTGACCTAAAGCATAGAAAGGGAGCAGTCGTGGACCAGTGGATCCAAGATGGATGGGCCCAGAATGCTCCAGTGTAAGTATCACTATCAACTAGTTTGTAGCAAATACTAGCCTGAGAATGTGATAGACAAATATGCATAATGTGTGTTTTTCTCCCCTACAGCTGCAGCAGAGAGGGCTGTGAACATGGAAGCCTATGGTGATAGTCTGCTGAGGCTGCGCTGACAGGCTGGTGAGTGCAAATCTATTTTGCACTGTTGTTGTGTCTTTTGGCTTTTCCCAGTTAGGGATCGCCACAGTGGAACTCCGGTCTGCTAATGATTGGCAGTAGATTTTTATGTGTCGAGTTGCCAGCCCTGATGCACAACCTTCAATGAAGGTACGTCCATTCACACGTCTCCACACAGAAGACGCTTTAGCTGAGAATCGAAGAGGACAACGTCTTACTGTGAGGTGACAAAGCTACCACAGCACCACCACCACAGTACATTATTTTGTTAAAATAGCCAAGAAGGAGTACATTGCTTACTGCTAGTAGGTATATTGTTACTGTGTGAACTGAATAAATAAAAAAGTATGACTGATGAATATTGAAATACAATAAAGACCTTTAAAAAGTGTTGTGTTTATTCTAGTATGTTGTTGTAGACATATATAGCATGTACACAGGTTCTTCACAGCAAATATGGCTGTGACAGCATGCATTAACGGAGGTACATCTGTGGACAAGCTGTTAGGAGAAACTGTAGATGGTATAGCTGGAAAATGAGATATAAATGAAATGTGAAATATATACTGCACTAAACTCTGAACCCTGAATATTGATATGTCAAGTATCAATGTGTGTACCATGCAGCATCGCCTTGTGTTAACCTTTGCTTTCCAAGTTGTAGTAATCCAAATGAGTAATTCACAGTACAGTAACTATCTGCCATGCATGCATCACAGAATTACAAGTTCAGATTGTCTAACCAAGAGACTATTAGGCAGAAACCATTAAAACAAGGAACAGCAATTCCCCAGTAGCTCTGTGTGATGAGAAATAACTTAATGGTTACTTTTGTATACCCAGACATGATTCGAATCCAGGGAGTGGTACTAAGATGTGTGCATATCTACACACAAGGAATCAGGAATAAATGTAAAAACAGTCAGGTAGTGTTAGCAGATATTCTTCCCACAGGTTTTACAGGTAAGTAAATGATGCCAGTAGCTGTATGAAGGGTATACTAATAAACTGTGCACAACTGTTCAATTGTCCCACCACATGCCTGTGAATGACAGCAGAGTAGATACATGTAGGTACATACAATATGCACTCTTCCCGAATCATACCTCTCAACTGTCCAGATATTCACTGAATGTCCGGATATTTGTGTCAGATTTGTGGTCCATTTTACATTAAGTAGTGGTGTCATGGCAAATCAGTGGCAAACCATTATAGAGTGAAGTTAAAAAATAATGATAGACATAAAACTGTTAGATGTCATATAGATGAGAAAAGCCATGCAAATGCAAAACCTGTTCTTTTATCAACTTTCCAAGTTTGTAAAAGCAATATCTAAAAATTGTCCATATATATGGGCCTTTGTCCCACTCTTATGTATGGCTTTGCCCAGATCTCATGCTCTAAGAGGTTGAGAGGTATGTTTCTGATACATGTCTTTCAAGTGTCATGCTGTCACAGCTAGTGGTCACTGCTGCAAATAATCCTGGACACAAATAGGGAACCAGTTGATGTATGCCCTTAGCACATTCACATAACATCAGTTCAGGGTACCCCTCCTGTGCCAGATATGTAACCCTGTCATGTACAAGTCCCCTCTAGTCATGTACCCAGAGTTGTCACAGTTTGCCTCATACCATTCCAAGCTGACAGTTTAATAGGTATGTTTGTACTACAGAAGCTATGGCCATAGGTCAATGTGAAGTGTGGGCAGACCCATAGAGTACTGAGCAGTACTGTTGTGGACAACAGAAGCATAAACAGTTGTTAATGGGTTTTTTGTATCTCTCCCCCCTCATCTGCATTTATAATTATTACTCATATACTACGGGTATGTTGTGCTCCAACCCAATGTTGGGACGACTTGTGTTATATTATTGTTAATATGTTTGATTGCTTGCATGTTAACATATCTTGTGCAAATACCATTGTTGGTGGCCTGTTGCTATCAATATTACTGGCATGCTGTTACGATACATACTGTTGTTCCATATATGGATGTGTTCTGTTTTATATGCAACTGTTTCAGATCTGTTTTATGGGGTTAATTGGAACACCCATGCATGCTGTTATAACTAATCTTGAAATGTGTTGTTCATGACTAACCAACATATTTTGTAAAATCTCAACACCATGACATGTTTGGGAAAGCAAATCCCAGCAGATCCACCTATCCCACCTCATCTGGCTAATGGCACCAGGCCCCAGCACGTATGAGACTCAACCCAGATCCCCTTGAGTGCTGGTCCTGCACCACCTTGGGGTGGAACTGACACAGGGGATGGGGCCTGTCCCTCCCGGGAGCAGGTGTGGACAGGAGGCCATTACCCACAGTCAAGTCCAGAGTTTGGTGTGCACCACCCTTTGATCCAAGTTTGAAGAGCAGCTGCGCCAGATTGAGGGCTGCCTGGCAGACCTCAAGGGTCAGGCCGCCCTCCTGTCCAGCCCCCAGCACAACCACCTTTGAGGTTGTGAAGGTGCTGTGGTGACTGCCATTTGTGGGGATCTCAGTCCCGCTGTAAAGATATGGGGGCCCATGGGCTTCAGATTCCCAACCACCCTCCTCATAAAATGTATTTACCCCCTCATGCATCATATACCACCCCTGTCTGCTGTCTTATCTGTGACCCTACCCAACCTACCTCCCCAGATGTACCTACAATCCTTCCCCAGCATCCCACTCTCACCTTAAAAAAAAAGAAAAGGGCATCTGTCCCCCCAAAATTATTGCCCCATACATAGCTGTCCATTTCGCACACATGGCCACTGGACACACGTAATCTGGTCCAATTGGCTTGACAACACATTTCTGTTGTCTTCATCCCTGTCTCTCTGGGGTTTGAGTGTCCACATTCCCCTCCAAATTCTGTACAAATGCACAGCTGTTGTTGTATAAGAAATAGACAGCTATGGACCTTCCCTACACCCATCCTGCACATCCCTAGCTATCTTTCATATTGTTTTTCCCTCTGCATGCCCCTTTTTCACCACTTTTCTATCACCCATTTTTCTTTTAAAGAAATTAGCATGGGGTGTAATTGTGAGTAAGTGGTAGTAAGTGGGAGTAAGTGAGTTCACACAATGGTAAGTGACAGCAACACAGATTAAGCATCTCTATGTTTAACCATGTGTTGGCATTGCTTAGTGCCACTCAAACCCACACAAACATGCTTACAACTGCTTAAAACTGCTTTATTCACTCTGTTTCCATCAGCCACTGTTCTGCCTAGCAACAAAATAACCAGTCCTGTAAAGTCTTGAACCCAGGGCCCTGTACACCATAGTGAAGTCAATGTACCATTGCACCATTTGAGTTGTAAGGATTGCTGATGCTTTTTCAAACATATCATGCAGTTGAGTCATTCAACAGTAGGGAAAAGATTCTGTAGAATCAGTCAGGTTTTGTATATATACATATGCATGTATATATGTATGGAGCTGCATATTGCACATATATATATATATATATATATATATATATATATATATATATATATATATATATATATATGTGGAACAATATATACATAATATAAATAGAGATATACATACATATATATATATATATATATATATATATATATATATATATATATATATATATATATATATATATATAAAATAAAAAAAATATATATATATATATATATATACTCATAACATGTAGTGGAGTCATACCTCAGAACCATACTTTTCAACCTCTTAGTGCAAGAAATCTGGCCAAAGGCTGTCCAAATGGGGTGACAATGTGCCAAAACTAGAGACATATTTTAAATATTGCTCTTATAAATGAAGAATGTTGCCAGAGTGGCAGGGTTTGTTTCAGCATACATGTTCTGAAGGATGTGAGTTCTGAAACTGAAATGCATGTCATTATTTACTGACAGAAATCTTCAGATCATCACAGTGATTTACCAGGGTAATAAAAATAATGAATCTGTGGAACAGACCAGAAATATGAGCAATAATCCTGGACATTCTGAAAGAATCCGGCCAGTCGAGAGGTAGGCTCAGAACCCCTTAGTGCAACAAATCTGGACCAAGCCTGACAAAGTGGGAGAGAAAGCCATGAAAATAGTGACATATCTGAAATAATGTAGTAGATAAGCTGACACAGTTGCTGCAATAACACTTTCCTGTCTGTCTTAACATATATTGATTTAAATAGCACAAGTCCAACTCTCAGTTACTTCTCACTAGTTAGTGACTTAAATCCTCACATCATCCCACTGATGTGTCAGAAATACACCACACTTATGGGGACCAGGCAACAGTACATCCTACAAATATCTGGACATATCATTACATTAGTGAAACTACACTCAGCTGTTAAGCATGCCACCAAGCACCATCCAAACTACAGTCAGACTGAGACAACAGTACCCCAAATCCGCTATGAGGAGTTACACATCTATTTGCAAATATATCAGGAACTACAGGGATGTAACAACACTGAAAAACAGACACCAGTGTGAAAATGCATACCCACAACCAATTTCACCACAGTCACATTGACATACCAGTAAGCCAAATGAACAGTACAGTATAAGGACTGTGTGAACAAAAACATCTCAACATGTTTGCCACTCACACACTATCCCTACATATACTGGCACAATTCACAGTGTAGTACGATGCCTGACCATGGTATGGGACATGTCTCAGTCTGCCCCTATAAACATATACAGCCAATAGACCACCAGAAACTAGAGCGGCATGCACAGGCAGATAGAAATGAAGGCATAACACATACATTTACCCCCTCCCTGCACAGACCAAATAACATTGACACACTACACTGCTACACAGTCCTGACAGTCTGTCAACAATCACCAGAAATACACAGACCTCTCAACTGTTCAGAGTCCGACAGAATGTCCAGGCTTTGTCCTCATATATAAGGCCTCTTACACATAACATGTCTGGCATTTTGATACATACATGAGAGGGGGTGATTATAAAAATTATTTAGAACAGCATGAGACTATTTGGCAAGTTCGTCTAAATTCAGACAAATTTCCAGGATTAAACGATGCCATAAACATTAAGTGTTTTTTAAAGTATAGGAAATTGCATGTTAACAAGGATTGTGACACTATAGCTTTGTTTATTTAAATTTTCATATAAATTGATAGTAGTTTTTGTGTGGCTAAATTAATCAATCAATTTTAACTACTTGTCAATCACACTTGTTTAATTAACTTGTCTATTTAAATGTTGTTTGGTCCAATTGTTTCTGTATTCTGAGGAAGTCTTGTGACGAAAGCGGACATTAAAGTTACAGTACGCTATTGCTGTTGGATTTTTTGTCTCCTGCCTTTTGGTTTAGCTTTTGGTTTTTATTGGTCATTTTTACTTTCATTGGGTTCATTTTGATACATCACTAGGATGGTATCAGGAATAAAGGCACTCAATAATGATATACCCTACCTATCACCCTCTTACTGCATGACATCTGGACAAAGTCTGACATACCTGGGTGACAGAGGCCCAGAAACAGGGGCATATGTGAATTATTGCTGTTATAAACTGAGACAATTGCTGGTGAAACAGAGTTTGTTGTAACATACCTTTTCTGAGGGATATGAAGTCAGAAACACAAATGGATGATACCATGTATTGACTGCAATCCCCACAGTATGCTACTGATTTTCCAAAGACAAAAAATGCCTGAGGAACACACCAAATATGAGAGTTCAAAATCTGACCATTCTATGGATAGCCCTACAGTTGAGAGTTATGTCAACCACATAAAACTGTCAGACTTAAAATCACACAGAAAAGCCATGTCCACACAAGCCCTATTAAACTAGCATTAATTCAAATGTATAACAGCAATACTTACATTCTGTTCCTATGTCTGGAACATTCTCTCCCAGTTTTTTGGGCTGTCTCCACAGTTTTTGTTGTAAGAGGTATTTCCAACTACCCTCTGTGATTCTGTTGTTCACAGAAAGGCCACAAAAATACCTCACTAAGAGGATCTTAGGCCTTAGACACATGCCCTATATGGACAGACTCAAAAAACGTCAGCTATACTCTATCTCTTATCGCCTACTTAGCTGTAATCTCTGCTTGACCTACAAAGCCATGTCTTACCCAGAGCTGCTAGACAGGCTACACCTAAAGAAATACCAATCCCTCCATGCCACACACTCCAGGGACCTTAACCTCATTATCACAATAAAAAGAACATGCTGGAGGGACAGGTTCCTAACTCAGAGACTTCCCATACTCTGGAAAAAACTTCCCATTCACGTCAAGCAGAGCACTTCACTGGCCCTCTTTAAGAGAAATCTTGACGAGTGGGTGGGCAATAGGAGGTTCACCCCAGGGATCACTTCAGTGGTCTTGCTTGACAGGGGCACTGGGAACTAATTTTGGGTGGCATGATGCCAGGGAATCTTCTTGGGCTAGGCTTGTATAGGCTCTGGGCTTGTTAGCATAGTACACACCTGTGAACCTATGACCACACCTCCATGAAGTCCTCCTCACAGGCAAGGAAAAGGGGCAATGCCCACATGGAGTACTCAGTTATAGGAATGTGTTGCCATGCTGTTGGCTATAGAAATAACACCACAGCTGTTCTGCATGCAATTAGCAAGTTGGGGACACCAACTGGTGCACAGGCCATCAGCTGCTGATGAGCATTACTTACAAAAGGCAAGCTGCTGCCTATGCAAAACAGATGTATACCCTATATCTGGGAGAGAGAGAGAGAGAGAGAGAGAGAGAGACAGACAAAGAAACCAAACAACACATATTGAAATAAAACCAACCATACTTGGTAAAACAAGGTATGTCAAACAAGTAAGCATGTAATGGAATGCAGTAGGGGGTATGTAATAATGGGAAATAGGAAGTTCAACAAATATGTCTCAACAAGACATGCTGTACTGATATATTGCTGATCAGAACCCATGGCCATAGCATTTGGGTATGTCTGCAGTGACATAGATCACAGCTCAGGCCTCTAAGTCACCCCAGGAAAGGATGGTTCATATATGACTACTACTGGAGTGTGTGTTAAACAATACTGACTGTGACACTGCTAGGCCAGCTACTGGGATGTCATAGATATCCATATATTAATTGTGAATACAACTACTTGTCTCAGAAATGTGAATGCATAGTGAAATACTGTTGCAGATGTGTGTGTTGAACTGCATGTGATATACTGAGCTCATACCATTCAAGTGTCCAGTGTTATGCACACTGACCATATGTGTGCCTCATATTTGCAGTCATTTACTCATAGAGATGTGTTATGTCTGGCAAATCATTGGCAACATGTAAAGACTGACATTACAACATCTCCTTCTCTTTCTTTTGGCTGTTCCTGTTGGGGGTTGCCACAGCGGATCATCTGTCTCCTTTTCCTCCTGTCCTCTGCATCTTCCTCTGTCACACCAACCACCTGCATGTCCTCTGTTACCATATCCATGCACCTTATCTTAGGCCTTCCTCTTTTCCTCTTACCTGGCAGCTTCATACTTACCATCTTTTTCCCAATATACTCAGCATCCCTCCTCAGCACATGTCCAAACCAATATAATCCCACTACTCTCTAGCTTTGTCCCCAAACCGTCCAACCTGGGCAGACCCTCTAACATACATATTCCTAATCCTGTCCACCCTCGTCACACCCATTGCAAATCTTAACATCTTTAACCCTGCCATGTCCAGCTCTGACTCCTGCCGTTTTGCCAATGCCACTGTCTCAAACCTATATAACATAACTGGTTTCACTACCATCTTGTCGACCTTCCCTCTCATTCTTAATGGTATTCGTCTGTCACAAATCACTCCTGACACTCTTCTCCACCCTCCCCATCCTGCCTGTACTTTCTTCTTCACCTCTCCCCTACAATCGTTATTACACTGAATTGTTGATCCCAAGTATTTCAACTCATCCACCTTTGCAAACTCTACTCCCTGCATCCTCACCATTCCTATATCCTCCCTCCCATTCACACACATATATTCTGTCTTAGTCCTGCTGATCATCATTCCTCCCCTCTCTAAAGCATATCTCCACCTCTCCAGGGTCTTCTCAACCTGTTCCCTACTCTCAGTACAGATCACAATGTCATCTGCAAACATCACAGTCAACGGGCACCGTAAACACAGCTGTCACTTCCACCGCAGATCTCACCGCTGTCACACTACCCTTGTACATATCCTGTAGCACTCTTACAGATTCCTCCACCACTCCTGACTTCCTCATACAATACCACAGCTCCTCTCTAGTTACCCTGTCATATGCTATCTCTAAGTCCACAAAGATACAACGCAACTCGTTCTGACCTTCTCCGTACTTCTTCATCAACACTCTCAGAGCAAACATCACATCTGTACTGCTCTTTCCTGGCATGAAACCATACCGCTGATCACTAATCATCACCTCCCTTCTTAACCTAGCTTCCACTACTCTTTCCCATAAGTTTATGCTGTGGCTGATCAGTGTTATCTCTCTGTAGTTACTACAGCTCTGCACATCACCATTATTCTTATAATCGATACCCAAACACTTTTACCTACTCCTCACACATCCTCTCACTTTCCAAGATTACATTAAACAATCCGGTTAAAAAAAACACTGCCATTTCTCCTAAACACCTCCATGCTTCCACAGGTATGTCATCTGGACCAAAAGCCTTTCCATTCTTAATCCTTTTCATAGCTATTCTTACTTCGTCCTTGCTAATCCATTGCACTTCCTGATTTACCATACCCACATCATCCAACCTTCTCTCTCTCTCTCTCTCATTCTCTTCATTCAACAGCCCCTCAAGGTACTCTTTCCATCTGCTCAACACACTCTCCTTGCTTGTGAATATGTTTCCCTCATTATCCTTCATCACCCTTATCTGCTCCACATCCTTCCTAGCTCGGTCCCTCTGTCTAGCCAACCAGTACATGTCCTATTCTCCATCCTTAGTGTCCAACCTTTCATACAACCTTTCATACACCTAATTTTTAGCCTTTGCCACCTCTGTCTTTACCATGCACCTCATCTCCTTATACTCCTGTCTACTTTCTTCATCTCTCTGACAATTCCCACTTCTTCTTCACCAACCTCTTTCTCTGTATACTCCCCTGTACTTCCTCATTCCACCACCAGGTCTCCTTTTCCTCCTTCCTCTGTCCAGATGTCACACCAAGCACCTTTCTAGTTGTCTTACTCACTACATCTGCTGTAGTTACCCAGGTATTTGGTAACTCTTCACTGCCACCCACTGCCTGTCTTAACTCTACCCTGAACTCAACCTCAAAATCACCCTTTTTCAGTTTCCACCATTTGATCTTGGGTGCTGCAATCACACTCCTCCTCTTCTTGATCATCAACATCATCCCATAGATGAGCATCCCATGCTGCCTAACTACACTTTCCCATGTCACTACTTTACAGTCTCCAATCTCCTTCAAACAGGCCCTCCTACATAGGAGATAATCCACCTGTGTGAATCTTCCTCCACTCTTGTATGTCACCCTATGCTCCTCTGTCTTATTAAAATATGTATTCACCACAGCTATGTCCATCTTTTTTGCAAACTCTGCCACCAGCTCACCTTCTGCATTCCTTTGCTTAACACCATACCTACCCATCACTTCCGCATCTCCTCTGTTCCCTTCACCAACATGCCCATTGAAATCTGCTCCAATCACCACTCTCTCACCCTTGGGTACAGTCATCACCACTTCATCCAACTCACTGCAAAATGTTTCTGTCTCACCCAACACACATGCAACTAGCAGAGCATATGCACTAACAACAGTCATCATTACACCATCAATTTCCAGCTTCATAAACATCACTCTATCCGACACTCTTTTCAGCTCCAAAAACACTCTTGGTATACTGTTTCTTCAGGATAACTCCTACACCATTTCTCCTCCCATGCACACCATGCTAGAACTATTTGGACCTGACTCCAATACACCTAGCCTTACCCCCCTTCCATCTGGTCTCTTCCACACACAATATATCAACCTTTCTTTTGTCCATTATATCAGCTAGCTCTGTCCCCATACCAGTCATACTGCCAACATTAAAAGTTCCTATCCTCACTACCACACTCCTAGCCTTTCTCTTCTCTTACTTCTATATGAGCGTTGGACATCCTCCAGGGTATGTGTGTGAATGCAAAGGCTACTGTGCTATCACATGACTTGTGTGTTACAGCAATATTAAGAAAGTGTCACTAATTTTGGCCCATCGCCCCCATGTATGTGTGGTGTCCTCCAGATGTCCTGCTCTAACAGGTTCACAGGAATGACTGAGCAGCAAGAGTGTAAATACAGTGTGCCATACTGACATAGAACAGAAATGTATATCAGGTATTACCTGTGCACATGTATGTATGAGTAAGTGTACCTGGCTGCCTCATAACAACAGACATAGGATGCAAAATGTCAGGTAAATAAGCTGTACATGTTGTACACGTGTAATTTTAGTTTCTGTGCATCCAACAGAGTTAGATTTCTACAGCTACTGGTTGTTACATTGCCCTGACACAGACATGGGTACTAGAATAAGCATGATTATCAGATTGAAATTCAAGAGGTGTCCAACTGTGTTATGACCTTGTGTCCATGCCTACTACAAACAGCTGTATGACCACCAACATAGCTGTATGGACTCAGCAATACCTTACCTGTAAAACCTGTCTCCACCAAAGTAGAGTAATCTCCTTTGCTAGAAAGCAGCAATACACAAACCACATAATTGGTTGCTATAATGGCTGTACAGGGCAAAGTAGGAGCAAGCACCAACTTGGCAGTGAGTCAACCGTTGTCTGAATGAGCATATAAGGTCACAGGTTGATTACTGTAAGGCTAACTATGAGTACAAATTGGACACATCCACCAAGGGCAATCACAAGGCCATCTTCACATATATCTGCAATCTCAGAGGCAACAACCCAACCCACCATATAATGGTGATCAATCACACCACGTACGCACACACACCGTAGCAATAGCCAACCTGCTGCAGACAGGTTTAGAGTAAACATCACAACCCTGGCTCACCATCAGTATAGGTGGATATGCACAGCACCCGTACCCCTCCATCATCATCAGGAAGCAAATGCATACTGCCTAATCAAAGTCAACAAAAGCAAGTCTCCATGGGACCTGATAACATTCCTGTCTGCATCCTACATGAACTCAGGCATATGCTTCCAGCTCCATTACACACTGTATGCAAGCAAAGCCTGAGCACCATTGACATCCCATCTGCAAGGAAGACGGTCACTGTCATCCCTCTACACAAACGTGAATGATGAATGTTGATTTATGCAATGTACTGGCCCTCATTGGAGGGAACATGACAGATCAGGACCAGGAGTGCAATGCAGGTTCATATTGTGCTGATAGATGACAGAGGTATGATGTGGTTGTAAGTGGTGGCTAATGATAGGCAATATTGATGTGCTGGCTCTGTAAATAACTCTGGGCAATGTCAGAGGTCCTGTGAAGTGCTTCCCTGGTGGCATGCAGGGTCAGCCAGCATACAGTGCAGAGGAGAATGCAGCTATTACTGATGCAATAATACAGCACCACGTGGTGCTGTTTGGCCGGAGCCGACAAAATCTGCAGGAGCGGACTGCCCTATGAGACGAACTTGCCCACAGAGTGAACATCTAGAGTCACCATGGCAACTGGTCTGATACATCATGCCCAGCAAATGGCTGCTGCTGTGGCCAGGGACCGTACTGCTACAGGTGGGGAGGTCCAGTGACACAGGCCCCACTTATGGCAACAGAGGAGATATTTGCCAACCTTGGGGCAGCCCTCACACAACAGAAAACACATGAAACACCAGTTGTGGAGGTGGATAGCACCCAGGCAACAGGGGAAGAGCATCCAGGTAAGGTCACAGTGCACATCAATTTAATCATAAAGCAGTCATACTGTCTTCAATAGAGTATCTAGATGCATATGTCAATTCAAACTGCATTAGTGGGTGGGGTGTTATAATGCACACAAGTGCATATCTATGGTGAGGGACAGCAAACTGTGTACTATAATAGCTTGTACTGTACCTGTGCAGAAATGTGGCATTCATCTTGTATCAATGCAAAATGTGAGTCTGCTGACAATATCTCTCCCCCACAGCTACATAGGTCCCTCTGGTCTGCATGCGGGACAGCAGCCTGAAGGTGGTGAGTGTGAGATTTTCCTGTTGTGGCTCACCAGTACCCCAGGCATGTTAAAGACATGCATGTGACCTTGCACACAACTGCTACTCTGAACTATTTTGCAATATCTGCATGTTCATATGTGGTGGGATTAACTGCATTGCATCACAGTGTTCATCACAGGGGCCTATTTGCAGGAGATGTCGCATATCTGTAGCATACCTCACAACCTGTCATTGCAAGAAATCTGGACAAAGACTGACAAAATGGGGGGATGAAGGCTGAAAACTAGGGACATATTTTATAAATTAGTGTTATACGGTGCATATAAATGGTGCACACACACCTGTTAGAATGACAGGTATTTGTGAAATACAAAAATGAGAGCACAATAAAACATTTCCGGACCCTTCCAACCTTTCATGTGACCTATAACATGTACAATTCAATTGTACAACAAACAAATCTGTTAGGGGATCAATTCATCATCTTCTTTCGGCTGTTCCCATTAGGGGTCGCCACAGCGGATTACCTGTTTCCATTTCTTCCTGTCCTCTGCATCTTGCTCTGTCACACCAGCCACCTGCATGTCCTCTCTCACCACATCCATAAACCTTATCTTAGGCCTTCCTCTTTTCCTGTTACCTGGTAGCTTCATCCTTAGCATCTTTTTCCCAATATACTCAGCATCCCTCCTCAGCACATGTCCAAACCAATGTAATCTTGCCTCTCTGGCTTTGTCTCCAAACCTTCCAACCTGGGCTGACCCTCTAATATACTTATTCCTAATCCTGTCCACCCTTGTCACACTCAGTGCAAATCTTAACATCTTTAATTCTGCCACATCCAGCTCGAGCTCCTGCCTTTTTTGTTAATGCCACTGTCTCCAACCCATATAACATAGCTGATCTCACTACCCTCTTGTAGACCTTCCCTTTCACTCTTACAGGTACTCGTCTGTCACAAATCACTCCTGACACTCTTCTCCACCCACTCCATCCTGCCTGTACTCTCTTCTTCACCTCTCTTCCACACTCACAATTACTCTGAAATATTGACCCCAAGTATTTAAACTCATCCACCTTCGCCACCTCTACTCCTTGCATCTTCACCATTCCTCTATCCTCCCTCTCATTCACACACATATATTTTGTCTTAGTCCTGTTGACCTTCATTCTTCTTCTCTCTAGAGCATATCTCCATCTCCCCAGGGTCTCCTCCACCTGTTCCCTACTCTCACTACAGATCACAATGTCATCTGCAAACATCATAGTCCACGGTGACTCATGTCTGATCTCGTCTGTCAACCTGTCCATCACCATTGCAAATAAGAAAGGGCTCAGAGCTGATCCTTGCTGTAACCCTGCCTCCACCTTAAATGCATCCATCACTCCCACCGCAGACATCACCGCTGTCACACTACCATCGTACATATCCTGTACCACTCTTACATACTTCTCTGACACTCCTGACTTCCTCATACAATACCACAACTCCTCTCTAGGCACCTTGTCATATGCTTTCTCTAAGTCTACAAAAACACAATGCAACTCCTTCTGACATTCTCTGTACTTCTTCATTAACTCTCTCAGAGCAAACATTGCATCTGTAGTGCTCTTTCCTGGCACAAAGCCATACTGCTGATCACTAATCATCATGCCCCCTCTTAACCTAGATTCCACTACTCTTTCCCATAACGTCATGCTGTGACTGATCATTTTAATCCCTCTGTAGTTACTACAGCTCTGCAGATCACCCTTATTCTTAAAAATTAGTACCAAGACATTTTTTTCTCCATTCCTCAGGCATCCTCTCACTTTCCAAGATTTCATTAAACAATCTAGTTAAAAACTCCACTGCCATTTCACCTAAACACCTCCATGCTTCCACAGGTATGTCATCTGGGCCAACAGCCTTTCCATTCTTCACTCTCTTTACAGCTATCTTTACTTCCTCCTTGCTAATCCATTGTACTTCATGATTCTCTATCCCTACATCATCCAACCTTATCTCCCTCTCATTCTCTTCATTCATCAACCCCTCAAAGTACTCTTTCCATCTCCTCAAGACACTCTCCTCGCCTGTGAGTATGTTTCCCTCATTATCCTTTATCACCTTTACCTGCTGCACATCTTTCCTAGCTCGGTCCCTCTGTCTAGCCAATTGGTACAGGTCCTTTTCTTCCTCCTTAGTGTCCAACCTTTCATAGAACTCTTCATATGCCTTATCTTTAGCCTTCACCACCTCCCTCTTTGCCATGCACCTCATCTCCTTATACACCTGGCAACTTTCTTCATCTCTCTAACAATCCCACTTCTTCTTTGCCAACCTCTTTGTCTGTATACTCCCCTGTACTTCCTCATTCCACCACCGTGTCTCCTTGTTGTCCTTCCTCTGTCCAGATGTGATACCAAGCACCTTTCTAGCCATCTCCCTTACTAGCTCTGCTGTAGTTACCCAGCTATTTGGTAACTCTTCACTGCCACCCAGTGTCTGTCTTAACTCATCCCTGAACTCCACCTCACAGTTACCCTTTTTCAATTTCCACCATTTGATCCTTGGTGCTGCCCTCACACTCCTCCTCCTCTTCTTGATCACCAACGTCATCCTACAAATCACCATCCTATGCTGCCTAACTACACTTTCTCCAGTCACCACTTTACAGTCTCCAATCTCCTTCAAACTGGCCCTCGTACATAAGATATAATCCACCTGTGTGCATCTTCCGCCACTCTTGTATGTCACCCTATGCTCCTCCTTCTCGTTAAAATACATATTCACTACAGCCATGTCCATCCTTTTTGCAAAATCCACTACCATCTGACCTTCTGCATTCCTTTGTTTAACACCATACCTACCCATCACTTCCTCACCCGCTCTGTTCCCTTTACCAACATGCCCATTGAAATCTGCTCCAATCACCACTCTGTCACCTTTGGGTACAGTCATCACCACTTCATCCAATTCACTCCAAAATGTTCTTTCTCATCCATTGCACACCCAACTTGTGGAGCATATGCACTAACAACATTCATCATTACACCATCGATTTCCAGCTTCATAAACATCACTCTATCCAACACTCTTTTCACCTCCAAAACACTCTTAGCATACTGTTCCTTCAGAATAACTCCTACGCCATTTCTTCTCGCATCCACACCATGATAAAACAATTTGAACCCACCTCTGATACTCCTAGCCTTACTCCCCTTCCATCTGGTCTCTTGCACACCCAATATACCAACCTTCCTTCTGTCCATCATATCAGCTATCTCTCTCCCTATACCAGTCATACTGCCAACATTCAAAGTTCCAACCCTCACTACCACAGTCCTAGCCTTTCTCTTCTCTTCCTGCCTTCGGCCATGCCTTCCGCCACTTCTCCTCCTTCGGCCAACAGTAGCCCAATTTCTGTCAGCACCCTGTTGGCTAACAGTACTGGTTGCGGTCTTTGTTAACCTGGGCCTCGACCGATCCGGTATGGAAATATTTACTGGTGTCTGCATGAAATGATTTGGCAAAGTTTTATACCGGATGCCCTTCCTGATGCAACCCTCCCCATTTATCCGGGCTTGGGACCGGCACAAAGAAATGCACTGGCTCTTGCATCTCCAGTGGCTGGGTTTCTTAGGGGATCAATTATGATACATAAAAAACTTACAAGAAGCTACATGCATAAATGTGCACAGGCTGAAGTTAATACTGTGTTGAAGTAGCTTTTAATATTATTACAGCATTACGTCTTCTTGGGTACACACCTGCCATCAATTACAGAGACTCTGATTAACAGCAAATAACGGTCATCTGTACTACCAAGATTATCCTAAATTTACTCAGTTGCCTGCTAGAGCAACAGCCACAGTTTGCATACAGCCTATGAAGCAGCAAAGGGATCTCATTTGCGAAAGGTATCAGCCCAGAGAAGGATACACACACATTTCCACAGCATTGCCTATACCATGGAACACAGTGAAGGCAGTCACCAAATGGTGGTGGAAATATGGGGCAACAGTGACATTGCAAATAACTGGACATCCCTCCAAATGTGTGAAAAAGACAAGACCCAAACTGGTCAGGGAGGCTGCTACGAGCTCTACAGCAACACTACAGGAGTTGCAGGTATCACTGGCAAGTACCAGTTTTATACTACATGTGACAACAACCTCCCATATTCTCCACATATCTGGCCTATGGGGTAGGTTTGGAAGATGGAAGCCTTCTCACACACAGAACAACATCCAGGTCTGGCAAATTTCTCAAGAAAAATACATCAGGTCTCCCAATAACATGTGAGGAAATGTGTTATGGTGTAATGAGACCAAGGTTGCACTTTTTGGCCACAATACCAAAAGGTTTGTTTGGCACAAGAACAACACTGTGCATCACCAAAAGAACACCATCCCCGTGGTGAACCATGATGATGGCAGTGTCTTGCTGTGGGGTTGCTGTTCATAGGCTGGAAGCAGAACTTTAGTCAAAGTGGAGGGGATTAGGAACAGTTCAAAATACCAGTCCCTTTTGGCCCAAAATCTTCATGTCTGCTAGAAAGCTGTGGATGGAGAGGACTTACACCTTTCCACACAACAATGACCCATATCATGCATCAAAATCCATAAAAGAATGTCTTCACCAGAAGGCAATCAACATTTTGGAATGGCCCAGCCACAGTCCGCACATACATCCAATAGAGAATCTGTGGGGTGCCCTGAAGAGGCCTGTGCAGAAGTGATGTCCTCGCAATCCAACAGAGTTGGAAGGCTTCTGCAAGGGAGAGTGTACAAATATTCCTAAGTCAAGATGTGCCATGCTGATACACACCTTCCCAAGAGGACTGACTGCTGTTATGAAATCAAAAGATGCTTTAACAAAGTATTAGTTTAAGGATGTGCACAGTCATGCAACCAGCCTATTGTACATATTTCAACTTCTACATGTTACCCCTAACCAATGTGTTTGTTCTTCAATTGGATTGCACAGGTTATAGGTCACAGTAATGGTGGGAAATGTTATCACATGATTTTTGTGGTTTCATGTTATATATTAGACAAACCTAGCATGTTAACAGGGGAGTCTACACTTATAATATCCACTGTAAGCTTAGAATGTTGTTAGTATAACCAGTTCTGTTCTAACATACATGTACTGCAGGTTTTGAAGTGTGAGACTCAAAATATGTCATTAAATAGTGACATCAGTCCTCATATCATCCCAGTAATGTGTCAGACAAATACAGGATTTATGATGAACAGACCAGAAATATGAGCCACACATGTATACATTCAGTGACACTCTGCACAGTTGAGAAGTATGTTCTGTAGGTGTTGCCACTGTGCTATACAGGTAAACAGCAATTATGTGTACATGGGTGCAGTGTGTGCTACTTGAAGGCCCATCACCTACTAACACTATTCACATATCACAGAGGTGTTTATAAGCAGTAACATGAAGTGGAAAGGGCTGCACTGCATGATGTTGAGGGCCTGCCCAGGGTGTGTATGTAGTGGTCTGACTGTGTAGTGATTGTCACCAGTTGGCTATTGGGAAGTCTGCGTAATGCCTGTCTGCCACCTCACCTGTATGTGTGTGTGTGTGTGAATGTGTGTGTGTGTGTGTGTGTGTGTGTGTGTGTGTGTGTGTGTGTGTGTGTGTGTGTGTGTGTGTGTATGTGTAGCAGCAAATGGTATAGTGCAGGTATTAATTTATATATGTTGTCTTTCCCACACAGGTGGTCATGGTGGTCGTAGTCTCTCCCACTCAGTATCTGATGTCAGTGTCTCTGCAAACTCTGGCAATGATGATGGTCATATTCAGGCACAGCTGGTGTTGTCAGGGGCTGAATCTGTGCCATCAGTTGGCATCCCACAATCATCCACAATGCCCCTGCACACAGTCACAATGCCCACACATCCCATATTCCCAGCAGTGACAGATGATGGACAGTTGGCAGGTGGTGGCATGTAACAGGCTAGTGTGGTGACTATGGCAAGTGTGGGTGTAGAAATGGCCATAGCCAGAGTTCAGATGAGGTCCCACTCAGACGGATGGGCAGGGGTGCTCACAGGAGGACTGCTGCTCATCAAGCCACTGTCGCAAGTGCCACAGCATGTGTCACCAGACGCATGTTTTGGGCCATCATGGATGCACAGACATGTAGTAAAAACATCACCAGACAAATACTCAGGGTGGTGAATGCTACTCTTTCTTATTTACATGGCAACATATGTGACCTTGTTGAGGCCACATGCCAAAATACTGAAGTCATGAACAGACGGTGGGGTGAAACCTTAGCAATCCTCGATCGTGGCATGTCTGTGCTAGAGCGTGTGGAGGGACATGGGCATAGGCCATGTGCATGTAGGTCAGCACCATCAGCTGAGAGTGTACGGGGCCATGCACCTTCACACTTCCATAGTGGCAGTGACGCCAGCACTGTCGAAGGCAGGTTGCTGTCCACATCACAATGGAGCAGGCCATGGGCACATAACCCTGGCTGGTCCCGTCTGGGACACGGATCCAGCAGACATCAGTCACTATCAGGAACCAGTACTGCATCTGGCCTTGGACCTGATGTTGCCAGTGAGACCCCTGGCAGGACCAGTTCATGTGTCCATAGCCGGAGATGGTGAACTGGACACCCTGCCATGTATGGTCCACAGCTGTCCAGCATACCCCTGTGTAGGGCAGCCACATGGTGTGACTGTGAGCATACATACACATACACATCTGCATCATAGGCAGGTCACTGCCAGACACACACAGCACCTCTGCACAGCCCATCTATAGGATACCCCTCCAAACACACACACACACATGGTTGTCAACCGTATGGCCCAGTCTAGGCCTCTGGCAAATCCACACCACACCCTGTGCAAATGATGATATCTGTGCCACATCCCTGTCATCCATACCATTGATGCAGGGAAAGGCTAATATGAGTCTGATGCACAGGGTGAATATAGTACAGTGTAACTATGTAATACTGTGTAAGGTGCTGTCTGCTTGCATTTGTTATGGATACACATAAAGGTATATGTACCTTATTAGCCATGATGCATTATTGCTGTTAGTACCACTGACTGAATATAGCCTGACATGCTGTATTCTGTGTTCCAGGTGTCTGTGTGTCTGCAGGCTGTGGCCCTGCAGACATTACCAACATGGGGTATGGCAGAGTGGAAATACATTGACCATTTCATAGCCAAGGTACAGCTTTATATGTACATTTGCCAGGTGTGTATGCATGCAACAGTGTGTGATGGACACTGTTGTCAGAGAGTGTGACCTGGTGTACATAGCCCTTGTCACAGACAGGTAGCCTTCAGACATGTCACCTCAGTGTTGTGTAGTACCACAGGCTCATACATATGGAATCAGTTACTGGAGTACTGTCAGTAAGTCCCTCACAAACTTAGCCGTTAGACTGACCACAACAGATTCATGTGTCAGCACCTGTTGTCCCTGCCATTTCTTTCCCATACACTCAACCCTGATGCAGTTGGTGAGGGCATGCATGGTACTGTGTATGACAGGTTTGTGGTATGTATTCCTGAATTCACAGGGTAGAACAGGGAGACAAACTTGTATATCCTTTGCATACACACAGTAAAGACTGACACAGGGTATGTGCATATAGTAACACAAACACAGTTGGCAATGGACAGATTCATAAACCTATATATCCACTTTAATGTACTATAGTGTTACATACACATGACATCCCCCACATAGATTATATGTGTGGGACATAACCCACTACCTCTTACAACACGTAATGTTGTGAATGCCTTCATGGATGGTGAGATAACCCCCCAGAAATAGCAACTGGAATCATCTATTGCTCCTACAAGCCCAGACAAGTGATAGGGTAACAGACATTGTATCAGCATAATGTTTCAGCCAGGTATGATATCTGATGCTGGCATGTGTGTCAGTACACTAACTATGACCTATTTGGCAACGATATCACATGCATGGCCATTGTTATGGAACACAGGCCACATATAGATTGCAAACATCCAGATATTCTGAAGACATCTGTACAGATGACTGGAATGGCCTGTACAATGGTTTAACATGCTGCATGTGAGGCAGATGCCATTAACATGCTATATAAAGGAATATCATCGGGAGGTGGTAAACAGGCATGGATGGTACACACATCAAAATGGTATAACCCACACAGGATATGATTCTCACCCAAACATGCACACACACTGTTGCCAGTATTGAGATTAGAACCCCTATCTATCCATTTATTTCCGCTAAAGTGTTATGCAGTTATCAAATGTGCCATGGAGCTTATATTCACCTTCTCCCATGGTACTTCTAAGGTGAATGACATCAGCAAGCCTTGTAAAGTAGGGTGATGGGAAGTGTACAGGGTGGTACACAACTCAAAATGGTATAACACACACACATGCACACACACACTAGTATTGAGATTAGAATCCATGCCTATCTCACAAGCTCTACGGATCTTACTGGGTTGACAACTGCCCAAAGGTGCTGATAAGGGGAATGACATTAGCAGGACTGATAAAGTGGGGCACTGGGTGGAAAACATATCAAAATACTTCTTCTTAAAAACATACACATTTACACACATACATTTGCCAGATCTAAGAGTAGAATACCTGCCTATCTAGTGCTTTATACGATAGCATTACACATTTATAGCACACGCTACGGAGCTTACTGGTCTGACAACTGACCAAAGGTGCTGATAAGGGGGATGACATCAGCAGGACTGATAAAGTGGGGCACTGGGTAAGGAAACTTATCAAAATACTTCTTCTTACAAACAAACACATACACTTATACATCCACAGACACATTTGCCAAATCTGAGAGTAGAACCCCTGCCTATCTAGTGATTTGTACTATAGTGCTACACAGTTATTGCACACACTACTGAACTTACTGGGCTGATAACTGGCCAAAGGTGCTGATAAGGGGAATGATATCAGCAGGACTGATAAAGTGGGACACTGGGAAGTGTTGTGGGTGGGAATGGCCTAAAACTGTTTCACCTACAAACACACACTCCCTCACTCTCGCACACACACACACCTGTCACACACACAATTGCCATTTTTGAGATTAGAACCCCTAGCTATATAATTATTTGTACTATAGTGTTACACAGTTATCACACGTACTACAGAGCTTATAGGGGTGATAGGTGTCCAATGGTACTACTAAGGTGAATGACAGTAGCAGATCTTGTGAAGTAGGGCAATATGAAGTGCACTGAGTGTGAACAGTCTCCTAATACTTAGACCTACAGACACACACACACACACACACACACACACACACACACACACAGGCATTATATTATAAACCCAACCTCACTATTATTACACAGTGGGGCTCACCTTTTATACTGGCATGTGCAACTGTTTACAACTGGTATGCTACTGTCCACAGCAGGACATAACTGTATGCCATTCAGGGTATCCATGTGTGTGACTCACTCTGTATCCCCCTGTGTCTCGCTCTCTATCACTATCTCTTACCTTCCTACATCTATGTGTGTGTATGCTTGACATATGTTATCTGCTGCCCATATATATGTCTGTGTATCTCATGCAACAGATGCAGATATATCACATATGGGCCACCTACAGATAGCTGAGGGTAATCCTGTCTGATGGCTGGGAGGGTGGCCTAATGGTTAAGGTGTTTGCCTTACAAACACAAGGTGCAGGGTTTGAGTCTCACAAGGGATAATTGGCTAGGCTTAAAATGGCTCGCAAGAGCAGTTAGCTTAGTGCTAGTCTATGAACCTATGAACCTATGTGTGTGTGGGGACTGTTAAGGTGTACATAGCTGTCTGTATGCACAGACATATATACACAATACAGTCATATAGTCTGATGTGGGTTCCAACATGTCATGTGATTCTCTAAATGTAGGAACATGCCCATTGTGACCTTCTATAGTTAGAGTCATACTCTATTCCATAGATGTACTCCATTCCAGGGTTTTGTGTGCTACAGCTATACCTCTCAGGAGTACACAGAACTTTCCTCAGGGTACTGGCTTTGTTTAGCAGACATTTACTGACATATTTGTAGACCGACACTGCAATGTATTATGTCATTACCTAGTGCCAGACATCCTCAGATCATCACAGTGCTTTACCAGAGGAATACTAGTTGTATGAGGCATAGACCAATATTATGAGGGCAGCTATGTAAATTCTTGCCCAACACAGCCAGTTGAGTGATGACGTGCTGTGTAAACAGTTCAGAAACTTGGTAATATACTGGCTGGGGATCTCCTGCTTGTGTGGTATCTTTATAACCTGAGATGTCATATCCTTGTGTGGCCATACCTCTCACCTGTATATTTTTTGGCAGGTTATCCAGGTGTTTGGCTAGAGGTTTCATCCTGCCTACATAAACTTGTGTTTTTATGGCAAGTTAGTTACATATAATTGAAGAGTGATGTTACAAAATAATGACAGACATTACTGTTTCAGACTACATAACCTTCAGACAATTCCCGCTACTGCAAACCCCTCACCCTACCAACTTTCTCAGTATGTAAGGGCGATATTTACAACACATGCCTATCATTGTCTTTGTTCCACTTTTATTTCTGCCCTTGTCCAGATGTCTTGCTGTCAGAGGTTGGGAGTTATGTGTGTGGGTACAGAGTGCATTCTACTGTGCAGGCATGTCCATTATATGTAAAAGCAAACATAAGAAAAAAGGATTATTGAAAATAACCACTGGCAACAATATCATAAAGCACATATTCACAAAAACCTTAGCACCTCAGCTACACATCCTTCAAAATGTCCATTATAGCACTGTGACTTCCAGGTATGTCAGTAGCAGAGCAGAGGGTGTCACTGACATGCATAACAGTTGGCACTGCAGTTATCTGCACATGGCCCTGTCAAAGATGGCACTGTACCTAGGGCACTACAAGATGACTGCAAGGAGAATGTGCTGGGCAGATCCTGACAGTATTAACCACACATACACATAGCTCATTGACCCCTGTATATTGTGGACAGGCAACATGTTTTCATGTGTATTGTGCAGCCCTGCCAATGTGTGCTATGCTGCTATTTCCCTGCAAACATACATGTCACTGCATTTCTGTGGGTATATGGGGGGGGGGCATATCTTTCAACTGTACACGACTGTGCTGATATTTGCTTTACATTTTGGTTCCATTTACCATACTATTGTGTTTTGTCTTTGGGACTAGAGGCATATCAGTAAAGAGCACAGGTCAGATTGTAATGGCATACATTTGAGTTTCAGACTTCTTACCCTTCATAACCTTACTACAAATGTGTGCCTGCTGTGCTTTCACTGTGTGAGTCTGTAAGTGGGGGTAATTCAACATTGCCACCATTTGTGTGCCTTTGCCAGACATTTCTCTCTGGTTTTCTACAGCTGACTTGCTGTGTTGGTGTGAGGGGTGGGAATGGGACCCCCACCCTGACATCCATGTCTGTGACCTATGGCCCCCCAGTTAATTGCCCCACACATATACTGCAGTGGGATTTGCCACCTTGGGTACTACTACTGCATAGTGTGGGGAGGCCAGGTTTGTGCAGACATTTCCTGGTGTCTCACATAGCTCTCAGTTGACTGCTGCTATCCCAGTAGGCCACCCCATTCATTTGCATGCATGCAGCATTACCATAGATATGCTAGCAAAACATACTCATTCATTAATTTATTGTTAAGAAAACTGACTTACTGTGTGCCTGCAGCAGTTGTGAGGACAGTGCTTGAAGGCCGCCTATGTTGGATGCACACAGTACACTGCCTATACATGGTAGATTGCAGGTAATGTGATGTGTGTGTCATCCATTTTACTATATGTATAAGTCAGAGAGAAGTGTCAGTCTCTAGGGTCCCTACAGTGTCAGCATGTGTGCTATGCATTGCCTCTTTGCCAAGGCCTGAGCATACTGGGCATGCCTCACCTGCCTACAGGAGTAGGCTCAGGGGCCTCCTCCTCTGAGTCCCTCTGTGCCTGTGGGGACTTTGGCAATGGTGGTGGGCTGTGTGGCCCTTCCCTGTGCTGTTCCTGCTGCCGCTGTTTCCGCAGGATCATATTGTGTAGCATGGCACATACTATGAACATGAGTGCACATCTACAAGGCTGCAAGGCTCCACCAGAAATGTCAAAGCAGCAGAACCATGACTTGAGCATTGAGGGAGTTGTGATAGCTTCTAGGGCTGCCAGCAAACACATTCTTGATAATGCACTGGGCATTGCTCATGACCTGGTAGTTGATGAAGGGCAATCCCTTGCTGTTTATGTAGACCCTACCCTGTTCACCAGGTGGTGATTTGATGTGGATGTGCATGCAGTCTATCACACCCAGTACCTTCGGGTATTCTCCTACATGGTGGAAGAGATACATGTTGCTGGTCCTCTCCTCACGGGTGTTGGGGAAGTAAATGTGCGCACCAGCATCTGGTAACATGGCATCCAGGAAATGGTGGAGTACCCTGGATGCAGATGCCTGTGAGACCCCTATGATGTCCTCAGTAGGTCTTTGGAAAGTACCTGTAGCTAGAATTCTTAAGACTACATATACCTTGGTATCCACTGGGATGGGTTCCCCTCTGTTGGCTCTAGGTCTAAGTTGAGGTTGGCACAGCTCGTTGATTTGCTGGAGTATGTCTCTGTCCACCCTTTAGCGCTCTACTATCTCCAGATCATGTAGCCCCTGGTAGGTTACCTTGGGTCTGAACACTCTTCTTCTCCTCCTCAGTCTGTGGTGGTTATCAGCATTATCCTCCTCATCCCCCTCAGCCTCTAGCACATACTGATGAATCAAAGCAATTGCAGCCCCTAACATTTTTCCAGTTAAAATTCCCCCGCATGTGTATACCACTGCTGCAGAGTTTATGGGAAAAACCAGACTGTAAGGTGTTTGCATAGTTTATACTGTTGTGCCTGTATGATTGGCTGACTATGATGCATTCCACCTGCTAGCTATGTAATTTGTTCTTGATTGCTTTTATTCTGCTATTTTCCTTTTTTCCCTTCCCATTTCCACCCCTTTTAAGCCCCATGGTGCACCATGTAAACCTGATGCCCAAATGTAAACAGTTCTGCTAATTCTGGGTTTTTTTTTTGTTTGTTTGTTTTAGACCCAGTGCGCACCATGCATACCCATTTAGCTAATATAAACATGAAGAAATGGCCATCCATCGAAGAAATGGCCCTCCATCGACACAAACACGCTCTTCATTTCATGGAATAAGTCAATACAGCCTCAGACATACCCCCTTGCTTAGCTGTGCTTAGCTAAGCTTATCTGGGGGCCATAGGGCTCCAATGTGCTTGCACCATGCATGACACACACCCTTTTCATGTTTGTTGCTCCTCCTGCTTACACAATCATGTTTTAGCACCTACACGGTTCTGTGCAGTTTGGCACTTCAAATATTTTTGTTATCCAGTAAATTTCCCCTCATTAGCATAACCCACTGCCTTAGTCCATAGTTACTGCACTACCCCAGAGCCTTTCCCTTTAACAACCACTGTTCCCTGGTATTGCTTTGATTCTGCATGCCATAGACTATAATGGCAAAATGCAGATTTCCCTTAAAATTGAATTTTCACATTTTTTTTATTTTCGGCATGATCCCGTTCGCGTGCCGCTGACCTAAGCTTAAACGGCCCAGATTGGCCAAAAAAATAACTTTTATTTTTATAAAAATGAAACACTTTTCCATGCCAATGGCCATATATTTGGCCATTGCCATACCTAAAGATTGTAATACATGCTTTTATTTGAGCTGTCATGCCTCCGTTTTGATTTTTGCAGAAATGTATTTGGTTAGTAGCCGAATACATTTCTGCAACTAACACTATTCTTGCACGGATGCCTGCCTGCTTGCTGAATCATTAATTCACCTCATTTGCATGGTTTTCACCAAATGAGGTAATTAGCATTATGCAGCGGTGTCCATGCAGGAATAATGTAGGCAGGCTCGTGCATGTCAAAACATTAGTTTACTGGATCACTTGGAGGCCATATTCCATGCAACTGCTCCTGCACAGAAAAAACTAGTTTATCGAATCCTGGGGAATGTGTATTATTCTAGTAATTAATAAAATGGAGAGTACAAAATAATATGCATGGCTATATAATGCTTTGCAAAATGAAGAGCAGAAAAAAAAACACGTTTTGACTAAAATAAAAATGGATTTCAAAGATATGCAGTTAGCACTTAGGTGAAAGCTGTGAAAAGTAGTAAAAAGGTGGAACCTATTGGCTGCAAAAGAAAAGAAAAAATAAGAAAATGTAAGGGGGCTGGAACAGACTTGGGAAAGCATTTCCAGTTAGCAGAGTTGATATGATGGGCAAGCAGAAAGTTAATAAAAAGAGAAAAAAACTAGGGTTATATCACTTGGCAAAAACTTCAAACGTGAAAGAGAAAGTTTGGAGAAAGCTTTTTGAGTAACAGTTACAGTAAGGAAGGTCAGTACTGTGGCAAAGAGGGATATAGCCCTAAGTACAAGCAACCTGGACCCAGTTAGCAGTCTGGGTGCCTGAGGAGTGGCAGATTTCAAATCCTGAGAGAGTAAGAGAGAGGTACATGCACATGGGGTACACTGCCACAGTTTGATTTCCCTCATGGTGTATACTGAAACACCCCCAAGGTGTTAACTGAGGGTGGGCTGGACATGGTCAGTCCCTTGCAAAACTGAGGGGTCATTAAGCATTGATGACCAATGCATGCCTGAGAAGGGGTATGCAATGGGCATAGTGCATGTCGCACTCTTGGGGTGTTGCTTTGTGCAAGCAGAGATGTGGAAAATAGAAAAAGCACTCCCTATATCAGTGTGACACTGCTCCCAAGATCATTATTCTCCTCTTTATCACCAGTCATGAGTCAGGTATAGCCTAGGGAAGGCTAAAGTGTAACCAGTAGACAAAGTGGATGAGGAAATGAATTGGAAGCAGGAGTTGTGGTCAGCTGCATGGAGCCAAAATTGAGTTAGGGACAGAAGCTGTGAAAGAATGTCCCCTGATGATGCAGAAGATGGACTAGTGATAAAGAATTTAACTTAAAGAATTTAACTAAAAGCAGAGAGCTGAAAGAATTATGTAGTAGTTTATACAGCATGGAAAGATTAGGAAAGTGGCATACTCTTTATCTAGTACGGTGCTAGTGGACTTCAGAAGAGTACAGTGGTGACAATTTAATTGATGTTATTTAGGATCTTTTATAACATTGAGTTATAGTTTGTGTTTCTAAAAGCAATCAGTTGAAAAGGGTACTCAAACCTGGAAATCAGAATGTTTGAGCTATCAATCTTCTGTCTAATAGACGAGAAGATATAAGATGCTGTAAGCAAGTTTAAGGTGAGAGAGGATGGTATTTCTGCTGACACTATATATCTGTGGAAATAAAGAATGGCAGCCAGTTAACTAAATAAGTCAACTCATAATGTAATTTCTCCAAAGGATGAAACCTTTTTAAGGAAAAGACTAATGAGATTTTATGAGCACTGACAAAAGTAATCAGTTCTGAGTTGAGAGTAGTAACAATCAATTTTTGCTAAATGAGCTAAAACAGATACTTGAAATGTCATTTTTCTGGAAATACTATTAAGAGATGTTAATAAAATAACAAAAACATATGAATATAATTGTGATACAATGAAAAGTTCACATTTACTCTTAACACAAACAAAAGCATTTTTGTTCGTGGGACAAACTGCCCTATGCCCCATATATCTTCTCTCTCTGTACTAACTCTGAGGTCTGACAAATTTGTGAATAAGGAGAATTATGTTTACCCCAAAGTTCCATTAATTTAAAAAAGTAAAGTCAATATACGTGACTAACAGAGATGCACCTAAAATAGTTTGTATAATCCCATTTTATATAAAGTGGCCTTAGAAAAACTCATGTATCTCATTTTGCAATGTTGTATTGAAGTCACTAACATTTGTACCTTTGGAGCTTCTTACCAGTAAGAAAGAGGTCACTGGCATACAGAATGCGTTTGAAATTAGAATAGTCAGAAAGAAGGCTGTTGAAAATACAAGTGAATCAGCTATTTTAACTATATGTGAGAAGTGGCTCAGGACTAGAGGTGTTCTGTAAATGCGGGATTGGATGTTTTAGGTACAAGTAGATGACAGCAGCCTTCACAATGAAGTGAGACCTTAAAGATGCATGTTAATGATATAGCTGTGTAAGTAGAGGCAGTCTTTTGGAATTTGTAGGGTAGGGTGCAATAGTTAGTAGGCATAATTGTTGTTAATTTTGAAAGAAACAAATATAACAATATCCAGTGCCAAATAAAACAATATATACAAGAATCATATAGTTAAAAAATCAAATGTACTAGATCATAATAAATAGTCAGAAACCTGTATGCATACAGAATATGACATACCACTTAATGTTTCTTTAAACATATACTCACTGAAAACTGGAACGAAAATTAAATGTATGAAAAGCTGAATTATTAGTTTCCATAACAGTATCTGGTCACTGAACGGATTTTGCATCTTCACTGTAATCTTTAGAGAAATTTATACATCGTCTAATGTGAGATTAAAGAGAATAGCTGTAACTTCATTTTGTCTTATCCAACATGTTATCCAACACTCTTTTCCATGAAATTTCTTTTGTTGTGTAACTGTGGCTAGGATTTAGTGGTAGAGTAACAGAGTTCCTCTCCTGATGTAACCATACTCTATTCTACTAACCATTTCTCCATTCAGAAAACTTTTGCTGAGTTCTACTGTCAGTAGTTCAGACTCTGGGGTATTCACCCACAGTTCCTCCCCTGTCATAGTCACATTTCTGGTGTCCAGTAATGACAGGGATTCTACTGGAGGTACCTCAGAATGCTAACAATGTCTCCCAGCACTTTTGGTTACATATGACTGCAAAGGTCCCCTTCACATGGTCGACATTTCAGAATGTTGAAGACCATATGGCCGAGACCATATGATCGACATTCGAAATGTCGACCATGTGGAACCGGCATCTGTAAACAGTGCAGAATGGAAAGATTTCCATCTCCCGCACTGTAGTGCAATCTCAGAGTTGGTATATTTAAGTTCCGGGAGGGTGCAAGTGAGTGTAGCCCCCCTGTTTAGAGCATGAAGGTAAGATTTTGTTGTGTTTTTTTTTTTTTGTTAGGGTTGACATTTTGAATTCTGAAATGCCATATCAAGTAGATCCGACTGCACGCAGACACACACACACACACACACACACACACACACACACACACACACACACACACACACGCGCACACACGCACACACGCACACAAGCACACACACACACACACACACACACACACACACGCACGCACGCACGCACACACACACACACACACACACACACACACACACACACACACACATTGAACTGTGGGTATAATTCTTTCCTATTAACAAAAACGTGTTTCCATTTTTTTACCTACTGACTTCATACCTACTTATCCACCTTATTTCTTTCTTCTTTACTTCCTTTTTATGTCATATTGCATTAAAATTTTATTCTTTACAAGCATTTAGTACTATCTAACCTTTTTGTCTGCTCCTAAAGGTGTACAATCATATATGGGACTCCAACAATGTATATTGATATGTTATCACAGCCGGACTTCTCAAAGTATGACCTGTCAAGTTTGGAAGCAGGTAAGAAAGTTTCAATTTTCTAAGTATTAAACAAGCCTTGTGCTGTGGAAACATGATCTAGCTGTGGATGTGCAATGAAAATATGCAAAGTATGCATTCTTTCTTTAGCTAAATACACTGTGAAAACAATGGACTACTGCTTCTGTCTTGCAGTTAGAGGGTGCATAGCTATAAAATTCTCCCAAACTGCAAAATAAATCAGCTATTTTCTCCTGCTGACATTTTAACTAATACCAAAGTTTTGTTTTTTGTTCCTGAGCTAGCAGATCTGAAGACAAAAGTATGACTAGATGTTTTATCAGTTGATCAGATTATTAGTCCAGTGACAACAAAGGTATTTCATACTTAGCAAAGACACTAACCCTGCATTTAAGGGCTACAGAACATATTAGTTATCTATTAACTGGGTCTATAATTAGAACATCGAAGTTTCAAAACTTCGAATGTTCTAATATCGAACCCTATTCAGCGAAAGCTGAAAATATCGAAGCAACAGAACACCGAATTTTTTTTTCCTAGGGAAAGAATTTGGTTGTCCATTTCTGTTGCTTTGGTATTTTCAGCACTGTGGTGGAAAGTTATGGGTCGGGTTCAGGTAAGTGTGCGATTGAGTGTGGGTTACGGTAGTTAGGGTTAGGGTGCGGGTTAGGTATTTGTGCGATTGTGTGGATGTGAGGGTTAGGGTGGATTAGATGAGTTAGGATTAGGGCGTAGGTCAGGTAAGTGTGCGATTGCATGGAGGTGAGGGTTAGGGCGGGGTAGGTGAGTTAGGGTTAGGGCGCGGGTGAGGTAAGTGTGCGATAGTGATGGACCTTAAGGTTAGGGTTTGGGTTAAGGTAAGTGGATAGTTAGTGGTGTGTGTATAGCTTAGTGTAGGGTTAAGTGTAAGATTTTAGGTGTATGTGTGTGGATTGCTGTTTGTTTGGTGTGCTTGTGTTGTGTGTATGTGTTTTGGAACAGCAATTTTTTTCCCTAGGAAAAAAATTGCTGTTCTGTATGTTCTATGTTTACAGCTTTCGCTGAATAGGGCTCGATATTAGAACATTCGAAGTTTTGAAACTTCGATGTTCTAATATAGACCCCTATTAACTGAGTAGGTAAACTGGTACAAGATTACTTTGGCCATAACCTGGGTCATATGCACAATACAAGTTAAAGATCCATACATAATGTAGTGTGACTTTTTTAATAATTAATACATGCAGAATTTTATATAATGTAGTGTGATTTTTTTGAATAATTGATACATGCAGAATTTTAGAAGAGTAGTACTAATACAAGAAAAGGGGAAAAATAAACACCATAAAAAGTTTCACAAAGCAAATCCATAGCAAGGTGAACACTGCAAGTACATTTACCCATAAATACTAGGTGAGCATTTATAAAGGAGAATAGTTTAAAAGGCTGCAAAATATAACTAAGATATTTCGTGTATTCTAGTAAACCAGAATCAGTACACATTAGAGAAGCACTTTTGCTTGAATTGTCAAGGCTAAAAACCTTATCAACTGCCCATAAAAAAGGTGTGCTGATATCACTCAAACAGGTGTCGAGTCTTAAAGAAGAAAAGATCATCATAAATTTCACTAGACAGTGAATTCCAGGCAGTGTGACAATTGTAGAAAACATCCTTTAATGAGTAGTATGTCCAGGGGGTAGGGTGAAGCTAATAAAAATGAGTGCACCTTGATTTCCTTTATTGTCATTTTAGAAATAGTATGGGTTTGTACTTATCTCTACAATTTTTGCTAGATGAAGGAGGTAATATTACAAATGAAAAACATTTTTCCCACTTTTTGCCAGCCAGCCATCAGACCCTCTTATAGTCTTTGAACCCATTCATGTACTACCAGGTGACAGTCAGTCAAAATGAGTCATTTTCCACTGGTGGGTCAACATTTTACAATTATCTTCTCAGCCCTAACAGTGTGCACTCAGTGAAGCTTGGGAAGGAGATATGCAATGGGCTTACCATGGAGGATGACCCTTCATTCCCACAAGAGGTGGTCCCTCTAGCAGCCTTGCCCGCTCCCCCCACAGCACAAGCAGTAGGGAGGTATCACTGTCCTGTCTGTCTCTGAGTGCACACAAACCCCACCCACCTCTTGGAAATGGTGAGTAAACAACATACCCTTCACTGTTCTTACTCCCCATCTAGCTCCTCCAGTGACAAGGTCACTAGTCATACCCTGATCATCTTGGTCATAGTCGCATCTCCATTCCTTTGTGCCATGGAGACAGGCACTCAGATGAAAGACTCTGAATGTGAATGAGTTCAGAGGAAATGATGCTTGGAATGTTAATAGCAGATGGAGATCTTTTTGCATTGAAGGACTGTAATGTTGACTGGTTCACTGGGAGAAGAAAGGGGAATAAATTAATGTGTACCATATTTGAAATTAAGGATGATAATGGGCAGTGCATACCCTAATTGTGACATTTAATGGTGTAGTCCTATGGCTGTCATGACTTTAAAATATAGAACTCCACTTTGACTTGTAAGACAGTTTTAGTTGTTTTAGCACTTTGTCAAATGCTCTTATGTGTCTGAGTGACAGACTTTGGTCCAGATGATACCCAAATACTTAAACATTTTGTGTTGTTCCATCTTATTACTGGATGAAGTTTTAATTGTCAGCACTAGATTATTTTTCAGTTTCTGAACAGCACCAAATAACATGGAGGACATTTTTTAATCATAGAGTTATGCTCATTTCCTCTCAAACACATAAAGAATGAAGAAATCCTTTCATATTTTATTTTACACCAAGAGGCAGCTCCTTACCAGTGTCATCATTAACATCCTCAGCATATAAAATAAGTGCATAAAGTAAGCAAAGACATTTGGTTCCCTCTTGTGTACATTGTTGATTAGGGAATATCCCATCTCAGAATAAGGAGCTTAAGGAATTCATGCAAAGTCGTAGAAGGATGACTCTTGCTGTAAACTAGGGTCCAGTAATATGTATCTAAATTCATAAATAGAACAGTCCTTTATACAATCTTATAGAAAAAAGCATAGAGGAGACACTGGCTCTTCTGGAAAATAGTTTTATTGTTAGAGGACACTGATCACTAAGGCTTTTTGGAAGAATGGAGATAATCTGGCAATTATGTGAGATGAAAATTAAAACATCAGTCTGTGATATGAACTTGGGTCACTTCAGCAACTACTTCCAGAAGCTGATAGAGAAGCTGATAGAGAGCTACTGGTCATTGCTGATGAAAGCAGGAGGAGTACAACCAGTTAAGGTTAAAATGTTCCATTGTGGTTTAGGGTCCTTGAGTTACAACAGCTGCATATATCTAGAAAGACATCATAACAATATACAGATAAAGGCGGTGTGAGATTGTGGACTCCTTATGCTGACTTCTGTCAGTAACCATTAAGTGGCCTTCTCCCTCAATGGTTTATCCTGTGTATCATGTGAATTCGAATAACAGTGTTGTTTAAGGCCAGAATTAAAACTCTGCAGCCCTATTACTGTTTAAAGGTTGGTTATCGGTGAGGTAACATAAGAGCTTTGAATAAACTGTAGGATAAAATAACTGCTCATGAGTTATGTTTCCATTATCACAATACCCAAGTCCCTCTGAAGAAGCAATGCCTCTGAAATAATCTATTTATTGTTTGCCCTATTTATGTTAAGCAGAGCTAATCTGATGCCAGTAAATATGTGTGGTTTGGATTAAGGAATGATAACAGCAGTTTTTTAGCATCCACTGTTCTTATAAGACTGAGAGAGTAAAAGTAGACTGCAACTTTTTTTTAATGTTTTACTGGGGTTGGATAGTTTTCTTACCAAGATAGTGTCCTCCTGCTCCACCTTACTAATTTATGCTAAATCTAACCATACCACTAACCCCAATCCTTCTCGTTACCTTAGAAAAACTCTTTCCATAATGCTACCACTAATCAGACAAATTCTGCCTGAGGTTAGTGGTAGTTTAATGGATCTTAAAAGGAAAGTGGCTGTTTTCCTTTTGTGATCTGTTGTATTTTGATACCCATCGTTTGATATGCTGGGACTGATCATTTATGGATTGATAATTCAGCATTTCAATCAACTGCCATAGCAACATTCACACACATACAATACACATATCTATATATCTGTAAATGTATCTATGTATATATATATATATATATATATATATATATATATATATATATATATATATATATATACATGTATATATATACATGTACACACACACACACACACACACACACACGTGTGTGTGTGTGTGTGTGTGTGTGTGTGTGTGTGTGTGTGGATCTATGTCAAAATAATGAAAATGGTGAGATGGAAATGAAGAAATTGTACATTCACAAACACCCAGATTGTCATGAGTTTTTGTCGCAAAAGGGGTCAGTTAGCCAATGTGGTGAACTCTGCCCTTTTCTCCACTGTAGTGCAATCTTTGAGTTGGTATACTTAGTTTGGGAGTGTGGGGGGGGGCAAGTTTTGTTGGCCAATTGCTTACTTACCATGGGAAAATTTACAATGATCAAGGCATTCGTGAAAATAAACTTTTGTTTTTTCCATCTTGCCATTTTGCAACTCAATGTTATGATATATATTATGTGTGTGTGTGTGTGTATATATATATATATATATATATATATATATATATATTTATATATATATATATATATATATATATATATTTATATATATATATATATATGTGTGTGTGTATGTATGCATTTATATATACATATATATATATATATATATATTTATATATATATATATATATATATATATATATATATATATATATATATATATACCTATGCACACACATACACACACACACACACACACACACACACACTCACACAAACCTCTCTCTCTCTATAGATATATATATATATATATATATATATATATATATATATATATATATATATATATATATATAAAGAGAGAGAGACATATAGATATAGATAGATATAGATATAGTCCCTACAATTCTTTCAGAAGTCCACTTCTCAAAGTGAATAAAGGTGTTACAGCTTATCAAAATTCAGCCATTCACATATACCAGGTTTTTTTCAGTGTGAGATTCCACTACTGTGGGGATCTGGGAATTTACTGATTACCCACTGTATTGTGATCTCAGAGTTGGTATATATAATTAGCTGGGGTGTGAGGATTCAGAGAATTTAGGGGATGTTTGCCTCCCTGAAAAAGTAGATTTTGGGGGGAATTTAGTAAAGCCTACATGTTTTTTTTCCTGTGTAGACATTGCACCATGCTGCTTACACGTGTGCAAACATTTTTAGATTCAGTAAGTGCTGCTGAGTGGAGGTCATGCATGCGCTAACATGGAAACTTCCATGGCATGCAAATCACCTCATAAGCAGGTGAATTGCATACAAATGAGGCAGGTAGAGTGATCCAGCAAGCAGATAGACGTCTCTTCAGACCCCGTGTTAGTGTCCATAGTGTACTTGGAAAAATTCCATGTACAGGAGTATAGACAGACAAAAGTGGCTGTAAAAATTTAGATATATGGACAGAAATGTTATACCACATATGCATATAAGTGAAACTGTTATCCTGTATGTCTGAAAAATTAAAGGAAATAAGTTAAATTCAGTGGTTTTTAATAACCTGGGCAAAAATTTCATCTGCTTTTACTGTGCTTGTGTTTCTACCTACTTTATTTTACTTTTGCATCATCTTAAAAGTACTCAATTGTATTTATTACTGCTTGGTGTAACTCATTCTAAGCCTTTTGGTTTAAACACTTGGGCTTCGGACCAGTTGTTTTGCACTGAGAGGGTTTGTGGTCTGCACTGTAGTGGCAGAACAGGTAGCTTACATCCTTCTAGGTTGGGAACTGCTGATTGAGGGCTCAGTGTCGGTTATTCTAAAAGTGTATTAATTCTGGTTTAAGCACTTGGGCTTTCAGGCCAGTTATTTTACATTAAGAGGGTTCGTGGTCTGCACTCTTGTGGGAGGAGAGGCTGGACTCTGCCCTTCTGAGCTGGGAATTTCTGATTAAAGGCTTATAGTGCATGCATATCTGAACTGCTTCTTACTGAAGTTGGTGCGCCTTGTTTGCTGTGGCATAGACAGGATTCGGGCCTGCTGGATCTTGCTTTGTTTGTGTAACTTGAGCACTAATCCAGGCATTCTCTAAAGTATTCAATTGTATTTATTACTGCTTGGTAGTAATTTGATTAAAGTGTAGCTATCAAAGTCTTTTGGATTAAGCACTTGGGCTTCAGACCAGTTGTTTTACATTAGGAAAGTTTGTGGCATGCACTGTGGTGGCAGGACAGGTAGCTTTCATCCTTCTAAGTTGGGAACTGCTGATTGAGAGCCCAGTGTCTGTTATTCTTAAAGTGTATTAGTTCTGGTTTAAGCACTTGGGCTTCAGACCAGTTATTTTACATTAAGAAGGTTCGTGGTCTGCACTCTTGTGGGAGAAGAGGCTTGACTCTGCCCTTCTGAGCTGGGAATTTCTGGTTAAAAGTTTATAGTGCCTGAATATTTGAACTGTATCTTACTGAAATTGGTACACCTTGTTTGCTGTAGCATAGACTAGATCCAGGCCTGCTGAATCTAGCTTTGTTTATATGCTTGTTGTTTGCTTGCTTGTTATTAACCTGGAACGCTAATTCCACCTAATACGTGGCTTCTCAGTGCTTCTGTGGATCACTAGTGATATCTGCATTGCTTACTGTACTTATTTCCTTGTTTCACTCGAAAGAAAGTTGCTGTTTGTCGTTTTTGCATTTAAGTTACCTGTAACACATTGCACTTAAGTTACCTGGCACTTGCTCACTAAAGCAATTACATAAGTCAGCACTAAAAATTAAAAGCACTACACCCTCACTCTCCACTGGCCCTTGTTTTCAATTATTAAGGAATTCCCAATATTATTCTAGCATGTCCAAAGGTCAGTTGTCAATCTCCTCTCCAGTCCAGCTGGTGAATCTGGGAATCTTGAGGCAATGTTACAACTGCCTCATGTACACAAACAACCCTCTCCTCCTCCCAACAAATTCCAACACATGTGAGAGATGCAACCATATAGCCAAACTGGAGGCTAAGCTCTCTCAACTCAGTACTGGCATAATCAGTCAGGAGGAGAAGGAAACCACACTCACTGCAATTCCAGTCTCAGATAGACCTACCATGACAGCAAACCAAACACATAATCACACAAAAACATACTTGGAGGCTCTAAATAAAGATCTGCCTAAGCAGCAGAGACCTCCAAAGCAGACACCCAAGCAACCGCTACCCCAAAACAAAACACGTGCAACACATATCTCACAAAGCCAGTGTGCCGAACAGTCACAGCCCTTAAGACTAAACAACACACCGGATACACTTGTAATAGGTGACTCTATCATCAGGCACACTGACGTCCCACTCACCAGGCTGAACAAGGAGAGGGTCATGGTGAGCAGCCTGTCGGGCGCTAGGATCCGCCACATAACACAAGCACTCAGGTCACTCCAAGGCAAGTACAAATATGACTCAGTCATTGTCCATGCTGGTGTGAATGACCTGAGACGTACCTCCCTGGACTACATGAAAAGAGACATAAAGGAGCTCTCTGAGCATGTAGCCCAGGCCGGTATGACCCTGACCTTGAGTAGCATCTTACCCTCACCAAGAATGATGCCACAATATGAAGACAAGATGATCAATTTCAACAACTGGCTTAAGTACTGGTGTCATTCAAAGGGGATCCAATGCCTGCCAGCTTGGGATGATATGCTCGACAAGCCATGATGCTTTGCTAGGGACGGCTTGCACCTGTCACCCCTGGGCTTTCAGATATTGGCAAAGGCTCTTGCTACCCCTATAGTGCCTTTTTTAGGCAAGGCTCAAAAGACAAACCCACCTCCATAGGTATCACAAGGGATAAGAAACTAAGAGTAATGCTACTCAATGCCAGAAGTCTAAACCTCAAGATGCACGCACTCAAAACTCTCCTTAGCATGGAGAACATTGATATCTGTGCAGTAACAGAAACCTGGTTCAGGGCTCCCGAGAGCACCCCAGCACTACCAGGTTACACCTCATACCATGCTTTTCAGCCCCAAAACTTGGACCGAACCACAAAAGGAGGGGGAGTATCGATATTCATCAAAGATACCCACACCTCCAGGTCGGTGGCAAAGCACGAAGCATCAGAGACTATCCATGTGCAACTAACAGTGGGTAAAACTGCCTTCCAGTTTATAGCCTGCTACAGACCACCCTCCCAAACCCAGGAACCCCACTTGGCCTTCCTGAGAACACTGGAAAATATGAAGGTCTCTCCAAACACCATTATATTAGGCGACTTCAACTACCCAAACATAGACTGGGAGCATTACTCTAGCTCCAACACCCTAGCCCAAAGGTTCCTAGAATTTATAAACTCAAATGCTATGGAACAACTTGTTACCACTCCCACAAGAGGGGAAAACATACTGGACCTGATCATCACCAACATGGGGAATCTATGCTCCAGACCAGAAGTGTATCCCTCACTGGTAAGATCAGACCATAAACTAATCTCACTGGATATTGACATCCCGACCCCACCCCCTGCCCAGAAAACCACAGTGAAAAACTTCTCTAAAGCAAATTTCACACTCCTCAAAACCAAGGTGGAATCCTTCGAAGCCCCCAGGCCTGTGGAAAATACGGCCCAGTCCGCAGAATCCTTTATAAACGCATTCTATGAACACCTTTAGGAATGCATGGATCATGCGATCCCGAATAAAACCAAGACCCAATCCTCCAAAGGCAGACGTCCTGTCTGGTGGACCCCAGCCATAAACAAACTATACAATAGAAGGAGGAAGCTACTAAATGATAGAGCAAAATCCCAAAAAGGGAAGGCATCACTGATCAGTATTAGCAAAAAACTACGGGCACTCATAAAATTGTCTAAGGCCAGCTTTGAGAGAAAAATTGCACAGGACACTAAGGATAATCACAAGGCTTTCTTTAGTTATGTTAGGAACCTGGGTGGTAATTCCCAGATATGCTCAGAATTAGTCCAAAATGACAAAAAATACACTGTACCCACAGACATTGCCAACATCCTAGCTGACAGGTTCAGCGCAAACTTCTCCCCCCCCCCTCCCCACCAAAAGGGCAAATATCTATCCCAGCAGATTGCTGCCCCCCTGACATCTCAGATGCCCAAGTAAGAGCCGCCCTCTCCAAAGCAAAAAACACAGCATCAATGGGACCAGACGGTGTCCCGGGCTGCATCCTACATGAACTCCAAGAAGAGCTAAACCCAAACATAAAACTACTGTTCAATCTCAGCCTTACTACAGGATATGTGCCTGCGTACAGCAACAGTGGTCCCTCTCCATAAAGGTGGTGCCTCAACGGATCCTAGAAACTATCGCCCCATATGCCTGACTAGCTTAGTCTGCAAAGCTATGGAAAGGATCATCATCGACCTCATAAATAAAGATATTGGGGACCTACAGACACTGGATCCTACCCAGTTTGACTTTGTTAAGGGCAGATCCTGCCTTTTAAACCTGGTTGATTTCTTTGAAACAGTCACCAAGGTGATTGACGAGGGGAAGGTGGTCCACACAGCCTACCTGGACCTCGCTAAAGCCTTCGATACAATACACCACTCGGGCATTATAGATAAGCTCACCAGCTTAAATATAAACCCCTATGTCACTAGATGGATTGCAAACTGGCTCAAGGACAGAACCCACATGGTTAGAATTGCTGGAGCCATGTCAGACTCCAAACTAGTTACAAGTGGTGTCCCACAAGGCTCAGTCCTGGGACCTCTCCTGTTCGGTATATATTTCTCGGAGGTACAGGCCAACACAGAAGGACTGTGGCTGACCAAGTTCGCAGATGACTGCAAACTGGGCACCATAATCGACTCTCCAGCTGACATAAGCATCCTCCAAAAGGGCCTCATAGAAACAGACAACTGGTGTCAGAGCCATGGCCTCAAGCTAAATGCCAAAAAGTGTATAGTTATCCCCTTTGGCAAAAACAAAGTGCCCACAAATTACCACATAGGTGGTAATCCATTAAGTACAGAAGAAGTAATTAGGGACCTGGGGACCCAAGTTGATAGCAATCTCTCATTTGACAACCACGTGGCCAAAGTGGTTAGAAAAACATTTTATATAGCCCACCTAATCATGAAGGGATTCACATCTAGATCAGGGGAGGTCATCATGCCTCTTTACTCATCCCTCATCAGGCCCATAATTGAGTACAATGCCCCTTTTGGGATATACCTTACCAGACACCTGCAGCAACTGGAAAGACCCCAAAAGTACCTCACCAAGAGGATCAAAGGGCTCAAACAGATGCCATATGCTGCCCGGTTAAAGAAACTCCAGCTCTACTCAGTGGCATACCGCCTGTTCAGAGGCGATCTGTGCCTGACATATAAAGCCATGTCCAACCCGGAATTAATGGACATGCTGCACCTCAGAAAATCCAAATCCCATCGAGCTACGCTCAAGAGACTTGAACCTCAGCACTGAAATAAATAGGACATGCTGGAGGGACAGATTCATAACCCAGAGGCTCCCTTCACTCTGGAATAAAATCCCAGTCCAGGTTAGGCAGAGTCCCTCATTGACTCTCTTCAAAAGGAATCTTGATGAGTGGATGGGAGATCGTAGGTTTACCCTGGGTATCACTTCTGTGTCACTGTTAGACAGAGGCACAGTATACTAACCTCGAAAAAGGGCATAGCAAAATAAATTTAAAATGGGTGGTGAAAGCCAAACACATTCTGGCTAGGCTTATAAATGCCCTAGGGCAGATAGCCTAGTATGAACCTATGAAACTATGAACCTATGAACCTATGGGTTTACTATCATAAATTCGAAAGTAAAAATAAATAATGTCTTTATTTTCGAATTTATGCATCGATAATGAACATTTTTGAATAATAGTAAACTTGAAAACAAGGGTGTATTGTTTAAAATGTCGCTTGCGACATTTACGGCGATACACAGCACGCCCACCCTTCCCATAATCACCTACCTACCTAACCAAACACACAGTTATGCAGGGGGGCTGCACCCCCCCCCCCTGTGGGGGGCTGTGCACCCCACACACCCCCTAACTTAATATTCCAACTCCGAGATCGCACTACAGTGAGGAAAGGGATGCATTTCCCTAACCGCACTGCACCGCGATCCCCTCCCATGACCGAAAGTTAGAATTGCGAATGCACAGTTCATTCGCAATGCAAACCTTCGCTCATGTCACCTGCCATAATATGAAGTATTCGAACATCTGACGTTTGAATACTTCATAGCCGTGCAAATGCACGTCGACATAATGATAGCAAACCTAACCTATGTTTGCATGGTGCAACACAGTGCACAGACATGCTTTAGAGAAAAATAAAAAAAAAAATTGGAAAAAAAAACTTTAATATTATGACAGAAGTGTATTACAGGACCTTGTGTGGAGTCCCTTCAATGATGCATTGGTGCTGTTGCTAATGTGGTAAGGCTGTGAAGTGTGTAGTATCCAGGCTGCGAGCACAGACACCTATACAAATGAGGTAGAGTTACTGAATAGCAGAAAGGAGAAATTGTGCTGCATATCCCCTCCGTGTAGGCTTAGAGCCATGTTGCTGTTTACATAGAATGCAGCTGATATTGGGGGGGTGTCCACTCACTTCTAAGTACATTTCAGCTTAGCTGAAATGTTTGCACAGCATGCCACCTGACTAAGCTTGTCCTTTCGGGGGGGTCCACTAACTTTTAAGCTCTGTTTACCTTCAGTGCATGTGTTTGCATGGTGCTGTGCTGTGTGAACTTTTTTGAAAACAAAAATGTATTCAATTACTTTTGACCCTTGTTTAAGCTAAAGTAGGGCCATTAAATGATGCTAATTGTATTGTAGGTGGGTGGAATGCATCATAGTTAGCCAATCACGCATTCTGCACCTACAGCAGAGCTCTATAACTATGCATACACCCTACGTTCTGATTTTCCCCCAATACTCTGGACCATTGCAGTAGAAACTTGGGAATTTTAACTGAGATAATGCTAGGGGCTGTTGCAGGTCTGTTACATACGTATGTGCTAGATGCTGAAGTCAGTGCTGCTGGTGCTGCTGACAATAGCCTAGGCAGAGAAAGAGAAGAGTGTTCAGTCCCAGGATAACCTTCCAGGGGCTACATGAGCTAGAGATTGTAGAGTGCTACAGGGTGGACAGGGACATACTACAAGAACTCACTAAGCTGAGCTCTTCCGCCCTCAGCTCAGACCCAAAGCCAACAGAGAGGAACCCATTCCAGTGGAAACAAAGGTATGTGTAGCCCTTAGGATACTACCTGCAGGTACTTTCTAAAGACCAGCTGGGGACATGATGGGGGTCTCATTTGCATCAGCATCCAGAGTACTCCACCAGTTCCTGGATGCCATGCTGCCACATGCCAGTGAGCACATTCCTTTTCTCCTCGCTGCTGAGGTGAGAGCCAGCAATATGGAACAATTTACCTTGTAGCACATTACCCTGAAGGACTGGGTGCCATAGACTGCACTCATGTACACATCAAGCCACCACCTGGTGAGAAGGGTAGAATCTATGTCAGCTGCAAGGGGTACTACTGTATCAACTGCCAAGTCATGCGCAATGCCCAATGGATTATTATGAATGTGTGTGCTGGCAGCCCTGGCAGTTATCACGACTCCCATATCTGGCATGCATCACAGCTGTACCAGATGTTTGCTAGGAGGAACATTTCACATGGCCATTTACTGGGGGATGCTGGCTACGCCCTGTAACTGTGAATGATGGCACCCATCAGAAATGCACATACACCCACTGAAGAATGCCATAATGAGGTACATGCACAAACTAGGAAAATCATAGAGCATGTGTTTGGGCTTCTGAAGTCATGGTTCTGGTGCTTCAGTATATCTGGTGGAGCCCTGCAGTACTCTCCAGCCACATGTGCACATATGTGTGCTATTCTACACAGTATGATCTTGTGGAAACAGCTGCAGCAGGATCAGCAAAGGGAAGGGATACACAGCCCCCCACCAGTGCCCAAGTCACCGCAGCCACACTCACAGGAGGACTCAGAGGAGGAACCCCCCCTGATGATTTCCCTGTAGGCAGACGTAGACATGCCAGTATACCCTGGCTTTGGCTAAGAGAAAATGCATAGCACATTCACTGACAACCTAGAGCCCTAGGGATTAAATCCTTACCCCTACTCACATACATATATTAAACTAGCTGATGCCAGGCAACCCACACAACCTGTACTTGTCCATGTATTGGCTGTGTACTACTTACATCAGACTGAGTCAGCCCTGAACTACAGTTCTATCAACTGCTGCATTCGCAAGGTAAGTCTCTAACCTACACACTACTTGTAAGGATTGCTATAATATGGTATTGTATGCATGGATCTGCTGCATTTATGCAAGGAAATTTAGTGTGCTATTTGGGCAGAAGTAACATCCCCATGGGTCTACAGATACCCAGTCCACTAGTATGTGTTCCTAATATTCACTAGGCCTCACAGTTAGAATATTCACTACCTCAGTCAAGGGAGATGTTAAAACAGTGGGGTCACATGATATTTGCATTACTGTCCATCCTAGCAGAACTTGTGCTGTGTTTCCCCCACACCTAACTCAGCAGTTTTCCACTGCTTTAACAGTAAGTCAGCAATGATATATCAGCGGTCCAGGCAATCTCAAGGCAGTATCATAGAAATTGATCACACATTGTATGTCCCACGTAATGCTGGAATAACAACGTACATATGTATGCTGGTGATTGGGTGATGAATGACTCCTCACTGCTTGGCAGCTTGTGTGGTTCAGTGGACTAGGGAAGTTAGTGTGGTGGTGTTGGTGGTTCAAATCCAGAAGCATCCACAGCTTTTGCATGTAAGATATTATTATGCTGGTGTTTTCACAGACTGTCAGTCTGTGTGTGGTGTAACATTATGAACCTCAGTCACATATTAAGTGCAGCAGACAACTGGAGAATGCCATGGACATTTTGTGTGAGGTACACTACTGCAGAAACAGAGACAGATGTCATTGTCTGTAACACAAAAAATCACAACATGGAGTATAGGTAGGTGTGGGCTGGAGTCACTTTATAAGTACTGACAGTCACACTGGGCATGCCCATACACTTAATTAAATGAGTGCAATTCTGTTGGACCATCATCAAAATGACCTGCTATGTATACATATGTCTATACGTACTGACATATATGTATGCATATCCATCTGTCACTATCTCTCTCTCACATACATAGCATATCTATCTGTATGTATATATAGCTATATATATAATATATAAATATGTGTGTGTGTGTGTGTGTGTGTGTGTGTGTGTATATATATATATATATATATATATATATATATATATATATATATATATATATATATATATATATATATATATATATATATATATATATATATACATATATCTCAGTATCTCCCCATATATCTACATAACACATATACATATCATACACACACAGTTACATTTATATATACATCCCTCTTATATACATAAATATCTATCTCTTTTTTAATTTCTCCAAATCTTTTGTGTTTCTAATACCATGACAGGAATGGATCCCTTTCGTAAGTCAAAGTATGATTAAAGTTCATGGAATTAATATTGTTTCACTCTTTGATGTCAGCCAAGAGTGCTCTTCACAGCACCCACAATGTGCCCAGTAATGACTCCTTCTGCAATTCGTATGGAGTTATATGTATTGGTAGCATATCTAAATAGGATTGTAGACTCTTTTTTTTTAATAAGATGTGTTGCTCCTACTACTGTTGGAACTATCTGGGTATCTTTCTTCCACATTGCTCTCATTTCTGCTTGCAAATCCTGATATTTTATTTTATTTATTTATTTTATTTTACTTTGGTGACCGGGAGCAGTCAGCCTGAGCTGTAAATAGCCCTTTTTCAGAAGAGGCCTGGGACAAAAGCTCGAGAATATTATACAATACAGTAAAAACAATTACAGAGGCAAATATTCAAAAAAGGATGACAGATATATTTTTCACTGGCATTTACAACATTATGCAAGTATCAAATATTTACAAGTCATCATTAATAATGCAGGCAATGTGAGAAAAAGACATTCTTACAGTCTTAAAAGTATTAATTCAATATAGACATTAGTTACTTTCAGGTGATGATTTAAAGGAGGTATTTAGGGAGAGAGGAGTTAAGCTGAAGCATAGGAAAAACAGTAAGCACACCCCAGAGATCCAATTCAATGACAGGCAAAGAAACCCACACGGAAGCAACACAAGCAGTATCTCAGTTCTTTTTGCTGAAGCATAGGAAATCAAAGTTTAAATGAGACAGGTAGGCAAGGCCAGGAGGGATAGAAGTGTTAAAACAGTAAGAGAGTAGAAGTCAAAAGTTAGGGATAGTGGTCAATTAGTGAGCAGTTTATGGGAAGACAGGAGCCATAGAGTTTTTAAGTGTTCTTTGGCAGCTACTTTGATTTGTTTAGGTTGATTTAGTAATCTAATTTGAAGTGGAAGCTTGTTCCATGCAATGATAGGATGGTAGCTATATAGGTTGCTTCCCATATTAGTCCTAGGTTTATAGATAAGTAGTAAGTCTTGGTCAGAGCTGTGGAGTGATATAGTTGGAGAATAGTGGGATATAAAAAAGGATCAGTTAGGGCAATAGAAAGATTGATATAGTATAGAGTGTATAATCTGAAGCTGTGATAGAAGAAGCAGGTTGGGTAGTTCTAGCCAGTTTAAGTGTTTAAGTGAGACATAGTGATGAGTTTTATAAGTATGTTGGGCAGAGAATCTGACTACCTTGTTATAGGTTGAGTTAAGTTTTGCTGGAAGTGTGGTGTTAAGGTTTGTGAGTATTTGAGAACCATATAGTAGACTGGGTAAGAGACAGGTATGAGACAGGGTTACTTTAGCTTTGGTAGTGAGAAACTTTCTATTTCTGTATAGGAGGCCTAGTTTCTTATGGGTCTTCCTGATACAGTTGTTGATGTGTAAGTCAAATTTAAGTTGATCGTCTATAGTGACACCTAAGAGTTTGGTGCTAGATTCAGGTATTATGGGAGTCTTACTGAGAGACAGTATAGTAAAAGTAGATATGAGATGGGTAAGAGTTTTGGGGAGAAAGAGTAGGAGTTTGTTCTTTTGGGGGGGATTTAGGATTGGTTGGTGAGCCAGGTTTCCATTGATGTAAAGGCAGCTTGAGTGGTAGAGATGAGACCAGAGGGAGAGTCAGAGATAGTAATCACAGCAGAATCATCTGCATATTGTACAAGAGATGATTGAGAACAAGAAGTAAAGAGAAGATTGGTGAAAATATTAAATAGCAGTGGACCCAATATGGATCCTTGGGGAATGCCCATTTTTACTGGGAGGGATGGGGAGAGTGCAGAGAGCCACTTCACTGATTGTAATCGATGAGAGAGATGGCTGGAAAACCAAGTGATGGTAGCAGGGGAGAAGTTAAGATTAATCAAGTTAGCCAGAAAGAGAGAGTGTGAGACAGTATCAAAGGTTTTAGAAAGGTCTAGAAATAAACAGGAAACAAGTTTGTTGTTATCACGAGACAGGGAAATAGTGTTGGTAAAAGAGATTAGGGCAGTGGTTGTACTGTGTTTTGGGTGGAATCCATACTGAGTAGGAGTAAGTAGGTTTTTCTGTAATAGATATTACAGAGTTTGCTTGTATATGCATTTTTCAAGTAGCTTAGAGAGGGGTGACAGAATGGCTATAGGTATAAAATTAGATATTTCTTGGGAATTATATCCTTTATGGATAGGTAATATGTAAAATTCTTTCCAGACAGATAGAACTTTAGACTCAGAGCTAGAGCAGTTGGTCAAGATAGATACAGGAAAAGCAAAAGTATTGGCTGCTAGCTGGTGGAACTAGGAAGGAATGTTAGCAGAAGTAGAACAAGGTTTTAATTTGGAGAGTAGAGATTTGTAGATACAGGTTGAAAAGAAAAGGGTTTAGAGGAGTTGGAACTAGGAGGTAGGGCAGACTGATTAAGATCTTTAGCTGGGGAAGGGTTTATATTACTCATCTTTGTTACAGATTCAATAAAGAAGGTGTTAAACATAGTGGCAATGTCTTCAGATGTCCTATTTGGGTAGGGATTGGGGGAGGAAGGGTTTCCAGGATGCAATATTTGGTTGACTGAATTCCAGAATTTTTTGGGATTAGATTTTAGTGCTGTAGGAGGGACAAAGTCAAATTATTTTTTATCTTTAGTAATGTGTTTTTTGTCAGGTTTCTAAGTTCTTTGTACTTTTACAAGTCAGAGGAGAGTTTATATCTTGTCCAGGTTTTCCACAGCCTATCCCTATTTTTCATTAGTGTGTGGGTTGTCTTAGAGAGCCATGGGGATACTTTGGTTTTTATTCTAACAGTATGAAGAGGTGCAAGACAGTTTAGTATATCAAGAAAGATAGAGTTAAATGATACTGCGCTATCCAGTGTAATCTTGTTAAGGTGGCTCTAGTTAATTCTAGAGACAAGGGTCTTAAAGGTGTCAGGAGAGAAGTTGGATAGTTTTCAACAAGTTATGTATCTATGAGGTCTGGTAAGGTGGGGAGTGAATCTAGTAACTTTTATTGGAGAGCGATCACTAAGGGAACTGGGTATGGTTTCTGGGTTATGATATAAAGAAGGGTCAGATGCTAGTATCCAGTTAATTAAAGTAGTAGGGATTTGTGAGTTATTGTAGTGAGTAGGTTCAGATATTAGTTGTGTAAAGCCATGTAGATTAATGAAAGAGGTAGAGTTAGGATCATTTAGAGCTAGCCAGTTTATATTTATATCACCAAGGAGAATTGCTTCATTTGAAGAGTGTTCAATGAGATAAGAGAAAAAGTTTTCTAGCAGGGAGTATTATCCCCTGGAGGAATATAAATAGCTACTACAGTGATGGTAAAAAAGTTATTAAGTTTAAAGTTGGCTGCCGGGATTTCTGCCGTAGGGAAAGATGGGATTGGATCCTTAAGACAAGTGAGGGTTAGATGATTAGAGTAGATAATGGCAACTCCACCCCCTTTTTTCTTCTGGCAATGTAGGTGAAGTATATTATACCCTGGAGGAAGAAAGTCTGTATCTGGGATATGTGGTTTCATCCACATTTCTGTAAGAGTGATTACATCCAGGGTATGGTTAGCAACCCAGGCATGGAATTCACTAGTTTTATTGAATATGCTTCTAATATTCATTGAGTAGAATGAGATGGTTTTTTTTGACAGGGTAGGGACATGTTGGTTAGGAGGTGTAAAATTATTGGAGGGTGAGGCTGTGAATAGTCCTCGGCTGGGATAAATATCTCCTGATAAAAGTAGACCAACAGGGAGAAAGTGAGACTTATGTTTGTATAAGTAGCTGCAGAGATATTTTGTTTTAGTTTTAGAATGGATAGTGCAGGAAGAAGGTATTCTGATTCTGGGAAGAGGAGTATTTAGAGGGAGGATAGATGAGGTAATGTCAACAGATTGCTGTGGATAAGAGAAAATATAGCCTTGAGAATTTGTAGGGCTATTTTTGACTAGAGTTAAATAAGGATGAAAGGCAGTCAGTGATGAGAGGAGACGTAATGGAGGCAGATAGAAAATAGTATAAGGTGAGATAGTCATATTGGAAGTTAAGAGATATCAGTTGCTTTTTGAGTTCGGTAGTAATGTGTAAGGAAGATTTTTAGAGTAGGGTTGAGGATGAAGCCAGTAGGGGGAGTTGGTAAGAACGTGAAGGGTTAGGGTCTGTAGGGACACTAATGTAAGTAGTGAGAGTGAGGGGGAGGTGAGTGAGTGTTCTGGAAGACAGGAAGGGGTGTGATGTAAGGCTATGGGTGCATCAGAGGGGTAAGTATAAAGGAAATTATATGGGGTTGGTGGGAATAAGGGTGGGTAGAAGAGCGAAGTGAGCTTGAGCGTAGTGAGGGTGAATGGAGCGGAGCTAGTCCCGAGTCTCGAGTTGTTGTGGAAGAGTAGACAATCAGTCTCCGATCAAGAAAGAACAGCAAATGAGTAGGGGGTTCAAGCTAGGAGGATAGCTTGTTGAAGGTAGAAAGAAGCAGAGACGCCAGAGCAGAATCTGCAGGTTAACATCAATTAAGAGTAGCACAGAGGAGAAAAAAAGAGTACAAAACACTTCAGGACAACTAAAGGGAAAGCTGAGATGGTAAAATGGAGGGAAGAATGAGTTTTGTGGAAGGTCTCCAAAAGGCTGGGAAAGAACAGAAAAAAAAAACTAGTGACTAAGTTAGGGCTAGAGCAGGGATAAGTATGAGAGCTAGAGAAAGAACAAAGAGTAGAGATTTGGCTGCTGGCGACACTGATTGGGAACAAACTCTAACCAATCTAACAGGGATAAAGCAGCAGTAATGTACTATAGAGTTGACCATCAAATGTACATACTTTATTTTTTTTTTTATTAGAACATCTAGGACAGGCTTTATTTCAGGTCTGTGCTGGAACTGAGGTGCAGGAAGTCTGAGACTTCCAGCAGGGCTGTTTTGGTGGCTGTTTTAAACAGAGGAAGGTAAAGGTTATGGAGCTATATAAAAAGGTTGATTAATGGAAAAGCAGTTCAGAGAAAGGGGCAAACCAGCAGTATCACAAAACACAATTCAAGAATAAAGTTACATAGCAGTTTAAAATAATGTACAAGCAGATACGTTCCAAAAATAGTAGCATAGAATGGCAGTTGAGATTAATGTATAGAAAGCCTGATAATTATTGCAGTAGCTGTAGGTTACACAAAGCAACATTCACAAATAGAATATCAGACAAAACCAGGCAAATGAGGCCTATTTCAGAAGGAAGGTACAAGTAGACAGTATCAACGTTCATAATAAACAGCTTACTTGCAAAGATTTCTGCTGTAACACACTTCTAGACACAGCAAAGTTGCACATCTGAACTGGTTATTCAGATAACCCTAATCACTACTTAGTTCAGTCAAAGATATCGGCCATACTAAGGTCATAGTTCAGAAAGCATGTATAGTCAATTAGGTAATACTGATATTCGTATGAAGTGTGTTATCTTGAAAAATTAATGTTGCAAAATAAATATGTCACAATTTTAGAGAATCAGACAAATTACAGATATATCCATTAGAACTAGTCTAAATGTCCAGTTTAAACGTCATATACAATGAAGGCAGTAAAACAACTGTAACAATCACTTGGTAATGAAAATGCTATGAGCAGGGATGCACAGCAGCAGGGGATATTGCTAGCATTCAAAGATGGTGCCCTGAGTGGGAAAGGGGACAATGAAACCTCCATTCCAGAAGTTAGGTAAGAGGGAGGAGAGATAAGACAGGTTCATGCAGGTAGAGACCAGAAACTAGTCCCGAGTCTTTGAGCTGCTGTGAAAAAGTAGACAATCAGTCTCCGATCAAGAAAGAGCAGCAGAGGAGTGGGGGGGGGGTCAAGCTAGGAGGATAGCTCGTTGAAGGTAGAAAGAAGCAGAGAAGCTAGAGTAGAATCTGCAGGTTAACATCAATTAAGAGCAGCACAAAGGAGAAAAAAAAAAAAGAGTACAAAACACTTCAGGACAACTAAAGGGAAAGCTGAGATGGTAAAATGGAGGGAAGAAGGAGTTTTGTGAAAGGGCCCAAAAAGGCTGGGAAAGAACAGAAAAAAAATAGCAACTAAGTTAGGGCTAGAGACTTTGTGTATCTCTGTACACAGGACACTGTAGTCACTGGGTGTGGTGATTTCAGTGATCAATGCTACTTTTGTCTTCTTTTCTTGGACCACTATATCTGTTTTTCTAGCATCTGTCTTTTGAACTGCTGGTAATGGATGATCCCATGTGATGCAAACTTCATAATTTTCAATGATGCTTTGCGGCTCATGTTTCCAGTTTTTTCAACCACTTCAGACATAATGCTTGCACAATCCCCAGTGCAACAGTCTCACCACTTTATTATGCCTTTCAGTATACAGTCCTTCTGCCATTAGTATGTTGCAACCAGCAAGAAGATATGCAACTGTTTCCAATTCTGTTTTACAAACCTGCATTTGCCTGATGTTCTTCATCTCACATTGCTGCAGTCCTTACTTATGGGGGTAGTCCGCTGTCCTCGGTCGGCCCGAATACCAAAGTATTAGGCTGACGTCGGTCATGGGCGCCTAGATCTGACATCAGAGCGTCAGGGTATAAAGGCGCATGATCGACATCATATCCTCAGTCTTTTTTGCCGCATGGTCCGATGCAGAAGCAGCTTTGCAAGTGCCGTTCGGCGTTCTGAAATTTTTCGTTTTCGGAGTTTCAGACCGATACCAAGTTGGCTAAGTACCCCGTTGGGGAATATTTTTGTTTTTTCTTGCCTCAGTTACTTACCGGATGTCAGAAAAAGTGAATAATTGTATTTCTTGTGGGAAACAGATACCGCATAGGGATTACCACTCGCTTTGTATTCCTTGTTTGGGACCGGAGCACGACGTAGTCGGGTGTCGGTTTTGTGCTAGGTTTAATAAGCGCACTATAAAACGGAGGTTAGATTGCGCTAGGTTAGTCTTTGGCAAGAGGTGTAATTATAATATGCCGTCGGATGTTCCGACGCCTGCTTCTACTAAGAAGCGCAAAGACAGATCTTTAAAGCCTAGGCAGGATGATTCGTCCGTTTCGGACGCCGGACCTTTAGAAGCTACAGCTGAACAGGTGGATCCGGCTGAAGTTTCTGTTGAGTCCCAGGGGGAAACTTTGATTTTACAAGATGTGGCCTCTCAGGAGGCAGGTCAGGCTGAAGGGGCCTCTCAGGTTACTATTCTCCCTTCTATGCCTAAGGTGGTTAGGCCTTCTGCTACTGTTTCTAAGGCTCCTTCTAAGGGCAGGTCTGTTTTGCCTTCCTCTGGTGTCAGTTCTGGTTCTTCAGGGTCTGTGCCTAAAAAGCACATGCTTAAAATGGCAGAGGATTTGATTACTTTAATTAGAGGTTCTATGCCCTCCTGATAAGAGGCGGACGATGGAGCCAGACTTCTAAAGTTTGGAGCAGCCCTCAGATGATTCAGAGTCTTCTGCTGAGGACATTCAAGATATTTCTCCTTATTCTGATTCTGATGCAGAGGATTCCACTCCTTCTGCTTCTCCTCCAGAGGATTTTTCATTTTCAGAAACTCTGCATTCCATGAGGGAGCATTTTAAGTGGGAGGGACAGGATTACTCTGATTCATGGAAGAGGCTTAGGAGTTCTTGTTTTACCACAGCATAGACCCTTAGCTATACCTCCGGTTTTGGATGTTGTTTCAGATGTTTTCTCGAAGCTTCCCTTAATCCGATTCTGTGCCTCCTGCCCCAGTTAAACCGGACAGGTATTACAGGGTGCCTGAGGCTCATAAATATCTGTATAAGAGTCCTAGGGCGGACCCAGAAACTATTAGTCAGGGGCCTAAGGGTGTTAGAGCCTCTGTTGTTAAGAATCCGGTTCCTCTGGATAAGGAAGCTAGAGCTTTGGATAGATGGGGTAAGAAGGTGTATACCTCTTCTACTTTAGCAATGAGAGCTTTGAACTGCCAGTTTCATATGTTGAAGTATCAGAATTTCCTCCTTTCTCAGCTAAGATCTAAAGTGGATGCTTTGGCAGAGGGCATAGAGTGTAAAGAATTGCAGGATTTAGTGCATGTTTCTGAACAGGTGGGTAAGCACTCTTTGCAATGTGGTTTTGATGCTTTACAGGCTTCTTCTAGGGTGGCTGCCACTGGTTCAGTTATTCGTAGGCACGCCTGGCTTAAGGATCAGAATTTGTCTGAGCATGTTAAGTCTAGAATTCTGGATGCCCCTTTACAGTCTGAAGTTTTGTTTGGTCCTCCTGTGGAGTCAGTCTTAAAGAAAATGGAAGACAAGGCTAAGTCTATGCAGACTGTTAAAGATTTTTGCAGGTACAACCTCCAAAGTTTAGTAGAAATTGGCCTACTAAGGGGTGGACGTACCCTTCTTCTGATTCTCAGTCTAGGGGTAGATCTAGGCGTGGTAGGGGCAGAGCTCAGAGTACCTTCAGGCCGAGACAATGGAGTTCGCCTGCTCAATCTGCTGGTGAGGGCAGGGGCCAGTCCTTTCGTAAACAGGCCCAATGACCTGCATTTTCAGCTGCCAGATTCTTCTTGCCTGGCAGCTCCTTTGGGAGGAAAGTTGGCTCTTTTCAAGCAAAATTGGCATTTAGTCACCCAGGACAAATGGGTATTGGACATTATAAACCGAGGTTACAAGTTCTATTTCCATACCATGCCTCCTTTCAAAGGCATGCCAGACGTCCCTCCTCGGCAAAGGATAGAGGCTCACAGACAAATTTCTTTACTTCTTCAAATAGGAGCTATACAGCCAGTTCCTCTGTCAGAAGTGGGTCTAGGATTTTATTCTCGCCTGTTTCTAGTTCCAAAGAAAGGAAACACGTGGAGACCAATTTTGGATTTATCTTTCCTCAGCACTTACCTGGACATTCCAAAGTTCAAGATGCTGACTTTACAACAGCTTTTACATCTGTTGGGGAAAGATCACTGGATGGTTACTCTGGATCTCAAAGAGGCTTATCTTCATGTTCCTATCAGGCCCAATTGCAGGAGGTACCTGCGTTTTCGGGCTGGAAATTTACATTATCAGTTCTCTACATTGCCCTTTGGCTTATCTACTGCACCCAGAGTGTTCACAAAGGTTCTGGCTCCAGTGATAGCATTTTTCAGACTAAGAGGAATACAGATTTAACCTTATTTGGACGACGGCCTGATTATTGCACAAGAAAAGGACGAACTTCTTCATCATCTACAGTATGTGATGGCAGTGTTAAGATGCCTAGGGTATTCTGTGAACGAAACAAAGTCCAGTCTAGTACCCTCTCAGGACATGTGCTTTCTGGGTGTGAGACTGAATACAGCTTCTCAGATGGCTTTTTTGACCCCGGACAAACAAAGAAGCCTTTTTCTTTATTTCCAGCAAATGTCTCTACGGTCCAGGCTGACTGCAAGGACAGTCCTTCAAGCCTTGGGGTTCATGGCATCTTGTATTCTGGTGCTTCCCAATGCCAAATTGCATATGAGGAAGCTTCAATGGTATCTCAAAAATGTGTGGACACAGCACTGCCAAGATCTAGACACTGTCATTCAGATAATACCTTGCATTCAGAAGGAGTTTTTGTGGTGGGCTCAGGAATGTCACCTAAACAAGGGACTCTCTGTGACCCAGCCAGAGGCGAGTCAGATTCTAATGACAGATGCCTTGGACAAGGCTTGGGGAGCACACCTCAATGGAAAATGGGTGCAAAACACGTGGCCTGTCAAACTCCAACATTTGCATATCAACTTGAAGGAAATGTTAGCAGTCCAGTTTGCATTGATGGCTTTCAAAGATTTACTTCGTCCAGGGCAGGTGTTGATTCAAACAGACAACACTACTGTCATGTGGTACATCAACAAGCAGGGGAACCCATTCTTACCCTCTTTGCAGGCAAGCGATGATTCTGTGGGAAACTGCTCTCAATCTACACCTCAATCTTCAGGCAAGGTTTCTACCAGGAGCACAGAACTCCTTAGCAGATGTATTGAGCAGACAAATAGTGGATCCTCACGAGTGGAAATTGGATCCTCATGTATTTCAACAGTTGACAGTGTTATGGGGAACTCCAGACATAGATCTGTTCGCTTCTCCACTAAATTACCAGTTGCCAAAGTTTTGCACAAAAATGTTTCATCACACAGCTTGGAAGGTGGACGCTCTATCATTCAGTTGGAACAATCTGCATGTATATGCCTTTCCACCTCTGCCTCTTCTTCCCAAGGTACTTTTGAAGGCCAGACAAGACAAGCCAACCATGGTTTTGATAGCACCGGATTGGCCTTGACAACACTGGTACCCACTACTGAGGAGTTTAGTACGAGAACCTCCATGGCCTCTGCCTTTGATTCCGCACCTTTTGTCACAAGAGGACAGTCACTTCCTCAATGTCAAGATTCAGTCTCTGCATCTAACAGCCTGGCATATTCTGTTTTAGACTCTGGAGGGTCTCAGCTTCCACAACAAGTTTTGAATGTTATTTTGGAGGCCAGGAGGCCTAGTACCAGGAAAGTTTACTCTGATAAATGGAAGAGATTTTTTATTTGGAGCAAAGGAAAGGACTTTGATGTCTCCAAACCTGATTTAAGTGTTGCTCTTCAATATCTTACTGAGTTATTGGACAAGGGTTTGTCTTTCTCCTAAATAAAGGTCCATGCTGCAGCCATTTCAGCTCACTATGATTGTGACCCTCCTTTATTCTCTCATCCTTGGTTTAAGCAATTTCTTAGAGGGGCAAAGAATATAAGACCCCCACGTAGAGCTCCTACTCCTGCTTGGGATCTCAATTTTGTGTTGGAAAAACTTACTCTACAACCTTTTGAGCCTGCAGCTACTGCCGAGTTAAAGTATTTGTCATGGAAAACTGCTTTTTTGTTGGCCATTACCTCTGCAAGAAGGGTTTCTGAATTACAGGCCCTCATGGCAGTGGAGCCTTTCCTGATTTTTCATAAGGATAGGGTATCTTTGCGTACTAATCCTTCCTTTATGCCTAAAGTGGTTTCTAGTGTGGCCTTAAATCAAACTATTCATTTGCCTACTTTTTATGCAAACCCCAAAATAAAGGGAGAAAATTTTGCATACTTTGGATATTCACAGGCAGTTGCGTTATTATTTGAGCAGAACCAAGGAGTTCAGACAGTCTCAGCAATTGTTTGTTTCTTTTGCTTTGGGTTCACAGGGTAAACCTGTTTCAAAACAAACTATTTCTAAATGAATTGGGTTTTGTATTTCTTTCTGTTATTCCCATCATGGTAAGGAGATTCCTGCTGGAATCAGGCCTCATTCCACTAGGGCTACTGCTACTTCTACGGCCTTTCTAAGGGGTAGCTACAAAGACATTTTGGAGGCAGCTACTTGGAGTTCAGTGCATACCTTTTCTAAACATTACCACCTTCCTCTTTATTCTAAGTCTAGGGCTGGATTTGCCACTGCAATTTTACAGGGCATTTTAGCGGCCCCTAATGCTTTATGATTTTTACCATCCTCCCTTTCCCGTTGCTTTGGGATTCTACCCATAAGTAAGGACTGCAGCAATGTGAGATGAAGAACATAGTACAGTTTTGTACCTACCATAAATGTAGATGTTCGAAGATCCACATTGCTGCAGTCCAATTTACCCTCCCTCCTTCCCCTCTGTAGTTTGACTTGGTGCTATGCTTTAGGTGATGGTTGTTGTTGGGCATGTTTTTGGGAGGTATTCTGTTTTTGGCTGTGGCCTTTCTGGTTTGGCCTTCTGACATCTGGGGCAAGAAAAGACTGAGGATATGACGTCGATCATGCGCCTTTATACCCTGACGCTCTGATGTCAGATCTAGGCACCCATGACCGACGTCAGCCTAATACTTTGGTATTCGGGCCGACCGAGGACAGCGGACTACCCCATAAGTAAGGACTGCAGCAATGTGGATCTTCGAACATCTACATTTATGGTAGGTACAAAACTGTACTTTTCTCCAACATGTTCAATGGACTTTGTAAACCAATGTGTACGTAGCCCACTATCTTGTGCCGCCAATGTTAACCTGTCATCTCTTGGTTTGAATTTGCCTCTCCTTAACCATTCCTGTGTTAATTCCTGATCAACATGAGGTTCTTCCAGAAACTTTCTATACTTGCAACTATATTTATGCATTTTCCACATTTCTTGACTTCTCGTCTGGTATTTCACCTTATATTCTTTCTTTTGTTTTTTGGCACATTCAGTTGCTTCCTGGTTTTATCCACTTATGGTTTGATTTCCATTCCTGCCTGACACCGATATGCTTCTGCTAGCCTAAGCAGGGAAGTCATCTTAGATATATTCTCCTCATGTTTCAAAACTTTCACTACATTTGGGTCTTGTGATGTCAACAGATATGTGTGGAGTCCCACAAATCCAGATCTGTACATGTAATCAGTTTCAAGGAGGCCCATCCCTCCTTCAGAATGGGGAATATATAATCTTGGTATGCACTGATTTTTATAAATCATTTGGTGAGCATGAATCATCCTTCTTGTTTTCTTATCTAATCTATACAACACATTTTGGGGCCAGTAAATCACTTCAAAACTGTAAGTTAGGACAGGAAGAGCAAATTGGTTTATAGCTTGGATTTTGTTCCTAGATGTCAATGCTGTTTTCAGGATTAATTTAAGTCTTCTAAAGTACTATTTACTAAGTTTTATTCACATTTGTTCATGTTTTATTGTTGATCCTTCATCAATCCCCAAATATTTATTCACTCCCTCTTGCTCAAGTTCTTTTATATCACATTCTTGTCCCAAACTGATGTTTTCTTGGTGCTGCAGTTTTCCTGCTGTAAAGGTTGCTTTTGCACATTTATCAATACCAAATGACATTCTTTTATCATCTGAAAAAGTTTTGACAACTTGCAATTGTACTTTCAGTTCCTCATCTGACGAGCTAAACAGTTTCAAATCATCGACAAAATGAACATGAAAAGTCTTTACACTTTGTTGTTTTCTAAAGCCAAATTATAGCCGCCATTAGGACATCTAAGCTGTTAAGTAGACAGATAAATGGTTAAGGGCAAAACAAAATAGCGGAGGTCTCAGAGTCACCATGGAATATCCCCCTTTGAAATTTTATCCCTGGAATAATAATTAGTTCTTTATCATGGCTTAATTGCAAAGTGGTCTGCCACTGTTTCATGGTCACTGTAATGTAGCTGATCATTGTAGGGTGTATCTTATACATTTTTAAGCACTCTTTTATCCATGAATATGGGATACTATCAAATGCTTTTTTGTAGTAAATCTATGCCATACTTAAATTCTTTCCCCTTTTGCAGTCCACCACTATGACTATGATCCTTTGTTCCATATGACTTTCTTTGATTGCCCTTTTGTTCTATTGCCATAATTGAGTTTTCTTCTAAATGACAATAGACTCTGGTGGCATCAATTCCAGTGTATAGTTTATACGTAGTTGGAAGGCAAGTTATTGGTCTACTACAATTTTTAAGGTAGCTTGCAGGTTCACTCTTGAGTAGGAGCATTTTTTTCCTGTTATTAGTCAGGTTGGTGTCTGTTCAGGGTGCACATGTAAAGAGTTCTAACTCATGGCTAAATCTTTATGCAGAGATGTTAATACTTTGAAAAAACGACCACCACAAACGAAAAATATAAGATACAACCAGCCAGTGAATCCAAGACAGGTTTATTGTAAAATCTCTAATCCAGCACAGGTTTATTGTAAAATCTCTGTCTCTGACATCTCGGCCCAAAAAAAGCCTTCAAGGAATAAAGAGCATCATACAAAACTTGCCTAAAATACTATAACCAATTAACAATTAAACAATTAAATGAGCATTCTCCAATTTAATTCTTCATTTAACCCATATGGGTACAGAGTATTACATTTCAAAATATACACGGATTCCTTAGTTAAAAGCTGTTTTTTAAGAAGACATTCATCAAAAAGTGACACATTTATTTTCTATAAAATAGTTCCTTGTAACCCTTCACTATTAGTATCATGAAATTGCTGAAAATGTACTGCTATAGAGTTTTCTTCCTTTTTATTATAAATAGCCCTTACATGTTCTAGTAGTCTGAGTTTGAATGCCCTCTTGGTCTCCCCCAATATAAAATAAATTGCAAGGGCATCTGAGGGCGTAAACAACACCCTCAGTATCACAAGTGAAGTTATTCCAAGTTTCAAAGGGAATATTATTAATTCTTGGAAATTTTTCTATTACAAATTTACAAGCTTTGCATTTATTACAGCAGGTGGTTCCCCTGATGTTTAACCTCTAATCTATATTCATAGCTGGGATACAAAATCTTACTATCACAATAAAATTTTGTATATTCCTACCTCTTCTATAGGAGATTCCCAACCTGCCATCAAGCCATGTAGAGACATTTTTCAAAGTACACAAGTACTTCCAATAATATTTTATTTGTTCCACAGCTCTTGGACTGAAGCATCCAAATGTTGTAACAAAATAAATAAATTCCTTATGTTCTCTGTGAGTCATTTTGTAATGGTCCAAGGACTGTCTACTAGCATAACAATTTCTTTTGCCAAAATTATTGCATAATTTCTTCCAACTCTTCTCAATTAGGCTTTTGTTGTAGCCTCTTTTAACAAACATGTCTACAGTTCTACCCAATTTTTGTTTAAAATCATAGATATTATTGCACAACCTAGATATTCTAAGCATCTCACCATAAGGAAGTGCTTCCATAGTATGTGCAGGATGAGAACTATGGCCATGACCTTGTCACACTCCAAGAGGATATTCACCCACTCTAAAGTGCACTTGTGTGCCGCTGCTACCCAACTTTTATAAACTTGTATATCAGAAGCATTTTGTAGATCAAAGGGCAGAGTTGGATCATTAAATACTCTCAACCCTCTAGGTGTAATGTCCAAATCCAGATATTTTTGCAAACCGGACAAATTAAAGAAAGTAGAGGTCTCTTTCCAGATACATTTTTCCAACTGTTCAAAAAGAGACTTACTTTCTTCACATAAAGACAAAGGTAACTTTCTTCCCACATTTTTGAACGGATTATGGCAAATTTCTCTTTTTCTTCTTCCCATTTTTCCCATGTAGTACACATAGTTTGAATATTACCAGCCCCATGACTGGACTGTAAATTATGATCTGAACCATTATTTAGAAAGCTGTCCAAGGACATCTGTGAGCCATCTCCAATGGTCTCACGAAAAACACACGGCAAGTTGTATTGTGGATCACTGGCCATTTTTACATGTGAATCTGACAGTTCATTTAATGCTTATTGTAGGTTAGATACTAGTAATGTGTACATGAAAAGTGCTTTTTTACCTCCATTTTTAAATGAAAAAGTAGTTCATTTTTTCCAATATGTTGAATTATGCTATTGAAGATGTGTTTAATAATTTTGTTAAAAATAGACAGCATGTTGATTATAACTTCTCCATAACAGAATGGAAAGCTCTTCAAGTTTTAGGTAAAATGAAGGATGTAATCTTTAAACCCTCAGACAAGGGGAATAAGCTTGTCATTATGCATTATACTCAGGATATGGCTATGTGTATTGAACATTTAGAGGATGATAAAATCTATGAGAGAACTGATATGTTGGCATATAATGAAGCAATTGCTGAGTATGTTGAGTCATTGCATAAGGGTAATAGACTTGGTTATTTCTCTGAAACTGATATTAACAAGAAGTTTAATATAGATGGATGTAAAATGGCATATTTTTATTGCCTCCCCAAGATTCATAAAAATTTAAATAGCCCACCAGGGAGGCCTATAGTCTCGGGTTGTGAAAATTTCGCCCATAACCTATGCCTTTTTTTACATAGTTATTTAGCACCTGCAGTATATACTTTGCCATCGTATATTCGAGATATATTTGATTTTTTGCAAAAGATTAATGATATTAAGTGGAACAGTAACATGTATTTTTTACATTAGATGTTAAAAGTCTCTATACGAACATCAGCCATAATTTTGGCATGGAGGCTTTGAGATTTTTTTTTTAGGTATTTCACCAATGACAGAATATATAGTAGAATTGGTATATTTCTTTCTTGCACATAACTTTTTTTAGTTTAATAATAATCTTTTTAGGCAGAGACAAGGCACAGCAATGGGGGCTGCTTTTGCCCCATGTATGCTAATCTAAGCATGGGCGTTTTTGAGAATGGATATATCTATAGGAATAAGTTTTTTTTGTCAGCATGTTATTAGGTACTACAGATATATTGCTAATTTAATTTTTATAGCTGAGGGGGACAGGACTTAGTAACAGAATTTGTTAGTTCTCTATATAATAATAGACATGGTCTGCAATTTGATGGCCTTAATATAGGAACACATATTCGTTTTCTGGATGCAGTCATTGGTATTAGGAATGGTTCTGAACTAATGACGTCAGTGCACAGAACATTTGATCAAGGTATGCAGTTTGCTCATGCCATAGTTGTCATCCTGCACATACTATGGAAGCACTTCCTTATGGTGAGATGCTTAGAATATCTAGGTTGTGCAATAATATCTATGATTTTAAACAAGAATTGGGTAGAACTGTAGACATGTTTGTTAACAGAGGCTTCAACAAAAGCCTAATTGAGAAGAGTTGGAAGAAATTATGCAATCATTTTGACAAAAGAAATTGTTATGCTAGTAGACAGTCCTTGGACCTTTACAAAATGACTGACAGAGAACATAAGGAATTTATTTATTTTGTTACATTTGGATGCTTCAGACCAAGAGCTGTGGAACAAATAAAATATTATTGGAAGTACTTGTGTTCTTTGAAAAATGTCTCTACATGGCTTGATGGCAGGTTGGGAATCTCCGATAGAAGAGGTAGGACTATACAACATTTTATTGTGAGAGGAAGATTTTCTATCTCAGCTATGAAAAAAGATTAGAGGTTAAACATCAGGGGAACCACTTGCTGTAATAAATGCAAAGCCTGTAAATTTGTAGTAGAAAATTTTCCAAGAATTAATAATATTCCCTTTGAAACTTGGAATAACTTCACTTGTGATACTGAGGGTGCTGTTTATGCCCTCAGATGCCCTTGCAATTTATTTTATATTGGGGAGACCAAGAGGGTATTCAAAGTGAGACTACTAGTACATGTAAGGGATATTTATAATAAAAAGGAAAAAAGCTCTATAGCAGTACATATTTAGCAATTTCTTGATAGTAATAGTGAAGGGTTACAAGGAAGTATTTTAGAGAAAATAAATGTGTCACTTTTGATGAATGTCTTCTTAAAAAAAAAACTTTTAACTAAGGAATCAGTGTATATGTTGAAATGTTATACTCTGTACCCATATGGGTTAAAGAATTAAATTGGAGAAGGCTCATTTAATTGTTTATTTGTTTAATTGTTAATTGGTTATAGTATTTTAGGCAAGTTTTGTATGATGCTCTTTACTCCTTGAAGGCTTTTTTTGGGCCGAGACGTCAGAGACAGAGATTTTACAATAAACCTGTGTTGGATTCACTGGCTGGTTGGTGTTGTTATTGTTGTTTGTCTTTTGGCTTTTCCCGGTTAGGGGTCACCACAGTGGAACTCCGGTCCGCTAATGATTGGCAGTTGGTTTTTATGGTGTCGAGTTGCCAGCCCGACACCCAGCCTTCAACGAAGGCATGCCCATTCAATGCATGTCTTTTGAACACCCACTCTACCGTGGGGAGGACATGCAGACTCCACATAGAAAGCACTCCCAACCTCTTATGTTAATACTTTTAACCATAAGTTAGGTACTGCATCTGGGCTTGGGATTTTCCAGTTTGAAGCTTTTCTTAACTTTATTTCAACCTCTCTGGCTGTTACTTCATGTCATTTTATATTCTGTACTTTTAAACTTCTTATTCTTTCTTTTACTTCTTCTCTCTATTTAACATCTATGTTATGTTCCACAGGATTTTCATAGATACGTCTCCAAAATGTATCTATTTTTTTTTTTTTTTTTTGGAGTTCTTTCAATTCCATTTACCTTGTTTCCCAATTCTCTATAAAACTTTTTTGGGTAATCAATAAATTGCTTATTTTGTACTTTTCCTTTATATTTATCTGTGTATTTTCTAAGTTTTTCCACCTGTGCTGAAATTTTTAGTTTGTTATTTGTGACAGTGCATGGTAGATCCTGATCTGTTCTAATACTGTGCATTGCTTTTATCATGTCTATCTTTCTAAGTAGTTTTACAAATATGTGTGTGGATGTCTGTATTTTCCTACATAACCTAATAATGATGAGTAAAGCTCCTCTATTACACATCTATGCTGTTGTTCAAAGGATCCAAAGTAAGGGTCAGCAGTGCCTAATGCACTTACCTAGAGACCCCTAGCCTGCTTGATGTCACCACATAGATAGCAACAGATGAGCAGGTTGTGTAATATATAATGTTGTCTATGAATGCATGGACAGGGTACACTGTTCCTGCCCACAGGTGTGCCCATCCAAGAACAAACTGACACATATGGACATACTGGTAACTGTAGACACATAGCTAGGATAATAGCAGTTGTATCACTGCTAGGATACTAGATACATATAACAGTATGAAGCAATATCAGTCTGCTTGCCACAGATGCTGTTCAACATAAGCCTAGTTTGAGTAGTAGTTTGCCTACAATCACAAACAAAACAGACCTCAGCTGTGGTGCATGGGGTCTGTACTGTGCTCTATAGTGTGTAAGACTAGATAGGTAGGGGTTCTAATCTCAACCCAGGCCACTTGGTGTGTGTGTGTGTGTGTGTGTGTGTGTGTGTGTGTGTGTGTGTGTGTGTGTGTGTGTGTGTGTGTGTGTGTGTGTATCCCCATATCCCCATGCAAAACAAGTGAGAATCACTCATTGGCTGTCAAACTGCAATAGTTATGCACTTTTTGTCTTTTTGGCCTTGTAAGTTGCTGCTGGTTTCCAAACAGCCCTCTTCTACAAGGCCTGATGATGTCACTTACCTTAAGACTACCAGCTGCCATTGTACTATCACTCTTAAGCCATGGTGTGTACAATAAATACTGTGATTTATCAGGTGTAAGACTAGATAGGTAGAGGGTCTAATCTCTCTCCAGGCCACTTGGTGTGTGTGTGTGTGTGTGTGTGTGTGTGTGTGTGTGTGTGTGTGTGTGTGTGTGTGTGTGTGTGTGTGTGTGTGTGTGTGTCTGTGTGTGTGTGTGTGTGTGTGTGTGTGTGTGTGTGTGTGTGTGTGTGTGTGTGTGTGTGTCCTTTAAAACAACTAAGAATCACTCATTGGCTATCAAACTGCAATGGTTATGCACTTTTTGTCCCAGTAAGTTGCTGCTGGTTTCCAAACTGCCCTTTTCTGCAAGGCCCGATGGTGTCACCTACCTTAAGACCACCAACTGCCATTGTATTATCAAAATTAACCTGTGGCACATGCAATAATTAGTGTGATCTATAGTGTGTAAGATTAGATAGATAGGGGTTCTAATCTTACTCCAGGCCACTTGGTGTGTGTGTGCCCTAATGGCATATATATATATATATATATATATATATATATATATATATATATATATATATATATGATCACCTCAGTAACTTAGAAAGAGGTAGGTTTTTGCAGTATATTATGTTTAGCAGGTGATGTGGCCCTCCAGATGCTTAACCAAAACTAGGCCTGCTGATGTCATCAAGCATAATATGTCATAAACTGATAGTATTAGCAGAAATGAGCTGTGTTGTGTCCATCATGTACTGTGATCTATAGTGCATACCATTACATAGGTAAGTGTTCTAATCTACATACAGTCAATTTGCACTATGTGTGTGCCATGTCATGTCCTATAAGCAGTAATTGGAAGTGGTACTATCCTCAACATGGCCATGTTTGTGTGTGTGGCTATTAGACCTTTTTATATCAGCTTATAGAACCATAGGACATTTGAACTTGACTAGCATAATGGCTGTACAGTTCTCACAATCCCAGACAACGTTATATCCTTATGTACATGATCAACCAAGAGGGACACAGGCAGAAGCCCTGTGGTGAAATGATAGTTGCACAGCTAATCATACAGATGGCATGAGCTGGGTTCTCTTTCAAAGGTGTGTTAAAGTCTGCTAGACAAATCTCTCCCACCAGCATATATTACTAATGTCACATATTAGGTTAATATCTTTAGCGTGCTTAATCCATGTACTATGCCACTTACAGATATGCAGCATTTACAATCAAGCAAGGTTACACATTGCCCCATATGTAAGGCAGAGCTCACGTCTGAGTACTCTATATGCTACACGCTACAATTCCACGCATTTTAGATGATCCCCATTGAACACATTCTGAAGACATGAAGTTCCCTTGTGAGGGACCATACTGTTGCATGCAATTGCCAGTACTATTTGGAAAGGTACATTACCAAATGGCCATTGCAACCAGATATTGGCATGTTGAGGGAAGAGTACATGGAGGATATGAGTATGTCACTTACAAGTGACTGTGCCCTCAGCTATGACACATGATTCCTGCCATACCACTGAGTAGACATGGTAATCTTAGGCACATTACGTGTGAACCTGTGTGGCCAGGTCTGTGTGCCCAGTTCTTTCACCCTGAGTGTGTACATCACATTACAACTGATGTGCTACTTACCAGGTACGTAGGTGTTACTGATAGAAATGATACCACATATATATTTGCATGGAGTTTATGGCCATTAATATGTCAGGCATTTGTATATCAATACCCTCTTGCAGGATATTGATATAACTCACAGACTCTATGAGTGCTCACGATTTGCAGGTATCAGCCAACATTCTTAGCCACAGACATTCAGTAGCCGCTTGTATCATGGTTAAATGGATTCCAAGCAGTAGATGATCCAGGACTGAGCCCTGTTGAACACTGCTGTTTACAGATCAGCTATTGGAGTCAGATGTCCCTATGTTGAGCATCTGTGTCATCAATGGGCCACTTAGTGACTCCTACAGTGACAGTACTGTGGATGCCTAAGTGGGTCTTTGTAAATGATACCTGAGTGGGGAATATAGTCAGATGGCTTGACTCAGTCCAGGGGGTTTTATGCACTGATGTCCCCTCACCCAGGTCCTTGGTGACTGCTTTGGAAATGTCCACCACATGTACTATTCACAATCCCCCTGTCACACATCCAAACTGTGTGTAGATCACATATATGTGTACTGATCAGCTCCATGATGATTGCCCCTATGGGAATACAGATATGGATACTCAGACAAAGAGGTCTATAGTTATGTTGGTCTGTGGATGCACTGCCTCTGTACAAGGGTATAACAGCTGCTGTTGTCCACTCAGCTGAGGTGCAGCCAGTGGTTTCAGTGTGATTGCAAGGTGTTCCCAATGGAGTTAGTAATCCTTGTCACATCACATGTAAGATGCAGCCTGGGATGTTAGCATGTCCTATAGATGCTGGGTATCCTCCAGTGAGAGCCCATTTATGACCTGCTCTGTAGATATGGAAGCTATGGGACAGGTTGTAGGAATGACATGTGGTGGGGACAGGGGAGTGAAGTTGAAGCGGAACCTGTGGGAGTGCAGGTTAACTATAAGTACATACCAAGTGGCATCATTATGTATGAGCTCACCGAAAATCTGTGCCTGTCCTTTGAGGTTACACATGTACCTACACTGTGCTTTGGGGTTCTGCTTTGTTTGGTTGGCTAATTCTGTCACTTACTGTGTCTACACAACATCACAACAACACTATGTGCTTCTTTTAGCTGAGGAGGTTGTGCCTCCATTTTCAGGGGGCATCCTCACCCCAACCATCACACAGCAATGTCCACCTCTTACTGTCCATCCTGCTAATGGCAGTTGGCCACCAGTCAGTTTTGCTGTGCCATGAGGAGCCTGTGTTTCACCTGTGAGGTACAGCTGAGTTCATACAGTTGTAATGCTGTTGGCATACTGCATGGGTGTAGAGTTTTGCATACTTGCCTGTCCTATCTGAGGGAGGAGGTGCATTCAAGTTTTGTCAACCATCCCACAGGAGGTAATAAATGGCTTTGTTGAAATACATGTCTGTATTGTCTGCAAAAGGGGGTTAGTGTTGGTAGTTTTAATAAGACTGTGGTCAGATCTGACCAGGGAGGACCTCACACTAGGGGTCTGCAGTGGTCACACAGGATGCAATATGTTGGTTCCTCCTGTGGGGATGTCACAACACTGCTCCAGGGTATTTGTCATTAATAACCTGGACTAACCTTTGGGCAAGTGAGCTGCAACACAACTGAGCAATACAGTTGATGGTCACTTAATGCCGCACCATACCATGTTATAATGATATATCTGAATAGACACACATACAAACAAATATGCACAATGGGTGTCTGATGTCATGGAGCTGCTCCTCTAGCTGGCTATTTCTTGATTATGTGCCCTTCCAGTACTGAATGGGACTTGCAGCGTCTCCAGGAAATCACAGTGTGTCACAAAATCTGGATATGTACCTATCCTTAATGAGTATGTATACATCACCTAGAACACTGTCATTTTGAAGTCTGAAGATGTGGATGGATGTGTAGTCTGTTATAGCTATCCACAGCCTTGAACCACATGGGGAGACCTTTCACAGAGTGTGGTCAGTGTTGCCATACCCAGCATGTAGCACTGTAACCTTGATGTTGTATAAAGATGGTGTTCTCATTGCCAACTTTACCCTCAACATATGTAAGATGCATTGTAAGGGTGTCAGCAGCCTTGGCTAGCACTCCAAATCTCAGGAGTGAGAGATGAAGACCATCACTGGTGAAGCAGTAATGTCTGTTGAGCAAGGCATCCCAGGCAGACATGTAGCAGATCCCCTTACAGTGACACCACACGCTAAGGCAATTATTGACTTCTATCAATATCCATGTGCATGGAGTCATCATCCTAGGTGGGGATCAACTGCAGCTGAAAGCTATGCACATAGTTGTGAGAGACATAGACTGGTTAAGCTCAGTCATGTCTCTGCATACAGGCTGGTGACGTATGTCCTAGTCGTACATACCTGCAGGAACTATGATGTCAACATTATGTTAACTGATATTCGATGATTTGTGGCAATGTGTGGTAAGGCCTATAGTGTCACTCTACAGACAGCTGTCTGTGATCTTTCCCATATGTAGCCACTTCACACAGACATCAGTGTGTCTCACAATGTACTCACCTATGACTAAGAGATGTGCTTTTCAGTTTTGTCTCGGGTGTTTGACTAGTGAGTGACGGATGCATGCAGTATTATGTGTACTCTGCACTCCAGAGGCAGGATTTTATGAGGTGTCTGTTGTTTGGCAATGTGTCTGGTAAGGAGCTGCACACATGCAGGTGTGTGTGACATGGGTGTAGGTGGTGCACGATGTAAGCTATGGATGTTGGCATAATGATCATTGCCGTATGTAATGACTGCTGTTGGAAAACCATGGCAGCAGGATTTGAAATTCAGTCACATCGGTCACACATTGTGTTTATGTGTCATAGGAGTAGAGGGGTGGGGACATCCCAACATCTCAGCAGCAAGTCCTGCAAAGGTAGGGTCATGCTGCCACACCCTTGGGGTTGACAGCCTGATATACAGTGTTTGTAGGCATGCCTTGCAGTGAAGAAGTAGATGCCTGTGCATGCAGGGAGGACCTGTTCAACTTTGTTGACATTACATTGGCCTCACTATTTTATGATGCCTATCAAGCAACCAGATAACACACTGGTTGTTGTGTGACATGATGTGAGGACACAGACGTGCTTTGGGTACATAACTGTACAGTATGACATGTGTAGAACATGTGGCAGGTGGACACACATTGGCCAAAGGTGGCCAGTCTGCTGCAGTAGGCCTCACAGCCATGCCATGCAGATATCCACCAGTAATCTGGTGAAGAGCAGGATGCAAGTCTTGCTGAAAAATTGTCACCTACAATGGCTCACCACCAGCATGCCAATTGTGTCAGCACGACTTGACATGTACTGGACATTGTACATTATATTGTGGCACCACAGCAGTGCTCCTAATCCCCATGTTGTCAGTTCCCTAGTGTCATACCACCAGCCCTGGAACAGAAGGCATAATACATGCAAAAGCCAACTGAGTGCCCAGGTTGCTAATCAAGGCACCTGCCTGGAGAATGGTATGTGAACCCTACAGAGCCTTTCATGATGTGAGACAGGTATGTGAATGAACAAGCAGGCTGTGTTCTGCATGTCATCATGGGCTTCATACTAACGTTTTGCATGTGATGACAGAAAACTTATCAGAGCATGGTATCCCCATGGGGTGTTGGCGACACCAGCAGTAGTAGTTGCCAGGCACCAGCAATTCCATGAACTCCCATGCTTAACACAGTCTTCACAAGGTAATTGTGTCCTTCCAGTACACACTACTTGGGTAGTGTCCAACTGCAAAATACTTGTGCAAAGCCCCCACCTTACCTTCACAGGGTATACATATCACACTTCCTGAACTTGTTTGTCTGTGGTCTGTACAGACACTTTGGATGATTCTCTTCATGGAACATGCTGAAAAAACTGTAATACTTAGCTGCACAAAGGACAACTAGCATGCAGTGCCAAGCAGTGTCCCCATATCTCTGAGTCATGTGACAGGAAATGCCATGAAAGGAGCATAGATATGAGCAGTAACACTGTTGAACACCTACTGACACTGGACCAAACATTGTTTATTTTGCCCAAGGCCAACTCATGCCTTCCGCCTCTAACTGGTACACCCCATTGAGTGTTACAGTATGCAACAAATGAGAGAAATATGACTGACTATACCTACCATGGCCTGACACGGTGTTTGACAATCTTAGGCCAGCAGGCCTTGCTGGAGACTGTGTAGGTTATCCACAGAGTGTTATGTCAGGTGATGGATAGGTAAGTGTCAGATAGTCGTAATCTGGGAAGATAGCATTGGGTGACCTACACTGCAATGACCGCAGTCACCAGTGGATTTCCCCAGACATCATTAATGGTGTACCCCTTCTAGCCATTCCCTCCCTGCAGTCACAGCCACTGTCAGTGACCTCTGATTGAGTACATTAGCAGGTGATTGCATATTAGGAGATGTCACTGAATCCCACACATAACCAACAGTTATCCAGGATGGCCTGAGACACACATTCAGTTGTTGGAGGGACTGACAAATACTAAATGCCAACAACTGCACAATACTATCCCTTGGGAAGTCATCCACCCCTGGAAAATATTGTAGTGTCTGCACACCACACACAGTTGAGCCATTACTCATGGAGTCATGGACACAGAGAGTAATGTAGCATTTGAGTTTTACTGGTCGGTAAGATGTGGAGATGCATTCAATTCTGTACAACCTATACAAAAAGGTATAGTATGTAAATACAAGACTGCCATTGCTATACTGAATGTGGCACTCATCACACCTATCATTGTGTGCAATGACAGCCTTGCTATGTCACTACACAGGCATATTTTACTACTGTAGCAGCCACGCAGGTTTCATGGTACACCAATACACATTGTAGATAACATGTCCTATGGAGGCTGTGTTAAGACCATACATGTGTAGTCTATCTCTTTAATACTTTGAAGGGGATGTGCATGGTTGCCATACAGGGAGGTGTCAGATCCCCACTGTCTACCTCCCTTGTAACCATGACAGGACTCACATGTCTTACCTGTTTTACACACCTACACTGTCACTGTGGTATAAATACTACATACTGGAGACAGGTATGTAACACAGGCCATGCATTCTATATGTAACAGCCCCCTCATCTGCTGTGACATACATCACATTCAGGTTGCACAATGGGATGCAGAAGAAGGCAATCATAATGGGTGTTGGACAAATGTCTGTACTGCACACATGAAATTTGTAGATTGGTCATCTCCATCAGCTTAGCTTGTACATGTGTTAGCTCCCAAAATCCTGGTGACACTTATCAAGGTTCAATAAAACACCGATCGTTGAGAAAAAACTTTTATAAATAGCAAAGCTTTCAGGTTACGACCCTTCTTCAATAATTCTTCAATTAATGCTCATGGTGCTGATCATAGGTTTAAATTTAGGGTGATAGATATGGTTTTTGCATCTATTAGAGGTGGCGATATTAATAATTTGTTAGAAATTAAAGAGTATGAATGGATTTTAAGGCTAACAGCTGATTGCCCTCCTGGCCTGAACACTGCTGTTACTTTGAAACCTGTTTTAGTTAAGTTGCAATGTACTAAATTGTGCTATTGAATTATTTTAATATATATGCATGTATGTAAATATAATATTGTTCTATTCACAGTTGTTTTGTATTTTAAATTGTTTTTGTGATCTATTTTATAATTTTGTATGTCACATGACTTTGGCTGCAGTCATGTGATGACTGACTCTTATTTAAAGTGAATTGTCTCATTTATGGTTGTATTAGTATTGAAGAAGGGTCGTAACCCGAAAGCTTTGCTATTTATAAAAGTTTTTTCTCAACGGTCGGTGTTTTATTGAATTTTATCAGTCTGCAGCAGTTTGTGTCTTTTGGCTTCATCGGTTTGTTTTGCTGTCTCGTTGGGAGCCCTCTGAGAGTCTTTACAGCTGGTATCTTGTACTCATGGAAACTACTAATTTGCTCAAATCTTTCCTAGCGAAAGAAATAAATCTGTTACTTAACTTGGTTTCTATACCTTCAATGGATATGAATAATTCCTGTTCTACACTACCGGAAAGTACTGTGTTTAACAAAAAATTAGAACTTTTAGAGAGAAAGGTGGGTGCATATAAACGCCTGCAATGGCAACGCTTTAGCTTTTTGGCTTATCTGGATAGAGGCATTGTACCACAGGGTCTGAGGATCTCAAAAATGCCATCATATGGAAATGCATATCCATATTTGTTGAAGCGTTGGCAACAACTAAATATTAAGCTAAGTTTGGATTATATGATCTTGATGAATGACTTTTTCTCTAAAAGCGAGAAAGATCCAGACACTAGTGCGCATGCCAGTGGTGAGTTAATATGAAACAAAACTGAGAACGGAAAGGCAGATGAGATTATTAATATGGAAAATTAAGTAATGACAATGTCTTGTTTCCCTAGTATGCTCACAGTATATCAACAAATGTTGGATAGGTTACATACTTTGGATGATCGTCTTGAAGCAACTAAAAAACGCAAACTTATGAGAGACATGGCAGATTTCCAAAAGGGCCAGATATTTTCTTGGCCCAAGAATGACCCTATTACTGTGACTGTTAAGAAAACTTATGCTCAGCGTAGCTCCATTAATGCCTTGGATGACTTTTCTGAGTTTAGGGTGGAGCACTCAGTGTCCCATACACCTGTACCTACTGTTTCAACTGATGATCTGTCGGAAACCACACCTACCCTGATTACGTGGAAACCGGTGGAAGTAGACACTAGTGCGCATGCCAGTGGTGAGTTAATATGAAACAAAACTGAGAACGGAAAGGCACATGTGAAAAAGAGCCAGCAGTTGGTTTTAAACCTCTCTCAAAAATGCTTTCAGTTGGACCAGCTGGAGAAGGTCCAAGAGTGGGATACGTCGAGAGGCAGGTCCCTAACAAGACAAACTATGAACTCAAACAAACGCAAAAATGACAGTCCTATGGGACAAGGGAAAATGCACCGTCGATAATTAAAGGTACTTTGAATTTGTCTAGCTTTACCTTGGAAGCTTCCCATTTTTCGTTACTTAAAAAATGACTTAGCTTTATACCTACAGCGAGTGATGATCTTGTTGCTGCTTTAACTGATTTAAAGCAGTTTGTTAGAAATGTGAATCTAAAAATCTTATTTAAAGAATCTGTATTGAATCAGCTAGTTTATAAAAGGTGCAGTACTTTTATACCGCTTAGTGTACCAGTCCTCACTGCCTATCATGATTTATGTGAAATTGAACTAAGGAAATTATATTCCAATAATAATAACATGAAATGCTATAATTTAAGCTACAGTGAATTTTTAGCTTTAAAAGCTTTGGAAACTGGCAACAATATTATTATAAAGCAGACAGACAAAGGGGGAGTAGTGGTCATCATGGACCATGATAAATACACATTGTCCATGACTAGTCTTCTTGGAGAAGGGAATGCCTTTAAATCTGTTAATGTAAATGACGTTAAGAAATGTATTAGTGCAGTAAACATGATGATTTATGATCTACAGATTAGTGGTAATATTGATTTAGATTTATTCCATTTCTTTACTGTATTGTGCCCTGTTCCACACCTATACGGGCTCCCCAAAATTCATAAGTCACTACATAACCCCCCTATGAGGCCGATAGTGTCGAGTAATGGTTGGATAACAGAGCCTATTTCCATTTACTTGGAAAAACAGTTACATCCATACCTATTACAGTGTAAAAATGTTTTGAAAGATACAACAGATTTTGTCGTTAAGTTAGCTGAATGGCATAATAGTTTGAACACTATGGATTTGCAGAAGGGGGATTATTTTTTTGTAACGTTAGACATTTCGTCTCTTTTTACAGTGATACCTAATGATTATGGGATAGAGTCTATTAGGGAGTTTTTGACTTCACAGGCCTCATTAACAGCAAGATATATTGAAAATATTTGCTTTCTATTAGATATAGTTTTGACTAATAATATATTTTTGTTTGACAAACAGTTTTATCTGCAACTTATTGATGTAGCCATGGGTACACCAGTAGCTAACATGTACACTAATTTAGTGCTACACCAATGGGAAACATATATGTAGTAATTTTAATTTTTTGAACAGCAAAGTGTGTTTTTATCAACGATTTGTTGAGGATTGTTTTTTGATTTGGAAGGGTTCCTCTTCTGAATTAGTAACTTATACTGATTATTTAAATACGACAACTACCTTTTTGAAGTTTAAAATGGAATTTTCAGATAGTGACATGACTTTTTTGGATCTAAAGGTTGCTTTAAAAGATGGGTTATTGCATACCAGCATGTATAAGAAAGAAGTACATGCTGGTAGATATATACATAGAAATAGTATGCATGCCCCACATGTCTTTAAAGGAATAGTAAAAGCACAGTTAAGCTAGCAGACTGAACACTGATGATTCACTTTTTCTCATACAACTTGATGAGATGCTGAGTGAATTTTCAAATAGTGGTTATGATTCTAGATCGTTATTAGATCTAAAAGCTAGCACTATTAAGGATAGACAAACAAGACTTAGACCAATCTTAATGACATGTAATGAACCTATTCCTAAATTGAACAAGGATAAATTAAAACCGGACAAAATTAGGTATGTTACCACATATAATACTAGAACTCATTTAGTTAAATGTATTATAGAAAAGAATTGGGTTGTTCTAATGGCATCAGCAGAGTCTAGGAATATCTTGGATAATAAACCATATTTCTCATATAGAAATATGAGAACTTTGAAAAGTAAGTTATGCTTTAAGGATTTTAACTATGGCCGTAATTCCTATATTACATCCCGGCATGGTACGTTTGGATGTATGAATTTTACATGTTGCATAGATATTTTAGGGAAGACTAATGATTCCTTTGTTCATCCAACTACAGGAAGAGTTTGTATAACAGCTAATTGTGGTAGCATTAACGTGGTTTACTTAGCTACTTGTACTTTATGTTTCTCTTTCTATGTGGGTAAAACCACGCGAAAATTAAAAGAATGCATCATTGAGCATAAGTCTGAAATTAGAAGGAATAATGGTAAACATATTAATGCTCATGGTGCTGATCATAGGTTTAAATTTAGGGTGATAGATATGTTTTTTGCATCTATTAGAGGTGGTGATATTAATAATTTGTTAGAAATTAAAGAATATGAATGGATTTTAAGGCTAGTGGCTGATCGCCCTCCCGGCCTGAACACTGCTATTACTTTGAAACCTGTTTTAGTTAAGTTGCAACATATTAAATTGTGCTGTTGAATTATTTTAATATATATGCATATATGTACATATAATATTGTTTTATTCACATTTGTTTTGTATTTTGAATTGTTTTTGTGATCTATTTTATAATTTTGTATGTCACATGACTTTGGCTGCTGTTATGTGATGACTGACTCCTATTTAAAGTGAATTGTCTCATTTATGGTTGTATTAGTATTGAAGAAGGGTTGTAACCTGAAAGCTTTGCTATTTATAAAAGTTTTTTCTCAACGGTCGGTGTTTTATTGACACTTATCAAGGTTATCAGGCCTTTGCACAGATTAGAGATACATGAGTATGCTGAATGATGTCAGTGTCCTTGTTAGCCTGTTATACACATATGAACCTATGGAGCCATACACTTGTAGTGCTGTACCTTGTTGAAGACATATTTCTTCTGTGCTGACATTCCATCCTGTGCTGTGACAACTTTGGCTTTATTGCTGCTGTGTATCCATTGGTGTCCCCAACAGAATTCTGAAACAGAAACATAAGCAGGTCCGTGACACACCTTTCATTGTGTAAGTATACAACCATTACAACATCATACAATATATGGTACACAAAATTATGTGGCTTACTCATTACATATGTCAGCATAGTAACCAGTACAAGTGGCATGGCAAAACAACAATGCATTATGCAAGTACATATTAATTTATATAGTCACCCTGTGCAGCAGACACACAGCTTCTTTTCCTTGCATTGATGAGGATGGCAGGGTATTGTGTGGGGGTGCAGGAGGCCTAGGCTGACCCAACAGATTGACAGGATGTATGTGAGTCAGGAAGGAAAGTAGTAAGACAGATCATGGAAACGTGCCATGTCTGTCTGTGGGTGACCTGCATTCGGCAGTGGTCTGTGAGTGTGCATGTGTACACAGAAAGCTCAGTGCTAACCCTATATATGCGTATGTTGGACATCTCTAAACCATGAATGTCAGAGCTGAAAGTTCGCCATCTCCAGCACTGAACACGGGAACTGTCTCTGCCAGGAGCTGCACTGGCACCTCCATGCCCAAGGTCAGAAGCGGTGCTAATACCTGACAGTGACTGCTGTCTGCTGGGACTGTGTCCTTCACGGGACCACTCAGGACCAAGAGCCCATGGCCTGCCATGTCTAGGTGTGGACAGCACACTCCCCTCAGTAGGGCTGGATGTACAGCCACTATGGGAGCATGATTTTGCACAGCCACATGGACTCTCAACAGATGGGGTTGATGACCTACGTCCACAAGTTTGATGCTCAACTCCAACCAAATGTTCCAACACAGATACTGTGCATTCCAAGACAAATAGTGTGTAAGCTGTCTCAGCCCACCTTCTTTCCACTGATCCAGGGTGTCAGCAATGCGGTGGAGGCAGTCAGAAATGTCAGACTGTACTGCATCCATAGCCCTAAGTATATGTCTGGAGTTCCTTTCAGAATGTGCCTGTGCCTCCATGATGGGGCAAAACATGCACTGAGTGACCCATGATGTGACGCCGGAAACAGGTGGTGGACAGACAACCAGCTTCCTACAAGCACCCCTATCAATCTGCCTATGTGGAACCTCTCCAGCTCTCTGGCTATGGCCAGAGTCTACACTCACTGGAACCATAATTGCCACACCTTCCTGTTTAATGTCACCACCCTTTGACTGTCCAATAACTCTGGCCTCCAGAGACTGGGTATGCATGGGCATACAGACTGTGTCTGGTGACAATGAGGGCATAAGTGGGATGTCAACCTCTAGAACAGATTCAGCCCCTGAAACTCCCCATCTGTGCTTTACTCTGGCCACTGTCATCATCAGAGTTTGAAGAGGCACTGACATCAGGTTGTGTAGATGACAGACACCAACCCCCCCCCCCCAGTCACCTGTGATAAGAAAGGAAAAAGCAGTACATTAATACCTGCACTGTTATGCTCTGCAGTACTATGTTGCAATATATGCAAAGTTCTATACACTGTTGTCACTATTACAGACCTGTTGAAAGCCCAACCTCATATAGCAGGACAAGAGCGCATTACTTTTCCCACTAACAGCTGTAGTTACTTGTAAATAAATTCTATTTTTACAGCAATCTCACCAGCAACAATGAAGTATATTGGTGACATTTGTGAATACTCTGCCCAGTTGACACATATGAATGTCTGTAATGTCCGGACAATGCTGTCACATCTATCAGTGTGGTCACACCTGTGAGGCATAGGTATGTGTCTAACATGTATACAGTCAGAAAATATCTGTGCAGTTGGAAATCATGCTGACAGTACAGCAATCCAGGTAGCAGGCTTGGGATGACACTTTAGGGATTACATTGCAGTAAACTTACATCTATAACAAAACAGTCCTGTGCTTACCAGGAGCAGGACTATGGCCTTGTATGATACCTGAAGGTCCTGTGAAAAGTTGAGGGAGAGACAGTGTCAGTGCCACTGCATGTTGCACCACAACAAGGTAATACATCCATATATCTCAAATTTACAGTAGCTACTGTGTTAATTGTTATATTGGTCGATATCTAAGCATGAGAATCAAACTGCAGCTAACCCCCCCCCCACAGAACAATGACCTGACAAAACATAAGAGTATGTACACCCTGATACAGTGAATGTGACAGTATTGCAATGGTGATCAAACTAAGCTTACCTGCATGCTTGTCTGCCATGAAAACTGTGGTACCCACATCCATGATGTATGGTGTGATGAATGTCTGGGAGCTGCCTTGTGTGGCTAGGTTCACCAGGAATTCCTCAGTGGCTGAAAGTGGTTGTTCCACTGCAGGCCCTCCACCAGTGACACCACAATTCCTGGCTACATCTGCTGCTCTTCTGCATGCAGCATTGATCATGTCCATTGCACAGTGTTGAACTTGCTCATATGTCCTGCTCTGATGACCTGTGGCATTCACATCACAGACATGGTCAGCCCACAATGCTGCCTGCTGTACCCTGTTTTGCCTCCCCTGGACAGTAGGTGTTTATGGTGTTGACAGAGGCCTTCCAATATTATATCATTCTCCGAATCCATGAAAGGTGCACAGCATCTTGCATACATGTTTCCTGAAAGACAACAAAATGGGAACACATGTCAGGATCACATACATGGCAGTACATTATGTAGAGGTACAGCAAGAACATATTGGCTGGCAGTATCCACTGCTTGATCACACATATTGTATTCCACAGTATGCAAACATACTAATGGATACAACTGAGATAGTAGTGATAGTCTGCTATGCCCATGTGTGCCATGACAGATACTGCTGTATGATCATACAACCAACACTGGAGTCTATTGCAGTGTGTCCCCTAGGGGCAGCCACCCTGATAATATGTCAATACAACTGTGATAAACAAATAGCAGTGTGCAATTACAGCCACTACAAAGGGGCAGTCCCACGAGACCAGTGTGCCACCTTGACAATAAACTTTCTACCCTTGATCTATTGCACATCCTCTGTAGGTGTAGCAAATCTAGAGATTAATGACATGTTAATATCATGGTTCTAAGAAAGGCTTAATGCTGTAGTCCCTATTCCCCATAAGTATATTCACCCATCTGCATTCTGTTGTAAGCAAAAAGGAGCTCAATACTCCTCTGTTGATATGTGGTTGATATTTAAGTGTTTGCAAATGTGTGTTCTGCTTGCAGAAAGTCTCATACAGAATGTTTCCCCATAGCCAGCTGTTTGCCTTTTTAACATGCTTCTCGTTAACAGGTGATTGCCTCTTTACCAATCTGTGGTTCTGAAATGTTAATTGCAGCCAACACAGCTGATTTGCACCATCATCAGCCAATGACATACAACCACTGTACAAGATATAATGCCTTCATGTAGATTATAAGCCCTTTCTGATATGTTGTGCTGGACACTACACTACTGGGGTGTGGAGACACCATCATTGCAGAAGGTAGATCTGTAGCAGCTACTTTTACATAGAGATGTGTGAGCTACAGGCTGCAGCTGCTGCAGGTACTAGGCATAGGCAGAGAGTGTGAACACATTGGAGGACAACACGCTGTGGAGTAACTGTGGGAGCTGTGTCAGCCTTGTTGTAGAGGCACAGCTAGAGTGTACCTTCCACTTCCATTAAGGCATGTGTTTAATGTAAGTATGTTAGGCAATGGTATCACTAACAGAGTACTAAGCAATGTGTTTGTTGTATCCTTCAGCAATATAGGGGATAAATATAACATTATATCCACCATCTGGACAACTGTCAGGTCATGTGTTGCAGTCTGTACTCATTTGGAATGTGTATGCTGGCAGTCCTTGTTACAAGCAGGGACTTGAAATGTGTATGTTATTTGTGCAGCTGTGCTGGGTGGCCATGGTGGTGGTGCAGTGGTTAGCATTGTTGCCTCACAGCAAGAGATTCCTTGGTTTGATCCTTGGCTGGGGTGCCTTCTGTGTGGAGTCTACATGTCCTCCCTGTGGTCCATGGGTTTCCTCCGGGTGCTCCGGTTTCCTCCCACATCCCAAAGACATGCTGTAGGTGGATTGAACACTCTAAATTGGCCATAGGTGTGAGTGCATGTGTGTGTGTGTGCTTTCTGTGGAAGGTTGGGTGCCAGGCTGGCAACTTGACACCGTAAAACTCCACTGCCAATCATGAGCAGACAGGTGATCCACTGTGGCGACCCCTAACCAGGAAAAGCCAAAAGAAGAAGAAGAAGAAGTTTGAAAGGATTGTGTGGTGCACTCTGATATTAGTGGGCTTCATTTGCATTACCTGCATGAAACTCCTCTGTGAATACATATTAATGCATGAGGTGACACTTTACGAACTTATAGTTTTGCTACAGGGATATGTGATGTGTGCTCCTATCTGCAGACCAGTGACTTCCATCAGTGTAAAGTAGACATTTCATTTGGAATGCATTGTGTGGATAAAGTGTGCATGACTTAGTCATTAATTGCTGGCTTCACAATAATGTGTGACAAAATGTATTGTTTGCTAGGCATTTAACAGACTGAGCTACTAAGCCACTGTTACAACAGGTGCATTTGCAAGATATAAGTGCACACATACAGGTTGTGATATACTTTTTTACAGCCATCATTATGTGCATGGCTTTATATGGATGTATCTCTGCACCAGGGTCCAAGTTGAGCATGTATTTTTCCATTAAAGGCTTAGCAGGTGTATTTCTAAATGTTGCTGATACAAGGGGCACATTTACCTGCTATTACAGTCCTCACTTACATCCATTATTTTGTGTTTGGCTCTCTGGTGGTCTACTCTTGCACCAGACTCCAAGGTACACTCCCATTTTTCCCTTACTTTTTAATCAAGTTTGCACAATGAGGTATGATGCACAGCTCCGCTTAAACATGCTTAATGACTGTAACTTGCAATTACTATGTTTTGCTTAGACCACATGTTTTAATTAATAGCTGTGTGGTGTGGCAGAGTAATGTAGTGGTCTGCAGCTGTGATGGTTTTGGGTTCAAAATAGGGGACAGGTGTTTATTATGATTTAAAAACAAATCTCTAAATATACCTCTATTTAGCTGAGCTTAGTGAAGCTGCAGGACGTGGTGCATCATACAGAGTCTCGCAAAAAAATACAAAAAAAAAAGAAAAATGGAGAGATAGGAAAGTGGTGAAATGGAATGCAAGCAGGGGGAAAAACATAGTAAAATACAGGTAGGTATATGGAGGAAGGGTGTAGGAAAGAACCATAGCTATCCATTTCTTGTACAGCAACAACTGTGCACTTTGACAGAATTTGTAGATGACTTTGGAGACTCACCCCCAAAGAGAGGGGTGAGGACAACATAATTGCATTGTTAAGCCAAACAGACCAAAGTATGTGTGTGTTCAGTGGATACTTGTGCAAAATGGAGAGCTATGCATAGGACACTATTTTTTTGGGGGGGGTACCCTTTTTTTTTAAAGTTGAGAGTGGAATGTTGGGGAAAGGACATAGGTACTGCGGGGGAGGTATTTCAGGTAGGCGAGGAAGCTTCTGCAGACAGACAAGACAGCAGACAAGGGTGGTATGTGACACAAGAGGGGGTGAACACCTTGGATGGAGAGGGGGTTCTGGAATCTCAGTCCAATGTGCCTTCACAAGGTACCAGCATGACTCACATCTCCACCCATGGGACTGTTGCCACTGCTCTGTCACTGCCCCAAGGGTGGCAGTGGTGGAGGCTGGGCTCTGGGGAGAGCCTGCCCTACCAGGGTAGCCAGCATGCCCTCCATCTGACACAGGCATCCACCAAAAACATGGATGATGATCCTGTGCACCAAACCAGACAGTTCATCATGGATGACAACTCCTCCTCCACCACCACTCCCAGAGGGGGTCCTGGCCCCATCCCATGTAGCAGTACTTCCCGATGCCTCAGGTAGTGCAGGGGCAACAGACGGGGTACCACCAGGCTGGGTTCCAGATGTGCTGTGACCTGTTTCCATGGCCAGAGCAGGCAAGGTAGGTGGATCACGAGGAATCAGCTGACCTTGATGCACTGTAGTAAAGTAGTTATAACTATAAGTTAAGGTTAGTAATAACTAAACCAATGTTAGTATTAACAGAATAGAACGTAATATTTATTAATCCAAATACATATTAAGGTATATTATGTGTAACACAACATTAATTAACATAACAGTAAGTATGTTAACAGCAAACCAGTATGAATTAAACCATGAGGCCAACAGAACAGTTTAACAAAATATGTTAACATTGAATCATAATAATAAATAACCATAATAAATTAAAGAAGATAAGGGGTGGGGAGAGAGAGGGAAAAACATACCATTAGTGACATTGCAGATGATATCCCTGAAAACACTGGTAATGCATACTTCTACAGGTGTGCAATGTCAGTTATGAGAACAATGACTACAATACTTCTATATCTTATCTGCTGTAGCACGCACATTCCTCTCAAGCTGTTAGCATGGGACAGTACAGGCCAAGCAAAAAGAAATGCAGATGCACAACTACACAGAACAGTTTTGCATAATGTGGATTTGCATAACTATCAAGGTGTTCTGTAAATGGCTTTGGAAATACATTGCATTCCAGGTAATCATTTATCTGGTAATCATGGGACAGACAGATTAGGCAGTTCTAATTAAATTATGAAAAATTGTGACAGTTGAGAGATATGTTTGTGTACATTAAGTAAACTAGAAGCCAGCATGCCTTAGTTGACAGACATGGGAGTAGAACCCAATAGCTGTGACTGCAGGGGACATCTGCAAATAATGTAAGAATTGACTTCAGCAACTTAGAACACAAATGCAATGAATACACCCCTACTGCAAATATCAAGACAGATTTATTTAAGAAGCCACAATGCTGCTTAACACTTTATTGGTATTGGTGACAATTATCTGTGAAGTCCACACACAATATCTGCTTAAAAAGTGGGCTACCACACCCATACACCTATTATTCCTGGAGTGAAAGGAAAACAACATTATGTGACTGCAAATGGCCTGGAGACAGCCTTGAACCATACCATGAGTTGAGCAATACATTTTTCAACCCATCACTTTTGCATTCTACAGGTATTACAGTTTTACACTTTACTGCAGCTACCTTGCCATAGACCTGCAATGCACACAGCTCTAGTGGAATTATGTTATGACACCACAATCCTGATTTACACATTTTTGCTTACTGTTATTGGTATTGCTTATTGTTTATTGCAATGCAGTTGTTATTGTTCATTTATTGCAGTACAGTTATAATTGCCCATTTATTGCAGTACATTTTTTATTGTGTATTCTTTATTGCAGTAAAGATTTTTAATCTATATTGTTTATTGCACTACAGTAAATATAATATATCTGTACTTACCACACTCATAGTGCAACCTGGCCAGGCACCAGGCAAGGGACTGAATGTTGTGAGTACTTTCAGCTGCAGCAGTTGGGAGAGAAGCACACCATTATGCATACCAGTTTTGTACACATTCAGTTTGCATTTTAATAAAATAGTGGAAGAACTACTTACATATGTCTGGGGTATGGCCAGCCCTGGCCTCTTGGACCCAGATGTCCATTTCCTTCTTTCTATGCTTCAGGTCATCATAATGATGATGACACTGCTTACCAGTATGAGGAACACAAGTACCACTAGTAAGTTCCCTGATCAACTGATCCCAGGCCTCAGCCTTAGATTCTGAGCCCTGATAACCACCCTGCAGCAGCTTACATTCATAACTGCATATCAGGAGCCCAACAAAAACCCTGGACTCCTGCACACCCCATCTCTGTGCCTGAAAGCTTGTACTCTCCCCAACACCACCTGGCATATGGTCAGTTATATAGACTCCAATGAATGTTGCAATATTCCCACCTATTGTCCTGAGTATAGGCTGTTTTCCCATCTTTACATGCCATTTAGCAACATTCAAAAAATCACAGTGCTGCTTAGCAGTGCTCGAACCTGCTAAGCAAAGCTTAGCAGAGCCAAGCATGATGAAAACTCACACAACCATGGTTTTAGTGAAGCTTAGCAATGTGCAAACAATAGTAGCTGTTAACTACATTTAAGCAGTGCTTAGCACTGCACAGCTGTTCCAAAAGGAAACGTTTTGTTTTTATTTTACAAGAAATTTTACATTGCAGTAAACAAATGTTATGTGTGCTAGGGACTTGAACCCAGGACCTAGAAAGCTTTAGGCCATCACTCTATCCATTTTGCTACTTGGATAGTATATAAACTCATGTAGCTTTACATATACTACTAAGTTCCATGCAGCGCCACACAAATGGGCTTAAATGGGTTTAAACATAAATAGACATAAATAATTAATTACATCTGATTTCCATTTTAAGATGTCTGGCAGGTATCAGCTGTCTATGCAGCTTGGCTTTGCTGCCAAATGGAAATAAAAAAAAAAATAATAATAAAGGTATGCTAATTAATTACATCCGGTTTTTATTCTTAGATATCTGGCAGGTGTCAGCTATATGTAAGTACAGCTTGGTATTGCTGCGCTCAGCTCCATGCCATGCAAATGGACATTAAAAAAAAAAAATAAGACAAAATAAATTAGAAATTTAAAACACAAACAATTACTTCACAGCACATTTCAACAGTAGCAGGGAACATTACAGGCAGCCTCACCATGTACATAACATCTGAACAGCCTCTACACTTCTGCAGCAAAGTCCGAGGTGTGCACCATGTGCTGTAAGGACAGAACTCTGCCCAAGTATCTAAAACAAACAAGTGAACAAAATCACAGTCCCATGTAGATAAAATCCAAGGTTTATTGATAAAACCAAACAAACGAAAAAACTGCAGTGGTAAGCGCTTTCACGTTGTACCCAACGCTTCATCAGACATCTAATGCAGTAAAAACAGCCCTTATAAACATAAAATAACATCAGCAATTTTCAAAAGGACAAATCAAATGCTAAATGTAATTAAGGGAACAGGATCTCCTCGGACTTTGCTGCATTTGTGTTTTCTCTTTTCATTGAGGGTGCTTCACCTGGCAAATCATTGTTTTTTTCGTTTTTAGCCTCTACACTTCTCCCTACATGGATTCAATATCCCTGTTACTATACTCTGTCTCAGCAGCACGCCATGATTAATATGCATGGCACACTGCTGACGGGGAACTGTGGCTGTATCCATGAGTACATTCTGTGTAGGCTCTACACGGAGCCTGCACAGATTTTATTGAATCCTGGGTTTGTCTTTTTTTTGTAATTGAATCATTGTGATTGAAACTGTTTTGAGTATGTAATAGGTGTTTGAAGTTTAGATATTTAGAATCTGTCACACACTCCTAAATACATATATGTATACATGTGTGTTGGTATGTATATAGAATAAGCCTGAGACCGATATTTTAGTGAGATCACCAAGTAACAGAGACAAAGGAATTTTTTCCCATTTCTCTAGTACTGTGCAATTTCAGTGTTTGTATATTTAATTTGCAGAGGAGTGTGGGGGGTGCAGAAGAGGTTGTCTCCTTGCAAAAGCACTTATTTTCTTTTTCATGCAGTGCTTGTAGCTGTTTTTCAACAACTCATCATAAATGCACATCAATATATGTATACACAGTTATACACAGCACATTGACCATGCATAGTCAAAATTTATTTGCAGTATTAGACTGGAAAATATTTCACTGAGTGATTTAGTAACGGCAGAGTGATGTCTATCATCAATGTCACTGAGCAGCATACCTCTCAACTGTGCAGATTTTCACAGAATGTCCAGATTTTTGCCTCATAATTTTGGTCTGTTCCTTATAAAATTTGTGGCTTTCTGGCAAATCAGTAGGATGATCTTTGGAATGAATTTACTAAATAATGACATAAATGTGAGTTTCAGACTTCATATCCTTTAGAAAATGCTAGCAAATTCTGTTATACTAGTAACTTTCTAAGTTTATATAAATATTTAAAATCTGTCCTATTCATGTGCCTTTGACCCCTATTATGTCATGCTTTTTCCAAATTTCTTGGGCTAAGAGGTTGAGAGGTAGATAGATAGATATTGATATATAAGTAGGTATTCCTGACAGAATTTCAGCTGCTTGGTTAAGAGAGAAGAAATTTCAACATGAACCACTCAAGAAATAGTACTCAGGATTCTTGTGTTCAAAAAGATATCTACTCATTAATATCTAGTATGCAGGATGTATTATTTAAAATGGACATACTGGACACCAAAATAGAAAGTTTCAGAAACAGACCAGAAAAACAAAGGAACATTTAGAAATTGTTGTGAAACAACAAAGTGCACAAAGAACCATTATGGAAAAAGTTTTAAATGGTTATGAATGGAGAATAACTGACGGTGAGTTTCAGACTGAATTTCTTTTAAAACAAAGTAACTGTCTCATAGATAAAGCTGATGATTTAGGAAATAAACTGAGATGAAATAACATTATAATTTATGGTATACCTGAAAAAGATGAGGAAGACAATCCAATAAACTTCTGAAAAAAAAACTGGCTACAGAAATCATTAAATCTACCTAAAATTTTATCTTTTTGAAGTGAAAGGGCACATTTATCCCTGAGAGCACCTTCAAAGAAGGAAAACTCACCACCACATTCAATTATAGTTAAGTTTATGTCTTGCTTAGAAAAAGATCAAACATTTAAAAAAATCATGGACCAGCCCACCTGTTAAAATAGGTGAGCATGTCAGATTTGACATTGTTCATTCTGGTAAAGTAATGATTAAAAGAAAATCCTGATTACCACTGATCAAGGAAAGTAAACAGAACAACATTAAAGCCATGTTGGTGTTTCCTACATAGATCAAATTATTTATTTCTGAAGGAAGTAAAATATTTGACTCACTTTAAGAGACATCCACTTTTGTCAACAAGAATAAAATCCTTAATAATACTGAAGAAATGCATTGGAACAGTGGATCCTGCAAGAGGCAGAATGAACTGAATTCTTGAAAAACAATTTCTAAAATTAAAAAAAGCTTAAAAACAAATGACTTTTATTCTCTAATAAATTTATCCTTTAAGTAAAAGGTCTGTATTGGGCTTTAAGCTTCAAAACATATGTAAGCATGTATTTATATTTTAAGCTAAACATGTTTCATAATAAGTAATGTAAATGATTAGTTTTACTGTTTTACTATGTTTACAGTGAAAGACTTGATATATTTCATTTAACTAAAGTTGTGAACATATTTCTAAATGTTAAACAAATACTTCCTGTAAGAGAATGTCATTACATTATAAGCAATAGAACTAGTAATGTTAAGGCTATACAAGTTAACAATTTTATTTTATTTTATTTGTTTAACTTTGCTTAGTGCATGCATTGCTGGGTTAACTGAATGTTGGATCTAAGTAATATGCTAATTATAAGTGTTTATGAGTTTGTTTCCCTTGTTTTTATGTAACATATTCCGTTCACATGTCATTTATAAAGTAACACTCAAAATGCTTGAGAACAAAAGAATGTTCCTCTTGTGTGAAGGTGCTTGATTCTTGTTTGTCTTGCTTCCCTGCCTGCTTTTTGAGCTGTTTTCAAGAAATTCTAACTCAAAGTTCATCAGTGATGTCTATGAAAACAGAAAGGAACTGTCGTTTTCTTAAGTATATATGTGAGAAATCTACTCAAAATAACATTGTTTTTCTTAGAAGTGAAGAATTGGTAAAACTAAAGCTATAGTAATGTTTTCTATTGATCTATTGCTGACAAATAATTTGTTTACATTTTGCTGAATGTTAATAGCTTATGCTGTAGTGTTATTAACTTTAATTATACACATTAATGGAAAAAATCAAAGTTAGATGTTTGTTATTGATTAGGACAGTTTAAGAGAATGAAGGAGAATGAGAAACTTGCAGAGGAAATTAGCAGCTACTTTGTGCTATGTGTAGATATTTTTGCATGCTGTGATCAAATTCTAATGTTGGGAAGTGAAACTTAGATCAGAACAATAGTTTGCAATGGCTAAAACACACATTAAAATTAACCAAGCAGGAATTATTTTATATATAGTCAAGACTGATGGTAATATTATAATTAATAAGAAGAATAAACATTTTATGAATCATAGGCAAAAGTGCAAGGAATAAAATATGTGCTGTGTAAGATTAATAAAAGATCAGTATCAGTAAGTTAAGAAATATATACATGTACTGTAATTTTTAATTGAGAGCTAATTGAATAGCTCTTTGGAGATTTTAGAAATGCAAGTTATATAGAATAAGGTAGAATATTATAGGGCAAATAAGACATATGTTTAAATAAATAAACTGCTTATAAGAAAAATACGTATTACATATACCTGCATATGGCAGAATTGATAATGTACAAGATCTCATACAATTTACATAGAAAATCATATAAAATATTTGAAAATATCATGAAAGCTGAAATTTGAAGCTTGGCCATGTGACCTTTGATGTTCTTTTCATATTGTATGTCATTAGATTCACTAATACTACCCGAAATAACTCATTTCATAAGTCAGAGCTGAAATTGCTGAATCAGTACATCCATTTTGATAGAAAGTAAAGTAGATTTTACAATATGCTTGAACCCAGGAAGGGAGAATGGCATTTGAATTAAGCACATTGTAACTTTTGAATAATATATAGGCTGCAATTTTTTGACTCCATATAAATAGCACAACATTCTCTTTGACCTCAGTAATGTACATACTTGTATGAATTAGTTTAATAAGCTAAAGAATTTTTAAATATTTTGATATTTATGATGTTTAGATGTTACACAATTTTAAGATATAGACACTTGTACTTTTAAACTTAATTCAGAGCTTTTGCTAGATCTATAAAATATGCATATATCTTTCAGCATGATAAATACGTATGTGCATTGATTTTCTTTTTGTATAATAGTATAGTATGATAAGATTACCTGTCACCTGTAAGTTTACAGATATTGTTATCTGTTCAGATCTCACTCTGTTCTGCTCATTTATTGAGATTTAGTTATAATAATGTTGAATGAGTGTATAATTTAGGAATATTTAATGAACAATTTATATTACTATTACATGAACAGATACATAGTGCACTATTTGTGGGATTGTTTAATATTTGTGATTAATAGAAGAGGATTATTAAATGGTTATACAGTAATGTGGCAATAGTTTTAAATGGGCAAATATATAAATTAATATTCTCATTATTTTAACATATATAATATCATATTAATTATTTGTAAGTCAGAGTAGCTTTTGGCTTACTGTTTGATTAATTTTTAGGTATTGGTAGGCAGAGAGATAGTATAGGAGTAGTTTGTCTATTCTATAGGCAAACTAGGAACTTTGGTATCCATGGTAGGTTGTGTTTTATTAGTAATATATATAGTTACAGTTGTAGACTTATTTTTGCTTTTGTTAGTTATGAGTTTTAGTAGTGCAGTTACTAGGAAGGAAGAATTAAAAAAATGTAGAATGTTAAGACACTGTTGAAGGAATGCATTAGTGTCTTACATACAATTAAATTAATATGGTGGATAAATGTGTCATATTATCTTTTAAAAGAAATCTTTATAAATACACAACATGGATACATTTAACCTGTTATCTATTTTTAAACAAGAAACATCTTTATTAAATTATCATGTATGACATAGGCCATGTTAGATTTATATAAATGACAATAAACCATTGCAAAACAATCTCAGTTGCAAACATTATATATTCTAAACAATGCAACACAACTGCAGCTGCAAAACATTATACATTTCTTTTAAATTATCCAGTCATTGTTAGTCAACCATTACATAGCTCATTCAAATCTTGCCTTCTTTTATACCTCGTTCCTCCTCTGCACATATTGATCCCACAGTTCCCATTTTTTCTGTGTAATTTGCTCCTACCCTTTTCTTCTAAAGATCTCAGTTCCAGTTGTTTTAACTCTGTTGCTATCTTCACTACTTCTAGTAAAGTTGGTACCCTTTCCTAGAGATCCCAGTTTCAGTTGTTTTAACTCTGTTCCTATCTTCACTACTTCTAGTAAAGTTGGTTTAGACTTTGATTTTCATTTTCTAGTAATTGCTTTTTAGGCAGCCATTATTATTGTACTCAGCAAGGTCTTACTATTATGTCTAGGCAATTTGAGTTTGTATCATAGCTCAAAATAATAATTTCCCTAGTCATTCCAACTTGCTCCTCCAGCATCTCTGACAGAGCAGTCTGCAGGGAATCTTTAAACTGTACCAACTCATTACACTCTCAGAAAATATGTTCCCAGTTACCTTTTTCTGCCCCATTACACCTCCAAAATTTGATGGCTACCTGAGCAAAAATTCTTTGAAGTCTGCTTGGGATATAAAATACCTATGTAAGCGCTTCCAAACAAAGATCCGAAATCTTCTAGATTTTGTTGCATATTTGGGAGACATACATATATCCCCCAAGGTTTCTTTGTGAATTGCTTATTTAATCTCTCTTCCAAATCCTTCTTAACCTCCTCTGGTTGATTCTTATAGTTATCATGCAATGTTTTATATGCTGTACTAATTATTCCTTTCTTAATGGCAGCTTCTCTTCTAGATTCTAATAAAAACTCTATCAGTGCTGGTCTTTCATTTAGGACCCCCTATTGCTTTCTCTTTGCCTATACTCTGATATCAGTCCTTGATATGGAAGGCAGTCTTCAGTCTGCAGTCCAAATAAGTTCTTGGCATCTTCCCATTCTATTACCTTTCCCTCTCTAGTTATTTGCTCCTAGTACCTTGGTTCTTTTGCCAGTTTTCTCCAATACATTTCTGCCCTCTCTTGCCTATTGTCTGCATCCTTAATTGCAGTCATCCCTATCATCAGAATCTCCTTTCTCCAGTCCCATATAGTTCTTAGAAGACCTTCTGCTACTTTATCAATATACTATTCTGCATGATTATTGTTGATCTCATTAAAGGTCTGCAGGCAAAAATCCCAGTCTCTCCCTGTTACTTGAGCTGACCAGTCCCTGTTTCATTATCTCTTTTCACTTTGAATTATAGTTTTCTGCTTGTGCTATGTATAGCAGCCTTAACTGTTTTGCTCTAAAATACCCATTCAACTTGGTAATCCCTATCCACCCTGTTCTATTGTAACAGTAAGCTTATCTCACTTGACATTTGCTGTCTTCCCCTCCCAGATAAATTCCTTCAGCTCTTTATTAATTGCTATCTACAACTTCTCTTCTGGTTGATAAACACACCTGACCAGTGTATAAGACTAAAGGGACTAAAACATTTTAACTGCTTGTATCTTACTATCAATACTCATATAACAGAGCTTCCATTTTCTCCGTTTTTGTATTATCTTTTGTTTAGTCTTTTCCCACATATCCTTATCTGCCACATCAGTATAATTTTTAACTCATACTCCTAAATACTTAATTTTATCATGTCTGTATAAATAGGGATATTGCTGAACCAGTTTGTATGTGGGTACATAGTTTACGGCTATTGATTTTGTTTTTGCTTCATTCATTTTGTATCCTGAGAAGGTTTGAAACTGTCTCAAGATGTTCCACAACACTGTAATGTCTCTTTCTTGTTTTGTCAGGTATAAAATAATGTCATCTGCAAATAGAGCCAGCTTTTCTTGACTACCATGCTAATTATATTCTTGAATTTCTGATTTCCTTATTTTCTTTGCCAGTGGTTCTAAATATAATGAAAATAACAATGGGAAGAGAGGACGCCCATGCCTTGTTCCTTTGCTGAAGCAGAGATTATCAGAGAGGACCCTGTCCACTTTAATTTTCACCTCCAGTCCTTCATATGTCCTCCTAATCAACCTAATAATTTTAGCAGAGAATGCAAATGCTTCCATTGTTCTGCTCATAAAATCCCAGCTTACTCTGTCAAATGCTTTCTCTGCATCAAGACCCACCCGCAACAGTGGTATTTTCTTACATTCTACTTCCATCTGTATCAGCACTGTTCTGTTTATGTTGTCAAATGTTTTCTTCCCCTCCACAAAATCACATTGATCCATATCTATCAATTTTGGCATCACTATTGCCATTCATTTAGGCATTATAGACATAAACACTTTATAATCATGATTTAGTATTGAAATGGGATTATATGACACTGATGTTGATGGATCTTTACCATCTTTAGGTAGTACAGCTACTACCACTTTCTTCCAGGATGTTGGTACTTCTCCTACTCTTAAAATACTTTTTCCTTCCTAGCTTCCAAACTTCTACAGGGATGCCATCTAATCTTGGGGACTTTCCTGTAGATTGGTTATACATCACCATTTTATCTCATCTCCTATCTAAACTGTTAGTAACTGAGCATGATCTCTCTCTAGCCATGGCACATTTAATCCTTCCATAAACATTTCCATTTGTACCTTTTATTGATTTCCATATTTCTCTCCCTCTTATACAGACTTTCATAGAATTTCCAAAATATTTCTAATACTTCTACAAGATCCTTAGTTATCGTCCTTGTAATAGGCTCCCTAAGCTTGCTGACTGCCCTTTCTACATTTTGTTGTCTGAGTCATTGTGCTAAACGTTTTTGTGATCTAGAGTCATTATCAAAAACAGTTGCTTATCAGCAATCTTTCTAAACTCATTCATATTATCAACGTAGTCCCTTATTTTCTGTTTAGCATTCTGTATTTGCTCCTCTTCTTGTTCTGTGAGATTTCCTCTATTTTGCAATATTTTAATATTTGTCAGTCTCTCTAAATAATTATTGTTACTTTGTAACCATATCACCTTTTGTTTTATTTCTACCCTATTTTTAAATTCCATTTTAATGTTATCCCACTCCCTAGCTATATTTTTAGAAGTTTCTTTGTTCTCTAATAGCTCCTGAATAATTTCCACTATCCATTCCTTAAATTCCTCACTTTTCAACAGATAGGTGGGAAAGTGCCAGTGTCTCATTTTTATTTCTTTACTCTGTGTTTTTATTTTAGTTATTATTGGTGCATGATCTGAAATAGTTATTGTGTGCATATCAAGACCTTCAATAAAATTCACATGTTCCTGTGAAATGTAAATTCTGTCTAGCCTAGCCCAGTTTTTGTATCTTGGAGAATAATATGTAAATTCACTCTGAATTCCTAATACTGAATTCACATCTTCCATACCAAATATGTTCATAAGTTTCTTTAAAAATCTACCGTCCTTTGCTATATTTCCCTTTCTGGGCTCCTCAGACACATCTTCACTGTTGCAAATCAAATTCTAGTCCCCACCTGTAAGTAATACTCCTTGATGAAAGCTGATTATTTCTCCCAGAATTTTCTTTAGCTCTATTATAGCAGTCTTCAATGAAATATAAATACATGCCAGTGTAATCCTCCTCCCTTGACAGTAGCCCCTTAGTACTACAAATGTACCATTATTGTCTTTTTTTCCTCTTCTATTACTATTAGAACTCCTGTTGCAATTAATAAGTACTCCTCTCTCCCTTTGCTCCAGGTATTCTGCTGAATAACCTTCATGAAAACTTCTGTTTATCAAATTCAAATGTTCAGTTCTTTCCAAGTGTGTCGCCTGTAGCATAGCTATTTGTACTCTACAGTTTTAATATAGTTCACTACTCTTTCTTTTTTGGATTTATCTGTGAAAACATTAAAGTTTGAAGACACTATAGAAAGAATCATATTATTGAGGGATTATTATCACACTTTTTATGTATAACAGCTTTTTTGTTAAATGTCTAGTTCCAGTTTTTGGGTTACATGAATGCACTGTTGGACAGGTTAATCTTTTAACAACTGTTTCTTGTCATCACCTTGCAGAACTTTTTGTTTTTTTGAAAATTCTCAAATAAAAATACAGACACACACACACACACACACACACACACACACACACACACACACGCACACACGCACACACACGCACACACATGCACGCACACACATGCATGCACACACATGCACGCACACACATGCACGCACACACACTCAATATCACTCTAAAACATGCTAACTTACTAGTAACACACAAAACTATGTACATTTTGAAATATTGAAGTTTTTCCCCCTTAATAAGAACATAAGTTCCAAGCTGACAGCCACACACACAGATTCGAGCTAAACAGAAATAAAGCGTATCCATGATAAGACACATGGTAGAGCCTGTGATTCTATTAAGTGCTATTTGGTTTTGCCTTATCTTTATAACTGTATCAGCTGGGAAACACTTGAATGCTTTCAGAAAACATTTTCTGCAAGCCATTTCTCTTTATCAGATTGTCTGCTAGTGACATAAGAACCAGATACAGGACTGCTTACTAGAAAAAAAGGCCTTATACAATTTAGTATTCTTTTTCACTTACTTGCTTTCTGTCAAAACCTGTTGCAATATAATGTTATTGTACTATATAAAGCTAACATAGTCATTCCTCTATGAAAAAATGAGAAAAAGCAGACTCATTTTTCTTTTCTCACGTGCTTTTAACCAGATCCCCCTTTTTTACATTTGCAGTGCCTGCATTTCTTAAAACTAAACAAGGAGAAAGAAAGAAGAAGGGAGAAACAAACAAAAATAAATAAATAAATAAACAGAAGCACCTGTTACATTAGTATCCCCATTACACTTAAAATAACTGAAAAAAAAAACTTTATAACATGCAGAGAAAATCATGCACCACTTAAGTAATACTAAGAAAAATAGTTGTTTTACTTACAGTTAACTCTCTCCCTCATCTTCCCCCCTCTCCTGAATATTTTTCTGAACATAAATGACATGAAGTAGTGCATATGCTTTAGAGTCCCATACAATTTTAACAAAGTCAAAACAAGTCCAATATTTCCAGATTTTCATGTTCTGTCCTTTTTTCACAAATATAATTATTGTTTTGTAATCCCATATTTCTCAATTTCCAGATTACTGATTTTAGTCTCCAAAAGTTAATGACATGACGTAGGGCATATGCATTAGAGTCCCTTACAAATTTTACAAATTCAAAGAAAGTCCAATTTTTCCAGATTCTTTTGTTCTGTTTTTGTTCGTCACCATCTCCCAAACTCTGTCTCTGCTTATCTCCAGTGCAGAGTACAGCATTTTGAATCTCATACCTGCTTCTTGGCATGCCCTATATAATGGAATACATTTATTCCTCTTCTACCTGGTGTGCAATGAGTACTCCACTGTCTCCCAGTTTTAGTACTTTATCCTTCTGCCACAGGTTTGTCAGAATTAGCTCCTTCTGCTGGTAAGATTGCATTTTTACTATTAAAAGTCTAGGTTGTTTTCTCATTGCCAGGTTTGGAGCATACACATGACGTGCCCTTTCAATTAACCATTCTTGTTGTGGAATATCAGTACAGTTTTTTATTTGTTCTTTCATAAAATTAATACAGTCGGTTCCTTCCAGCTTCTCTGGTATAGCAGAAAATCTTAGGTTTTCCCTACATGCTCTGTCCTCTAATTCTATTTTTTTTAAAACATCTCTTCTTGTGCAGTTTCATATTTGGCCAGCCTTTTCTTCATTTCAGCCTTTAAGTTTTGCAGTTCTGTCACCATATCTGAATATCTGTTCAAAGCTTTTTCTATTTTTCCAGCTTTTTATTATTTGTGTTGATATACTCCATCAGAGTTTTATTTATTTTAACCAGGTCTATGTGTATTTATTCATTTATTTTATTTATTTAGGTTTTATGACCATGGAAGGCCACAGGGCCAAGAAGAGCCCATTTTCAGTGGAGGCCCAGGGAGAAAAGCTCTACAATAATTTCAAGTTACATTTCACATGTTACAAAAGGACATAGTTCATACAGCTAATTAAACATTCACAGATAAGCTCCATGATATTTGCAAATGGCTTGTCACAATGTTACAAAAATGAAAAGACAATTCAATACAGAAATTTCAGCATTTACATAAAGCGAATATTGTTATAAACTCAGTTGTAGGTTTAACATTTCAAAATATATAGCTGTTAGCCATTAATAGGTTAGGAAAATATTATGCATGGAGAGGGTAATAGTATATTTAAGATTGGAGAGTATAGTACAATAGATATTAGAGAGAAAATTAATTTTTAGTAGGGGAGGGATTGTTTTGAGTGAGATGAAGTAATAGTAGAGGTAGTTGGATGAGTCAGTGCAAGGTGGAATGAGGGGGAGGGGTTTAAGTTGGAGCATGGCAAGGGCATTCCCATTTGGAAGAAAGATGAGAGAGTTGCTGAGATTTGAAATTTGTATGGTTAGGTAGGTTGCCTAGGTGTGTGGGGAGAGAGTTCCACTGTTTGGCTAAGGAGTGGGACAGCAGTAGATGGCCAGGAGGTCATGCAAGTTCGTGGACCTGAAGGAGATTTTGGTTTTTGGATCTGAGTGAGCGGTTGGAAATGTAAGGTTATAAGGAAGTAGTGAGAGCTGGGCAGTTGGCAGGTTTAAAGATGAGCTTGTGGGCAATGGTGAGTTGTAGGTAACTGAGGTAATTGGGTAGTTCAGGCCAGTTGAGGGTGAGGAGGGAGTGGCAGTGGAGGGATGAGTTTTTTTGAATTGGTTGCAAATTAGGAGATCTTGTGGTAGCAGGATTCAAGTTTGGACCAAAGGCCAACATGGAGACTGGTGAAAAGAGGGGCATCATACATAAGGGGGGAGTAGGAAAGTGGATGCAAGAGTTTGATGGGTAGAGGGGCTTAGGAAGCAGTTGCGCCTGTAGAGGAGACCTAACTTTTGGTGGATTTTCTTGACTGTGGAGTGGATGTGGGTGTTAAATTTTAGTTCATCAATAATGATGCCAAGAAGCTTGGTGTTGGGAACAATTTCAAGGAGGGTGTATTTTGGCTGTTTATGTTGAATGTGGATTTATCAAAGGAGTTTTTGGTAGGGAAAAAATAATTAGTTTGGTTTTATTTGCATTTAGTGCCAGATGGTTAGACAGCATCCAGGTTTCTGTTTTGGAGAAGGCTAGTTGAGTATTTGCTAGGACCTCAGAAGCAGAGAAGGCTGAGCAGATGTTTGTTGAGTCATCTGCATATTGGATGACAGATGAGTCTGGGATGGATTGGTGAAAGTTGTTAATGAATAGGTTTTAAGAGAAGAGGGCTGAGAACAGAACCTTGTGGGACACCTGTAGGTGTGGGAAGGAAGGGGGAGGTTGAAATTTTCCATTGGACAGCTTGTTGGTGGTTGGACAACTAGCTGGAAAACCAGACGATGGTGGTGGGAGAGAGGTGTAGGGTGGAGAGTTGGGATACAAGTAGGGTGTGTGAGATGGTGTCAAAGGCCTTTGACAGATCTAGGAATAGTGTGGATACAAACTTGCCTGAGTTGCATTCGAGGTTTATGGTTTCAAGAAAGTAAAGAAGGGCAGTCATGGTGCTGTGGCCAGGGTGGAAGCTGTGTTGGGTAGGGGAGAGGAGATTGTTTAGTGTTAGGTGTGCCATGAGTTGTGCTTGTATTGTTTTCTCTAGTATGTTAGAAAGAGGGAAAAGGATGGCAATAGGCCTGAAGTTGGTGGTATCAGTATTTTTGCCACTTTTGTGGAGGGGGATGATGTAAGCATGGTGCCAGATAGAAGGGATGTATGATTATTGTATGGATCTATTTATAAGAATAGAGATGGGATAGGTAATGCTGTTTGGAGATTGTTTGATGAAGGTGGGTGGAAGGTTGACGGGTGCATTGCAACAAGGTTTGACTTTGAGGAGGTCTTTTTGCAGTGCTTGTGGGGATAAGCTTGAGGCAGAAGGATGTGGAGGAAAGCTGATGATTGGAGTGTGTTTGGGGCAGGAAGGGGTGATAGTGGAGGAGGGAGTGGGAAGGAGGCTGATAGTTTAGGTGTGCCATGAGTTGTGCTTGTATTGTTTTCTCTAGTATGTTAGAAAGAGGGAAAAGGATGGCAATAGGCCTGAAGTTGGTGGTATCAGTATTTTTGCCACTTTTGTGGAGGGGGATGATGTAAGCATGGTGCCAGATAGAAGGGATGTATGATTCTTGTATGGATCTATTTATAAGAATAGAGATGGGATAGGCAATGCTGTTTGGAGATTGTTTGATGAAGGTGGGTGGAAGGTTGTTGGGTGCATTGCAACAAGGTTTGAGTTTGAGGAGGTCTTTTTGCAGTGCTTGTGGGGATAAGCTTGAGGCAGAAGGATGTGGAGGAAAGCTGATGATTGGAGTGTGTTTGGGGCAGGAGGGGGTGGTAGTGGAGGAGGGAGTGGGAAGGAGGCTGATAGTTTAACTAGGCAGTCTATGAAGAATGAGTTGAACTGACTGTCTGTTTCAAAGTTGGAGAGGTTGGGGTCTGGGAAGGGGTTTTCTTTGTTGCCAGGATGCAGCATGGATGAGATGGAGTCCCAGAATTTTTTTGGATTTGTTGAGTGCAAGGACTAGAGTTTGGAGTAGTGGGCTTTTTGGTCTTTAATTCTTAGTTTTTGTGTTGTGTTTCATAGTTGCTTATACTCTAGGAGGGTGTTAGGGTTTTTATGTTTTTGATATTGTTTCCATTTTTTTCCCTTTGGTGGATGGCTAGTTTAGTATCTTTTCATAACCATGGGCAGGGATTGGTTTTGATGCATTTGGTTTTGGGGGGGGGGCTTGCTAATTAAGAAGGATTAGGAATGAGTGGTTAAAGTAGGAAGCAGCATCATCTAGAGGAAGGGTTTTTAGAGGGGACCAGTTGGTATGCTTTCAGCATTCTTTGAAAGTTAGAGGGTTGACAGAGGAGAGGTTGTGGGTTTGGATGTAGTGGTGTTGTTTATGCAGAGTTAGTAGTATTCCAGTTGATGCTGGTATCACTGAGTATATAGGTTTCATTTTTTATATTGGAGTAGAACCAGGACAGGATGTTTTCAAGAGTTTTGATATTATCACTAGGGGGAATATAGAGTGAAGCAATACATATGGACTTGTGGTTGTTTATTTTTAGTAAACCTATTATAATTTCAGCGTTGGCAAAATTTGGTATTTTATTGAAGTAGGGAGTTATGGTATGGGAGGTGGGGTAGATTATTGCTACTCCACCTCCATTTTTGTGGGCTCTGTCGTTGTGAATGATTTGAAAACCTGGTGGTAGGATTTTGCTATCTTTTATATAGGTTTTCAGCCAGGTTTCAGAAACGGCGGTAATGTTGGAGTGGTTATGGGAGAGCCAGGCATGGAGGTTATGGATTTTGTTTTTTAAGCTTTGTGCATTAAGTGTTGTAAGGCGAATGGACTTTGAGTTTGTGGGTTGAGTGGAGGGTTTGGTGAGATTGATGTTAGAGATAGGTCCAGGGTTGGGGTAGATGTCACCAGCTAGTGAATGAGAGATGGGGTGGAGTAGAAGAGTGAGACATTATGTTAGGCAAGGGTAGCTTGGATTGTGTGAAAGTAGTGATTTTCTGGTACCACATTTAAGAGGGAAGTACAGGGTGGGTTGGGAGCAGTTTTAGTTTGAAGAAATAGATTGGTTAGAGTTAGAGTTCATGTGAGATGGATGAGTAGGATGAGAAATGAGGTTGATGGTAAGATGTAGTGGAATGTGTGTGAGAGTTATGACAAGGGTTGGGAAAAGTGTGAGATAGGTAAGAGAAGTGAGAGAGATTAGTAGGGCAAATGGGGTTATAGGGAGAGATGTTATGTAGAGCATTGTAGGAGTGGAGGATGTTTGGGGTGATGTAGATCTACAGGTGGGTGGATTTTGGCTTAGGTGTGTTGTGATTGGAGAGGTGTTGGGTTGGAAGGAGTCATGGGATGTATAAAAGCACAGGTAGTGGGGTGGGTGGTATTTTGGGGCAGGGTAAGGGAGTGGAGGGAGCCCGAAGGACGAACAGAGCAGGTTACACTTTCCGGGAGGAGCAGCAGTTGTCAAACAGGTTAGCAACTACAGAAATAGGGCAGCCTATCATTTTGGTTTGACTGTTACCTTTGTTTGTTTTTATTATTTATGTACCAATTGGGAGATGAAGTTCATTGAGAAGTCGGAAAATAATTAAGTTATGCCAGGGATTTTAGAAAGTGTATATTTCTTTCTCTCCTGGCATCTTGGCAGTGCACTTCATAGTTAGTTACTGAAATGTATCCAGAAATCTAGGTCCACTGGCTTTCTCTGCTAAATTTCTGTTTTCAGACAGAGAGACAGAATTAAGCTGCTACTCAATGTGCAGCCATCTTATAAGTCCTTAATGTATTATCTGTTAATGAAAATTGATTAAATAATGGCAACAAAAGAAAATCATTAATGAGATATCTAAAATTAAATTGAGGAGACATGATATTCTTGTGAGAGTTTCACTTGATAGATAAAGATATGCTATATTTAAATAACTTAGATTATTAAACATTATCATCTGCTTCTTTTAGCAGAGAGATTAGAAGAACTGCTATACTTTGGAGAAAATCTACTATAATGCTTTAAGCCATGGAATTCATTAATGATCCCAAAGGAAAGTATGTATTTGTAATAATTCAATATGATGGCAAACTCGGTACACTGGCTAATCTCTACACAATTCCTGGAATAGATGCAAGAGTGACTAAAGATCACATAAAATTATTGCAACGTTATTGGAAGGATAGTTTTATTTTAGCAGAGGATGAGGATGTTATCTATATATCTAGTATAAAAAATACACATGAACAGACAAAAGCTAAAATTCTGGCATCAGCTAAAACACGAAAAACGTGGATTAGTAAGAATGATTTAGTTGATTTAACAATAAAAACAGAAGATAAATCATTATGTTTTACTCATTATTCATATGCACATGGGATGCAAACTAGAACTGATAGGATTTATGTCTCTACAGATTTACTTAATAAAGTTAATTATTTTAAAACTATTTATTTTCCTCTATCTGATCACAATGCATTAAGTATTGATGTATTAATGGATATAAGGACATTTTAGATTACTTACAGAATCACAGTACATATGAAGAAGTTAAAGGAGGTTGAGTTACCTTAAAACAATTGAAAGTTTTTTATCTTTGAATGATAATGATCAGGTTAGCAAAGTCATAATATGGGACTCCTTAAAAATACATATTAAAGATAGAATGGGAATATGAGCTAGTAATAAAATGGAAGAATTGGATAAAGAGATGCTAAAATATAAGATGAAATACATAAAGCAAGGTTTGAACAGCTAACAAAGAACTTAGATAATACTGAAGTCATTAAAAATTTATGACAAAATATCAGTTTTAATACATAAAACAGGGATAGCTTTAGAAAAAGTAAAATTGCACAGTTATGTGATGACTACAAGAAATCTACATAGATTAGGTAATACAAGTAAGATGTAAAAAAAAGGCACAAATCATTAATATCCAAAACCCTCACACAGATAAGCTTACTTCAGACCAAGAGGAAATGCTCAATATTTTTAACAAATTCCATAAGGATTTTAATAAAGTTAAACAAAATAATCCTGATGATTACAATATTGACAAGTATTTAAAGAAAAATATCACTAATGAACTTAATGGTGAACAGATACCTCTGTTAACTAAGCCTAGTACCCTAATAGACATTGAACAGGCATTAAAAAGGGGGGAAATCGTAAAGCTTCAGGGTTAGATGTTTTAATTTTGGAATGATATAGTCTGCTTCTATTAAATATTTTAAATTACTAAGTGACATTTTCAGGATAACTCAGAGTGACACAATAATTCCTCCATCGTGGAATTTTTCTGTAATCTCACCTATAATTAAACATGGAAAGGATAATAAATTAGTTTCCTCATATAATCCTATTTCATTATTAAATGCAGGATATAAAATATTTACTTCCATCTACACTACAAGATTAAAAGATATAGTAGATGGATTAATTAATAAAGATCAAATGAGATTTGTAGTCAATAGATTAATGTATGATAATATAAAAAGGGCAGTAACTATCTTAGATTTAGCAAAAAGAAATGAACAAGAAATTGGCCTTAATTAGCTTACATATTGAGAGATCTTTTAATTCTGTAGATTGGAACTACTTATTTAAAACTTTAGGAGTGTTGGCATTTGCAGAACAATTTATTGCAATATTAAGAAATAAACTTGTATAAAGACTCCAAAGCATATGTTAACATTGGATCTTACATTTCTCAAAGATTCACTTTAAACAAAGGCACACAGCAAGGATATCCCTTGCCCCCTCTAGTACTTGGATTAGTTATCAAACCTTTAGATAACAGTATAAGAAGCAATGAAAAATTGATGTATTCTCAATTAACAAGGATGTCAATTTAAAATACAACCTTTTGCAGCTGTTTTACTATACTGAATTGAAGAAATAGATGAGGAAATGGAAAAGTTTTGAGAAATATTGCTGCTGAAATGTAATAACAAAACTGAAACTTTAGTGTTAAATTAATTACTAGATAGTAAGTTGAAAGACAAATTTAAATATAATTGGTAAGAAAAATAACTAAACTTTTTAGGAATAAAAATCTATCAAGATGTGAGTAAGATTATTAATAATAATAATTTTGAAAAGTGCATTCAATAGGTTTAATACCTGAAAAAAAAACTTTTAAAGAAAATGGAAAAAATGTTAACTTAATTTTTGTGGTAACCTGCAAAGACAAGAATCACTTATAGAAATCATATAAGATTATGGGAGTGTGGTAGTATTAGCTTCCCAGATGTAGAATCATATTTCATTGCTGCAAATTTTAACTCTATTATACTCTGGATAGATTCCACTTACACTAATCAATGGAAAACCATTCAAGAGCAGATTATACTAAATTCTTATAAGTTTATCAAATATGATAAATTAGAAATATGTAACAATCTTTACATCTGGTTAATAAAATTTACTTTAGAATGGAATTCATTTCAATTTTTAGACTCTGCATATATGAAATCCATTATGAAAACAATTAAGAAATGTTTTTAAAGCTCCATTAATGTCAAAATGAAAATTGCTGTGCTTTCCCATTGCACATAACTCTAGAGTTAAACAAACTCGGAACAATGTTAAAAACTGAAATTACTAAAAAGGAAAGTAGTATTATGATCTGATTGCTTTGAAAAAAGGAAAAGCTAAGTCACAAGAATATTTAAAGACAGATTATACGTTGGATGAATATATTAACTAATTAATTTTACCCATCAGTAAGGAATTAAATGAAATTGTAGATAACATGTGTGAGGAGGAACAGAACAATACTCCCCCATTATATGGTAATATAAATACCATCACTGAAGATAAATTAACCTACAAAGGAAGCTTGTCCAAGTTATATAAGTTAATTATAAATAATAATAATTTTGATCCAAAATTCTGGAACCTTTTAGACAATAGTAGACCGAGTGGCTCAATAGATGGTAAAAATAAAACTTTGTTACTTAAATTGGTTAGTCAAACTTCTTCAGATTTATGCTAGAATTTTTTATGTGGAAATATATACACAAAATATTGGTTATTTCTTATAAAATGTATAAGTTTTGTAAAATGATGTCCTTCAGTTTGTTAGAGATGTAGTACAGTTATAAAATATAATTGGATACAGTCTTATGGATTGTGAAAATGTAAATGTACTATGGGAAGAGATAAATATGTTTTTAAGGGGTTATGGTCTAATAATTGTTCTTTTACTAGATCAATAATACTAATGAATATTCTACTTCCTTTATCTGTAAAAGACAAGCAGCAAAAAATGTTACAGAGTCTTCTTGCAGTAGTTAGAAAAGTTATTCCAAAAAAAAAATTAAAATAGGACTCAATTCCTACATTCAAATATCTTTTTAAATTTAACAGCATACTTGTAAACCTGAAAAGGAAGTGATCAGAATAAGATCTATAAATCATACTAAGATTTTTAGTGGTTGAGTGGTTGGGATAGCCTTGAAATGTTGCTATTGAAATACCAAGACTCTTAATGAGTTAATTGTATAAGATTACCTTGATGATTCAATGTATTCCTAATGTATAGCAGTATTTGATGTTGATTGTCTTCCTTTCTGTGTATATATTGTAAATATGTTAAATTAATAGAAATTTTCTTAAAAGAAAGAAATGGTTATGCAGCATATCCCATTTTTACTTTTTTCTTTTAAAAAAGAAATGTTCTGCAGTTTTTACTTTTTGCAGATATTCTCCACTGTTGTTTCACTTTCAGTTATATAAAATTAAATAATTCCTGCATCCCCTTCAGGTCAAATCCTCCTACACACAGTGAAAATTATATAGACTAGACATCCTCCTGCTCTGTGCATCCTTCTCTAGTTAAGAACTACTTGTGTGTCTGTGTTATTCTCTGTGGCTGCTCAGCATTGGTTGGACCTAAACTGATGAACTGGAATTATTCTCAAAACTTTTTAAAAAAGTGCAGATAATTTGTTGCAACCATTGCAACAAGCAACACAGTTGATAGCTAAACAGGGCAGATACTGGTGAGCTTTTATACTCTTAATTTGCAAATGACCTTCATCTTTGCAGTGCCTGACTCCTGTCTCCTCCTTCCAGTTTCATAAAATAAATATATAGTCTGATATACCTTTACTAAGTGCTGATATACCTCTTAACTGTACATAACAGAATATTCCTCATGTTGAATCCTAAAACGTCCATGTTAAAGACTGAAAAAATGTAGGAATGAAGAAATAGTTATCAAGTATAATGTAAACTTGTTAGCAAGTGTTTTACATTTTACCTATTTGTTCAAAATTCTGTGAGGCAGTGTTCCTCAGTTTGCCCATTTGTTTTCCAAAATGAGAGGATGTGCTCCTCATTTTGCGAGGCAGTGTTCCCCATTTTGCCTATTTGCTCCCCATTATGAGATGCAGTGTTCCTCATTTTGCCCACTCTATCCCAATAATGAGAGACAGTGTTCATTATTTTACCCATTTTCTCCACATTATGAGAGGCAGCATTCCTCATTTTACCCATTTGTTCCTCATTACGAGAGGCAGCATTCAGTGTTTTACCCATTTATTCTCCATTAAAAGCAGCACTGTTCCTCATTTTGCCAATATGTTCCCAATTATTAGAGGCAGTGTTCCTTATATTTCCCCTTTGCTTCCAGTTATGATAGGCAGTTCACATCATTTTGTCACCTCACAGCAAGATGTTCTCTGGTTCAATCCTTGGTTGGGGTGTCTTCGGTGTGGAGTCTGCATGTCCTCCCTGTGGTCATGTGGGTTTCCTCCTGGTGCTCTGGTTTCCTCCCACATCCCAAAGACATGCATGTATAATATGTCTATCTGAATACTGTGTGTGTGTGTGTGTGTGTGTGTGTGTGTGTGTGTGTGTGTGTGTGTGTGTGTGTGTGTGTGTGTGTGTGTGTGTGTGTGTGTGTGTGTGTGTGTGTGTGTGTGTGTGTGTGTGTGTGTGTGTGTGTGTGTGTGTGTGTGTGTGTGTGTGCGTGTGTGTGTGTGTGTGTGTGTGTGTGTGTGTGTGTGTGTGTGTGTGTGTGTGTGTGTGTGTGTGTGTGTGTGTGTGTGTGTGTGCGCGTGTGTGTGTGTGTGTGTGTGTGTCTGTGTGTAGCTGTATGTGACCTTATCCTCTCCTGAAGTTTATAAAGTGGGACAGGCTCACTTATAGAAGGACTACAGGCAAAGTCAACAAAACTTTAAAGGGCAGGGAAGCTGAACACATATACAAAGGGGAGAGGTTTGTGAGGTGTTCAACCTTTGGGTGTACCATGTCATTCAGATTATGAGGAGTAAAATGCTGTAGGAGTATTAGAATGCTAAGCATTTTATGGTATTCAGATGTTTAGTATATAGTAATAGGGCAGTTTGGCTAGGGGCAGAATGTTAATGAGGGTAGATCAGGGACACAGCAGTCTCAGACTGATAATGCATGCAGGAACATGGATGATACAGAGAATCATGGGTAATATGGTGTCACTGGGGAAAAGCTAGATAATCAATCAAAAGTAGTAAAATGAGGATTTAAAATACTGTTGAATGGTAAGAACTTAAGAAGTCAACTTCAGAATATAACAGAAGTAAACTGTGGATGGAAGGGTGGTGGTGGGGTCACAGAGTTGGAGAATATAGCATTATCACTGGGGATAGGAGTACTTGGCTTGATGAGAGTGACAGGAGGGAAATTCCTCAACACATGGGATGGGAAGAACTGGTAGGATAACACCATGAAAAGGGATTGCAGAAATTCTGGAACAATATGATCAGGAAGAAATGCAGAAGTGAAAATGATAAAGGGAATCAATAGTGAGTTGATAGGACTGCTGTACACTCATATTGGGGCAGTCTATTAAAGATGTCCATAGCTGAGGGAGGAAGAGTCAGTTTTAGTGGACACTATGCCAGGATTAATGCTGAACAAAGTAACTCAGAATTTCATCTAATGAATCAAAATCAAGTGGCCACAACATCAAACTGCTGAGCAAGTAGAGACCAGTTATATAGCTGAAGTGGCACAGCAGTGAGCACTGGGAATGGGAATGCTTTTACTGGGAGGTATGCAGCACAGTAACTGTTCCAGAGGTGCTACTAGAAATTATCAGTTATCCAGCACAGAACTGGGAAGTCATCACATTTAGGATTAGGAGGCAGAGGAAAATGGAAGAAGCATCAGTGAAAGCTGATTTCTGATAAAGTGAGTTGTCATGATTGAGTTCTCTCATTCCAGCAGTCTTTGCAATAATTTTAGAAATTTCTGTAATATTGTTCCTATGCATAACACGATTGTTGATGTCTCGGTGTTTATGATTAGCCTCCACTTGTTTTTTTTTTTGTTTTTTTTTGTTTTGTTTTGTTTTTTTTTATTAGGTCATTAAGGCTACCTATTGAAATGTTGGCACTTGAAATTCTGAGTGTCAAAAGAAAAATAGACCAAAAACCCGGACATTAGTGACTCTTGAAAATTCCTCTTCTCCTTAAAACTTCTTTTTACAGGGGGGCTTTACTTTCCTCACACCCCCAACTCCAAGATTGCCATACCTCAGAAGAAAAGGGAATACGAGTATTCTGAGAAATGGGAGCTTTGACATAGTGTATGTTAGTCCAATCTTTCAGCAATTCAGTTTTTGTAGTTTGGAACCTACTTTAGATGATCCTGAGATTTCAAATGGTTAACAGTAGGGGTTTAAATATGACACCACAATTCTTAACAATTATTTTAATCTTTGTTTATTCCTACTTTTCTTTCCTTCTGTATATCAGTTTTACTCACTGTCTAACACTGACATCAGGGAAGATGCCTCTGTTTCCACACTTAAGTTCCTATATTCAAGTAAACCTACACTTTGTATCCATGCAGGCATTGCCAAACAACATTCTCAGGTTTCTGCACATTTTATTGTACCTTTAGTTCCAGACATACACAGCTCTTCTCCCATAACTAATTCCTTCCCATCTTGGAAAATATCATAGCCAGACCCATGCCATAAAAATGGAGTACATCTAAAGAGTGCAGTTGCGAGTTAGTTTTCTTTCCCCCCTCCCACTCCAAACTGTCAAAGGAAGTATCTTTTACAGCACTGATACTGTGCTTGTCTATATCACCAAGATCAGACATACTGCTTTTTGTGTTGTTATTTTAATATATCTTTTGACATTTTATAACAGTAATCATTGCAAGGCTGTTGAGCCATTGGATTTTATCTGACTGCCAGAATTTACCTGTGAGAAAAGCTTAAATAATAAAACATCATTTGGAGTGAGTAAATCTCCATACCCAATGGAGCCAGCTGTGGTTATTTATATTCCATTATGCAGCTGTATTAGTTCATTAATTTATTTATTTATCTTTCTTTTGTTGACCAGGTTATTCCCACTAGGCTAGTGGCCTTTATATTACTAGGGGTAATTTGGTCAGGGAATCATCAAATCATCTTCCACTCTTTTCAATAAGCACCATGTGATGTTTACATTGATCTGAGCTACCACCAACTCAAGCAGGCGAGACCTTGATTTAATGTCTCTTCCAAAGGATGGCACACTCAGAAATGTAGAATACCCCTAATGCTGCATTGCAGTGACAGGCACCATGTGATTGTTACATCCACCTGAGCTACCATCAACTCAAAAAGATGAGACCTTGATTTAATGTCTCATCCAAAGGACAGCACACTCAGAAATGCAGAACACTCCTAATGCTGCATTGCAGTGACAGCAATTTAAAAATGAATCCAATCACCTAGAATGGGAATAGAAACCATAGCCTTCTGAGCTGCTGGCATCAAAGATGAGCATGTTGCCCGTGGTGTCACTGGTTCTTTTAGCTATTGGACCAGTGTTAATATAAAGAGGAATACTGTACACTGAGAGAAAAGAATATGATTTTATAGCAACTGTATAAGGACAGTCATATAGTAGGGATATTGGTATGCTGGTGGGCCTCTAGATCCATTTGACTATGCTCCGCCTCTGCAAATAAGCTAGTGAAAAGGACTATGACAAGTAGTAAGAATGATCACAAAATCATGAATCAGTTTTCTACATAAATAAAAAGTTGTGGGCTTCTGCAGTCATTTAGGGGTTGATGACATGCTCAGGTGATGGCTATGGGGTGAAACAGTAGAGGAACATGTATCGCTTTTAGTGAAGAAATTAAAAAATTACTAACTAAACTAAGGTTTCTATAACATCACAGGAGAGATAGTTGCACAATATTGAGGCAACTAGGGAGATTGCTGTGTCCCTGACTGTGATACTTGTTAGCATATTTACTAAGAAGCAGAGGTAAAAGGGTCACAGCCCCCACCAAAAACGTGGCCTCCTGTAACGTAATCATAAATTTATTTCTCCTTCCTCCATACCCTCCCTAGCCATGTCTCTCCTCTTACCCTGTCCTCTGTATGCAGCCCCAGTCCTTACTAACCTTCAGTCATCCCTTCTCAGCAAATTAGAGCAAACCTACAAGAAAATACCTAAATTTGCCTCCAATCTCCACTATAAATCCCACCAGTGCCTTGCCCTTAAGTCTTTGCAATGGCCTGTATTCCCTAAACAACTGCATCTTCCACAACTACATATAACACACACAATTCTTTATAGCCCCACTTCCTGCCCCTCTGTCTCTAATATTGTATCACAATACAATCCCCGACCTCAGCTTTGTACATCAGACAGATATCAAATGGACATCTACAAACCAGCAAAAAATGTTGGTAATACACTATACAAATACGCAGTAGCTCACTCCTGGAGCTCCCTTCCTCATAATATAAGAAGTATCCCCAACAAGGCCCAATTCAAACTTGAACTTAAACACTACCTACAAAACACATGGTCCTGTCCATGTCTAGCTCCTACCTGATTCTTCTTATCCTCTTCCTAAATTCTTCATTCTTGCTCTCGTTATTTTTCTCTCTCCTCTGGTCTTTCTCCTCTCTCTAGTGCTAATACTACTAATAGTACAACATATCAACACCCAGTTCTTGTAAATACTTTTTTGCATCTAAATTATCTTGTTGTTACTATATATATATATATATATATATATATATATATATATATATATATATATATATATATATATATATATATATATATATATATATATATATATATATATATATGGATCTACTGCTTTTGGTCGAATTACATTTGGTCGAAAATTATTTCAGGCAGCCCACTTCACCAAAAATGCATTTCACTGAAAACCCATTTGGTCGAAAATGGAATATAGCCCCTGCCCCACTACAATGTGACCCTGGAGTGAGAATATAAAGTAAGAGGGGGTGTGGAGGGCTATGCCCCCCACATAATTGCAGTGTATGCACTATTATATGAATGTGTATCCATTAAAAATACAATGAAACATATAACGTCAATAAAAATTAGTTGCAAAATGTGGGTGGCTACGTACCCCACACCTCCAATGTGGGGGGCTATGCCCCATACATCCTCCCTAACTTTATATTCTCACTCCAGGGTCACACTGCAGTGGGGCAGGGGCTATATTCCATTTTCGATCAAATTTGACCAAAAGCAGTAAACCCATATATATAAATATATATATATATATATATATATATACACATACGCACACACAGAAACTTGTACAAAACTAATTATTTAATTAACTTCTTTTTGTTGTATAAATTCTTGTTGCATACCATTTGTGATGTAAATGTTTGTCTTGAAAGACTGTAATTGTAACTGGAGCTTTTCGCCTCGGGTCTCCACTGAAAATGCACCTTTGGTTCAGTTGGACCAATCTGGTTAACAAATGACAATAATAAAAATAAAAATGTTATGGAAAGTATTAGGCAGCCCTGAAAAAAATGCAAGCTTTACAGTGAGTATTCAGTATATGGTATTTGACTTCTTGCTCTTTTTGCAACTAGAAGTCTGGAACTTGCAATTGTAGATCTGAGACTTCTGGCCATAGAGCGGAATTTGTGACTGTCTACTGAGTTTGTTAAGCAATACCTCACAATGGATAGTTCATTATTAACCAGCATTAGACTATGTGATGTTTTCATTTTCCTGTTGAGTCTTTGCACTCCCATATTTGAGTATCCTAACTCCAAAGAAACTACATATTGGAAAATGTGAAATCACCATCCACTGCAGTCTCATTCAAAACTATTGTCTCTGTAATAACAGAGAAAGAATTTTCAAACCCTGCAAACATCCACACAGTGTTTAACAATGAATTAGACTTAAAATATGAGAAATACTGCCCTGGCAAAAGTGATGCTATGGTCTTGTGCCAGAACAACCCAGCCTCCTCAGCTTTTGTAAATCACATGTTTGTAATGGCATTCCATGTTTTATTGGAACAACTTAAAATAATCTTAGTAGTCACAACAGAACCTAGACACATTGGATGATGTTTTTGTTATAGTGGCATGTTATTTGTTGATTATATTACTTCAAAACATCAATAGTACAAAGTTCAAGAGAGAAATTCAACAACTAATACAGACTGAGTTGTAGCCAAGAAAATAATCTGATACAGCTTGCTTCAAATCCTTAGAATGAATAAGATGGCGCATGCAAATAATAATAGCATGGTCTAATACCTCTCATTAGGTGCTATCACTTCCACATTCATTTAATATACCATTTTTCTAAATCATCAAAAGTAAGGCAATAGTTCCTAAAATGTTGACAATAACACTTCTTTTCAATGAAGTGCTGCAGAATACAACAGAATTTCACAGTCCTGTTTGATACAGGGACATTTAGAGATTTACCAACTAACAGACAACAATTTCTAGAGTTATAGATAGGTAAATGGAAAAAAAGATGTACCTGCAACTGCTAAAGATGTCACACTTTCTAAACATGGATAAGAAAATACGAACGAGGTGAAACCACCACGAGCTTCAAACAACAATAAAATCCTTTATTGGATGCAGTCGACAACTGACAAACAGAAATGTGATAAAATCTCCTTAACAAAGTCCAACGATAAGTGCTTTTGGAAAAAAATCCTTCATCAGATCATGATTTTAGAAGAAGGGGGTTTCATTTAAAAAGGAATGCCAACCAATCAGAATAAAATGTTACATAAAATGACCAATAATCAGTGTAGAAAATGTGGCCTAAATAAACTAATTAGATAATGCTTAATTTGCATTTCAGATACTACTTGTGAACAAATCAGCATAAACTTACGAACGGAAACTATTCAATGGCTAAAGCAAGCCAATCAGAAGCAACTATTTTGCACTTCTCCATAAATTGTTGTTACATTGGAAAGCCAAGAAAAAATTCACTACATGATGGACAATAATAATGAGTTCTTAAACAAGTGACTAAAATGCACTTTTAACTCCACATGCTGCGATTTACAAATATTAGAAAGAAGATTAATTAACATAATGGAATAGTACTGTATTTCTGACTTTCCACCGACGGCGGAGATGAGTCGAAGTCATGATAATAAAGTTTTGACTCATCTGCATGTGGAAATGTCTTGACAAACTATAAGAGAATAGAAGATGATGTTCAGTGCTTAGCAGCAACAGTTCTTATAATGCATTGAAAAAAGAATAAAAATGCCTGTGAGACTTGATGGCTTTATTTGACCAATGCACATGATTGGATTGTGACAACTTGGAGCATATGGCGCATGAAAAGCTTGTATGCATTCTCTGTTAATATGTCTTGTAACATTGTGAGGGCTTTGGCTTGATATACTTGCAGGCATTGATTTGCTTTGGAGACAATGAGATATTTTTTCGTATTGATTACCCAATGCATTTTTGCATAATTTTGAATGCTTTATTTGATATATGATATCCTTATATTTGTCAGGCTTAATAGCCATGGTAGATCAAGTTGATTGGCCTTAGACGGTATATTTCTATCGCCATTTGCCGAAATTAATGTGCCATGATTGGATGGCTTCATCTGCCCTAAGCACATGATTGGACCATGATAACTTGATGCAATTGCCGTGATTTTCACAGTATGCACTGAGATTGGCTGTAAATCATGTGCGAAGACTGGATGTCTTCATTTGCCCAAAGTTCATGGTTGGACCATGACAATTTAATGCAGCTGGCTCATTTTTCAATGAGTGTATTGGGATTGGCTCCGACTCCCAATACTTGTGTGTATATTTCTCTATTTTGGATTATTAAACTTTTATGTTTTTATTTAGTTAAAGATACATTTTTAAGTTCCTTAAACATTTACATTTAATTGCCATGTTAGTGATATACAAACTAGATTTAGTCTAATTATTTTTTATTCTTTTTTCAATGCATTATAAGAACTGTTGCTGCTAAGCATTGAACATCATCTTCTATTCTCTTATAGTTTGTCAAGAAATTTCCACATGTGGATGAGTCATAACTTTATTATCATGACTTCAACTCATCTCCGCCGTTGGTGGAAAGTCAGAAATACAGTACTATTCCATTATGTTAATTAATCTTCTTTCTAATATTTCTAAATCACAGCATGTGGAGTTAAAAGTTTATTTTAGTCACTTGTTTAAGAACTCATTATTATTGTCCATCATGTAGTGCATTTTTCCTTGGCTTTCCAACGTAACAACAATTCACGGAAAAGTGTGAAATAGTTGTTTCTGATTGGCTTGCTTTAGCCATTGAATAGTTTCCGTTTATAAGTTTATGCTGATTTGTTCACAAGTAGTGTCTGAAATGCAAATTAAGCATCATCTGATTGGTTTATTTAGGCCACATTTTCTACACTGATTATTGGTTATTTTATGTAATATTTTATTCTGATTTTTTGGCATTCCTTTTTAAATAAACCCCCCCCTCTTCCAAAATCATGATCTGATGAAGGATTTTTTTCCGAAAGCGCTTATCGTTGGACTTTGTTAAGGGGATTTTATCACATTTCTGTTTGTCAGTCGTTGACTACGTCCAATAAAGGATTTTATTGTTGTTTGAAGCTTGTGGTGGTGTCACCTGGTTAGTATTTTCTTCTCCAGAGTTATAGACAGGTTGAGATGGACCAGGAACCACCTTGTAGAAGCACTAAATTGTTAAAACAATAGTTGTAAGCCTACTTTTCCTCATCTCTACCCAGCTCCCCAACCCTTCAGGAAACCCCCTCCTGCCCTAAGTTCTTTTGTGGAACATATTTGACAGCAAATTTGAAATATTTTACCCATTCCCTACATACCACTCAACCTCTTACAGCAAGAAATCTGGACAAAGCCATAAATCAAAGGGGGACAAGGGTGCAAAAATAGTGGACAATTTTTAAATATTGCTCTCACAAACTTGGAAAGTTGATAGAATAATAGCTTTGCATTAGCATGCATTTTCTGAAGGACATGAAGTCTGAAACTCAAATGTCTGTCATTATTTTCTAACTTCAGTTTTTAAGGATTTCTCACTAATTTGCAAAAAAAACACAATTTTATGAAAAATGGACCAAAAATATTAGGTAAAAATCTGGACATTCTGCTAAAATCTGTACAGTTGATAGGTATGATTCCCTAGTAAGGCACTTGGCTGATAGCAGCAGTCTGTAGTAGCTTCAAGTTGCTTTTGTTGCTTGGACACAGTAGGGGTACAGAAGTTACTTGGTTGGGCATGTCCAATATGTGAAAAAATAATCCCAAAAAATAGACCAGACAGACACCTCATTATTAAAATTTTTATCTGAATAGATTCAATGAAAATCACACTTCTAGAATTTGTTTTTTTTTTTGTAAAATCACACTTCTAGCATTTGTTTTTGTGCTTAGTTTTGGAATTTCAAGATAATAAGCAATTGAACACCACATCCCTCTCTTAAATATTGTATGTTTGATACATTCAAGTTTGTGCTAAAGTCCTGCAAACCAAATTCAACTGGACAGCAACCAGTCATATGGTTGGCTGATAATCTCTACACCTGAGGCAAAGTTTTGTGACTTTAGAGAGTCTGAGATGTTTTATTTGTTCTTTCAGTTTTGTCTAGGCCTGATACTACAGTTGACCAACAAGCCTAATTTTTCCTTAGACACACAAGAGGCTAACCAGAAAACTCATAACAACATAAAAGGATTCTTAATTCACAGACAAGCATTTGGCTACTATACCACTTGCTCTATTAAGTAGTGTTAGAGGCTCAACAGGAAGCACACTCGACTTTGGTGCTCAAAGACCAAAAGGCTGTTGGTTCTATTCCCGATCTAGGTGGTGGCATTAATTTTCAAACAGCAGACACTACAATACAGCATTAGGGGTGCAGTGCAGTACTGAGTGTGATGTCCTTTGGATAAGATGTTAAACTGAGGTCCCACCTGCTTAAGTTGGTGGTAGGTCAGTGGAATGTAAAAACATGCCATGGCTGCTATTGAAAGAACATGGGAAATTCCCCAATGCCCTGGTCAAACTTCCCCTAGTCATAGAAATACCACCTTGGATCTTCACTGAAAAGAGACCACTAGCCTGGTGGGACTAACTCAGTCAACAAAAGATAAATAATATACAATAAGTAAAAATATTTCTGATCCTACCATAGCAACATATTAAAAATAAAGGCTCATCCCCTGCTCAGAATGAACATTTATATCCAAAAACTCATATCAGACATTAGTCTATTTGATACCCAGATAATTTATTTCAAATGCAATGGCCTCACACAGCAATTCCAAGCAGCCTGTTCCACACTGTATTCCAGCTGTAGTATGTATAACTTTTAATCCTGTAAGGTATGTATACATTTGTGTTAATTACCTACAACCCATTCGTTAAAAAAAGGCCATTTCCCTATAAAAATAAATACCAAGTGCATTGTCATGCTCTAATAACATACTTTACAGACCCTGGTAATATTGGTAGCACAGAGAATAAATACTAATTTGTTATGCTTACAATTTATGGTTTGAAAGAAGTCTCAGCATACTGCAGTAAAAAGTCAAGGAGATAGCTAACAATACAACAGAAATGAAAAAGTGTAATGCATAAAGATATTTTGCCTCAGTCAAATAAACATCGCAAATCCAAGAACAGAAAGTTGTATCTGTTTTGTACTGTGCTGAACTGGAAAAATGATACTTCAGAAATTATGAAATATTTTTAAGAAAATAAAATACTTTTTACCAACAGTCAGGACAAAAGACACTAGAAATACTAATGTATGCAAGAAGTTGCTTAGATGTTTGTTAAAAGATCTTTGAAACTGAAGTAAAAGTGACCAGTTAACAACTCCTGCATATAGTGATAGCTTTGATACCTCAGGAACACCATGATGGCCCTGAAAGGACTGGTGTTACCATTTTGGTGATTCCCAGGAAGTAGTAATTTAAGGCCACATAGACAGTTCCACTCTAAGTATCACCTTGTCACTACCAACACCCTTATGCAAACTTTTCATGCTACAAAACATAAGAAGTAGTACTCACAGACTGAACTGTAGATGCAGTGTTTTTACATTATGACAGACCTGTGTACCATATCAAGTTGGTTCATCTCACACAGGGAGATTCACTTTGACTGTCATTTACTCACATTAATACTACACTTCAACAACCCAATGTACAGAGCGATCTTTGGGTGAAATGGTGACCTAAGTGAAAGGCTCCATGACACCCCCCCACCACCGCTTACTGCTTTCCCAACTCACACATGTACCCTAGTGCTTTCTCCTCACCTTTCTCCAGTAGCTGTAACTTTCTAGATGCTCCAAGGTGCATTTTACAGTTTTTTGAAATCAACTTTTTCTTCCAAGAGGGATCTGAACAAGAATCATGAGTAAGGAAAGGAATTCAGTGTTACAGTTTGCCTTTACTTTTCTTTGTGCCCTTTCAAAATACCCTAACTGGGCAAGACTACATAATAATAACTCTGAAAAAATAATTGAATTAGGCTGAGTCTTTGAGCTGCCAGGCCCCCAGAAGCCATGGGGTTATACATTCCTTGAGGTGCATTTTAATGTATTTTTCCCAACTTTTTTGATCCAGTGATGGCTTGAATAAAAATCAAGAGTAAAGAAATAATTTCAGCCATATCTTTTTCTTTTAAGGCTTAATGTTCAAAGCAAGCAATTTGTAACTAACAAAAAACCAACAAGACAAATATTTACGAGGATACACAAGTCCTTTCTGGGAATACTACCTACCTCTCTACCCCCTCCCAAAAATGACTGTCTTTGTGTGCATCCCTCTGGTGTTAAACTGTGATTAAAGTGAAGATATTCTGTATCCCCCTTTGATAACCTAGACAAAACAAAGAACAAATAAAACATGGTAACATATTTTAACCTGTTGCTGTCAGGCAAATATAAACAGTATGTCTCCTTACTACAGCAGTGTAACTAGGGCAGGGTGAATGGCAGTGGCGGCTGATGACTTCAAATCAAAGGAGGGCTGCAGGAGACAGCTGATTGGGTGGGGCCAATTGGAATGGGTGTGGCCAAATTGAAAGGGGAGGAGCTAAGCTCAAAACCACAAAAACTGGGACTTTAATTAAATATGCTGCCCTGGGTGCCAAACCGTCATTATGAGAGTCCAATCAAGACCAAATGAAGTGTAGAAGATAAAAAATAGTTCAATGCATTGGCTGCATGGCAGCTTACTTAATATCTAGATGGAAACAAAAAGGTTGTGAGGCATGAAAAAATAAATTACTTTTTAAATACATTACTGGAATGCCAGTCAAAATCAAGTATAAATAAACAAGCAGCACTCAGCTTAAACCACTTCTCCTTGTACTGCAGTTCTACTTATAATTTATATTCAGCTTTATAAAAGTACCAAGTAACATGCTGAAAGTAGCAATCTCTGTGATACCCCCACTTATAAAAATGTTTCTTATCCAAAAAAGACCTGCTGCCTGACAACAACTATCTACTTGTTTCATAGGGAAACATGATCAAAGTAAAAAATGAATAGCAAACAAGAAACAAGCTCAAGATAAATTGCTTAAAGGATTACTGCACAGGTTATGGACCACACATGATAGATTGGCATTCTGTTTAGTTTACGGGTAAAGACTGAAAAGATGACTGCAAGTCTCCAACAAAAGGTAATGAGCTTCTTAAAATACTGTAATCCTGTCCTTTATTACAAATAATGTCATATGCATTTCAGTACCCAAGGCTTATACATTATCTAGTTATGTAAGTATTCTCTGCATGGCAACAACAAAAAGGCTTTCAGTGTTGGTAATTCTTTAACAGCATGCTTAGTAAAGCTTACTTGTATCTTATAATCTCAGACAAGCTTACCTGATGGTCATTGCTACTTAAACACAGAGCAACGGGCATGTTCTGAATAATAAGAAGCATAAATCAACAGTATAAAAATATGACAGAAAAACAGAACATTCTGCAAAATCAAGCAAGGACAGATGAAAAGCCACTGTAGTACTTATGTCTACCTTGGATGGGAGGATACTCTGCATACTTACACTGCATAACTGCTCCTTGCCTTGCTTAGACACATCCAGAGTCCATGAGGGAGTGGATTGCAAAAAGTATGTCATAATTTGAAATGTCTCTGGCTGACTGTGATGGTTCTGACACATGTGCCATACCTCTCAACCTCAGACCAAAAAATCTGGACAAAGCCATACATAGAAGTGGGATAAAGGCCCAAAAATAACGACAATATTTAAATATTGCTCTTATAAACTTTCTAATAGAGTAGGTCTTGCATTAGTATGAATTTTCTGAAGGGTATAAAATCTGAAACTCAAATGTCTGTCATTATTTTCTGACTTCAGTCTTTAATGATTTGCCAGTAATTTGCCAGAAAACCACAATTTTATGAAAAACTGACCAAAAATGTGATGCAAAAATATAAAATAGCCAGACAATACAGCTGGGAACCTGTCAAAGAAGGGACACTTTTTTAATATTAGTACTGTTAACTTGAGCAGCTAACAAAATAAATAAATCTACATGCATTTCTGAAATAAAAGTAAACTATAACTCTGATTATTACAGTTATTTATTAATTGTAAACCTTTCACGCTTTCATCCAAAATTGCCATTTTGCAGAGGGATTATTAGAGGGAGAGCAACATTTTGAGCCAAAATCGGGGACATTTGAGAGGTTTGGATATGCCTAATTCTATAAAGCAATTTATTTACATGTACCTCTCAACCTGTTAATGCAGGAAATCTGGACAAGGCCAAATATATTGGGGGAACATGCAAACAGTACTAAAATTGCTCTTGTATAAACTTAGTTGATAGAATAACAGGTCTTGCTTTAGCATGCATCTTTCTGAAGGTTATGAAGTCTGAAACTCAATGTCTGTCATTATTTAGTGACTTAATTCCTAAATAATTTGCCAGAAAATCACAAATTTTATGAGGAACAAACCAAAAATAAGAAGCAAAAATCTATTCATTCTGTGAAAATCTGGACAGTTGAGAGGTATAGTTCAGCCGAGGCTGTCTTTGAGGTTGCCGCCCTTCCCCCTCACAAAATCATGGTCAAATGGAGCCTCCCCCCTGTAGCCATTCAAATGTCCCATTACTTGGCTATCTTACCCCATTTACCATAAACACTGAAATGTGCATACTGCTTTACTTCTACGGTGATTTGGATTTCATTTGAAAGTTTTATTTTGCATTTTACAGCACAAACACTAAGGCATCTGCTAAACAAAGCAATGCAGTCTCACAATGAAAATAGACTTAGCATTAAAACTTCTCTGCCCTTAAAACTCACATTCATTGAAACAGCATTGGAATCCAGATTCAAAGAAAATACATTTGGCTAGTATAAAGATTAACTTTGGGCTGTTTTCAAATGATAGACCCCTTGCACACAAAACATACATGTGTTGTGTGATACACATTCCTGATTGAATCAAATTATATTCTTTGTATAATACAGTACAGTTGTTAGAAAGTGTTCCAAATTTATTGTTTTGAACATTTTTCCAGTAAACAATGAAACAAAATGCATGTACCAATAATGACAAAACTGCCCAATTGAGAACATTTACATCACAAAAGTCGGCTCAAACTTCTACAGTCCACCAGTATCAGTAAATATGCACAATCTTTGCAGAAGTAAAAGTCATCTAAATAAGCCCACATTAAAGAGATCTGTAACTAATGAATAGGTTGCTGCTAGCAAACAACTTTATATTTCATTGTTTCATCTACAAATAAAGTGTATATTGCCCTTGAGGAATAAATTACCTATGTTACATTAAAAAATGATAAGCTAGTAATATTGCAATAGGGAATGGATGGCAAACTGATAACAGGTTCATTGTTATGAGGTATCTTCACCAAAAAGGACATTCTCAGTAGGGCAGCATCCACCTCCTGGGGAGTAGAACCCACAGCCTTCTGCATCATAAGCAAGTACACTACCTGTTGTGCTATTAACAATGCAAGTAGATGCAGCATAAGCAGCACTAAACTTCTCTTCCCCTGCAGCTCTCAGCTCCTTGTAAGATCTACTCGACACACAACTGTATCTCTCAACTTCGCAGCATAAGAAATCTGGAAAAAGCCAAAATCTATTGAGGGGAACAAAAGCCCAAAAAACCAAAGACACATTTTAAACATTGCTTGTATAATCTTGGAAAGATGCTAGAATAAAATGTGCTACCACCATACATTTTAATGCCAAGACTTGAACCCAGGACCCTGTGCAAAATAGTCAGAGCAACATACCACTATGCCAAACCAGCTGTTTTGTGAAAGAGAAGTCTGAAACTTAAATGGCTACCATTTAGTGAATTCAGTTTTCACCATAGCTGTCAACCTCTTAGCACAAAACACCTGGACAAAGCCAGTAATGGGGGCTATGCAGCCCTCAAACATATTCAGTGAATTCAGTTCTCACCATAGCTCTCAACCTTAGCACAAAAAACCCGGACAAAGTCAATAATGGGGGAATACAGTCCCAAAAATAGGGACGAATTTCAAATATTAATCTTATAAACTTAGAAAATTGCTAGAATAAAAGGTTTTGTGTTACTGTTGCCTGTCAATTTTATTTATTTAACATTTTTTAACCAGGAAAGTCTGACTTGGAACAAAAGCCAATTTTCAGCAGAGACCCAGGGAGAATTACTACAGACACATGTCTTTGTAACATTTGAAGACACCAGAGCAACCCCACACAAACACAGGGAGGACCTGCAGACTCCACACAGATGGCACCCCAGCCAAGAATCAAACCAGAGAACCTCTAGCTGTGAGGCAACAAGGCCACCACTGCACCATCAACTATTTAAGGAATTAAAAAATTTAGAAGCCACAGATTTTTATGAGAAACAGAACATTACAAAATATGAGGCAAAAATCTGTAAAGGTTTCACAAATGGTGGTGGGTAGGGAATTCAGGCTCTTATTACCTGCACCCAAGGTACAGGATTCAAGCCTGAGGTATTTTGTAACCACCAGGTATCCTGTGTTCTGTCTAGCCACCAGTATAAATCAACTGGGGCATTACACACACACTTCCAGCTACACACACGCTTCCAGCTTCATCCAGACTCTGAGCATCTTGGCCATCTGTGTGCACACTTCGTTCCTCCCCTTGCTGCCATCTTCCTGACTGGTAAGGCAGCAGTCCAGATTCACTTTCTATGTGCATGCTAGAGATACCACAAGCCGCCACTGGTGAATGGGGTAGTCTCCCCGGGTGTTGTCTTTTCCATGGTGCAATTTGCTGATGTAAAATAAAAAAAATGATATATACATTTTAAAACAAATATAGACCTTTTTAATTTTGCTTGATAAGAAATGGCAACATGTGTGTACTATATGGATGTTCAAGATGCTCCTTTGGGCCTCCCACCCCTTTACATAATTTTGCTTGTGCATTGCCCCCAAAAGAGCTGTGATTGGCTGTAGAGGTAGAGGGGGTGGTGCCAAGGTGCTAGAAAGATATAGCTTGGACTATATCATTGGTACCCACAGTTAAAGATTTAGGTTTAAAAAATGCTATATCCCTCTGCTTGCTGTGGGCACATTTGGTGTGTTGGGAAAAATATTAGGGTAGTAAAAAACAAGTCTGTCAAGTAAGTACGGTTACTCATTTTAGTGCTTATGCAAACTTGGACAGACTGCTGAAGGGGTCATTGCGAGAAACTTTTCATTTTGATGCTTGTGCAAACATGGACAGACTGCTAAAGGGATCTTTGACAGGAAATTATGGTTGTACATACATGGACAGACAACTGAAGGGATCTTTGGGGTGAAATGATGATGGCTGTACATACATGGACAGACTACTGAAGGGATCTTTGGGGGAAATTATTCATTTTGGTGTCATTCAAATGCTTGGGCATACATGGGCAAACTACTGAAAGGATCTTTGGGGGAAATGTTTCATTTTTGTGTCATTAAAGTGCTTGTGTATACATGGACAAACTAACAAAGGGATCTATGGGGGAAATTTTTCATTTTATTGCTTGTCCATATATGGAAAAAACACTAAAGGGGTTGTTGGAGAAAGTGTTTAATTCTAATGCCATCTGAGTGCTTGTGGATTTTTGGACAAATTGTTGAAGGGGTCATTGGGGAAATGTTTTATTTTGGTTTCATGTGGCTTGTTCATACTTAGACAAACTAATGAAGGGATTGTCAGGATATTTAGAGAAAGAAAGTAAACAATGCACCTACACTGCTTGATAGGCAGCAATGCAGCAAAGCCAGACATAATTTTAATGTTTATTCTGAATTTTAAAAGAAGTATCTAGTAAATCCTTTCACAGAAGATTAAACCCCTTGATGATCAGGCTCACTAATATTTACATGTTTTTTGTGGGGGGATAGCAGGCTCCCCTGCCTCCCTAATGTGAGGAGGAGCCACTCACACCTTCCAAATTTATGTCTGTCTCTCATGAAAACAGCTTCAAGGGGGCATACCTCTCAATCTCTTAGTGCAAGAAATCTGGAAGAAGCCTAAAGTAATGGAGTCAAAGGTCCAAAAATAGTGATAGGTTTTAAATATTGCTCTTCTAAAGTTTAAACTTTAAAAAGTTATTAGAATAACAGGATCTGAGTTGTGCATTTTCTGAAAGAAATTAAGTCAGAAACACAAAAGTATATAATTATTTAATGAGTTTGGGCCTTACTGATTTGTCAGAAAACTACAAATTGTATGAGGTGAAAATCTGGTCATTCTGCAAAACTCTAGACAGTTAAGAAGGGCCAGGAGTAAGCATTCAGAACGTTGTTTAATGGTCTGAAAATCATTTGTTGCTTAGGTGAACAAAGGCGAAAAATTAAACAAAAATGGCTTTGTCCAATCAAAAATGATGACTCATTGTGTTCTATATTCTTAGCAGGCTTCTTGAGGTCTCCATTTGAGTACATGAAATAATCACAATTACTGCAAATGTGCAGAATACCAAATTGTGCTGCCCAAAGTATTATACTATATCAGGGGAATTCAATAAGGTGTACATGGAGTGATTTTCCATGTAGGCATAGTGGCATGGCCCCAACATGGAAATTTGTAGCTGAGCAATCCAATAAACGGAGCAGAGAGGCACGCATGAGCATGCAGACACAGAAGTGTCCGTGGAATGCAAATCACCAAACAGGTGAAATCCATGCAAATAAGAGTGATCTGCAATCCAATAAGCAGAAAGTTACCTGTGAAGGAGCCGTATTGGTGTCAGAAATGTACACAGAAAATAACCATGTACAAAAATGTAAAAATTAAACAGGGGCTGTAAACACCTAAAAAGAAGGCTGAATATTGCAATGTAATCATGGAAATGCCTAAAACTATGCCCTGGGAGTCCAAAAATCAAGGCAAATCACTATAAAATGAAAATTTTTTAATATACATATTACATTTGCATGGCATGCAGCAGCATGCAAACATGCTGTTATGCAAAAATAAAAAAAATTAAAATGTTGAAAAACTGAAAATAAGACATTTGTAAAAATAATGCATTATAGTGCCCTGCATGTAGAGTATACAATGGCAGTTTCAGTGATTGCTAAGGAGGCAGGTCCTAGAGCAATGAAGTATCCAGGGTATATGCAAGGATCTGTATGCAAATGAGCTGGGGTTACTGAATAGCAAATATGGGTCACTGCATCTGCAGATAAAACCCGTGTAGGGTCAGAACCATGTTGGTGTTAGTAGAACAGGTAGATGACATCAAAAGGGGATATATCATGCTATGTTTAAGCGTATTGGAGCTCAGCGGCGCCCATTTGTACTCAGCTAAGCACAGATACATGGGGGGGGGGTGTCTTGTGCTGTTAAGCTGTGTTTGGACTGCTGAGCACTGTTTATACCAGGGCTGCAGGTTTGCGTGCTGCACCAAAGTGCTTAGCAGTGAAAGAATTAAAAAAAAAGGAAATAGCCAGGGGAAGCCAATCAAGTAGAAATGACTGATAAGCCCTGTTCCACTGACACTGGGCCACTGAAAACCTGCAATGCATCATAATCAGCCACTCACACAGGCTGCATCTGCAACACACCACTATAAATATGCATGCACCCTGCTGATGCTGAAAATAGGCTTAGACTGGGAAGGCGAAGAGTGCTCAAGCCCAGGGTAACCTTCCAGGAGCTACATGAGCTAGAGATAGTAGAGTGCTATATGGTGGACAGGGACATACTATAAGAATTCACTGAGCTTTGCCACCCTCAACTCAGACCCAGATTCAACAGAGGGTAACCCATCCCAGTGGAAACAAAGGTATGTGTAGTCCTTAGAATACTAGCTACAAGTACTTTTCAAAGACCTACTGGGGACATGATGGGGGTCTCACAGGCATCTAGGGTACTCCATCAGTTCCTGGCTGCCATGCAAACACATGCCAGTGATCACATATATTTACCCCACACCTCTGAGGAGAGGGCCAGCAATATGCATTTCTTCCACCATGTAGCACACTACCCTGAGGTACTGGGTGCCATAGAGTGCACTCATGTGCACATCAAAGCACCACTTGATGAGGAGAGTAGCATCTACATCAACTGCAAGGGGTATCACTCCATCAACTGCCAGGTCATGTGCAATTTATCACAAATGTGTGTGTTGGCAGCCATGGCAGTCATCACGACTCCCACATCTGGCATGCATCACGGCTGTACCAGACGTTTGTCAGGGGGGATATCCCATATGGCCATCTACTGGGGAATGCAGGCTATGCACTGGAACCGTGGATGATGACACCCATCAGAAATGCACACACACCTACTAAGGAACACCATAATGAGGCATACACGCAAACTAGGAACATCATAGAGCATGTGTTTGGACTGCTCAAGTCACAGTTCTGCTGTCTCGATATATCTGGTGGATCCCTGCACTACTCTCCAGCTACATGTGCACATATGTTCACAGTATGTGCCATGCTACACAATATGATCCTGTAGAAACAGCTGCGGCAGGAACATTGCAGGGAAGGGACACACAGCTTCCCACCAGTGCCAAGGTCCCCACAGCCACAGGGGGACTTGGAGGAGGATCCTCCTGAGCTTGTCTCTGTAGGCAGATGTAGGCATGCCTCATATGCCCTGGTCTTGACAGAGACAATGCATAGCACATGCACTGACATCCTAGGGAACTAGTGACTGGCACCTCACTCCAACTCACATACATACTAAAAAGTATGCCAGCCCCACCACACAACCTGTATCTTACCATGTATTGGCTGTGTACTACGTACATCAGACAGAGTCAGCCCTGAAGCACTATTATTTCAACTGCAGCAGGCATAAGGTAAGTCACTCTTCTTTACAACAAATCTATGGGGTACTAGAGTATGGTAGCATATGTATGGACCTTTTGCATGTATGCAAGGGAATAGAGTGGGCTACTGGGATACCTGCAGACAACTGGCAGCTATGTGGGACAATAGGAACTCTCTGCCCAATATTGGCTGCCCCATAATATGCAGTAGGCCCCAAGGTAGCAAACCCACTGCACTATGCAAAGGAAATGACAAACATCAGGATCATAGGACAGATGCATGACAGTCAGTGCTAGAGTCCCTCACTCCCAACACACCCGTGTTTCCATACAGCTGCAGGAGCATTATGTTTGCAAGGGAATAGCAGCAGACCACACAATCCCAAGGCTGTCCCAAACAACCTGGTGATATGTTCCATTTCCACAATATGCAGGGGTCAATGTGCTATGTATGTCTGTGGTTGATAGTGTCAAGAATTAAACTGCACTGCCTGGTGGCTGCTGTGGCTTAGTGGGCTAAGTAAATTCCCATGGTGGATGGTGTTCATGGTTCAAAACTGGCTGCACCTACTATTTTGCATGTGAGCTACACCTATGGTAGGAGTTCTACAGACTGTTCATATGTCACTATCTGTTACTGCAAGAAAGCTGTACAAAGCCAGAAACAATGGCAGGACATGGGGCCATAGATATGGACAGTATACAGAGAGTAGGCATTAATATTTATGAGATGTAAAGGGAGATTTGTCAGTTTAAATTGAAGGAGATGTATTTCATTGGATTAACAATTAAACAGGTGACTTAGAGATTATTTAAATGGCTTTTCAAGTCAAAAATGGTTGTCTGATGAAGTCCTGTATGTAGGATGAAAACGCATGTATTTTATTTTTCCTTGGTGAATAAAAGCGTTAATTTCACTGGCGCTCTTTGATTTTGGTGTTGATACTATAGAGGAGAAGACCGTGGTCCAAGGCGTTCTTTTTGTTTGTTTATTGGAGTTTTAGAACTGCCGTTCTGCTGAATTATTTGGTTTATGTGAAAGTGGACTATTGGCGTCTTTCTCTATATCAACTTGGTGCAAAAAATGATTGGCGAAGGCCAGGAGGAAGCTGGACAGTCTAGGACGCTTATCGGTCAGCTCACTGAGCTGATAGATCTGCTTACGCCTCTCTGTGTCAGCCTTGTGGCTAACAGGAAATGTGTGACGGAGGAAGCAGATGGGGTTGACGAAAGAGAGCAACCGAAAGGGAAGAGAAAAAGGGAGCTGATTGGTAACTGTTATGGGACCGGGGACCGGGAAGACACCAATATTACTAACTTTAATCCTGCAGTCACACCGAGGATTTTGGGAGAGGAAGTGAATGAAACGGAGAGAAGAAGTGGTTCCTTTAATGAACTTGGGGCCAAACCCAAAGCAGCTGTTTTTGTAGCGCATGAAGGTACTGTTTCAAGTAATACAAAAAGTAAAACTACTGAGGAATGGTTGAAAAAAGACTTTTTATTTAATAATGTTTCTGGTGAGAAACAAAATGACTTTAGTGTTAAAGATGGTAATTCATACAGAGTGAAAATGGACAAAATGTATGATTACATGATGAAATACAGGGTTTTTAGTATAGAAAATGCCTACCTAAGAGAGTGCTTGAAAAGGGAAATTGTTCCCAAAGGTTTGAGGGTGGTTAAATACCCTAACAATGTTACTGTGGGGTACCACTTCCACAAATGTTTGTTGAAAATATTTAACAATTGTGGGCTTGAAATATTGAAAGCAATAATTGAAGAAAATGAAAGTAAGCAAAGTGAATTAGAGAATGAAATTGAAGAACTAGACAAAAGTATAAAGTCTGATTTAATTTTTAACATAAAGGAAGAAAGGGATAGATTTTATAACATTAGAAGGGACATTGACACTAAATGTGAGAATATTACACAACGAAAGATGGGGAAGTTAAGAAGGGACATTATTGAATATGAGAATGACCTTTGTTACCCCAAGCCTATAGAAAAAAAGGTACAATACAAAAGGTTTTATGAGGAAAAACAACAAATATTTTTCTAAAAAACAAGAAGGGTATGTGAATAGGAACAATTTTGAATGGGAAACAGAGACATATGATCAAGAATCCCCCCCGTTGGTGGGAAGAAGAGTTTATGAAACTGACTATCAAGAAAGGGGAGAAAATTTTCAGCAATGGGGGGGGAGAAGGGGGAGGGGAGATTTTAACAGACATTACCCCCCCTTCAGAGAACTTGACTCCCATTAGAAGCATAGAAAATAAAGCAATAAATAGGGACAACACTAAATACACTTATAATGAATTTAGCATTTACAATTTTGGGAATATAAATTTGACTATACCACACTTCACTTTATTGAGTAAGGGGTTGAAGTTTATTCCCATGGTAAAAGGTGACTTCACAAGAACCATCCTAGATATAAAGCTATTTACAAGAAAAAATAATTTAGAGGTAATGGCTTTAAGGGCAGGAATGGAAAAACAAGGAATGAAAGGAGATGGACTAACTAGAAAATCGACATACAATCCCCCCCTTTTACCTCAAATAAAAAATTTTGAGAATGTTTTAGTAGAAGGGGTGAGGAGTAAAAGTAACAAAGTATGGTGTAATGAAAATTTAACTGTAGAAGAAAAGGTAGTCCTAAAAGAATTAAGTGGTGATGACACAGTCAGGGTCATGAAACCTGACAAGGGAGGGGGAATTGTTATTATGGATAAATTGACATATGATGGAAAGATGAACGCAATTTTGAGGAATGAGAACATCTATACTATAGTATCCTTGAATGAGGTAAATGTAGCATACAAACGAATAGACAACTTGTTAGAGGATTTACTCACTGAAGAAGTAATAGACATGAAAATTTTCAAGTATTTAGAAGTGAATAAACCCAGAATAGCTACAATATTCGGGATACCTAAAATCCATAAAAACAAGGATGCCCCCCCAAGGCCAATAGTTTCGGCAGGTGGCTCTAAAACGGAAGCAATGGCTAAATTTGTTGACTACAAGTGTAAACACATTTGGGTCAACAATGAAATTATACTAAAGGACTCCTGGGACTTTTTGAGCCTATTAAAGCCTGAACACTATAGGGAGGATATGTTATTTGTGACAATTGATGTCATTGATTTATTTAGTTGCATTCCCTATCAGGAAGGGATAGGAATGTTCGAAGAGAGCATTTTTGAAGACAAAAAATTAAAACAAAAGGACAAAATAGCTTGTGTAGCACTTATGGATTATGTGTTGAAATTCAATTTTATTATGTTCCAAGGGGAGTATTATCAACAAAAATCTGGAGTGGCTATGGGGGCGGCATGTGCCCCCACGTATGCCAACATTGTTTTATTAAAATGGGAAGAAAAATATATAATTAATAGTGAATATAAACAATACTGGTTAACATACCACAGATATTTGGACGATATAGTGTTACTTTGGACAGGGGGGCTTGACAAATTTTTAGAATTTTTTGAATATATCAGTGGATCTACTAACTTCTTGAGATTTACATACTCTACTAGTTTAGAAACACTAAAATATTTAGATATAGAGTTATACAAAAGAGATGGAAAATATGAAACTAAAGTGCATAGAAAGGAGACTTACATCAATTCCTATTTGCACTACGATAGTGCCCACCCCCTGCATAGTAAAAAGAATATTGTCAAGGGGGGGTCTAGAATGACCAGTTGGGACTACGATTTCGAAGTAGAGTGTAAAGTTTTAGAAAAAATGTTCTTGGAATGTGGTTATCCTACAGAATTTATTAGTAAAATAAGGAATGAAGTGGAAAAAGGAAGGCAGGAGAGATTTAAGCCAATTTTGGGGAGAGGGATTAATAATGAGAATCAAAATGACGTCAACAAGAACAAAATAGGTCAACTGATATACAAAAGAAGTTTAGTAGTAGAATACAATACTTCCAATAGGAAAGTAAAGGAATTTTTAAATAGGGAATGGAATAAATTCTCCGCTTTGACGGATATGGAAGAGATTACCAAAATGGAACCAAAAGTAGTTTATAGAAACTCTTGTAGCCTAAAAAAATTGATGGAAAGGAATGGACATAGTAAAAATAAAGGGAATAGAAATAAAGTAGGAACATACAAGTGTGGCAGGTGCCACCAATGTTCGTACATTATAAACAGGGGAGAAGTATATATTGAAAGCAGAATGAAATGGTTAGGCAGTAAAGGTTTTTTTAACTGTGATAGTAGAGGGGTCGTGTATCTTGTTATCTGTCAGTCCTGTCAGTCTTTTTATGTAGGGAAGACAGAAAGACAACTGAAAAGAAGGATATACGAACATTCTTATGACATCACAAAAAAGAAAAACACAAATGCATTGTATAGGCATTCTATTTCCTGCACTAAATTTAAATATGAATTTTTTGTTCTGGATCAAGTTAAACCAGATATTAGAGGTGGCCTGTGGGAAGAAATATTAGAAAGTAGGGAGCTTTGGTGGCAGGTCAACCTCGATGCAGGAAATAAACCAGGAATGAATGACTTTATATCAATTTCTTCTCTGTTGAAATTAAAGGCTAATAACATTTGATAAACTCAAACATGTAATTCTTTAAAATGGACACCAGATGGGGGTAGAATACACATGAAATATAGGTTTAAGGAAATCTTCATTGACACACACACACAAGAAACAAATATATAGTTTTCACATACTTGAGTTTTTAAACTAATTTATTTAAGATATTATTAATGAGATGTTTTATAGTAATTTATTAGTAAATTATTTATGAATGTTTATTATATGTGTTTTAATTCAAATTATCTATATAAATAAATGATGTGGAATGATCAAGTTTAGCACAAGACACTTTCAGAGAGTAGGCATTAATATTTATGAGATGTAAAGGGAGATTTGTCAGTTTAAATTGAAGGAGATATATTTCATTGGATTAACAATTAAACAGGTGACTCAGATTATTTAAATGGCTTTTCAAGTCAAAAATGGTTGTCTGATGAAGTCCTGTATGTAGGATGAAAACGCATGTATTTTATTTTTCCTTGGTGAATAAAAGCGTTAATTTCACTGGCGCTCTGTGATTTTGGTGTTGATACTATAGAGGAGAAGACCGTGGTCCAAGGCGTTCTTTTTGTTTGTTTATTGGAGTTTTAGAACTGCCGTTCTGCTGAATTATATGGACAGTATACAGCTCTGAGTAACCTAGATGGTGGCTAGTAGAACAGCAGGTTGTAACAAGTCAGAGTAGCAGCAATATGTAAAGGATGTCACATAACTGTGTCAGTACTTTCAACAAGTCAGTGGGCACCATCATACCTCTCAAATGTACAGAGTTTTGCAGAATGTCCAAATTTTTGCCTCATATTTCTGGTCCGTTTTTCATAACATTGCAGTTTTCTGGCAAACTAGTGGCAAATCAATAAAGGTTGACATTAGAAAATAATGACAGACATTTCAGATGCAGACTTCATACCCTTCATAAAATGCATGCTAATACAAAACCTGTTATTCTACCAACTGTCTAAGTTTGTAAGAGCAATATTAAAAAATTGTCCCTATTTTTGGGCCTGTGTCCCATTGTTATATATGGCTGTGTCCAGATTTCTTGCTCTAACAGGTTTAGAGGTAGGGACACCATGTAGCATTATAATACCAATACAACACAAACTGTCTGAGGACCAGAGCAGACATATAGGGTGCAATGCTGGACATCCTGCAAAACAGGTACAGTCAGAGGTGTAAAGTCTGTAACCCTGTGTGTGGTGTTGCATCTTGTACCCCAGTCACAGCATACCTACAACTACATACAGCTGCAGCTGTGGACAGAGCCAGGAACAGGAGCAGGACAAAGGCCCACATATAAGGAGAAGGATGAACTGCTGGCCAGACAAATGTGGAAAGTGCATAGTAGAACAGGTCCTGCAATAGAATGGGTTCCCTGCTGTGTATGGAGTCAGTAACTCAAATGTCTGTCAGCAGCTCCTCATGTCAATCTATAAAGATCTGCCACTGATGTCCCAGAAAATCACATTGCTATGTAACACATACCAGGCATATGATGCAAAACCCCATTCTGTCTAATACAATCTGTACACACCCTAGGTATGAGTCAGATATTATGGCCAGCACACAGCTGGGGAATCCCTTGGGCATTATATCAGAGAGGTGCTGAACTGTTTAATCAGGTGCAGCAGCCAATTGGCTGCAGCACACAAAGTCCTGGACTGGAGTACAGGTAGGTTTGGCCTGGAGTCCCCTTGCAAGTACTGATGGTCACACTGGGCATGCTCTTACACTTAGCTAATTTCAGCCCATATCTGAAGCCTCATCTACCTATTGAACTGAGATGTCAATATATCTCTGTGCATACAGACAACTAAGTATACCTAATTTCCTTTCCATATCCCCATCAGACATGATTACCCTTATCTGTCAGTATGTGGCACATATAAGATATATATGTGTCTATAGAGTGTTTTATATATATATATATATATATATATATATATATATATATATATATATATATATATATATATATATATGGGGAGAGAGAGACACACATACAGAAAGGTATAGAGTGATGTAGTGCTGCAGCCAGTTGTACACCAATTGTTACCAGTTGCATGTGCAGCTAGTACAGTGAGCTGTAGGGTGTAATAGTAGGTAGGTAGGGGTTCTAATCTCACATCAGCCACCTTGTGTGTCTGTAGATATTCCACATACAACAGTATACACATCCCCAACAGGCCTATGTCTATTCAATGGTCAATCATTTTATGGCCCTGTGACTAGTGTCCTCCACAACAGTGGCCTCCCTGTCAACACCTGTTGATGTCATTCACCCCAACAGCAGTGCCAGACACTCTCCAAACACATACGCTCTGAGATGTATGCAATATGCACTTAACACTATACACTATAAAACTAGATAGGTATGGGTTCTACTCCCAAGAATGGCAACTCTGTGACTGAGTGTGTGTGTGTGTGTGTGTGTGTGTGTGTGTGTGTGTGTGTGTGTGTGTGTGTGTGTGTGTGTGTGTGTGTGTGTGTGTAAGTATATCCCCTTACTGCAGTGCATCTGTCTTGCCTATGTGTGTGCAATGTTAATACATTTTAAGGCCCGTGCCTACCTGTTAACCTCCACATTGGCTTACTTTACAGGGCCTGCTGATGTCATCCACCTTAGAAGCACAGTTAGACACTCTCCAAGCATATAAGCTCCATGGAACATGTGATAAGTATGTAGCACTATAGTATATACAACAAGATAGGTAGGAGTTCTAATCCCAGCAATACCAACTGTGTGAGTGTGTGTGTGCTTAAGTATATCCCCTTGCAGTAGTGTGTCTGTCTTGCCTATGTGCATGCAATGCTAATACATTTTAAGGCCCATGCCTGCCTGTTAACCCCTACATTGGCTTACTTTATAGGGCCTGCTGATGTCATCCACATTAGAATCACAGTTAGACACTGTCCAGACACATAAGCTCTGTGGTGCATACTATAAGTTTGTAGCACTATAGTAGATATAACTAGATAGGTAAGGTTTGTGTGTGTGTGTGTGTGTGTGTGTGTGTGTGTGTGTGTATGTGTGTCTGTATATATATATATATATATATATATATATATATATATATATATATATATATATATATATATATATATATATATATATATATATATATATATATATATATATATATATATATATATGTATGTATATATTTTTTTTTTTTTTTGAAGGCCTGACCCCCCCCCCCCCATTGGCATGTCATCCACCTTAGAAGCACAGTTAGACACTTTCTAAACATAATAGCTCCATGGCGCATGAAATAAGTATGTAGTACTATAGTGTATTTGACCAGATAGGTAGGGGTTCTAATTTCAAAAATGGCAACTATGTGATTGTATCTGTGTGTGGAAACATATCCCCTCACAGCAATGTGGCTGTCTTGCCTAGTAGTGGCAGACACTCCAAAAAAATAAGCTCCATGGCACAGGAAATACATGTGTAACGCTATAGTATGTACAACTAGACAGGTAGAAGTTCTACTTTCAACAAGGGTAGCTCGTGTGTGTATGTGTGTGTGTGTGTGTGTGTGTGTGTGTGTGTGTGTGTGTGTGTGTGTGTGTGTGTATGTGTGTGTGTGTGTGCGCGTGTGTGCGTGTGTGCGTGTGTGCGTGTGTGTGTGTTTCCATATATCCCCTTGTAGCAGTGTGACTGTGTGAGGGTTACCACCTGTCCCACTGTGCAAGTTGCAGTTCGTGGTTGGCCAGGTGTGTCCTGTAAAAACAACTAAAACAATACAAATTTTCCAAGAGTGTAGGACAACAAACATTTCATACATTTTTCACATAGTTGCATAAAACAGTCATTTTTGATCAGAAACACTTAAATGTTATGAGAAATAGCATAATCTAGGTAAATGCTACAAAAATAAGCTGTTATATTGGCAAAAAAGAGAAGTTCTGTCCTTTGTACTCACCGTGGTTATGGTTTGTCCTGCCAACTCCCACGTTACTACAAAAATTGTCCCACGTTGGGCATTTGATAAGGTGGCAACCCTAGTCTGTCTTGCCTTTGTGTGTGCAATATGTATACATTTTGAGGCCCTGTGAGTAGCTTCTGCCCCTAAATAACCCACATGTATCTAGGCATGAATGCTACCCACCACCACCTACATTTGTAGGTACTGACCAAGTTTGTGGACGACTGTAAGTTGGGTGCTGTCTGTCATTGAATGCCCAAATTATGTTAACGTACTGCAAGAGGGTCTTACATCAACTATGAACTAGTGCCAAGGTCCTGGCCTCAAGCTAAAGGCAAAAAACTGTATCATCATAACATTCAGCAAAGACATGGCCCCACTGTTTACCACATCAACAGCAACCCCCTAAACACACAACCTGTGTTGAGAGATCTGGGTACTCAGGTTGATAACAATGTCTCATTCAACCATCATGTAGTGGCAGTAGTCATAAAGCCTTGCATGTGGTTCAACTCATAGATAAAGGTATTGCAGCCAGAAAAAAGCTGGGCATTACCTCCCTATAGTCCTCACTCAGTAGACCAATATTTTAGTACAATGACCCATTTGGTATGTACCGATCCAGACATCTGTACCAACTGGGAAGGCCAAAGAAATACCTCACAAAGGTAATCCATGGCCTCCAACACCTGCTCTATGCAGACAGGCTCAAATCACTATTTCTCCAATCAGCATTGGACAGCTTTCTCAGAAGTGGGGTGTGTCATGCCTACAAGGCAATGTTGGACCCTGTCCTACTACAGCTGCCCCCATATCCATAAGTCTAACTTCATGTGCATTACCTGCACAACAGGTTTGACTCTGAAATGCAACATCAACACAACCTGCTGGAGAGAGAGGTTTGTCTCCCAGAGGCTGCCCTGTTTCAGGAATACACTTCTCATACACGTCAAACAGAGTATCACATTGACCGTCTTCAAGCGCAACCATGATGAGTGGATTGGAACCACAAATCTGTCCCAGGAGTCCCGCCTGTGTCCCTCATTGACAGGGGCAACAGCTGCTGACTGATGTTTCTTTTTAGGGATAAACTAATGGTTAGTCTTGTAAGGGCCCCAAGGCCATTATTCTAGTAATCACCTATGATCCCATGAACATGTGATCGCACTGAACTCCCAAGTTACATGTATCAAGAGCAACATGCTGTGTCACGGGGTATGCATGCAAGATTATGCTGTCTGCCCCCATTGTGCATGACACATTGTTACATGCATATGCACCTAGGCAACCATGCGCATATACACCTGTACCTTGGTGAAGTCATATTTCCACATTGCCACCATGCCATCCTGAGTTGCTGTATTGGGCACCAGGTCTCCACAGTGTAGGCACACAGACCATTGGAACTGAAACAGAAAAAGGTCTGGGGGACAACAGTCAGTCAGTAATGCTGCCATCAATAGTGCTTCATGGAACAAAGGTACATACATTTTGATGTTTACTCATGACACATGTCAGCAGACAGCAGCTTACAGGGCATAACACTACTTCACTACAAACTGTCATTAAATGCACTGTAGTCACCCTGTGCATCAGACACATATTTGCATGAACTTGCATCGATGGTATGGATGACATGGATGTGGCACAGGTATCATCACATGCACAGGGTGTTGTGTGGGGTTGCGAAAGTTCTAGGCTGTGCCACACAATTGACATTGTGTGTGTGTGTGTCTGGAGGGGTGCTGGTCAGCTGGGCCATTGAGAAGAGCTGTGTGTGTCTGTTGGTGGCCTGCATGTGACAGTGATGTGTGAGTGTGTGCACGTTCACAGTCAAGCAATGTGCTAGCCCTACAAGAGGGTATGTTGGATAGCTGTGGACTGTACATGGCAGAATGTACAGTTCACTGTCTCTGACCATGAACACAGCAACTGGGTTTGCCAGGAGTGGCACTGGCACCACCATGCCCAGGGTCAGATGTGGCACTACTTGCTGATGGTGACTGGTGTCTTCTGGGTCCGTGTCCCTCACAGGACTGCCAAGGACCACATGCCCATGGCGTGCCATGTTGTGGTGTGGACAGCACCCTCCCTTCTGTAGTGCTGGTGGTAGTGCCACTACGGGAGCATGACTGTGCACAGCCATGTGGACTCTCAGCTGATGTTGGTGCTGATCTACATCCACGTGTCCAATGCCCTGTTCCCACCATATGTTCCAGTACAAACAATGGGTGGTCAAGGACTGACAATGTCTCACTCCACCATCTGTCCACTACATCAGTGCCATATGCCAGAATCTGCCATATCACATATGCACTGCTGTCTCTCAACAACAGGTATAGTTATGAGTCTGTCATAGTCCATGTTGGCATGCCTGACCTGAGACATACCTCCCTCTATTATATGAAGTGAGACATGATTGAGCCCACTGATTATGTGTCCTAAGCAGGTATGTCCCTAGCCTTAAACAGCATTCTGCCATCTCCAAGAATAATGCCACAATACAATCAGAAAATGATTGTCCTTAACAATTGGCTTGGTTTTTGGTGCCATTCCAGGGGGGATCCAGTACCTGACAGCCTGGGATGAAATGATTAACAGACCATGATGTTTGCCAGAAATGGCCTCCATCTGTCTCACCTGGCTTTCAGGCTTCTGCCAATGTTTCTTGTCAGCCCCACAGTGCCTTTATTAGGAAAAGTGGTGACATTAACACTACCAACATCAAACTGTCAATAAATCACAAATTGAAGGCCATGCTGCTAAACGCTAGGAGTCTAAACATGAATCTGCACTCATTGCTAGCAGTCTTAACCCTGGAAAATGCTGACATCTGTGCAGTCACAGACACATGGTTCAAAGCTGCAGAGAGCACCCCAGCCTTACATGGTGACTCATCCTATCATACAGTTAGACCCCATGGTGTGGGCAGTAAAGCCAAGGGATGTGGGGTTTCACTATATATGAAAGACATACACACCTCCAGGCTGGTCAAATAGTAAGACACACAGGAGACACTCCAGGTGAAGTTAACCATTGTCAAGACCCCTATTCTAATCATAGTTACATGTGACCAGAAAGCCCATTCTGCCTATATGGACCTTTTCAACTCTATCAGGATTTGACTGTGTACTCTGATCCTAGGTGACTTTAACTACCCAAAAATAGAGTAGAAGAACTACTCATGCCAGCACACAAATGCCCAGAGAGTCATCAAATTTGGCAATGCAAACACCTTGGAACAGCTGGTTGCTACCCCCACATGAGGTGAAGATCTCTTGGAGTTGATATTAAACAGCATAGGTAACCACTGCAGCATCCCTACAGTATCATCCTCCATGGTAAAACCAACCATAAAGCGGTCACATTTGCAGTCATCTCCCACAATACCCATCTAGCTAGGATCAAGCATACAAACATCACCAAAGTTGATTACAGCCTCCTGAGAGATGGTATAAACAGCTTCATGGCCTCTTCCCCCCTCTGTAGGAACTGACACCGATATTTACAGATACACCAAAGCACTATACGTGCATTTATATAGATGCATGGAGTCAGGTATACCCAACAGGACTACATCATCCTCTGCAAGGATAAGTAAACCTGTCTGGTGGATATCAGCAATAAATATACTCTACAACAGGAGTGAAATATTGCCGTCCAACACGAAGAAGGAGCAGGTGCCCATTTTGAGGCAATGCCTCCTTAGCCTGAGCAAGCAAATAAGAGCACTGCAGAAATCTTGCAAAGCAAACTCCGAGCCCAGATTGGTGACATCAGCTACAGACAATCATATATCCTTTTTCACATATGTCTGTAACCTCAGAGGAAGCACCCAGATCAGTTCAGAAGTAGTGGTCAAGGACATCAGATATACAAGTGCTGTAGATATAGCAAACTTGCAGCCTGACAGAGTCAGTGAAAGCTTCACCCACTGTCCCCCCCATCACTACATCAGGACATCCCCAGTACATGCCCCCTTCCCCTTACATCTAGGGAACAGGTCATTACTGCCATCTCAAAGTCATGGAATACAGCCTCCATGAGACCTAATCACAAAACAGGATGCATCCTACATGACCTCAAGCATGAACCTGCAGCATCATTAGGCACTGTATTCAACCAAAGCCTGAATACCTCCTTTGTCCCAGCTGTATGGAGGACATGCACTGTCATCTCGTTATGCTAAGGTGGAGCGTCCACCAATCTGATACATTATAGATCCATCAGCCTAACTAGCCTGATTTGCAAGGCCATGGAACAGGTTATCAAGAAACTCATTAACAAGGACATTGGTGATGTCCACACACTCACTCACACACAGTTTGGCTTTGTCGAGGGGGGATCATGTCTGTTACATTTGGTTGACTTCCTTGACACAGTCACCAAAGCCATGGATGAGGGGGAGACAGTGCTCACTGCCTACCTTGACCTGTCCAAAGACTTTGACAGCATTCCCCACTTGGCCATAACAGACATACATTCTCAATTAGGCATCAGTCCATATATTTATTGTTTTTTTCTAATGCACTGCACCTTTGGATTCTTCCATCAATCCATATGTTACCAGATAGGTAGCACACTAGAACACTAACAGAACTCACCTAGTCATTATAGGTGAAGCCACCTCAAGTGGTAGACCTGTAACTAGCAGTGTAACCCTGTGTCCTGTCTTTAGGCTACTGTTATGTATGATTTTCTCTTCTGAGGTGTAGGGCACAACCAGTGGGCTAAGGCAGACCATGTTTGCAGAAGACTGCATGCTGGGTGCCATCATCAAATCCCCTAGTGATGTGGAAATCTGCCAAGAAAGTCTCACCCAGACACATGACAGGTGCCAAACACATGGCCTTAGACTGCATACCACAAAATGCAGCATCATCCCCTTTGGGGAGAGTGACATCTCCACAAATGATCGCATTACTAACAATGCCTTATGCATGCAATCAGTCATTAGGGATTTAGGCACACAGGTTGATGGCACTATGACATTTGACCACCATGTTGCTTTCGTTGTAAGGAAAGCTTTCTACATGGCCCACCTCATATGTAAGAGTATTTCATCCAGGGATATGGGGGTCATAACATCCCTGTATTCCTCCTTAATAAGGCCCATTATTGAGTATAATGCCCCTTTCGACATATACCTCGCAAAGCACATGGAGCAGCTGGGAATACCACAAAGGTTCCTCACCAGGGAATGCCAGGGCCTCAAATATCTACCATACATAGATAGGCTAAAAGCCCTATCCCTCTACCCAGTTTCATACAGATTCCTCAGTGACCTCTGTCTGACATACAAGGCAATCATAGACTCCACCTTGATGAGACTGCTGGACATCCGCAAGTCAAGCTCCACTCGAGTAACCCACACACATACCTTCAACCTGGTCTGTGACATCAACAGGACTTGTTGGCGGGTCAGCCGTGTGTCTCAGATACTCACCCAGTTGTGGAAAGGCCACTCTGTCCACATCAGGCAGAGTACCTCTTTACCCCTTTTTAAGTGAAACCTGGATAACTGGATGGTAAACAGGTCATGCACCCTTGGGATACCATTTGTGTCTCTGTTGGACTGGGGCATTGGGTGCTGATGTACATAAACATGGGCTAAACTCTGAGCGAGGCTTATGAGGGCCTCAGACCCAATAGCCTAGTAAGCTCATATGATCCTAGGTATACCAGTTATGGCTCTGTGTGCTGTGACAGACTGTGTTGTTATGTCTCCACACCCATCACTATCATCTACTGTGGTGTGTTCCCTATGCGCAATGTCCCAGTACCATGTCATACAGCCACTATCCAAAAAAATGATGAGTGGTACTACAAGTGTATGGGGACAATCCAGCAACATCTGTGTGACCCAATGACAGACAACACTGCAAACATACTGTAGGGTATCCTCCTTGTAGGTGTCTGACATCTACAGTACACAGATATTTTCAGAATGTATACATGTGCCTGATATATGTGGACACTCTGCCAGACAAATGTGGATGTTGGGCACACAGTTGGACAATACATAATGGTTGTTCCCAGACTGTGGGAAAGCTGGCTGTCACACACCAGACTCTCAGAAAACAGTTATGGTACATTAATATCTGGTACTGTATTCATTCCCTTATGTTGTATGCTCAATATGTACACTCTGTTGCTGAGGCTGGGACTGTGTCCTCCCACTACTCCTGGCTATAACCTGCTGTTCTGTTGTAGGGAGTGAACAGGTATGCTAACCATAGCTCTCAAGCAATATTATATGGGTGTGGAGTACACAGTGACCTAGCCAGAGTACATCAGGAACAGTCAGGGACACGTGGACACTGTTTGAACTATGTCTGTGTGACATTTACAGACTGGGAGTAGCTGACTGACAGTGCATCATATGATATGCCAGCTGAATCCACCAGTACTTACTGTCACTATTGTCTAAAACACAATCCAGTAGCATTCGTGCATGAGCCGACCATTGTTGGAGGGAATCAGAGGGCCAGAGTTGTGATCCATGTCACAGCAGACAGAGCCAAAAGGGAAGCCTGTAGGAGCTGGACAGCTGACTAACAGCAACATGTCATTCCAAGATATATACCACAGACCTATTGTTGTAATCCCAATTTCCCATAACTGCATCCTCACTGCTGCATCCCATTACATGGGAAGTTCAATTACATACCTGGTATAGTGCTGTACTCCTTTATGTGCAGAAATCCTGTAGTATAACGCTTATACTATCGTAGTCTATCTTCTTAAAAAAAGTTACAGACCTATTTACCATAGGCAGTAGCTTGCCTTTTGTAGGTAATGCTCATGAGCAGGTGATTGCCTGTGCACCTGCTTGTGGCTCACACTTGCTAATTGTATTCAGAATAGCTGGGTTGCATTTTCATTAGCCCATGACATGGTACCACAGTGCTATATTTAAGGCCTTCATATAGGCCTTGGCCCTTTTCCTGTTCTGTGAGATGGACATTATCGAGGTGTGAGGCCTGCAGCATCACAGAGGGTAGGAAAAATACTGTCCACTGTCCAGATGTATGTGATATGTCCACAGTTTTGCATGCTATGTTTGGCCATTGTGAATAGACATTCTGATTATGTGGCAGCAGTTTACTGTTTAACAATGTGGCTTGAGGTCAGTGAGGGGACAGACAGATGTGTTATACGTCATTTGCATCAGAATATGCATGCTGCTGGTTTATCAGCTGTGTATGTTTGTAGGGAAAGACTATGATGCATGTCCCTGTCATTTGACCATCCCCCATACCCTTTTATGTATGGGTGTTGCATGGATCCCCTATTCTAGGTGGTTGGGAGGTATGGTAGGTCTGTAGCAGGTAGTTGAATATAATGCTGTATATGTTGCAGGCTGCAGCTGCTGCATTTTGCCCAGGAGTCATACTGGGTGAACACATTGGGCGATGGAAAGCTGGATATGTCAGTGAGGGAGCAGTGTCAGCTCTGTTGTCATAGCATAGCCAGGGTGAGGGTACCCATAACAGTCCAGGTGAGGCATGTACCTCAGGTACATATGTTATGTAATATTGCAATCCAGAGAGTGGTAGGTGACATTTAGGATGCTTATACAAATTTGTGAAGTGGGTCCCAACCTACAGACCTTTGATGTGCTAATTTGGGTGGCAGTGACTGCAGTAGCATCAACCACTTCTGCTTAAAACTGCATGGCTCAGTCATTTATTTGTTGTTTTGACAAGCATGTACTTCACATGCAACAGACTGGAATGGAAGCCAGGACTGTGGGTGGCAAAATGTACAGCATGCTAGGAATGACTGCAGTAGCAGCAACTGGTTCTGGTTAAAATTGCAGGGCTCAGTCAGTTATTTGTTGTATTGACAAGCATGTACTTGACATGCAACAGACTGAAATGCAAGCCAGGACTGTGCATGGCAAAATGTAAAGCATGCTAGGAATGTAACAGATTGATCTACTGAGTCAATATTATAGCAGATGTATTTGCAAGACATGTGTGCATGCATACAGTCTGTTACACAGGATTTGCATGAACATGTGTGTTTGGATGGGTATGACATGTGACACTGAACTGTCATGATTCTCTAATCTCAGTCTGTACTGACTTGCCAGTACTTCAGCACACAGAAGAGGTTTTGTGACACCCATGCCAAAAGTAGGTGGCAAAGCTGTGGACATTCTGCAACAGTCTGCGCAGATGCCAGCTCTACCTGATATCCTAGGCCTCACGTACATCCATCAACATTTATTGGCTGTGTACTGGTTTGATGTCTGCATTTCAATCCCAAGTACTCTGTCATTTTTCCCATTATATGTGCAAGCAGTGTGTCACTGGTAGTAATAAGGATATGTTTATGGAAACATCAGTTCAACTTAAGAGCTGAGTGGCTTGTGGGCTAATGCACTAGGCTGCAGTTGGCAGAGCACTAGGAAGGGATGATTTATTTTTCTGATATGCAATACTGACAATCAGGACATGTTTATGGAAACAGCTGTCATCTTTTAGAGCTCAGTGGCCTTGTGGGCTAATGCATTATGCCCTAAGTGACGGGGTCCTGGATATGAGACTTGGTAGGGGTGATTATTTTGCTGATGTGCATAACAGTGTCAGAAAGACAGAAGATGACTAAAGCAGTTTTAAGCAGTTTTAAGTGGGTTTAAGTTGGTTTGCTCGGTCATACCGCTTAGCTCCGCTTAAACCCGCACTATTTCCAAAAAAAGAAAAGAAAAAAGGGGTGACAGGAAAGTGGTGAAATGGAGCAAGCAAGGAGAAAAATTATGTGAAAGGCAGGTAGGGATGTGCAGGATGGGTGTAGGAAAGGACCATAGCTCTCCATTTCTTGTATAGTAACAGCTGTGCAGGTTGTCGAGAGTTTGAAATTTGGAGCCTCACATCCCAGACAGAGGGGTATGGGTGACAATAATTGCTGTAATGACTGATTGTGGGAAGTGTACATATGGGCGAAATGAAGAGCTATGGATGGGGAGATTTTTTTTTTTTGTGGGACAGACGCCAGTAACAGTTAAGCCAAAAGGCCAACAACATAAGTAATTCAACAAGGTATGTTAGTATGCAACCATTGTAATATAAAACAATAACAAAACAAAAGACCCAACATAAGGTTTTAAGAAGAACATATGTTAAAAGTAAACCATACCCGATGTATAAGAATAATAAATCATGATGCAGATAAGGGGTGGGGGAGAGAGAAAGACATTCCATTACTACCAATATAGGCTATATTGTTTGCAACAGTACTCATATACTCTACAGGTCTGCCCTTACTTTATGTCTACAAGTGTCCTATAGCTTCTGTAGCACCTAAATACCTCTCAAGCTATCCATATATGACAGTATGGGGCAAGCTGCAACACCTGCAGGTACACAACTACAGGGGACTATTATATGTCAGGGGAACATATATGACTACCAAGGTGTACTGTGGACTGATGTAGTCTGAGTGTGCTATTGATATAAATCAAGTGGATGTTAAATCTGTATCCAAGGGATTTGGCAACACTGATCACAGTCCATGACAGTGTGACAACTGAGAGCCATGTATCATGCACAGGAAAGAGAGTTAACACATATCATGCCATCCTTGGCAGGCATGGGGTTAGACTATCAGCAGATATTTACGACACCAGGCATACAGCCATACCAAGATTAAACAATTTTATTTGTTTTATTAACTTGCATTAGTAGTGTACTTGATGTTTTATTTACTGAAGTCTTATCACCTTGCTGAACAAGGCTGTTTACACTCTAGTACATCTGGACACACAAATTAGTAACCCATTCAAACAGCTACTACAGCCATTTATTTACCAGTAATTTCTGTGGGAAGAACATCTGTTAACAATACATAACTGTTTCTATAAATATTTAGTAGTATTTGTCCCTGGATTCGAACCCTGGTCTGTGTGTGACAAAATGTACAACATACCTAGCGTTTATCAATCTGAGCTACTGAGCCACTGCTGTGTATTGACTGACTGATATGTGCCTAGAGCTCACCTGGTAACAAACTGTGACCTGGTAATAGAGGCAGACTGTTATACAAGACTGCAGTGACACTTGAACACACATGCATAAGATTCATGCATGACAGAGATAGGTGAACTGTTCATTAATATATGGAATTCAGGTGTAGATAATGAACCCATAGTGGATGGAAATATGTGTGAACTGTACAGACCATATCAAAGTGCTGGTTGGCTACCTGACCCATATAGAGTTGTAGATGGTATATTTGCAGTCTACAACTATTACAGTTTCCTACTTGCTTGCAGCAGTGTAACTAAGATCATGAATGTATATAGCTGAAATGCAGTGGTTAACACAAGATAATCCTGAGATACACATTATTATACCTTGGCCGTTCCTATTATAGGTTCAGATCTTACTGCAGAACAGATATCATAATGCATAATATTTTGTAATACAGCTCCACATCTAATAACAAAACATTCTTTATTAGCTAACCTTCAGTCACTTATTGGTATTATTCCTGTTTTTACTTCACAGCAGATGTAATACTCGATTTCACGACCAACAGCTTAAAAAAACACACACACATTGCTCAACACAGCTTTATTAGGGGTGACATCATGCCGTTATTGGTATGCATCTAACAGTCTTTATTGATGGACAGTTCATATAATGCAGGTGTTGCAAGAAAGCTGTAATTTGACAATTAAAGCAGTAGATATTTTATTTCCTTAACATTATGAAAGCAGTTGAACTTTATTTCCATAACATTATTAAATGCAGTAGAACTTTATTTCCTTAGCATTATTAATGCAGTTGAACATTATTTCCTTAACATTATTAATGCAGTTGAACTTTATTTCCTTAACATTACTAATGCAGTAGAAACTTTTATTTCCTTAACATTATTAATGCAGTAGAAACGTTATTTCCTTGACATTATCAGGTTTTATGCTTTCATCTGTATTGAACTGTACCTGGCATTGCACTCAAAACAGAGTATACCTACTGGCAGTTACTACATTATTCTTCCTTGTTTATATGACTATAGATTACAAGATACATATGTACTCACCACACTCACAGCACAACCAGGCCAATAACCCTGCATGGGCCTCCAGGTTGTGAGCTCTCTCCTCTGCAGATGTGGGGAGAAGCACACCATTATGTGTACCTGCCTATCACATATTCATACTAGAAGTTGGTAAAACAATACTTACAATACTTACAAATGTGTGAGGCATTGTCATCCCGAACATCTTGGATCCATTTGGCCAATAGATCACCCTTCCTACACTTCAGGTCATCATAATGGTGATGCACCTGCTCACCTGTGTGGAGAATACCAGTAGCACTGGTGAGTTTGCATGCCAGCCAGTCCCTGGCATCCAATTTATACTCTGACACTTGGTACCTTCCCTGCAGCAGCCAGATGTCATGGTCTTTTACAAGAAGTCTAGCCATGACCCTGGACTCCAGTATGCCCCACCACTGCACCTGAAAGCATGCACCCTCACCGACTCCTGACATAGTTCCTGCACAGGTCAATCTCCAACAGGTTCTGGCTGTATTCCTGCCTGTTGCACTTACATAAGGCTGCTTTCCTGCCCTTTGCTGCCATTGGACCATTTTTAAACATGCAGCACTTTGCTTAGCACTGCACAAACCTGCTGAGCTCAGCTGAGCAGTACTTAAAATGGCAATGCTTACCAATGCTTAGCAGTGCACAAACCAGCTTAGCTTAGCTGAGTACTGCTTAAACTAGGACTGCTAGCAGTGCTTCGCACTGCTTAGCAATGCGCAAACAGCTGAGCACTGCTAAAACATTCCCAGTTTAAGCAGTGCTTGGCTAGGCTTAGCTGTGTGTAGCAGAGCTTAGCTGAGTGCAGCAATGTAGGATTTAATCATGCATTTCTTAATTGTGTAATTGCAACAATATATGCTTAATAAAATGTCTGTGCATACACACAATATTATATTAGGGGTTTAAAATACATCTCTTACATGTATTTGCCACATACATACTTAACCTGTCTGTGTATTTATACAAAATTCAATCATGGCTTAATAGTAAGTCTCATAAATGTGTATTTGCAAAATAATATTAATAACCTGCGTATGGAATCACACAATTATTTCATGCAGATTTAAAATAACTCTCAGAATGTGTATTTACAAAATAACTGGTCTGTGCATTTGTACCCTGCACCTACTGCACATGAGGCTGTCATTCTAACCATTCGGCTACATAGATATGTGAATTACTGTTGTACTTTTATATATATCTCTCTACTACATTTAAGCACCGCTGAGCACCATGGCACCCCATACAAACTCACTCAACTATGCTTAAACTTGACCTTTCTATTCATAATTAAATTCATCCAGTTTCTATTTTTACATGTCTGGCACATGTCCATTGCTAAACACCATGCTGTGCTGTGCATAAAAAAAAATTAAACCCATTAAATTTTATATTTCAGTGCCATACACTCTATATCTGGCACTTCGACAGTGCAGGAGTTGTGTTACTCATCTCCAGACACTGTAACACAACCTCTACACTAATTCTGTAATCACGTTACATGGCTCTCCCTTAGTAGCATGTCTTGCAGGCACTCTGTCGAGGGGGAGCTGCAGACAAAACCACTGTACATTCCATGTAGGCTTTCCACTATTCCCACCTGGATTTTATTAAATCCCCATCTATGTCTGTGTCAGAGAGTGGTGTAGTGCTTTGAAAACTTTTTTCTTCCTTTGGTGTTTAACTCATTACATCTGAGTGATGCCTCCAGGTGCATCTGCAGTTAACTCCTACTAATGCCTCTAGGCATCAACTATTGCTTGTTCATATTTGCATCAATATTTCCAAAACCATGCTATGTGCCAGGTTTTAAAGGATTTTATCTTGAAGCTTACACAATGGCAAACTCAACTGCATTAATATTTGACCTCTGTCTAGTGCAGGTAAACAAATATTAACAGTTGTTTTTATGATATAAATTTATATAGATGTAATTTTCACATCTTTCTAAATATCTCAACAAAGAAGTAACACAGACAGAACTCTTTAGCCTCATATGAAAGCTCTCAGCTAGATGAATAAAGTGCGGCTGAAGGTATGTGTGTAACTTGAGTAGTTGCTGAGATATTGTAAGTTGTTTACAAAATATTAGAGTCTAGTAGTTACTGTTTACTGTGACTTATAAAATGTATTTTAAGACCTAGAACACAAAGAATACTACCACTGCAAAAAATAGATTGTGCTTAAGTGTTTACAATTTACACTTATTTCATAAACCCTTTGGTTCCAGAGATATGAAAATTTGTTTGAAATATGAGGGCATAATTTGATTCTGTCAAAAGGCTTAGGCTCCACCCATTGGATGTTACAGTGCAAACTTCTTGAACTCCACTGGAGTAAATGAGTTAAGCAGCTGAAATATCATAAAATGGGATAGGTATATGCAATGCAGTATACGAATAGTTGTTGGATTTGATATTTAGAATTATTACTTCATTTTTATAGTGGTGGTGCAGTGGTAGCATTGCCGCCTGACAGTACGACGTTGTTCTGTTCGATTCTCAGCTAGAGCGTCTTCTGTGTGGAAACATGCGCGAATGGGCGTACCTTCGTTGAAGGTTGCGCGTCAGGGCTGGCAACTCAGCACGTAAAAATCTACTGCCAATCATTAGCGGACCGGAGTTCCGCTGTGGCGACCCCTAACCGGGAAAAGCCGAAAGACACAACACAGCAACTGCATTTTTATAACATGTGTCCTGTAATTAAAATAAAGCTAATTTTAGCTTAGACACTTCATTTATTGATGACTAGCATGCAAATTGCATATATATATATATATATATATATATATATATATATATATATATATATATATATATATATATATGTGTGGGTTTATTATTGTTTATTCGAATGGAAAAACATTTTCCATTCAAATAAATGAATGGTAATGCCAAAAGTAAAAAAACTGACATTCACAATGTCAAACCAAATGCTCGACGCATTTGACTCAACATTGTTGTTGAAACCACCACATCATAGCCATATAGGAGCTGATGTAAATCAAACTCCTATACAGCTATCACGTTTTTGCTGGGGGGCAAGCCCCCCTGCACCCCCCATGTGGAGGTCTGTGCCTCCCCGCCCCCCTACTTACATATTCTAACTCAGAGATCGCACTACAGTGGAATGTGGATGAATTTCCACTCCCCACTGTACTGTGATCTCCATGCAGATAGTCAATTTACACTTATGCGAATGCAGTTGTGAATTTGCATAAGTAGAGTCGACTATCTGGTGCAAAACTGTGCGTTCCACATTCTATTTTTCAGCACATTGCAGCCGATAGAATGTCATTCGCACAAACAATAGTAAACCATATATATGGGTCTACTGAAAAAGACCAAAAATCCACTTGTTCGAAAAAGAACAGTGGATTCTCAGTTACGTGAAAGTGCACTTAAGCGAAAGTGCACTTCCCTGAAGAACGGTTCAAAGACCCATTAAGGAACACAGGTGTCGAAGCACACTACAGTTGGGAAAGGGATTTTATGTGTTTCCCTAATGTAGTGTGATCTCGGAGTTGATATATTTAAGTAGGGGGGTGTGGGGGGCCCAGCCCCCTACATGGGGGGTGCAGGGCGACTTGCCCCCCTGCAAAAACAATGTTACTGTATTTTTTATTGGGTCGTTGAACCAATGTTTACGAAAGTGCACTTTTGCTGAAGTGCACTTTCGTGTAACCGTGGGTCTACTATTTATATTCAAAGTGAGTTTTCGAATATATACAGTAGGCCCATATATATATATATATATATATATATATATATATATATATACCTATCAAGCTTTGTTTTGTGCAGTAACAATATAATCATGTGTGTGTATGTGAGCTAATAAGTTAGTAAGTCTAGACAATTTTCCCATCTCAAAGGTAAGACTCAAACCCTGTACCTTGTGAATATGAGATAAACCCAGAATGACTCATGCTATTTTTTTAATAAAGTTTAGTTTCTTCCATTGCTTCTTGCTTACACTTTACTTTTATCTCTATTTGCTATGTTTGGGGGCATTTCATAACTAAAAAAAGGAACTCGGAGGTGCAGCCTGTGTTGTCTAGTAGAGCACACCCCTGTTGCTAAACAGTAAACACGCTCAGTGTTAAGTGCCAAGTGTCATATTATACCAATGTGGCATGCTATTTAGCAGACAATGAACCACACATTGATGTGTAGGTGATCCAGTGTTCACTGAACTAAGACTAACTATTATTTGTTTATTTATTTATTGACATTTGATTATCAGGAAAGTCTGATTGGATAGAAGCTCATTTTCAGCAGAGGCCCAGAAGAAAAGCTTCAAATTATTACAAAACATTTTAAGAACAATAACTTTACAATCTTCAAAAAAAACATATGCAGTTTAAATAATTATAACAAATAAGACATACCCCAGGATTCAATACAGCCTACATGGTCATTTTTCACCATGTTTGCATTGCAGTGTGACACGCACATGGCCGCTAACAGTTTTAAATTCAGTAAGCGCAGTTCAGAGGTGCATACCCCCGGCACAAACAATGTAAACACTGATGCATGCTAATTACAATATAAGTAGCTAAACTGTATGCTAATCAGCCAACCCAACATGGTAGAGCTCTTCGACAAGCTGTAAAGCATCCGTGTAGACTCCATGCTGGTTTCTCTTGCGTATTCCAAAACTTTTGGAATACAGCCATGGAAAGCAGTCTAAACATACAGAATGTTAGGGGTTACTGCTGCTTTAATTCTTTTCTATGTGTTACAGGCTGAAGCCAGTGCTGCAGATACTGGTAATAGGCCTAGGCCAAGAAGGAGAAGAGTTTTCATGCCCCATTTAACTTTTCCCAGCCTACATGATATGGAAATTAACACTACAAGGCAAATAGCGTCACACTACAGGAACTCTGCGACATCTGCCATCCTCAACTCAGAGCCAAGGACAAACGAGTGGAGCCCATCCCACTGGAAACAAAGGTATGTGTGGCACTTAGATTCTTAGCTACAGGTACCTTTCAGAGACCAACAGCGGACATGTTGGTGTTGTCACAGGGATCAGCATCCAGGATCTTCCACTATTTCTTGAATGCTGTGCTCCAACATGTCAGGGACCACATATATTTTCCCTGTTGTTTTGAGGAGAGAGCCAGAAATATGCAGAAGTTCTACAGAATAACACATTACCCTAAAGTAGTGGGTGCCATAGATTGCACATATATAAAATGAAGGAACCACCTAGGGAACACAGTAGGCTCTAAATTTCACAAAGGGCTACCACTCTATCAACTGCCAAGTTGTGCGTAATGCCAGGGGATTCATCTCGAACATGTGTGCTGGCAACTCTGGAGGTTACAACGACTTACATATCTGGCACACCTCCCAACTGTAACAGATGTTTGATAGGGGGGATTCTCACAGGGCGATTTACTGAGGGATGCAGGCTATTCAACAGAACTGTGGCTGATGACACCCATCAAAAATGCACATGCACCCATGGAAGAATGCCATAATGAGGCACATGCTCAAACTAGAAATATCACAGAGCATGTGTTTGGACTGCTGAAGTCATGGTTCTGGTGCCTAGATACATCTGGGAGAGCCCTGCAGTACAATCCACTGACATGTACTGAAATATTCTCAGTATGTGCCATGCTACACAACATAACCCTAAGGAAAGAGCTTCAGCAGGATCAGCAAGGAGAAAGGGGCACTCATCCCACCACCAATGCCACAGTCACCATAGCCACAGGCAGATGGAGAATCAGACTTGGAACCTCCAGCTGCTGTGAGTCTAGGCAGACATAGGCATGCTCAGTATGCCCTTGCATTGGCCAAGAGGCAATGCATAAAACACTCACTCACTCACCACCTAGGGGCCTAGAACCTTCCCCCTACTCACATACATATAGTAACATTGATGCCAGGCAACTCACACAACCTATACCTCGCCATGTATTGGCTGTGTACTGTTTGCAACAGAGTCAGCCCTGAACTACAACCATGTCAACTGCTGCATTTACAAGGTAAATCTTGAACCTGGAGTGCATTGTGTAATAATATGAATGAGTGGCATAACCTTGTATCACACTAATTAGTACTATAAGCAAGTAAAAGGTGGGAGATTGATACAGTTATGATCTTAACATGTGACAGCAGAGACATGTGTAACTTAAATGTGTTCATTATTAAGTAGTAAGCCTCAGGCATCAAAGATTCACACAGTCATACCCCTCAAAAGTAGTGAGCTCACTGCATGGCCCAGTTTAGCACCATATATTTGTAATGAAAATTCATTAAAAGAGAAGTTAGAAAGTAATGATACATACTGCAGTTTCTGACTTCACAACCCTCACAAGATCATTCACAATAACATTGAGAAATGTTAATGCTATCAATTGTCTAACTTTCCAAGACCAATATAAGTCAAAAGGAAAATTACCAGTTCAACACCACAAATGCAGATATACTAAGCACTTTAAGTCAGCTATGTACCCTGAGCATCAGCTACAAAGCTTATGTGTCCCTGAATATAAAAGATAGAAAACAGGGATATGGCACAGTTATCATCACTTACACAGGGTGTTGTGTGGGGGAGCAGGAGGCCAAGGCTGACACAAAAGGTCAGTGAGTATGTATGAGTAAGAAAGAGAAGCAGACAGGCATCTGGATAGACCAACAAATGGTCAGTGAGGCAAAATGAGTTCTAAGCTGCATGGCTGAACCATGTAATTGTTATTTGTGTGTCTGTAGGGGTCCTCTAGGTGAATTTGGTGTGTGAGAGTCTGCATGGATGCAGCCAAGCTCAGTGCTGGCTCTACACCTTGGTATGTGAGACAGGTGTGAACTGTGCATGGTAGAGATGGCAGTTCATCATTGTCGTCCCCAACCACTAGAACTGGTACATCCATACCCACTGGCAGATGCTGCTTTCTAAATGTGACCAATGTCTGCTGGATGACTCCCTTCACAGGGATGCCCAGGACCATGGCCACATGGCATGCCATGACTGGGTGTGGAGAGCACACTCACTGGTGGTGCAGTGAAAGTACTACCACTATGGGAGCATGATCAGGCATGGCCAGCAGATGTTGTGGTTGATCTGTGCCCACAAAGATGCTGCCCCCCCCAGAAGATGTTCCATCACAGTCAATGCTCATTTCATGACAGACACCCCTTGGACCAACATGTCATTCACCTGATCCACAGAATTGGCAACATGGTGGAGGCAGTCACACATGTCAGCTTGTGCCACATCTACAACCTGAGCATTTGTCTGGAGCACCTATGGGAACATGCCTGTGCCTCCATGACAGCCCTAAACATATGTTGAGTGGCATGGGAAGAGACACCTGCAAAAGGTGAAGGAGGGAAGGCAGGTCCCCACTGAGCACTCCTATCAACCTTCCTAGGTGGCACCTTACCTACACTTTGGCTATGGCCAGACTCAGTAGACAGTGAAGCCACAGTAACCATACTTTCTGATCAATGGCCTTGCCCTCCACCTGTCCAATATCTGTAGGGTCACTGGAATGAGTAGGTATAGGCCTACTGACTGTGTCCAGTGGCATTGCATGGAATGGCTGTATGTCAACCTCAGTGTCAGGTTCAACCTCTGCACCCCCTGACTGTCCCTCAGTTTGGCAACCATTATCAGAGTCTGCTGATACACTGACATCAGGTGGTAGAGGGCCCATACTTTTGATGTCATGATCACCTGTGATAAAAAGCAAGAAAGAAACACAGGACAAAATGAATACCTACACTACTGTAGTCCAATATATGCTAACATACTAACAGTGGTGCCACTATTACAGACAGTACAGCAATACATATAACTGTCCTGACATCAATAGCTCACACTAAAATATTTCTTTCAATAACTCAGCACTACTGACATAAAAATGGCTTACCATTTGCAGATCAGAGTCTTCTTTGCAATCCAGATAGGCCAAGAAGACGTTACGTAAGAGGTAAGGACAACATCATCACAATTAAAAGTAACATGGGGGGGTGATACTTTTACCCCTTCATATGTCAATTAACTATACTTTCAACAAAAATATGGCTGTCAACTCAAACCTAAGCTAATAACTGTAGCACTCTTTAATCCTCCCCCCAAAAATACATATGACACAGAAGTAACATATTGATTTCAACTGTTTTACTATATGACAATATTCAACTTTTGATATATCAAAGCCTACCTGGAAGCTCTACCTGGGACTTGCTTGCTGTCTTTGAACCTGTTTCTGTCACATCAAAGACATGCTGTACTGCACTCGCCTGTTAGCTGCTTGGATCCCTGATATTGGCCAAGCGCTCTTTATTAGATGCTGGTGGTGGCTCCCTAGCAGGGCCCCCCAGTACCCATCAGGTCACAACCCACTGCAGCTACTCTCCTCTATACATGGGATCATGTCTTTGGCCCTGTGGTGCACCTGCTCATATGTCCTGCCATGTCTACCCTCGGCATTCAGATCAGCAATTATCTGTTACCAGATTTGCATCCTACATGCCATATCTCCCCATCCCCTATCCATCAGAAAAGCACCATTGTGTCTAAAGGCATTCACTATGACCTGGTTTTCAGCATCGGTGAAGGGGGGTCTCCTAGGATTGACATGCCTGGGAGGCCTGGTCCTAGGTGTCCTAATAGACAACAGAAGGATAATACAAATAAGTATCACATAACTAACACATAATTATTTCCAGGTAAAACAGAAAAGGTTGCCATTCAGTATTAACCCATGTAGAAATATACAACAGTCTACATATGTAAACAAACAGCAGGCAAGTTGGAAAACAATGAGAGTAACAAGAGCAAAAAATCCTTGTTTGTGCCATAACAGTAACTCACTTTGCTCTCCACAAATAAGATGAAAATGACACATTTTGCTAACAAACCATCACTGAAATGCTAAATTACTATCAAAAGAACTGTCCCTGAAACATTTGTACATATTTATCACACCGTTTTCCATTTGCATGTATTGGCAGGCATGTATACCTCTGAAATGGCTTGACAAGCATGCCCATGCCATCAGTACACTTCTAAGTAATGCATACAGATAAAAGTATAAAAGCCTTTGCTTCATATTTTTCTTAAATACATTCCAGCATATGCAGTATGTAGCTAACAACATGGAAGCATAACTTTTGAAGTTCAGTACTCCCCTGTACAGATATATACTGAAGAAATATCATATATGCAGTCTTCCCAACATAAACACATCTGCTCAACATCAGTTTGCCTTGCTACACAGTTGCCTTTTCATATGGTGTAGATTCAGGGCTATTAGCATGGTGAAGATGCAAATGAGGTATGAATTCATTAGAATTGCTGAATCCCAAATACTTGGATCCATATTGGAGATGTAAACATAGTGCAGGCACTACCTCTGTGTTTGGTTTTAAAGGATTGCAACTGTGAATGATTAGTGGTTGGGAGAAGGAAAACACAAAAGCACTGCAGACTGCCTTACCTCCAGTGGGTGTGTCAGGTTACATCTACAAAGTGTTAGATGTAAGGTTGGAAATGTAAATAAGCAGCACACAAGTCACATGTTGTGTTTCTTAACATCCAACCTGCCCTTCATTTGTTAAAAACTGCATATGATATTATTTCCACTTAATATGCTCACACATTTTAAGGCCAATGATATGGAATGGCTTACACACTGCATGCCTCAGAATACTGCCCAGATAAATGAAGAATGGATAACAAATGCAGAAATGTAAGACAGAGCTGTATATTTGCAAGCAATAATCATAACAGGTTGCTTGATCACTAGGTGCACTACATCCTACACCAATAAATGCACAAATAACACTTGTGTGGTTTGATATCACTGTAGATGCTATTGCAGTTGGTTGTGTGCAGACTGAGTTCAGTTCTTTGCTGCAAAGCTGTTTGTATGGCAAATGGGGATAAGACGCTCATCCTATGTTCTGAATGAAGTTACATTGGAGTAAGAGTTCAAATCCAAACCTATGCAGAAATATCTCATGCGCACTAACATTTTCTAGTGTGTATGTCATAGATTGCTTTTCCTTATTTCAACTACTTGCCCTTTTTTTCTTTTTTTTTTCATTTCTTTCTTTTTTGGGGGGGCAGTGTTTGTGTGATGAGTCGCTTAGGGCACACATGGAAATGGAGAAAAATGATTAAAAGGGTTGGCTATGCTTATCTCATCTGCAAGTAGAATGACAGTGTGCAAACTGAACAAATGGACCCCTCGGGAAGCAGACAGTACCCAGACAGCCAAAAATAGAAACCAGATTAATTGCGTTACACTATTGGGCATCACACTAACCCTCTAAGTGACATTGTGTAGTGGTTAACAGCGTGACCTTAAGAATGATTAGCAAAATAGGGACTATCATGTAACTAGCCCTCTGGCAGCAGGTGTAAGTGCAGGGCTTGAGTACAGATTTACTAGGTTCTAGTACAGGATGTGCAACCTTTTTTCACTGCTGTGGCATTACTGTTTATAGGTTAGTACTAAGCTGACTGCCCTTGTGAGCCATTTTAAGCCTAGCCAATTATCTCTTGTGAGACTTGAACCCTGCACCTTGTGTTTGTAAGGCAAACACCTTAACCATTAGGCCACCCTTCCAACCCTGCAATTAACTGAATGATATACAAGTGTTATTTCAACCTTCTTGTGGCAACAGATGTAAGTGCAGGGCTGCCATACACATGGTCCTGAGCTCAAAAACAGCATGTTCCATACACTTTTACTGTTGTTCCATTTCCCAGTATAGTCACTCTCACTTATAACACTTGACATAGTGGACCTGATATGAATTATATGTGAATTATATGTATGAGAGCTGAGACACTAGTATTGTGTCAGTTATTTATGTATATATCTATGTATTATCACATTTAATATCAGATGTATGACTGTGGGTATATTTTGTACTATATTCCTGTAAGTATATTTCTGCTATGTGGACTGGGATGGCCTTCACATTTGCCTACAACACATACATAACTACCTGTATAGCCAATAACCTTGAAATTGCAACTGCACAATTATGTAATATCTCACTGTTTGCCACTGTTGTGCTCCGCTTACCATCACACAAACACAATGCTCAGAGGTGTGCACTGCCTGCACCATGTTTGTGCTATAGTAAGTGGAGTGCAACAGTTTCAAACAGTGTGCCCATTCCCAGTAAACATGATAACTGGAATTGTCAGGAAAGTATCAGTCTCCATTGCTGTAGATCTGTGATAGACTTGGAAGGTGTTTGTGGGTAAGGTGTCAGGTTTAGGACACAGAAACGGGGTGTCCAGGAGTCCAAGAATTTGGAGTAGATAGGACAGTGGTGAAATGGGGAGCAAACTGGAGAAAGAACAAAGGGAAATCAGGGCAAGAATGTGCAGGATGGAGGTAGGAAAGTGCTATAGCTATCCATTTCTTTAACTGTGTAAAGTGAACATATGTGCAAATATTAACTCACCTCTAGAGACACCACAACACAATAATATTGTGTAGCCAATTGTACCGAATAAAGTGTGTCAAGAAGATAAGTGTGTGAAATGGAGAGCTATGTGTGGGATGATTTTTTTTTTTTATTTTGTGAAACAGTTGCCCATTTTTTTTTTTTGAGAGAGAGAGGAATGTTAGGGAAGTGGTGTAGATATGTCTGGGTCAGGTAAGTTGAGTAGCTGAGGAAGAAATTGCAGACAGACAAGACAAACAAGACAAGAGACAGGGATGGTGATGGACACAAAAGGTTGGGGGACACTATGATTGGGGTAAGGGTGTAGATATCCTAAACAAATGGTTGTCAAGCTGGGTGAAAGTGAGAATCGAGTCCTCACCAAATGGAATGTCATCACTGTCATCTCATTCCACTGCTGGCTGGAGTTGCTGACATCTCCTTCTCCTCTTCCTAATACTGCACAAAATGAGAGAGAGCAGCCTCTTCAGCTGACATAGGTGTGCACCAATGGTGTGGTGCACAACCCTACACACCATCCGTGGCATCTCGGTGTGGGTGATAAAAATCACCACCATCACTTCTGTTCCCAGAGGGTACCACTGGGCCAGCACCCCAGCACTGCCAGGATATAACTAATACTGTGCTTTTTGGCCCAAGAACTCAGACCGAAATACAAAAGATGGGGGAGTATCCATCTTCATCAAGGATACCCCACCTCCAGGTTAGTGGCACTGCATGAGGCATCGGAGACCATCCATGTGCAACTAACAGTGGGTAAAACTGCTTTTCAGTTTGTAGCTTGCTACAGATCACCCACCTTGTCTCAGGACCCCCCCCCCCCCTGAGCATTCCTGAGAACATTGGAGAATATGAAGGTCTCACCAAACACCATGATATTGGGTGATTTCATCTACCCAAACATTGACTGGGAAAACTACTCAAGTCCCAACTCGTTTGCCCAATGGTTCCTGGAGTTTATAAACTCAAACACCATGGAACAACTGGTCACCACTCCCACAAGAGGGGACAACATACTGGACCTGGTCATCACCAACATGGGGGCTCAATGTTCCACACCAGAGGTAAACTCCTCGTTGGTAAGATCAGACCATAAACTAATCACACTGGACATCCACATCCCGAACCCACCCCCAGCCAAGGAAACAACTGTGAAAAATTTCTCAAAAGAAACTTCACTCTTCTCAAGACAAAGGTGGAAAGTTTCAAAGCCCCCGGGCTAATGGAAAATGCTGCCCAAACTGCAGAATCCTTTACAAATGCATTCTATGAGCACCTACAGGAATGCATGGATCGAGCCATCCGAAGTAAAACCAACTCTCACTCCTCCAAAAACAGGAGACCAGTCTGGTGGACCCCGGCCATAAATAAGCTATACAATAGAAGGAGGAAACTGTTACATGATAGAGCAAAATCCCAAAAAGGGAAGGCATCCCTGATCAGTATTAGCAAGAAACTACGATCCCTCATAAAATCATCACAGGCCAGCTTTGAAAGAAAAATCACCAAAGACTCTAAAGATAATCACAAGACCTTCTTTAGCTACATCAAGAATCTAGGTGGCAATACTAAAATCTGCTCTGAGCTGGTGCAACATGGCAAAAAATACACTGAACCCACTGACATTTCCAACATCATGGCGGACAGGTTCAGTGCAAACTTTACCCCCCTTCCCCCCAAAAAGTGGTCCCACACCCCAAAAGTGCCAGTGTCTATCCCAGAAGAATGTAGTCTCCCAGACATCACAGACACACAGCTGACAGCAGCCCTCTCCAAAGCAAAAAACACAGCATCAGTGGGACTGGATGGTGTCCCGGGCTGCGTCTTACTTGAGCTCCAAAATGAACTGAACCCTCACATAAAGTCAGTGTTCAAACTCAGCCTTACTACAGGATATGTACCCAAAGAATGGCGTATAGCAACAGTTATCCCGCTCCACAAGGGTGGCGCCACAATGGATCCTGGGAACTATCGCCCTATAAGCCTGACTAGCCTGGTCTGCAAAGCTATGGAGCACATCATCATGGATCTCATAAACAAAGACATTGGGAACCTCCAGACACTGGACCCTACCCAATTCGGCTTTGTTAAAGGCAGATCTTGCCTCTTAAACCTAGTTGACTTCTTTGAAACAGTTACCAAGGCCATAGATGAGGGAAAGGTAGTCCACACAGCCTACCTGGACCTCGCAAAGGCCTTCTACACAATACCCCTCTCTGGCATTATAAATAAGCTTACCAGCTTGAATATCAACCCCTATGTCACAAGATGGGTTGCAAATTGGCTCAGGGATAGAGCCCACATTGTCAGAGTCGTGGATGCCATGTCCGACTCCAAACCGGTTACAAGTGACATCCCACAGGGCTCAGTTCTGGGACCCCTCTTGTTCGGTATATACTTCTCTGAGGTACAGGCAAGCACGGGAGGACTGTAGCTGACCAAGTTCGCAGATGATTGCAAACTGGGAGCCATAATTGACTCTTTGGCTGACACAAGCATCCTCCAGAAGGGTCTTACAGAGATGGATACCTGGTGTCAGAACCATGGCCTCAAGCTAAATGCCAAAAAGTGCATAGTCATTCCCTTTGGGAAAAACAAAGTGCCCACAAACTACCACAAACGTGGTAATCCACTAAGTACGGAAGATGTAATTAGGGATCTGAGGACCCAAGTAGATAGTAACCTCTCCTTTGATAATCACATTGCCAAAGTGGTTAGAAAAACCTTCTATATAGCCCACCTAATCACGAAAGGGTTCACATCTAGATCAAGAGAGGTCATTGTGCCCCTCTACTCATTGCTCATCTGGCCCATAATTGAGTACAATGCCCCATTTGGGATGTACCTTACCCGACACCTGCAACAGCTAGAGAGACCCCAAAAGTACCTCACCAAGAGGATTGTGGGCCTCAAACAGATGCCCTATGCAACTCGACTAAAGAAACTCCAGCTCTACTCAGTTACTTACCGCCTATTCAGAGATGATCTCTGCTTGACGTACAAGGCCATGTCTAACTCGGAATTAATAGACATGCTCCACCTCAAGAAATCCAAATCCCTTAGAGCTACACACTCCAGGGATTTAAACCTCAGAACAACAATAAATAAGACATGCTGGAGGGATAGATTCATATCCCAGAGGCTTCCCTCGCTCTGGAACAGAATCCCAATGCATGTTAGGCAGAGCCCCTCACTGACCCTCTTCAAAAGAAATCTTGATGAGTGGATGGGAAATCATAAATTTACTCCCGGGATCACTTCTATGGCCCTGCTGGACAGAGGCTCAGGAATCTAATCTAAAAGGGAGGCGAAAGCCAACACATTCTGGCTAGGCTTATAAATGCCCTAGGGCAGATAGCCTAGTGCCTACCTATGAACCTATGAACCTATATCTCAACCGTAAAAGCAAGCATGCATTCATTAGTCCATAACACAAACCTAGAGCACAATATTAGACTTTAGTCAGAGGTATGGGTTCAAATCCCACACTTTCCAACTATACAATACTGTTAATTTTTCAATTATATATAAATTAAATTAATACCTCTATACCAGTGGAACAAACGTCCTACTGTAAACTGTGATCTGTATAACTGGATCATGCATATGTGCAATATAAGGATATGTCAAGAAGTACTTGCTGCAGTCTGTATTATAGTGTTCATCTGTTAGGAGTTGGTAGTCTTAAATGTAAAAGTTAAGATAATAGAGTCAAATAATTGTATTAATGCATTGTACACCACATATGAAGGTACTAATCTTAGATGTTTTTCTGTCACCCCAACCCTTATCTCTCTTTTTTATTTTATTTTTATTTTATTTTTTTATTTTCTGGGTTTTTTTATTTTATTATGTGTCAGCAAAATGTGTCCATGTCATCCAGGTGCACCACATCACTAAATGCTTCAAAGCACAGCAAGGTAGGTCTGCCCCACAGGATACACCTACTCCCCCTCCATCATCTCCAGCATGTCAACCTGGCAGCACTGCATTTGCTGACCTTGCATTACCTGGCCCCTCAGGTAGTCCTGCACCGGAGGCTGGCCCAGTGGTACCCTCTGAGAGCAGAAGTGATGGTGGTGATTTTATCACCCACACCGAGATGCCTGGAATGGTGTGTAGGGTTGTGCACCACACCATTGGTGCACACCTATGTCAGCTGAAGAGGCTGCTCTCTCTCATTTGTGCAGTATTAGGAGGAGGAGAAGGAGATGTCAGCAACTCCAGTCAGTGGTGGAATGAGATGACAGTGATGCCAGTCCATTTGGTGAGGACTCGATTCTCACCGTCTCCCAGCTTGACAACCATGGGTTTAGGATATCTACACCCTTACCCCAGTCATAGTGTACCCCAACCTTTTGTATCCATAACCATCCCTGTCTCTTGTCTTGTTTGTCTTGTCTGTCTGCAATTTCTTCCTCAGCTACTCAATTTACCTGACTCAGACATACCTACACCGCTTCCCTAACATTCCTCTCTCGCAAAAAAAAAAATGGGCACCTGTTTCACAAAAAAATCATCCCACACACAGCTCTCCATTTCACACACTTGTCTTCTTGACACACTTTATTCGGTACAATTGGCTATACAACATTATTGTGTTGTGGTGTCTCTAGAGGTGAGCTAATATTTTGCACATATGTTCACTTTACACATTTAAAGAAATGGATAGCTATAGCACTTTCCTACCTCCATCCTGCACATTCTTGCCCTGATTTCCCTATGTTATTTCTCCAGTGTGTTCCCCATTTCACCACTGTCCTATCTACCCCATTTCACCTCTTTAATCTATTATTGCATGAAGGTGCACATCTCACACTGACTCACAGCAACAGTAATGAAAAGTGTTTAAAAGTATTAGATACACCTGTATTTGAACCCAGTACCATCTGGCCCCAAAAAGGAATGTATCACTACATTAACCAGTGCTGTCACAGAGTCAGGTTAAGCAGCAGGTGTATTTCATACACCCAGTACTGTCAGACTTTAGCAATGCGGATTGTGTTTGTGCACTGCTTAGCTATGCACAAACCATGTGTATCTCGCATATGTATGCACTTTGCTAACCATTGTGCAAGCCCGCTGCTTGCTGCACTAAAGAAATGTATATATTATGCTGTATTACTGCTGTTTACTGTCCATTTGCTGTGTATGATATTAAATAGCATGTAGAAACATTACAAACTGAGGACCATATCTAACAATATGTCACATATTTACAATGCATCCTTGCATTGGCACCACCTCAGTCACTGCATCCCTGGGGTCTCAGTACTTATTCCACACATATATCAACCACACTGCAAAATGCAATGTCAAATGTGTGCTATGCAATGCACATCAATCTGGTAACATGAAGAACTACAGCTATTGACTCATATGCCTAAAAAGCCTAATCTGCAAAGCTAGTGAAGGAATCACTGTGGACTATATCCACATGGACATTGGTGACCTTCAAGACACCTGACCTTACCCATTTTGTTTTTTGTCAAGGGTAGATCTTGATTATTGATCCTTGTGGACTTCTTAGATACTGACTCCAAAGACCTGGATGAGGGATAACAAGACATACCACCTATGTTGAGTCATCCGAGGCTTTTGACACTATCTTCCATTCATGTGTTATAGTAAAAATCTCCCATGTGTGAATTAAGCCATACAGTAGTAGAGGGATAGGTAATTGGCTCATTGAGATGACATAGCACACAGTCTCAGCGTTAGGAACTGCACCTCCACCACTAGCCACTTACCATTACCACAAGGATCTATACTGGGATGTCAGCAGTTTGCAAACTACTTCCCTGAAGCGGAGGCAATGGTAGATAGCCTGTGGTTTACCGCAATTGCAGATGAGTGGTAACTGGATGCTCTAATATAGAGTCCCACAATGATGGTAACATATTACAGAAGGGGCTGACAAATGATTGGTGCCAAACTCATGGACTGAACCTTAAAGTATACAATGCCTCATTGTCCCTTTAGTCAATGAAGTACCCCTGCTAATTGTGGTGTACATAGAATCCCCTAAGCTCAAATACAATGTTGTGAGACTTGGGTAGACATGTTGATAGCAATCTACATGTTCATCACTATGTGCCCATAGAGGTAACACACACATTCTGCATTGTACACATCCTACACCTGGACATCACATCCAAGACCAGGCTAGTCATACCTCTGCTTATCAGACCAATAATTGAGTACAATGCTCCCATCTGTCTGTACCTCATCAGACACCTGCAGCAACTGGTGAAAATGCAGGTTTGTGCCTGGGAGACTCCTGGGCCTCCAAACATGACATACATGGTAAAAGACTGAAATACCTGTCACTGTACTCAGTATCATGCAAGCTGCTGAGAAGAGACCTATGCCTGGCCTACAGAGCAGTCTCAGACCATGCCCTTCTGGAAATGATGGACATCTTCAAATCAAATGGAAAAGAATAATTTGCCCCAGGGTACTCAACCTAGCCTGTGACATAAACAGAACATCCTGGAGAGACAGATATATCCTACAACGATTCACACTCCTCTGTAATAGGATCCCATGCATGTGAACCAGTGCTCCTCAATGATGCCACTCAAGGCCAACCTTAACTACTGGTTGGGTAGTTGTAAAGTCACCTCTGGGGTTGTACCTATGCACCGCATGTGTGTTTTTACACAGCTAGGCTTCTAAACACCCAAGGACTATTAGACTTGTAGCCACCTATGAACTTGTGAAGCTATGTGCTTATGCAGTTCTCCCAGCCTGTTGCCTCCCACATGGCCTACTGATGTCATCTACTATAAGTTGACCTCCACTCTTGTATAAATCAGACTTGTTCCATAGTAATTGCATAAAGTACTGTGCTCAGTAGTCTGTGTTCTTATATAGGTAAGGGTTCTGTTCTCACTGCAGTCAACTTGGTGTGTGTGTGTGTGTGTGTGTGTGTGTGTGTGTGTGTGTGTGTGTGTGTGTGTGTGTGTGTGTGTGTGTGTGTTTGTGTGTGTGTGTGTTAGACAAAAGAACAGTTGCTGCTCCAGTACCATGGAATGACAGTATTTTGATTTTTGCTAATGCCTACACATACATTTCATGCAGCCCACCCAACTCTTGTCTCTCACATGGCTTGCTGATGTCATCCACTATAAGTTGACCTGCACTCTTGTATACATTAGACTTATGCTGTGGTGTTTGCATAAAGTACTGTGTTCAGTAGTCTGATTACTTAGGTAGAGGCTGTAGTCTCACTGCAGTCAACTCTGTGTGTGTGTGTGTGTGTGTGTGTGTGTGTGTGTGTGTGTGTGTGTGTGTGTGTATGTGTGTGCGCGCACGTGCGTGTGCGCATGTGTGTGTGTGTGTGTGTGTGTGTGTGTGTGTGTGTGTGTGTGTGTGTGTGTGTGTGTATGTGTGTGTGTGTGTGTGTGTGTGTGTGTGTGTGTGTGTCCACGTGTGTGTAAACTCATACCTGACATTACTAAGAGCATTTTACACCAGCATGTGGGACACTCTTATCTTCCCCTCAACAGATGCTCCTGATGTCATCAGCTATATCAGATGTTTGGATATGCAGTACTCCCAGCAGGGCAGGGTCAGATGCTGGCCTGGAGGCCAGGCAGACATCAGATTGCAGTGACATGGCTTTAACTCTATCCACATACATCATGACATAGTTTGTAGGCCCTGTGTTATCTTGCTGAGAAAGCCCTGTGGTCTCTCCAGCTGCTGTGTATGTCTGGTGAGGTACATGCAGAAGACAGAATTATACTCTATTACTGTTCTGATGGGGTTTGACTAATGTGCTGCCATACAGTCCTAAGCTGTGCATATGATGGCATGATGTATGATGTGCACAACATAGACTTTCAATACCAGTGTAGATATTTGGTAGTTAAAGGTCAGACTGCTATTTACATATGCTCCTAGTGCTGGCATCACTGGGTGTCAGCATAGCATGACTGCTGTCAATGCTGTTATAAATATGGAATTCCACTTTTCAAATGAACAACATAAAAAAGACACATTTCTGCATTTAGTTGTAGATCGAGTGTGTCTTTGTCCCCATTCATTTGTCTGTGTTAGTGCCTCCTGTACTATGTTATCATAATTGGTGGACTCAATGATTGCACTCAATAGGCAAGAATCAGCAAACATGTTAAGACAGTAGCCATATACTTTAGCCAGAACTATTGAGAAATGGAGTCCATACAGGGAAGGGCCAAGCAGAGATCCCTGGGGTTTGCCAGTGGTGACAGCTCTACCGGTATAGGTTGATTCACCAACTTTCACAGTATACATTCTGTCTGTGACCTAATTGGATATCCATCTACTGACATAAGGTTTAATCCCCAGCTGGGAAGGTTTGTCAATGATACCTACATGGAGTAATCATGTCAAAACCCTAGGCCAGATCATGATAGGCAGTATGCACTGTCTTACCTTCTTCCAGGTCCATCTGGCAGAAGTAATGGCCTGTGACAACATCACATATTGCTTATGGAATGACTCAGCACATACATCTTCCTGATACTGTGGAATACACATTTAAACACACCTTCCACATGGGCTATATTCCTATAAAAGGGTGTACATCAACATGCATCCATCTGAGTAGAGGGGACACCACCTGATGCATGCATGTATACAGACATCCTGATTCTCTTCAACTGTGAGGTGGACCAGCATGTGATCATGGACCTCTTCTACATGTACACCAGTCATATTCTGGCTGAGTGCAACAGACCTGTGTGAGTTGTTAATGCTACATTATGTCTGTTATATCTGATAGATGTCCATATAAAGGTCATTGAGGGCATGCAAGATGACAACAGCATTATCTTGTGGAACCTGACCAGATCAAGGCATTTTGTACAAATCCATACTGAGGTATTCACTCAGTACTCTCATATATGGCCATAAACAGCGATATCACCAAATGCATAGATGACTGTATCACGTATGTGGCATTTCACTATGTTGAAGTGTGTAGTGTGACCTATATCCCAGATCCAGAGATCAGGTCCATACATCAGGGCTGTCTTCTAGACCCTTTCCTGTACATTAGTTAAGTGATGGACATCACAGATGATATACACATGCTGTGCCCACACAGCTGCCAGAAAGACAACAGAATGTGGGCAATCATTGACTCCATCTCTGACATTAGTATAATACAGTCTGTAGGAACACATAAGAAACACTGCTGCCAGAGACATGACAATACCTGTGTTGACAAGACACATTGGGGGATTTGTTAATTCAGGAAACAAATGCACCACCCAAGTTTAATGTGGACATCACACCCTATAATCAGACCAATAGTTATGTGACCCATGTGTTGGGGTAGATGGTAAATGGTACATCCACCAACATGTGGTCACAGTGCTGACTACTCTCTTGAATGTAACACATACTGGGTATGTGAAGGACATCCACATCAGAGGCCATAATACCTTCATGGTTCCCAGCCTTCATCATACCAATAACAATATACAAAGCACCCTTCTTTGTATACCTCCTGACATATCTTCCAATGATGTGTGACTGAAGTATGCCACCTTTGTCACAGTGAGTTCTTGCACAACTTATTGGCCATACCTAGTTATGCTTTCTGCGGAATATACATTACTGTCTGATGGTGCAGAACACCAATCAAGTTATTACACCAGATGCATGTGTGATACCTATTCTGCTGATGCACACACTACATACATAGGTGTTTGACACCATTAATGGCATGTATTTTATTCATGACAGTGTGGATTATGATATACAGGTATAGCAGTGTTCCTCCTAACACCTCCAGCAGATGTTACAGTGCCAGGACAGTGTACGTGGTTACCTTCATAGACTGTGGATGTATCATAATAGTTGTTCAAGTGTGCATGTGTGTGTGTGTGTGCAGCCTCATCTCTTATCTCTGTAAATCACATACGTTATGTCAAAGGCATGAAATTACTGGTTTTATTATTCCAATATTGTCTATGATTGTGGTTGGCTCTTGTAATGTTTTCCATGAGCCTTTAACTGTGCTCATATTGGAGACCGCTGCTGAGAGTACACTCATATTCAGGCATATCAGTTTGCACACCTTCTCAATTTGCACCCTATCCCAGTTGTATGTCAGATCCCTGATAGATGTCCTCTACATTATTCGTGTAAGGATGCTTATCTCACAGAGACATCCTCCCTACATTTTCACTGTACAGTCCCTGCTATACCATATAGATATGTGATTGGTGTTGCTGCTGCAACCATCTTCCATTGACATGACCTCCTCTGCTGCACATTGGGTAGTTTTATCTGTCCTCTTTCCCTGTGTTCATTCCTACAATTCATCTGTATGTCCCTATTTAATAAACACACTTCCCCCAAGTGTTCATTTTACATGGCAGTACATGTCCCATTACAGATAATTTACATAGCTTCGGTATACAATACCATGAATGGGATATCACAATACTCTGCACTGTAGGTACACTGTCCTGTACTGTGTTTGGACCATATACTTCACATTCATACTCATCTACTGTCCATATATTCCCAGGATGTCCAAATCTGCTCCTTATCAAACTTGTGACCTTCTGCCATATCACTGAGATGATCTCAGGAGTGATGTGAGTCAATATTACATACATTTTAGTTCATACCTCTCAACAGCCCTGATTTGTGCAGAATGTCCAATTTTTCTCTCATATTTTTGATCTTTTTCTCATAAGTTTGGTTTTCTGGCAAATCATTGCCATGTCATTGCAGATTGAAGTCAGAACTGATGACAGACATTTAAGTTTCAAATGTCATGCTCTTCAGAAAGTGCAAGCTACTGTATAACCTATTATTCAATCAAATCTCTAAGTTTGGAAGAGCAATATTAAAAATCTGTCCCTATTGTTGGGCCTTTGTCTCCCCATTATTGATGGCTATGTCCAGATTTCTTGCTCTAAGAGGTTGAGAGTGTCACATTCCAACACATTTCGATGTAACATCCACGTCAGATATGTCCCTATTTTTGGTTATTTGTCTCCTCATTAAGTTGGCCTTTACAGATTAACAGCTGTTGTGAATCCCTGGTGATTATCATGGTGTTCCTCGTAAATCCATGAACTGTAGGTGCTCTGCTTTACACAGAATTGATATCCTCATTCACTTTACATGATTTTCTGACCAGCAACACTGTTATCAGCCATGAAATCTAGGTTAGGTGTGCTGTGCATAATTAATATGCATTGCTAACTACCGCTCGCTGCACACCATCACGCTAACATGTAAACTCTGTGTAGGCTCTACACAGAGTTTACTGAATCCTGGGAACAATATAAAAACAATGGTTAAGAGAACTTTTAGACAGTTTGTAGAGAAATTAAAGGTACATTAGTGTAATATTAAAACATTGTGTTACGTGGATCTGTCAATGTAATAAAAACACCAGGTACAAATGGTGTGACAGTGCACATTAAACTTTGAGTAAAGTATACATATAATATTGGATGTTCAGAATGTATATTTTAGCTGCATCTCAGTTAGGTCATGATTTTTCTGTCTGTGTCACAGCTGCAGTTATTTATGTGTTGCAGTTCATATTTTCCAAGCTCTTGTTAGTATAATTTGTTATGCTGCTGCTGTTGGCATTTGGGCTGTACCTGCAAAGAGATGTGGATTGAGCTGAATTCTGCTTTATTTTTAATATCAGTGTGGTTTCTTTAAATTTGTAAAGCTGTGTTGTGTTGGTTATGTATCACATGGCAGTTAAACGATTAACTCTGAAAATGCATTACATTTTCAATAAGACTTCCTATTTTGGCTTGCTTTTGAGCCTCTGTGTCTCTTATGTTCTTGTGAAAAGTTGTCAAGGCATTTTTCTAACTGCTGGTCAAATTTTTTCTTTTTTTTTGCTCAGGGGAACAAATGATGATTTCACCCTGGACTCCAAATGATCTAGACACTCCTCTGCCTTAGCCTTACCCCATCCTCAAAAGATAGCCACACGTGTATGTCTGATGTTTGCTTTTCAGGAAAGTGAAAAAAAAAATAATCATGGTAAAGTGTTCCAGCCTGTTGCTCCTAGAAAAACACTTGTTTGTACAAAACCTATAGTGACCTTCATTGCATACCTTTGAGATTTGTGAGGAAACAATTAAGAAATAATGACCACACTGTCCCTAGTCCCAACAATAGCTATAATGACCTTCTGTGTATATCTCTGAGGCTTGTGAGAAAAATTAAAGAAATAATGACCACAACTATCCCCAGTCTCCTCACGCAGGTTACAGCAACCATCTGTGTGCACCTTTGATCAAGGCCAGCTTCATAATAAGTGTGGGGGGGGGGGTTGTGAAGGCAGTGGCTTCCACTAAATCCATGTAAAATATATTTATATAGTTTGGAATATATAGTTTCGAACCTCTAAGGGTCTGGATGTTCTGTAACACATTTTATGTCCTATTCTTGAGTGATAATTAGTGATATATTTTATGGCACACATGCTGATGCTGCCTCCACCAAGCCAGGCCATTACAAGATGCAGAAACACAAACAAGCTGCATGCTAACCTTTACAGAAATGGACAGAATGCCATTTCTGCTCTGGCATGTCCAGAGGAAACAAGAGCACATGGGTAAACCCATACAGAAACAGGGAAGGCATGTAGTCTCCACATAGAAAAAGCCAATACCATGAACTCAATCAGAGCAAAGCACTGTGACATGGCAATGATACTCACTGCACTAGTGTGCCAATGAATAGTTGTTTACATACACATCCTGCTGCTGCCACGCTACCAAAAGATTGAAACCTACCATGTGCAAGGCTTACATTTGTGCTGGTAAGTGAAAGAAATTATGGCCAAATTGTTACTCTTAAATATACTGCACCCCCACAACACACACATGCATACAATCATAAGACTTAGTCATAATAGTTTTACACTAATTTCAGCAAATACAATGTACTGCGTGACTGTACTGCTACCATAGCATATCAGCAGCTGTTGTTTCATAGTGATCAAGCAACAGCAGCATTAAGTCACTTTTACTCATCTCATTGGGGATGCCTGTTAGTCACTTTTCATATGTCCAAAATAGGACATATTTTATAGAAGTGTCGGACTTTGCAGGACAAACCATACCCACAACCTGTGCAAAGGACTTAACTTCACTTTTTGTAGAATAAAAGACTACTGTTGCAGAATCTGAGGTGTTTCATATGGCACTGAGATGATTCAGATAAAAATAATTGTTTTATGCAACTATTAAAGTAATCTTAGGAAATATGTTTTATCATTAACTCTCAGGAGGCTGCCATTTTTTCATAGAAACCAGCTGTCCAGACAGGGACATTCCTGTTAAGGAGGAATATAATCAAGCAACTGGTCAGAATTTTACAAAATGTCCAGATTCTTTTTTTAGTCTGATCCTCATAAATTTTGTAGTTTTCTGGCAAATCATTGAGGGCTGAAGACACACTAGATAATGACAGGCATATGAATTTCAGACTTCACTGATTATTAGCTTTATCCGAAATAGGTATATATTGAAATCTTGTTTACAGTAAAGCAGATAATCAGAGAATAAAGGATGTTTTTTTTTGTTTTTTTCTCCCAGCCAAACATAGCTTTTGTGGGGGGTGATTGGGGGCCATCCTGCAGCCTTACAGAATGTTGATGCCAAACACTGGGTATGAGCCTTGAAGAGATGTTAAGAGCAATACAAATCAGACTAATTCAGTCACCAGTCTTCAGGATAAAAACACACAACATCTCACTGATGAACAGCATAAATAGTTTACGTCTGTTAAAAGTTCTTTGAAAACTGAAGTAAGAATGATTAGTTAACATGTTTGGGATTACAGTGATAACTTTGACACCTCAGGGAGAAAGTGGAAGAGGATTTGTCAGTACTTGGCTTCCACTTTGAGTGGACAAAACTGAATGCACTGAGGATCAGAATCCTTGAACTGCATTTTCCAAAAAACTGCTGAAAAACACTTTAAGTGGTCATTGCAGGGGGACAAGAGCCCCTGCACTCCATGATGTGGGTGGCAAGCCCAACAAGGTCACACCAACTCAAAGTAGGGGGAAATCCCCCCACCAAAAAAAAGAGCACCACTTCTGGCAGAACTCACTAACAGTGATTTCCTGTAGAGAAACTCTGCTCATCGGTGAGCTGAACCTTGGGCAGTTGAAGCTCAAGCATTCACTCTTCGTTCACCAGTAGGTTACCCCAGTACTTGGACTACAGATTAGTAACCTTAGAAAAATCTGCTTAACAATATTAAAATAGTGCAGAACATAATGCAACGAACAAACCAAGAGACAGTGACAACCATAAACAATATGATGTTTTGTAGCCTTTCCCCAAGGAAAATCCAGCACTAAAAATACAAATTTGTAGCAAACAAATGCAGTAGCATGAACTGCTCGGTAGTGTAAGCAGAGGCATGTGAGATGAAACATTTAGAATCAGGGGCCTGGGAAATGAAATATTTACAGGCTGCCTTCGACCATTGTAGACATAGGTGCCAAACCAGGAGTAAATCCCTGGTTCACCATTCCAGTTGTCCAATTTACACTTGAAGTGGGTTAGGGAGGTGCTCTACATGGATGGAGAGCCATAAAAAAGGGGACACTGTACTCAATGATAGCTCTGATGAGTACTGAATTCACTAGAACAAAGTCCTTCATAGACCTAGATGCCATATCTATGTTTATAAGTTGTGCAATGCCTTTTTCTATATGGAGCCTACATGGCTTCCCTGTCTCTGTATGCATTTACCCATGTTCTCTCATTTCCTCCAGACATGCCACAGTTGTGTAGACATGTGGTGGTCAAAGGCTAGGTTAGTATGTGCATCCACAAGTCCCTGACTAATGGATCAACTCTTATGAATGTGTTAGCAAGGGTAGCTATCTTCCTGTAGGATACTATTATTCATTTTTTGACTTTTAATTTTAGTCCTTGGCTTTGACACCAGTTCTTTGCCTATGTCATCTGTTCTTGGAAGACATTAGTGCGGAGGATTCTATAGCCACTCCTAATTTGCAATCATCTGCAAATTTAGTGACCTATAGGCTCTTGACATTGGCCTTGACTTCAGAAAAGTAATTGCCAAAAAGAAGCAGTCCCAGGACTGATCCTTGTGGGACTCTGCTGGTGACTGCCTAATTTATAGAGGTAAACTCCCTATTTGTAACTTCCTAGGTCTTGTTTGTGAGCCAACTGGCTATCCACTAGGTGACATGAGGGTTTATACATAATGACTTGAGTTTGTCAACAATGCCCAAGTGGAGTATTGTGTCTAATGCCTTGACCAGCTAAAGGTAGGTAGTGTGAAGCATTTTGTTCCTCTCCATTGCTTTGGTGACCTTCTCAATGAAGTCTACCAGACTGAGTAGGCATGACCTGCCCTTGATGAAACCAAAGTAGATTGAGTCTAGTTTCTAGGGGCTTCTTATCTCATTATTGATCAGTTCCATAATTCTTTCCGTGGCTTTGCATATGAGACAAGTCAGACTTATGGGTCTGTTATTTCCAGGGTCCATGGATTGTAACTTCTCTGCCTTTGTGCAGAGAGATGATGGTTGATGTTCTCCATTTGTATGGTAAGCCTGCTTGGAAACTACCATTAAACAGTGATTCCAGAGGACCTGACTTGTTCTGTTTCATGTTATTTAGAAAGCACCCTTGGATATTGTTGGGACCCACACATGCAGTGTTCTTGACTGTACAGAGATCATTGAGGACCTGTTCTGTAGTGATAGATAGCTGAGTTATATTTGATGGTATTTCTTGAGGGGAGGCTTGGAGAGGGGTAAAGTTAGAGATGAATTTGTCTGCCAGTAAGTTTGCTGCAGCTTCTGGCTCAGTATAGGTGGCTCCATTAACAATGAGCTCTGAACACAATTGTGCATTGCCATTAAGGTTGCAGACATAACTAAAGAATGCACTGTGGTTGTCTTTGGTCTGGGAGGCCAGATTTACCTCAAATTTGGCTTTGGTAGACTTTGTTTGTCCTCTGAGTTGTTTGTTTAATTTGATGGGGGTGATTTTATCCTGCTGGGTGCTACACCTCCTAATTTTTTCCATGATTTTCTTTCTTCTGTTATATATCCTATTGACATTGTGATTCCATCAAATTGGATTGTTTTTTGTGTTAGTTCTGTACTTATTCCTGGTGGATACATCTGTCTCTTTGCAGCTATTAATGTACCTGTATTGGATTTCTGTGAACAGTTCTGCATAAACAACAGTGTTCTCAGGGTTTATTGGGGGGGGGGGGGCTTGAAATGTTGCCAGGTTATTGCTTAATACTAGTAAGTTATTCTTAGAGTAGTTTCTGGGGATTCCAGGGTTAGCTGAGGTTTCAGGTTTTATATTTACTACAAAGGAAACCATTCAGTCTGACATCACCAGAGAGGACATTACACTAGGAGGTGTGCAGCGCTCTCCATTATTAATGAAGACCAGATTAAGTATATTGTCACTCCTAGTCATTGTATTAACAATCTGGTCTTGGGAGTTTGAGTCCAGGATCTCTGTGCCTGCATGTTTGGGGTCCTATTTAATTCCCAGTTAATACCGGGTAATTAAAGTCACCCATGAATATGGTATTGGGATCGATGGTGAGTGTCACCAGTAAGCTTAACTGTGTATTATGGGTTTCCTGGTTCATAAAGTGGGACCTATAGCTTGTATGGAGGTGGCATTGGATTTTGCCTTTGGTGATTTGAATGTATAGAAGCTCAAGTGTACTGTCCTGTTTCACCAATTATATTCATTTGTGGTGTAAGTCAAGATGCTTCTAACTTTAGTCCCTGCCTGAGTAGTAGCTAATTTAAATGTGTGGAAAACATTATAGCCTTCACAGCTTTAAACCTAGACTCAGTGGCTGCACAGATGACAGCATTCTCTAGGGTAAGTAGAACACTTAGGGAGTGGAGTTTCTTGTTTAGACTCCATTGAGCAGTAACACCTTTAGATTCTCTTGGTTTTGATTTGCTATTTCAGAAGGATTGCCGGGGTGGCTTTGTCTAAAAAGGCACTATGGGAAGAATGATGTTTTGTCTAATATTCAAAAGCCTAAAGAGGAAAGCTGCAGACCATCACTGGCAAAGCAGCATGGTCTGTTAACCATCTACTTCCATGATGAAAAATGTTACACCCCCTTAGAATGACAGCAGAAACTAAGCCAATTATTAAAGTCAGTTATCTTATTTTTGTATTGTGGCATCATCCTTTGACAAGGTAGAATGCTGCCCAATGCTAGGGTCATATCAGACTGGAATACATTGTCTGAGAGCTCCATTATGTCTCCATTTATATAGTCTAGGGAAGCATGTCCCCAGTCATTTACAATCACATGGACTTTGACTGAGTCATACTGGTATTTGTGGTCCAATGACATGACTACTTGCATAATCTTGTGGATCCTAGTCCCTGATAAGCAACTGACTGTGACTTTTTCCTTACTCATCCTGGTGAGAGGGACATTACTGTTTCTCACAATGTGGTCTCCAATGACCAGAATGTTGGTTTGTGTGGCAGCTTGCCATGGACTTAGAAGTAGAGCCTCCATGAGATGTGGCTGTATGTGGATGTTGTTTTGAAAGAGTGCATGTGGGGGTGCTGAGATTATTATGCATGCTTCATCTAGGAGGCATTTGGTGTTCAAGGATGTTAACTTCACATGCCTCAGCAAATGTGGGTCTATGTGGCTGGCTCCTGCTGTATGTCATGGATGCAGTATGTGTACTACCGACAACCTGATTGACATTAGTACTTTTATATGAGAGCAATGTCTCCAGGGACATTATGTAAATACATCTCTTCCATACCTTATCAGTTTGTTTGAGAATTAGCTGGTTGTCAGTGAACATGATGAAATGTCTGTACTGCTTCACGATGCTCATATCCACCAAGCTGGCAAAGTTCATATCCATGGCAACAAGCCTTTTTTTATTGATTAGACAGTTACTGTGAAAATGTACAGTTAAGCCAGGAGTGTTTGGTTCACAAATCTGGGGGTAGTGTTTGTCACTGTAAAAATAGTTGTCCTGTGCATAACTTGGAAATGGAGGGATTTCAAGGGTGCTTTTACAGGTAGAATGTCAACTCAACGTGTCTGCATGTATACAGGGCACTGCCAAACACATAAGGGAAACTACTATAGTAGACCCTGAAGATTTTTGAATGAAGTATTTAGGGAGATGTGTTGAAGATAAGTTAGACAGTAGCTAATTAAACTACTAAATGAATAGCTTTGTCTAGAATAATGAATGGTGGTGATTCTCCTAAATGGCTACTAACTGGTTTCTACTACTGCTGGAATCACCACAGGATCACACTGCTGGGATTCAATGTCCCTTTAATTCTGCAAAACAGCAGCACTAATCCCAAGATGAGAAGCTGACCACAGGCTCTTTAGTGGTCAGTAGTAAAATCCCAGATGATGCAGGAGTTTCTAGGCTTTTGTTAGCCTTTTCCTGGCTGATGCCTTGACTAGCAACCAGACAATCAGGAAGGTCCCATACAGAAACTCACTACCCAGTCAGAGACAGGAGGCAATGACCCTCTGCTTCTTCTCTCACCAGTAGCAGGACAGTAGCACACATTTCAAATTGGCACCTATGAAGCAGTTATCAGGCTTCCTGTGATCATCAGTCACCAAGAAACAATGCCCCTATGCTTCTTTTCTCAACAGAAGCAAAATAGAAGTAGTAATCTCAAGATGACTACTGAGAAGCAGAATGTGGGCTCTTCATTAATTGGATCTCTTGCACCGGCTGTTGCCGATTTTAAAGGTTAGATGGGAAAAAAGTGGGTTAATATCCTAAGAGCAGCATTGTACACTAAGCAGTTAGGAAGATATGAAAGAGAGAGAACTCAAGCTTTAGCAGTGCAAGGGGAGAGCCACTAATTTTTAAAGAGTAAGATGGATTGTATGGGGGGGGCACTCAATGGATCTATGGAATAAGGTGAGAGTGGGTCAAATCAATTTAAATGACTTAAGGGGGAATGACTTCAAAAATGCTAATTTTGTTCTTTCTGATAACATCCAATAAAAGAGAAGAGGGAAGGATTTGTGTGATCAAGTTAACATGAGGGATGGGAAAGTAAAGAGCAGTGGGTTTAACAGCACAACACCACCAGGATGGGAGAGCGAGGAAAATCTAATTTCTGTTTGCCTCACAGAAAATATACTTATAAAAAGCACTTTTAATGTTCAGTCTTCCTTTGTTTCTCAACAGTCATTCACTTTCAACATAATATTTTCCTTTTACACTTTTACTCTATTACTAAATTTATCCAGCAGCTATAATATAAAACGTAGGATAGTGTGTTTTAAACACATGGATACAGCTCTTCATAATCAAACAAGAAACAACTCAAGTTGCATAAGTCCAGGGCGTACATGCCAAGCAACAGCCTTCATCAAAAAAAAAAAAAAAAAAACAAGCACATATACTCAGCATCAATATAAGTATGAATTGACAAGCCCAGGTTTGGTTAACTGCTTGAATTCTGGTACCTGAAATAATCCTTGAATTGCTCTGTGCCATTACTGAATAACTACAAGCACACATATACACATATACAGTCATACTCACACAAAAAGCACACATACACATGCAAAATGCTACTAGGACTTCCTTACATTTCACTTTTAAAATTATTCTCATATTCTCTCATCTCTAATTACAAACTCTTAATGACAAAAAAAATGTTATCCTTTCTCAATCATCACAGTTATTAGTACTGCATTCTACCAGCTATGTTGCTAATTCTTTGTACTGTGACACCCACATACACACACACACACACACACACACACATATATATATATATATATATATATATATATATATATATATATATATATATATATATATATTATATAAAACCACACACTTATATCCTCACACATACATGTTGACAGAACATGCCCTAATGTCACCATTGCCAAGTATTACTTTCTCTTCAATACTTATCAGATTCTAAATTATTCTTATAGTCTATCTCACTAGCTCTAATTACAGAGTATCAGGAACAAATGTTATTAGCCTTCTCCCCCACCTCATTTGTTATTACTTTATTTTAGACTACCCACAGCATTGCTGGCTGGAAGCTATAATTGAGGCATGCAATTTTTGATCAACTGCCTTACTACTTTTACTGTCTAGTGAAATACACTATCGGAGATAATAGGCCAAACCAATAGCCTTCACTCATGTCAATCCAGATACCACCTTTAGCTACATACTACAATAACACCTCCAAAGTAGAATATAGTTTTAGGTGTTTATGGGTTGGATAACTGAGGAAAGTGTAATGCATCATGGGAAGTATCATCCAGTCTGCCACTAGCTGCTGCCATTATTAAGACTTTGGGGAAGAGCAGGCCTATAATTTCCAGGTGCATTCTACAGTGGAATGAGAGTATGTTTTTACATCTCATCTAATTTCATTTTAAAGAAAAAGTAAAATTTGGAAAACAGCAATTGCATTTGCTTCAATCACAAGTTTGCAAATAGACTGCTTGCTACTAAAAATGAAAGGAATCTTTTATTAGTTTTTTTCCCCTTCAAGAGATAAATTTGGGTACTCACCAGGGCACACAGTTTCACAGCCTGGGCACATGCCCCTGTATGCCCCAGTGTAGTACTACCCATGGCAACAACAGAAAAAAAAAGCCAAGATGAATAGTCACCCCACAACAGGGCAATCCTTGCAATTCATGTGAGGACTTGGTGAGCACCATCAAGGTAGTTGACACTTGCAGCTTCATTTTCTGTAAGAAGCACATGGAAGAGCACCAGCAGAAAGTGTTATTCATGCATTATACTAATATGAATAGTTTACGACATGACAGAGCAAAACAAATTACCTCCTTTGCATTTTTTTTTCAATTGACAGGTCTATAAAGCATAACAATTGTGTGTATGTCTATGTTTTAAATAGTGTAAGTAAATTTTTCAGTTATAAAGTGAATTGCAAAATGTCACAGCTCCAGTCATAAATGGAGAGTTTAGCAATTTTAGAATAACACTTGCCATCACAGAATAGCTTTATGAAAACAATAATTGTTTCAAATTATAAAATGCAAAGCAGAATGCCATAGCTGCTGTCAGGAATGCAATAGAATGTCAGGTGTTGTCATCCAGAATAATTTAAAAGTACTGTATGCTACCTCTTACACTTATGAGCTGCTTTGCAAAATGTCACAGCTAGACTCCATACATCACAGCTCCAAGCCAGACATCACATGTCACAGCTCCAGGCTGGACCCAACATGTCACTGCCCTACTTACTGAAGAACGGTTTAAGTATTCCATAGTTGTACTTGTAGTGTTAAAGTTAATGGTGGGGTAGAGCTGGGGTGAGGCCAGGAAGGGGCAAGAGGTAGAAAATGGTTAAATCACCCCCGTCACCAAATTCCACTGTCACACATCTGAGCCTTTTCAATATGTTCATAGGTTTATAATATCATAGGTAGGCACTAGGCTAGCTGCACTTGTGGGTCTCTTTAAGACAAGCCATTTCACCTTTTTGTGCTTGAAATAACCTATCCTATCCTATTTGTTTACCCAGCCCATGTTCGATAATTATTACCCCTAATAAGAATAATTGGGATCATACCATAACTTATTGGAGGGGACCCATGAATGGGATAAAGAATTTAGGAGCTGCAGCTGTCCATTAGTAGTACAGGGGGTAGTCCTGAGGTAAATTTTCTATTTCCTATCCACAGCTCTAAGTTGCACTTGAAAATGGACAGAAATTAACTTTGCGTTTTGTGGGTGTGGAGTCTGCTCCATAGCAGTGGTATCCTCTGTGAAATATTCCTGTCCCTCCAAACCTTTCTGTTGATGTTGCAGAAGAGGTTTAGATTCCCTAGAGTGAATGTTTTTGATGCCATCTGGCTTGCTGATGTGTAGTAAATCCACCAGCAATGGGAATCAGTAAGTTCAGACCTTTTTTTTCTTTTTTTGAGGTCTCAAGATGTCAGCATATTTGTTCATCTGAATTTGTTTTACTAGGAAGATTGTAATTTATTAACTCAATCTTTGTGTAGAACCAATTCATTTAATTTAATAGCATTTTGTTCTAAATTGGCTGTTTCCAGTATCCTGTTTCTCATGTAGTGCTTCAGAGTCTGAAAACAAGCAATGGTGAAGGATGCCTGAGCTTATGCTAAGACTACATTGATTAGAATGTGACAGTTTCTATTCAGTGTCAGTTGTGAAACTCATCTTGTACCAAAAAACAGATAGATGAATAAGTTAAGTTTATATACGGCATATACATGATTAGAATAACATATTAGCTTTTCATTATCATTTGCTTTACAGGCTTTATTGGAGCATCACTAGTACCAAAAGAAATATTTAAGAGGATTATGACTGAAATGCATTGTAAAGAACTTGCAGTAAGTAGCCAGCTTTGAATTTCATAGGTTAAAAAGCAGAATATTGTGCTATAAATGGTCTTGCAGTGTTGTTCAAGATACAATGATAATATTGTAAACTTTGGCACTTGCCTTCCACTTTTTATCACTTTGTTGAAGGAAATCAGTTAAATGAATAAACACACTTGGCAGATAAAGAAAATGGCAGTCAGTCATGTTTAAGCTGTCTTCAGTAGTTCTTGTCATGGTTTTTCATTTTGGATTCAAGGGATTACTTTCTTGGAGAGAGTATACATGCTCAAAGTGATGTGGGCCCTCTAATATGCGCCACTCTAAGGTGCACATTAAGAAACTACGTGAGTGAATATTCCTGGCATATGGTTCCAGGTCATTTCAGTGAATTAATATTCAATGAATCTCACTTAAGTAAGGTTATCTGACAAAAGGATTCTCTTGATAGAAGACTACCTTGGAATAGCAGTCTTTGCATGTGGGGAGGGGAATGGAACCCCTTGCAGCCATATATAAGGACAGTACCCACTGTACTCCGTTAACTTATATAATTAACTCTGAGACATATCTCTCAACTGTCCCTGATTTTGCCTCAGATTATTTTCCTGTCCCCTGAAAAGCAATTTGACTTTCTTGTAAATCACTGCAGATTACAGTAATTCAATAATGCCAAACATTTGACATTCATACTTGTTATTGCTCACAAACTACACGTTACTATAAAACCTGTTTTTCTGAAATATTTTTAAAAATCGTCCCTGATTTTAAACCTTTGTCTCCCATTAACTTTGGTTTTGTCCAGAACTCTTGAACACAGGTGAGAGGTAAATTCTGGAATTACTGCATAATGGGGTTAAAGCAATAACAATGTTTCACTTCTAAGAGCATCGCATGAATTGAACCAGTAAGCAAAAGAAATGCTGTGCAATCACTTAGACCAGGATATAAATCAAATCACCTTTATTTTATGTTTTATAAGATAAAGGTGATTTGTTTTACATGCTGCTGTGAGTGATTTAACAATGTTTTTTTTTTAATATTGGCAGAAAAGACCATTTCCCTAATTGCAACAGTCCTTGAGTATTGCACTGCAACACACACACACACACACACACACACACACACACACACACACACACACACACACACACACACACACACATATAGGAACAGTATAATACAGCAATGTTATGTGAGCCCTGCAAGCTAATCATTTGAATTGTCAGAACCCTCTAGAGCGAGTCCCAAAATACCGAGACTGAATGGTCAAAAAAAACAGACTTACTAATATTAATGCCTTTTCTTGGAATATTCCCTTTTCTCTGAGGTATATCAGTCTCTGAGTTGATAGATATAAGTTTGGGATTTGCCACCATATGGAGGGGTGCAGGAGAGGCAGCCATGCTGCACAACTGTACACAAAGAATAACTGTCTTAGCCCTCTGTACAAATAACACAGATTTCTACCCCCCCAAAAAGAAAAAAGAAATCTTCAGTCAAGAAGGTTATTTTACTTAATCCCCTTTAAAGAATATCTCTTCAGCAAATTACTGTAGCAGTCTTTCAAACAGCCGACAAACAAAACTTTATAAAAGTTTAAGCTACGATGAATGATTGAGCTAAACATTTCAGCAATTCCCCCAGGAAGACAGCACTGTGTCTGATGCTTAGATGAAAGTTTGCCTCACATGGAAGTTTCTCACTGTAGATTCTTTAGGAATTTTTCTCACAATAGCATCTGAATGTCTGCTTTTCTCCAGACTAATGTCATAAGTCAGTGACTGGTTATATATATATATATATATATATATATATATATATATATATATATATATATATATATATATATATATAGTTTCAATTTATAATCTCGAAATACTGAAATGTCGAATTTCAGTATATTGAGACTATAAAGCCAAAAAATCAAAACACCAAAACCCCAAAGCACGAAATTCAAAATCGCAAATGTAAACACACCAAGCACCACACAATACATACACCATCCTCCCCACATTACAACAAACAAACAAAACACACAGAAACACAATACAAACAGACAAACCTACACTACATATAAGCAGGGGGGCAAGCCCCTCTGCATCCCCCATTTGCGGTACTGAGCCCCCGCTACTTATATATACTAACTCTGAGGTCGCACCCAACAGAAAAAGACAGCAAACTCTCCACTACACACTCTACAATCCCCCTGCGCACACATTACTTATGTACAAACACCACTACTTTCAACACTTACACACTCATACTCTTACCTGCCTACCCTAACCCACACCTAAAACTTCTGAATACACTCACATAAACTCAAATCCCTACCCAAAACCCTTAAAAAAATATTCACTTACCTTAATCTCCAACCATACACACACCACACCATACATCAGGCATACAGCATATCCCAATTCACATAGCGCACCACCACAACTGCAAATTCAACATTTTCGGATTAGTGGTTATGGAATTTCGCTATTTTGGAAGTTCAGCTTTATAGCCTCAAGATACTGAAATTCAACATTTCAGTATTTCAAGATTATAAAGTGAAGCCATTTCTTTTTTTGAGTGCATGGAGTTTTATCTGCTCTATTGACTACCAGTTAGAGAAAAGAAAGTGCTCGTGGATAGTAGCATGAAGTGTTTTACAGATTTAAAAGCTGTAAAGCACATAGCAGTGCCACACAGGCAATGGACAGAATGAAAGGGTCCTTCTGAGGAACTATTGGCATTAAAACTGTTAGACATTTGGCACTGCCAAAGTGTTTTTTTTTTAATACAAAAAATTTGCAGTGTGGCAAGCCAAAGACGTTACAGCTGATTTAGCTTCTGTCACTGTTCTGTGGAGGCTGACACTGGCTGCTGTTATGCTTTCACATGAGGCTAAAGCTTAACAGTACTTAGAGGTGCGTGACAAAACAGAGACATTATAAAGTAACTGAACTAGCATTTGGGGTTTAATCACACCAAAGTCAAAGAATCATTGAATAGTAAGAATGTACATACATATATATATATATATATATATATATATATATATATACACACACACACACACACACACACACACACACACACACACACACACACACACACACACACACTTTATTAATCTTCATACCCATGAGAATGTCAGACAAAGCTATATAAAGAGAAGTTGTAAAATACTGCTCCAAACTCCAAACTCCACTGACCAAAGCAAAAAACAGGAAAGCGAGGACGAATGCAGGCTGGAAAAGATCCTCCAATTTTATTAACACACAAACCACAAAATAGTAATCCACAGAATGAACGCCTTCACAGTTACAGCGTTTTCGTCCAAATAGACTTCTTCAGATAAAATTAACTTTTACTTTACGGTATTTATATAAAAACAATTTCCACTAGCACCAATCATTAAACCATTCTGTTTTAAACGTACAAATCAACCTACAAGCTGCTGAATAAATAATTAATTCATCACTTCCTGTTTCCATAATAATTGATTCTTTGTAAATGAATAAATAAACTTTTAAATAAATAAATAAATATATAAATATTATTTATACATTAAAAACTCCTATAAATGTTGACTGTTTATAAATATTCTAAATTACATGTTAAAAATGTGTTAAAAATGTTCGTTGAAAATCTTTTTAATGAAACTATTCTAACCTGAATGCTTAGTACAAATGTTACTTAAAATACAGCAAGGGTGACACCTACTGTCAAGAATTGAAGTGGAAGAAGGGAGAAAAGGGAGGTTTGAACCTATTTTTGGTATGAATTGTGAGCAGAATAAAAAAGAAGAAGACAAAGAAGGAAATTTCCAAAAATCTTTGATTCTGGAATATAATTTATTGAACAAAAATATTAAAAATGCATTCCAAAAGGAATGGGAGAGATTTAGGGCCCTCACGGATCTGGATGGGTTGCCACAGGAGACACCAAGAATAGTATTTAAAAATACAGTAAGTATAAAAGGGATCTTGGAAAATAATAATTGTGGTAATAAGGGAAGTCAAATTGGAACTAGGGTTAAATTTGGAACTTTTAAATGTGGCAAATGCAAACAATGTGAGCATATTATTAATAGAGAAAAAGTTTTTTTGACCAGCAGGGGAAGGTGTATAACCAGTAAGGGTTATTACAATTGTGAATCTATAGGACTGGTGTATTTGGCTATTTGCGTGGAATGTCCTTCTTTTTACATAGGAAAGACAGAAAGGACATTAAAGAGACGCATTTATGAACACATGTATGATGTTAAAAAGGGAAAAGAAACAAACGCTATTTATAGGCACACTAAAACATGTGTGGGGGCCAAATTCCAATTTTTTGTTTTAGATCAAATAAAAAGAAATATAAGAGGAGGCCTTTGGGAAGAAAATATTGCCTATAAAGAATTATGGTGGCAAGTGGCCCTGGAGGCAAATAAAAAACCAGGGCTAAATGAATATATTTCTATTTTGCCTCTCCTGAAAATAAGATCTGCTAGAGTGTGATTTTTGTATTCCCTTACCAGATCTTGACAGTAGGTGTCACCCTTGCTGTATTTTAAGTAACATTTGTACTAAGCATTCAGGTTAGAATAGTTTCATTAAAAAGATTTTCAACGAACATTTTTAACACATTTTTAACATGTAATTTAGAATATTTATAAACAGTCAACATTTATAGGAGTTTTTAATGTATAAATAATATTTATATATTTATTTATTTATTTAAAAGTTTATTTATTCATTTACAAAGAATCAATTATTATGGAAACAGGAAGTGATGAATTAATTATTTATTCAGCAGCTTGTAGGTTGATTTGTACGTTTAAAACAGAATGGTTTAATGATTGGTGCTAGTGGAAATTGTTTTTATATAAATACCGTAAAGTAAAAGTTAATTTTATCTGATGAAGTCTATTTGGACGAAAACGCTGTAACTGTGAAGGCGTTCATTCTGTGGATTACTATTTTGTGGTTTGTGTGTTAATAAAATTGGAGGATCTTTTCCAGCCTGCATTCGTCCTCGCTTTCGTGTTTTTTGCTTTGGTATATAAAGAGAAGCACATTAAACCTCATAGAGGACAGTATTAGTCAATTAAATAATACTGCAGTTTAAAAAAACTCAGTATGAGGTCAGGTTATCATCTGCTGAGAAATATATGATGATAAGGAGGAGGCTGGGTGTCCTCTCCTCTGCATCCAAGAGACAAGACAAAGGTCAAAGCCAATTGGTTTCAAATCCAGGCTACTACTCAGAGGGAGGACATACTAGAAATGATGTCAAAAATGTGGTAAGGGAGAGGCTTCAGAAGGAAGTGAGTAATCGCATCATACTTAATGATGGACTTATGACAATTAGACTCCAGTGTAAGGACAGGGTACTATTCACAATACTGGCCTGTGCCTCACAGCAGGGTTGTGATAGCAAGGAAAAGGATGCAGCCAAGCAGCAGCTGTAGGACCTAATATATAAAGCTAGGCAACATGAGCTGGTGTTGATAATGGGAGACCTGAATGCACATATTGAGACAGACAGAAATTATATTATAACTGTCTGGGTGTACGTGGCTGGGACTATAGAAATAAGGAAAGAGAGACCCTTCTAGACATCTCTCTGGCAAATAGCTTGAAGGTGGTCAATGCATAATTCAAGTGAGACAGTCACAAGATCACATACAAGAGCGACCAAAATGCAACTCAAGTAGACTTACTGTTAGTAAGGAAAAGGCATTGTGGTAGAATGAGAGATTGCAAACTCATCTCCAGTGAAAAGGGTGGGCTACAGCATAAACCATTGGATGCCATAATCAGCTACAAGCAATGGTCAGAAAAGGCTGTAAAGCCAGCAGAGACTTGGCTAAAGACCTGGAAGGTGACTGAAGAGAAAGTACAGGAATTCTAGGAATTACTCAGAGCACTAACACCTCAGGAAGAAGAGAAAATAGGTGGAATTGAAGAATAGCGGTACCTCAAAATAGCATATGTTTAGACTATAGCACAGTTACGTGTCTGAGCCAAGTATGGAAATAAGGTATATAAGGAAAGCTGGTGGTGAAGTGCAGAAGCCCAGGAAGTCATCAAAAGAAAGAAGGACTGCAGAAAAAAGTGTGAGCTAGAAAAGACAAACCAGACTAAGAAGGAATACTGGTTGGCTATCACTGAGGCTAAGACTGCAGTTGCAAAAGCAAAGAACAAGGCATCAGAAGCTCTCTACCAGCTTTTGGAAAGTGATTCAGCAGATGACATAAAGAAACTGTATCAGATTGTAAGGCATAAACATAAAGACAAAGAAGATGGTCATCAGATACCCTTCATAAAGGATTCCATTAACAACCTGCTCATCAGTCCAGAGGACTTCAAAGGGAGATGGAAGGTATACTTCCAATCACACCTCTCAGCTATCTAGATTTTCACAGACTGTCCAGATTATTGCCTCATACTTTGTTGTGTTCCTCATAAATTTGTGTTTTTCTGGCAAATCACTGAGGATTGAAGTAACTAAATGATGGTATATATTTGAGTTACAAAATTCATATCCTTCAGAAAATTAATCCTAATACAAATATTATTATAATACTTTCCTAAGTTTATACAAATTATATTTAAAATCTGTCTCTAATTTTGGGCCTTTGTGCTCCCATTAGTTTAGGATTTGTCCAGATTTCTTGCACTAAGAGGTTGAGAGGTATGTTTCTAGCAGCTTCTGAAAAAAGAAAAAACAAGAGAAGCTACACAGTCCATGATAAACAAAGGTGAGCCCACTCTAGACGAAGTAAGAACAGCACTAAAGAAAATTAAGTCAGGAAAAGCAAAACACAACTTAAATGAGGTCACAGCTGATATGATCAAGATGTTGGCTGAGTTAGGGGAGAAATGGCTCCAGCGGGTACTCATAGTAGTATGTAGAGAATGGTGTATTCCAGCACATTGGAGAATAAGCAATCTAGTGTCAGTGTACAACAACAACAAAAGAGTCATTCACAAATGTGGGCAGTGCAGAGGTATCAAACTCCTGTCACACTGCACGAAAGTTCTGGATAGAATGATTGATAAACAAAAATGCAGAGTAGTAGAATGTAAGATGGGAGATGAGCAGTTCCGATTCAAATCAGAAGAAGGTAAAGATGAAGAAAGAGTACAACTGGGTATTTCTAGACTTGGAGAAAGCATATGACAAGATCCCAAGAAATCTGATTTGGCAGTTCTTTGAGGGTTCAAAGCCCCAGAAGCACTGAGAAAATTAATGCAGGCTGTGTGCAAGGACCAGTGACACAAGCATGAACAGTATTCAGAGTAATAGTCGGGTTCTCAGTGCAATTGGGTGTGCATCAGGGTTCAGCTCTGAGCCCGTTGCTGTTTATACTGGTTAGGGATTATATTAGAAAACAGGTCAGAGGGGACAGGTCAACAAGTTGCTGTATGCAGACAATGTGGCATTACAGGTAGACTACGAACCCAAACTTCAGCAAATAACTGGGGAATGGAATGCAAAACTGAAGGCACATGGGATGAAAGTGAACACAGATAAGATGGTTGCAATGGCAGCAAATGGAGAAAATCAGAAAAAGCTGAGAAGTGAGCTAGAAGAGAAGATAGTGGAACAGTTTAACAGCTTCAAGAATCTGGGAGGGGTGGCTGAGTCTGAATAAAGAGGTCAACAGTAGATTCTGAGGGACTGCAGCCAACTAGCATAAAGTGTCAGGGGTAGGAAATGGCAGAAGAATGTCAAAGAAGCTTTATTTATTCATTTATTTTACATTTGTTGACTGTGAGAGTCCAACTGGATTACAAGTCCATTTTCAGTGGAGACCCAGGGAGAAAAGCTTCAAGAGAACAATTTTCTACAAAACAGTTTTAGGGACATACTTTTGACATACAATTTTCATAGAAGAGACTTTGACATACATATTAAGCAACAGATAGGATACATTTGTTCTCTACAATATAATATTACATTTTAGAAGATATTCCTAAGTTTAGGATTCCCGTGATTGATTTACTATCAGATGAAAAGTAAGGAATACAAAACAGTGGTGTGGGCAGTACTACTGTATGAACAGAGACCTGGGCAGTGAAGGCAGAGCAGTTGAAACTAGAGGTGATGGAGATTAAGTGCTTGAGACTGGTGGTAGGATGCACACTGTGGAACATATAAGCCCAACTATAAAATGTTGCAGAAAAAGTAAAAAATAACAAATTACAGTGGTTTGGCACATGTGCAGGAAAGCAGAAGACAATCTGATGAAGGAGACTTGGGACAGACAGGAAGAAGGCAAACGGTAACAAGAGTATCCAGCAGAGATATAGCTGGATTGTGTGAATAATGAGTAACAATTAACAAGACACCCTGACACCATATAGACAATGGTGTAAAGGGGTTGATGTTGACGACGACGACAACGATGATGATGATAATGATGATGAGGTTATCATCAGTTGGAAATATATCCAGAAAGTAAAAATATTGCTACGTTTTTAACTCAAATAGACTCATTAGGTATGAAAGAAATAAATGTAACTCCAGCAGATGAAGGGAGAACCTTTAAATGCTATCATGCTGTACTTCATTCCAATGTGTGAAGCATTCTAGAAGTTAATGCATGTAGGTCTGATGGCAATTCTTATTCAAATATGAAGTGACAGAACACAATAGCATATAGATCAATTAAAGAAAAAAAATCTAAGAAAAAAGACACTTAATACACTATATGATTGTGAATATATTGTGTGCGTGTGTGTGTGTGTGTATGTGTCTGTGTGTGTGTGTGTGTGTGTGTGCGCGTGTGTGTGTCTGTGTGTGCGTGCGTGTGTGCGTGTGTGCGTGTGTGCGTGTGCGTGTGTTTCTGTGTGTGTGTCTGTGTGTGTGTCTGTGTGTGTATTTAGAAGGGAAAATTTAAATTAATACTTGCCCACAAACTACACATTTAACAACCCCAAGTCAGAACCAACCTCCCAGAAGTGAAAGATGGTGAAAGTGAATACAGCCTTATCTAGTTACAGTTTATTATAGGTGGGGATATAGTTCATTACACCATCAACATCCACTGAATGTAGTACAAAAGGGGAGGGGCTTGATACAGTAGTTGAATGCTAAGTTAATATGATAGTAAACTGTGCAGTGCTTTGAGAGAAACAGTTAAAAGCACAGAATGTTGCAGAGTTAGAAACATTTCTCAACACTTCAGCAAGATAATGAATTATTTGCAGACTATTGGAACCAATAAGGATCAAATTTATTAGAAGAACAGAAATTATCTGCCATTAAATCTACTCTTTCTTTCTCCCCTTTTAAGAAACTTACATACACCCAATTCATGATCACCAATAATCTATACTTTATGCCGGTCCACTTAAATTTAACCCGAATATATCAACTGCATGCCCCTGCTGTTCCTACCCTCAAGCCAACATTATACATATTCTATGGTTTTGTAGATGCTCCCAAACCATTTGGTGCTCCCTCAAGGTGAAATTAGATAAAATGGGATACCACAAATCAACTCTCTCATGGGAGATGGCACTTTTACATATCCCAAAAAATAATTCTTCAAAATTTAAATTTCACATCCTAATAACTCTCTGTTCACTAGTCAAATTCTACATTACCAAACATTGGGAAGATCTTACTAAGATGTCATGGAGTGGCTACAGGAACATGGCGGTTAAATAGATAACTTCACAAAAACTTTTAATAACAATTCCCAAGAAATGCACCTATTTTCAGAAGTTCTGGAATACTCTATTTGAACTTTTATCTGATAATTAAAATTATTTTGTACTGTTAGTGGCTAAATCTAAGAACCATTCCTATATGTATTTTCAGTAACTTTCCCTTACCCTCTCACTTTGCCTTTTTGACATGTGGCTCAGAATAATGTATTCATGTTTATCTTCTTTTATTTAAAATTACGGAATTGTAATCATAGGCAGTGTTTTCTAGCTTTGGTGAAGTTTTTTATTTGATTATTTAAATATATTTCAATTATTTTAGTCCAGGGGTTTAGCCCATAACAGCACTTTGTATACATTGTAGATAAGAATTGTATTTGCATGTTATCCTTTATATGATCAGCCATGTTAATCTGCATCTCTCTTGTGTTATGCTCTTTTTTGTTGATGTATATGAAATGGAATTTAATAAAAGTTCAATTTGAAAAACAAAAGAGAAAGAAACATTTCTATATGACTAGCACATGGCAAAAGGGAAATAAAAGTGATACAGATTCTGAAATTGCTTAAAAATACAACATGCAACTATAACATTAAAGATGATTGTTGTTTGTTAAAAGGATCAAGTTTAACAATTCCAAAAACACAAAGAGTTATATAATGACTGTAGAAGTTGATCATTTGTGAATAGTGCATAAAAAGGCCATGGTAATAGACAAGATATGGCTGCCAAAAATGGTGGACATGGAAGAGAAACTGCAGCTTGACTGCTTACTTTTCTAGAACAGTAGTCTGGAAAATGCAGTTGTTCAATCCAGAAGTCAGAACTACCCAAAACACAGCAGATGAATGTGTTTATTTTTATCATCCAATTAATAACATACAGTATTAATCAGTATCAATAAGACCATTCTTCCAGGTTTCCCCGCTGTGCCAGTCAATGTTATGATTCCGGTTTTATACATGATTTTTCCCAGTGGCAACCAGCATCTGTTATGTCTGATAATGCTCCACCTTTCAACACTATCCAGTTTAGAAAGCATTATGAAAACCAAAGACTAATTCATTGAAAAGTTACTTAGTGATAGCCTTAAAATAATGGTTTATAGCTTGTGCAATCACTCAAAGAACTCACAATATTAAAACTGCTCCTTGGAAGCAACATATATTGACCTTATTTGACCATGTTTGGGGGATACATAACAAAATAAGATATCTGCCAAAATGATGCTTAAGTATGAATCAGAAAAAAATCACATTTTCGAGCATTGTAATAAGACAGATAGCATAAGAAGAAGTTGAGTCTTTAAAGAGTAAAACTAAGAAATACGCAAATCAATAAATCAATAAAGGTTAAGGCAATATATATTTTTCAGGAAATGATAATCTGTTACACTAAGGCAAGTGAACCAGACTAAACATTTATCTTTAAAAAGCCTGGCATCATGGAACAGAGGGTAAAGCCCTGAATATGACCTGCATGACCCGATGCTGAATTATGGATTGTGTGCTGTAGGAAATAGATAGGGAGGATAAAAACTGAGCAGCCAATGCACGCTTGCTTCCCATCCTGCAGAGGGAGACAGTCTATTATGCTACAGTATGAGCAAAGAGACTTGTAGGCTGGAGAATAAAACACTTGAAATTTATTCCAAAACACAAAGTTAGGTAAGCACTTTCAAGGCAATCCTCTTCATCAGACCTCAATACACAAATAAATTAGCACACAAGGTTTAAATAAAACCAACAACCAATAAAAATTCTTTAAAAATCAGTGAAGCAACCCTATTTTTTTCAAGAGAGGTTTTAAGGACACAGCACTTGTTAAGACCAGGTGATAAGTATGCCTTAAAGTCCACTATCCACCTTAATTCAGCATATTCAGTTTCATTGTTAATGTCACTTTCTCTAAAACTCACATTCATTTTCTGCAAAACCAAAAATTAAAAATTGTGCTGGTCTCCACAATCTAAAACATGTTTGGCTAGTGCATTAGTAAGCTTGCTGTTCCTAATATCATTAGGATGTTCCATTACCCTTTCCTTTAAAGTTCTATTGGTTTTACCAATGTAGAATGCACTACAATATGCAAATAGCCATGACTATACAGCCAATGTAACTGCATTATGAGCTGCAGAATACTATGAGACTATGGAAGAAACATCAGTTGGACTCCATGCAAAACTGCCAGCCTGAACATGTGGAATATTGTCAACGTGTGTTTTTTGTACTATTAAAGTGGTGTATTTCTACATCGTGCCTGCTTGTTCCATTTGCTGGTTTGGTTCTCCATGCAAAACTAAACAGGAAGCATTAAAAGATATGCTGTAGGGGTTTCTGAGTAATCTGCCATCATGAAAGGCCATGCAACAAATATTAGCCCACAAAAGATGTAGAAGACCACAGTAGCAATTGGGCACGCAAGTACAATCAAAGCCTTAAATTCAGTATTCTTCCCTCTGATAGAAGGAGTTTTCTTCTTCTGACTTAATAAACACAATGGAGAGAGGAAGTCACTGCTGCTCCTGACAAATTGCTACATCATACAAAATCTGTAGCAGTCTCCTCTCATAGTAATAAATGGCAAATTCTCTACATTAAGATGTGCCTGCAAGCAACAGTATTCCTAATGCAACTATGCAGGGACTGCCACAAAATGTGCACTGCTGTACTGGTATAACTCTAATAAATACCCAGTCTAATACAGGATACCGTGTCTCTTCATGCAGGTCTTTGACACGGTAGAGTGAGGAGTACAGCCTACAACCAGAATATATCATAACAGATTGTGAATTTGTTGCCATAGCAGTGTAGGGAATGTCTTTCCTTCCTCCACTCAGGAGATCACCAATTATATCTAGGAAGTGTAACATGCCCACCTTGCCAGCTATAATAGCATAAATCCATCCTTCACCATGATCATGATAAAGGCATTTGCACTTACCCATCTTCTGCCAAGTGACATTCCTGCCACCTTCAATGTACTACACCAAACAACACAACACGTAACAAGAATTTCTTTACAAAAAACTATGTGTATGGCAGACCAAAGTGTGCTAGGACTTTTGAGGACTATGAAAGCATGACTGCACCACCTAATTCCCTACTTTCTGGTATTGCTAAAGCCTGGTATTGAGACACTCCAAGACAAATAGAGATCCATAAACTGTGGTTGCAAATGCACATTAATTGGGTCTATATTAAAAAAACAAAGATGCATTCTTTCAAATGTGTCTTGGTCGAACTTAAAAGGCTGAAAACACAAAATATCAAAGCAGCTGTTAAGCGAATTCTTGGGAAAGAATTTGCTTGGCCGCTTTAGTACTTTGCCATTTTTGGCACTGTAGTGCAGTCTCGGAGTCGGTATATTTAAGTAGGGGGGTGAGGGGGCGCAGCCCCCACTTAATGTAATGTTTGAAATTTATTTATTTATTTATTTATTTTGTTGGAACAGCGATTTTTTTTTCCTTAGAAAAAAATCGCTGTTCTGACACTTCAACATTGTAAGCTTTCGCTTACATGGGGTCGATTAAACACTGTTCGCTTTTTTAAGCATTTGGTGATTTACTATCGACCCCATTAATCACTGTACTGCTAAGAATGCTTCCAAAGGAGCAGAATGGTGTCAGATATAGGTATGTGGCATTCCACTGTTGTGACCCTATGTCTACCTCCAAGAAAGATATATGCTCCAGTAATAGAATCCACATTGATATTAAGTTCTACAGAAATGTCCAAATGGCTAACTTGTTCATGTTTGTATGTGTGTATGCATGCATTTTAATTTGACCACCAGATAAGTGGGTGCAGTCATCAGACCTTTTTCAGCCATTATCCAGGTCTTTAGGGGCCTAAAAGGAATACAAATTGTTATAATACAATTATGATCACTAAAGTATATCCACTTTTAAAACAATACAATAAAAGCAAGAACATACACAATGAAATCAGGAACGTATTTGTGTATGTTCTTCACAACAAGTAAGTGAGTGTAACAATGGACATTCGCTGACAGTTAGTCTAAATTAAGGTAGAACATTATGTAGATGGCAATTTGATGCAAATTTTGTATTAAAATTTAGTATTGTAAGTACTGCGGATTTAACATTTGTTGTAAGTGCATGGTAATTCATTGCTGGCAGTCTACTCCCTCAGCTGACACCAAACCAGTCCTGAAGACGATGCTTCATTGCCGAACATACTGTGTGCAGCCAATGTCTGACATGATAATGATCGATCAAGTACTCCATTGATCAATCCCAGCCTCATGACACAGAGAGATGAAGCAATGACTACATCCCAGATGACTTCTGCATAACTAGTGATATGAGGGCTAAAAGATACAGATGGTGGAGGATGGGAATAGGTTCATAAGTTCATAGGATGATACTAGGCTATTGGCCTGGAGGCTCTTATAAGCCTAGCTAAGACTTTTGCCCATATTCCCACAAAGTCAACACTTGTTTCCCATGTCCAGCAGAGACACAGGTGGCATCCCAGGAGTGTATTTTCTGCTTCCCATCCAGTCATCCAAGTTTGTCTTAAAGAGGGCTAGAGAGGGAGTCTATTCCATAGATGGAGGAGTCTCTGGAACACAAATATATTCTGCCAACAAGTTCTATTAATGTCACAGACCAGGTTTAGGCCTTGTGTACGGTTACCAGAGTGGATTTTGACTTATGGATATGTAGCAGCTCTAACAAGGCTGAGTCTGACATGGCCTTGTGTGCCAGACACAGGTCACCTCTGAGCAGCCTGTATGAGACTGAATAGAGGGACAGGGCTTTTAGCCTGTCTGTATAGGGCAGGTGTTTGAGACCATGGATTTTCCTGGTCAGGAACTTCTGTGGTCTCTCCAACTGCTGCTGCATGTGCTTGGCAAGGTACATTCTGAAGGGGGTATTGTACTCGATAATGGGTCTGATAAGGGAGGAGTACAGGGATGTTATGACCTCCTTGCTCATGTATGAAATACACTTACTTATGAGGAGGGCCATGTAGAAAGCCTTCCTTACAATGGAGGCAACACGGTGGTCAAAAGTCAAGTTGCCATCAACCTGGGTGCCCATGTCCCTCACGACTGCTTGTGTGCTTAGTACATTGTTATTAATATGATAATTAGTGAGGATTCCATTTTCTCCAAAGGGGATAATGATACATTTTTTGGCATTCAGTTTGAGGCCATGCTCCTGGCACCAGTCATACATTTGGGTAAGGCCCTCTTGGAGGATTTTCACATCACTACCGGAATTTAAGAGAGCCCAGCTTTTAGTCATCTGCAAACTTGGTCAGTCACAGGCCACTGATTTTGACTTGCACCTCAGAAAAGTATATCCCAAACAGTAGAGGCCCCAAGACTGATCCTTGGGGTATGCCACTTGTTACAGGTCTATACTAGAGGTGGCTTTCCCTATTTTGACTGAGTGGGTTCTATCAGTGAGCCAGTTAGCTATCCATCTGGTAACATACAGGTTGATGCCTAGCTGGGAGAGTTTATGTATTATGCCTGAGTGAGGAATAATGTTGAAGGCTTTGACTGTGTCAAGGTAGGTGGTGTGCACCATCTTCCCCTCGTCCATGGCTTTGATGCCTGTTTCAAAGAAGTTGACCAAGTTTAATATGCATGATCTCCCTTTGACAAAACCAAACTGTGTGAGGTCATGCATTTGGAGGTTGTCAAATTCCTTGTTTATAAGGTCCATGATAATGCATTCCATGGCCTTGCAGATCAGACTAGTTAGGCTGATGGGCCTATAATTGCCTGGGTCAGTGGACACTCCGCCTTTGTGTAGAGGGATGACAGTGGCTGTCCTCCATCTGGCTGGCACAAAGCCAGTGCTCAGGCTTTGGTTGAATAGGGTGCCTAATGGAGCTGAGAGCTCAAGCCTGAGTTCATGTAGGATGTAGCCAGGGATGTTGTCGAGACCCATAGAGGCTGTATTTTTTGCCTTTAAGAGGGAATTACAAACATGCTCCCTGGTGATGAGGGGAGGGGCAGGTGCTGGAGATGTCCTGGTTTACTGATAGGGGGCGGGGAGGTGAAGTTTTCACTGAACCTGTCTGCCAGCAGGTTGGCTATATCTACGGTATTTGTGTATATGGTGCTCTTGACCACAAATTCAGAGCAGATTTGGGAGCTACCTTTGAGATTGCAGACATATGCAAAGAAGTCCTTGTGATTCTCCTTAGTGGATGTGGCCAATTTGGACTTGAAGTTAACCTTAGAGGATTTCACCAGTGATCTTATTTGCTTGTTCAGACAAAGGAGAGATTGCTTCCAACTCAGCACCTGCTCCTTCTTGGTCCTGGACAGCATTTGTTTCCTTTTATTATAGTTTGTTTATTGCTGCTGTCCACCAGACAGGTTTACTCTTCCTTGAGGAGGATGATTTGGTCCTGTCAGGTATTGCTGGCTCCATACAGCTATGGATGTGCAGGTCCCCTTGACTTGATCAACACGCCAAAACGCCAATGCTCAGAAGACCAACCCCAGAAGATCGACGAGACAGATGATCAACAAGGTGAAATCCCGACAGCCGAAACACCGACATGGGCAACGTGTGAGCGCGACTCGGTAAGTGTGCGATAGTGAGGGATTTAGCGTTAGGGAGCGGACAGGTAAGTGTGAGATAGTGAGGGATTTAGGGTTAGGGTGCAGGAAAGGTGAGTGTGCGGTAGTGTCAGACTTAGGGTGCGGGTAAGGTAAGTGTGCGATAGTGATGGAGTTTAGGTTTAAGGGCGGGTTAAGTGAGTTAGGGTTAGGGTGCGAGTAGGGTAAGTGCGCGATAGTGACGGACTTTAGGTTTAGTGGCGGGTTAAGTGAGTTAGAGTTAGGGTGCGGGTAGGGTAAGTGTGCGATAGTGACGGACTTTAGGTTTAGTGGCGGGTTAAGTGAGTTAGGGTTAGGGTGCGGGTAGGGTAAGTGTGCGGTAGTGTCGGACCTTAGGGTTAGGGTTTGGGTTGCGGTTAGCGCATGTATAGTTGTGTGTAATGTGTAGTTTACATTTTGTGTGTCGGTGTTTTGGGTGTCGATGTTATGGTGTTTGGTTTTGTGAGTTGTCGGTTTTGTGTGTTTTCGGTCTTTTGGTGTCGATGTTTTGGGTGTCGGCTTTGTGGCATGTCGGTGTTGTGATAGGGATCCGGAGGTGCTCATATAGTTTTTTGGTATAAGCTTGGACATTAGTGCTAGTTACAAATTAAGGGATGGTGGCTGTGAAGCTGCTTATACCTGCTCTCAGGAGACTGTAGTCAACTTTGGAAAAGTTTTTTTGTTTGACCCTGACAAGGGGGGGGGGTCAGGGAAGATCATGACTTTGAAAGTGATTGCTTTATGGTCGGATCTTACCAAAGAAGATGACAACACTGTAGGGATGCTACAGTGATGACTGATGTTGGTTAGAACCAGGTCCAGGATATTTTCACCTCTCATGGGGGTGTCGACCAGCTGATCCAATGCATTGGCATTGACACAGTCAAGGAATCTCTGGGCATTCGTGTTTGGGCTAGAATAGCTCTTCCACTCTATGGTTGGTAGTTAAAGTCACCCAGGATCAGGGTAGAGGATTGAATCTTGATGGATTCAAGTAAGTCCAGATAGATGGAGTGAGCGTCCTGAGTCATGGTTGGGGGTCTGTAGCTAGCTATAATTTGAATAGGTGTTTTGTCAACAGTTAACTGCACTTGGTGTGTCTCCTGTGTGTCATATCATTTGACCAGCCTGGAGGTGTGTATGTCTTTGATAAAGATTGAAACTTCAGCTCCTTTGGCTTTGTAGTCCTCTATTTGGGGTCTAAAAGTATGGCAGAATGGGTAACCTGATAAAGCTGGGATGCTCTCCATAGTGTTGAACCAGGTTTCAGTGACTGCACAGATATCATCTTCCTCCAGGCTGAGGAATGCTTACAGTGAGTGCAGTTTCATGCTAAGACTCCTAGCATTTAGCAGCATGACCTTTAAATTTTGTTTAGAAGAATTTTTCATGTTGGCAATTTTGTACTCATGGCTTTGCCTAAAAAAATACACTAGGAGGGAGGCAAGAGCCTTTGCCAGAAGCCTTAAGCCCTAGTGAGACATATGAAGGCTGTCTCTGGCAAAGCATTGTGGTCTGTCAATCATGCACACTCCTATCACTAGGGTACAGGGGAACCCTCTCCAAAAAAGATGGCCTAAATTAATGCTCAAGATATACAAACAGAGTTAGATTCAGCAAGTCTGAATCTAGTCTATGTTACAGCAAACAAGGTACACCAATTTCAAAATAAACAGTTCAGATAAGCAGGCACAAGCCTTCAACCAGCAGTCTACCCTCTCCTCCCACAAGAGTATAGACCACAAACCTTCTCAATGTAAAATAACTGGCCTGAAGCCCAAGTGCTTAAACCAGAACTAAGACACTTTAAGAATAACAGACACACTAAACCTTCAACCAGCAATTCCCAACTTAGGAGGATGTAAGCTACCTCTCCTGCCACAAGAGTGTAGACCACAAACCTTCCTAATGAAAAACAATTGGTCTGAAGTCCAAGTGCATAAACCAGAAGGCTTTGACCAACACTTACAATCTAATCAGGCTACTAACAAGCAGTATGACCAAGTGACGTTAGTTCTACCATCATGGAGGGGAGGGAGGTGGCTAGGCCCAACACATTAGTAACCCCTGCTGCTGGGTTGGGGAGCACATATGGAAAAGGTTGTTCAGGCTCTCACTGGAACATTTAAACATTTTTGGCCTTTTTATTTGAGTTTAAGGAATTTAAAAATATAGTATGCACTTATCCTATTTTTTACTTTCTCTAAAGGAAGAAGCATTAAGGATATTATAGTCCATAACAAATGTATTAGACCTGTGGACAATTTATGTAGAGAATTGATGCTTAAGGGTACTTTTGTCTGTTCTAAATGTTCAGTGTGTAGTTATGTAGTTGATTTTTTTAATATATTAATGGATTTAAATTCTATCCTAGAAGTCATTATAGTTGTTCTACAACTAATGTAATATATTCTCTGAAATTCCCCCTGCAGTCTCTTTTACATAGGTGAGACAAAAAGATCCTTTAGAACTAGACTGCAGGAGCATGTCAAGGACATAAGATCTAAAAAAATTACTAGTCCTGCAGCTATGCATTTTAAGTTATTATATAATAGTGATACATATATGCTTAAGGCAAGTATTTTGGAGCAAATTGTTTGTGATGTGGATAATTCAAATGTTAACACTAAATTGTTGTATAAGGAGAGTGTTCATATTTTAAAGTTTTGTACTTTTAAGTCCAGATGGGCTTAATACTGAATGCACATGGAGAGTTTTAATTTGAATTTTATGTGATTAATGTGATAAATGTGTTTGATTGTTTAATTAACTGAATGTTTAAATTACTATATAAGGATTATGGGTATGTTTTTTACTTTGTACTCATGGAAGGCACTAGTTGTCGAGGCACTAGAGTGTTTCATTAAACTCTTGTTTTGTGGATTATACTGGCTCTGTTTTTTTCGTGTGGTATTTGTTGCAGTTTTCTTCTTCATCAGTTGTTTTGTCTCACTGGAATAGCACTGGACATACTGCTGAGTCAGACGATAAGCCTGAGTGGAAGCACACATGCCTCTCCCAACTAAGCAACACTTATAGAGTTTGCAAGTCACGTGTGAGTGAGATGTCAGCGTGAGATGGGGTACTACTATATGGATAACATCTAACTTGGTCCTTAATGTCCAGTTTTCAACTTCCAAGAGAACAAATGGGCTGATATGGCTACCTAGATGCTAACAAGTGGGTCATAGGTCTCTTGCTTGTGCTCTCAATGCTGGAAGGAACAAATGAGCTGATATAGTGCAGCCAGGGAATCCAGTGGACAAGTCCATAAAGGGGAAGAATGCAGCATTGATCATACACATGAGGTCTTCCATGTAGTCACATTATTTGGGATACCAGGTTACATACCACATGATACATGAGATGACTGATTCAAATGGTTAAGGGTGCACATTACTAATGATTACAACAGGATAACTGCTCAAACTTTCTCTTTTGCACCCTTGCATTCCTGCAAATAATACTGAATAGTTTCTAGAAATGTTGAAGGAGAGAGCATCCTTCCTTCTTTTGGGATATCGAATCCTCAGAACATTCTGGTATCTGATAATTTGAGAAGATCTCAATAGTTTTGTCTTCCTTTGTCTTTGAAAATGCCCTAATCTTCCTGAGGTTATACTCTTTTGGGTCTTGGTACTGCAACTTAGAGGAAAATCAGTGGATTTTAACCAACTAACAATTTCAGGAAGTCCTATACGGAGAAATAAGGCTGTAAGTCTTAACTAATTCCCTCCAGTAGAGATCTTTTGATGGTGTACCTTTAAGTCCCAGTGGGTGATGTTATCACCTTAAAATTCTAACAAATACTAATTGACAGAGGTCATATATCAATACAATTGTGTTTGCCATCATGTATGCTTCAAGATAAAATATTCTGATACCTTGTATGTAGCATGGTTTTGGAATTATTAATGCAAATATGAACAGGCAATATTTGACGCCTAGAGGCGCAGTAGGAGGTAACTGCAGAAACGCCTGGAGACGTCACTCGGCTGTAGATGCAAAGAAGTGTAGGAATGCTGTTTCCTGTTTCCATTAAAGCCATGCTTAAATTTGGATAAAATTGCAATCTCTCTTTCATAGCTCACAAATGCTGGTAATGGCTGAATTACCTGGGCATCCTTACAGTCAAGCACTTGATTAAGCATATCATGCTAGAGTATTAGAAGTTTCCCCCATCATTTTAAGTGGTCATTTTTAAACATGAATATGGTAGAGCATGCATGGTCATATTTTTATGGTTTGTAAATAGCTCTTTATAATTCTGGTGCTTTTAGAACAGAAGCTTTGTGTGGCTTATAGTGTTGAACATAGTGCAATATCACATATTAGTATAAAATTATAAATCCAAATTCTGAAATGTAATAGTCGGTATGGAATCTCTAAAATATGGCTAGATGGTACTGGTTTCCGATACAGCTGTATATAATACTTATAATTGCTTTTTGCTGTAGTCACTCATTAGAGCACGATCTCTCAATTATGCTTTAAAGAAAAGAAATGGGAAAGATAGGAAAGTGGTGAAATGGGGAGCAAGCAGAAGAAAAACAAAGTGAAAGGATGGCAGGAATGTGAAGGAGGGATGTAGGACAGAACCATAGCTATCCAGTTCTTCCACAGTAAAAAATGTTCTGATGTGCAGGATATTGGCTGAACTTTCAGTGTTAACCCCAGAGAGAGGGGTGAACACAACACAATCATGTTGTATAGCCAATTGGACTGAATCAAGTGTGTCAAGACAACGCTTGTGCAAAATGGAGAGCTATGTATGTTTTTTATTTTTATTTATTTATTTATTTATTTGGACAGGCGCCTGTTTATTTGAGAAAGAGAGGAATGTTGGGGAAGGGACATAGGTATGCTTAGGTCAGGTAAATTGGGTAGGTGGGGAAGCAATTGCAGACAGACAGGATATACAAGACACAGGGACTCAGAAGGACACAAGATGTGGATGAACACTGTGGTAGTGGTGAGGGTGAGGACACTGTGAATCCATGGATGTCAAGCTGGGTGACAGTGAGAATCGAGTCATCACCCACTGGACTGTCATCACTGTCATCTCACTGTGTCAATGGCTGCAGTGTTTGACGTCTGCGTCTCCCCATGTTATTCAGTACAATGATGGAGAGCAGTGTCTCCATATGGCATGGGCATGTGCCAACTGTGTGGCACATAATCCTACACATCAACCCTAGCAGTTCATCATGAGTGATAAAATCACCACCTCTGCCACTGCTCATGGAGGGAAGCACTGGCTTATTCTGCAGGGCAAAACTACCTGAGGGCCAGGTAGTGCAGGGGAAGCAGAGGGGGTGCTAACAGATTGCATCCCAGATGTGCTGGGCCTTCATGCTGCAGCTTGTAGAGTGGAGCAGGTGGATCCTGTAGGGCAGGCCTACCCCACTGTGGGACAGAACAAAAAATGTAAAAAAAAAAGAGAAGAAAAGGATTCTGCTGAGAGAAAACGCAAGGGAGAACATTAACAACTTCTTATGTGATATACAAAGCATTGATACAATTATTTGACTCTATTCTGTTACCTTTCCTTTTAAGACTACCAACTCCAAACAAATACATTTTTATACTGCTAAGACTATCCAGCTCATAACAGATGCACATTATACTGCAGACTGCAGCAAGCAATCCTTGATATGTGCATATTGCACATATGTGTGTTCCATTTATACTGATTACAGTTTACAGCAGGCCATTGGTGCCACTGCTTTAGAGCTCTGATGTTATATTATAGTATCAGTGAAAACTTAGCAGTATTGTTTATTTGGGAAGTATGGTTCTTAAACCCACAACCTCTGACTACTCTCTAACACTGAACTGTTGATTTGGCCTCCAGACTAATGCACACATACTTTCCTGTTACAGTTGAGAGATGAATGCTTCAATTTGATACAGCTCTATAATAAACTAATAAAGGTGTCTTTACTTTTAATGCTAAAATAACAGTACTGTTTGAAAGCATACATACAACATGTTTCTCACATCTGTACCAATCTAGCAGCATGGGTTCATGCATTCAGTTCTTGGTCTGTGACAGCTGCTGAAAAAACAGTACAGAACAGAATACAACTATGAATATCAATCCTGACTATATCCAGATTTTAACTCTTAGAAGTAGTCTCTGTAAGTGATACGTACACATCTGTGGAGTGCCCACAATTCAACACTGCTCTATCCAGTGGTTGATGATATCCCTCATCCTCATCCAGAGGTATCTGTAGTGCTTCCTACATTGTTTACATTGTTTACATTGTTTACCAGTGTGGGGGATACCAGTAGCACTGGTCAAAGCCCAGGCAAGACTATCCCATGCCTCTGACTTGTACTCTGAGCTACAATAGTTCCTTTGCAAAAGCCTGGAACATGTTCATTCACTAGGAGTCCAGAAAACACTTTGAACTCCTGGATACCACATCTTTGAACACAGAATCTCAAAACCTTTCCATGAACACCTGTCAACCCTACCACAGATCAAGACCAATGTGGAATGATGTTTTCCTGTCAATTGCAGCTGTCGTGCTTACTGAGAGTGGGCATTTCTTGGTTTTGAAACATTTGGAAGTGTTGCATATCACTTACTCACACAAAGATGGTGCTTGAGGTTGCACACTGTAGGACAATGTGTTTGCGCGATGGCCAACAGTCTTAATTGAATACATCCTATTTATGTGTGTGGCTGTCTGGGTCTTGTCTGCTACCTGGTTGGTCCTTTTGATCAGTTTGTGCACTGCTGCTCTATGCACAAACGAGATGAGCATAGCCAGACACGTTTGTGCTAAGCGGTGCATCGCTCAAACAGTAGCCCCAAAATAAAATAAATAAATAAATAAAAAACAGAGAAATAATTGAAATGAGGAAAATCAATCTATGACATACACAGCAGAAAATGTTAGTACACATGAAATATGTCTACATAGCTCTGGATCACAACTCTCACTTCAATGCACCCTCAGAAAACAGGATGGGTGCCTTATCCATCTTTGCCATATAAACAACTTTGCAGCAAAGAAATTAAGTAATTCCTCACACAACTAAATGTACACTGATATCAAGACATAAACTGTTATCAGTGGCCGATCCAGGAATTTACAAAGGGGGGGGGGGCGCAGTCTGGTTAGTTGACTACTACCGTGGAAGCGAGAAAGTCTGCCTACCTTGACCTAGCCAAGGAATTTGATGTAATACCCCACTCTGCCATCACAAACAAACTCATGGAATTAGGCATAAACCCTTTGGTAACTCACTGGACAGCCAGCTGGCACACAGGGCCCAGGAAGTAAGGATTGGACAGACCACCTCCACAATAAGGCCAGTAACCAGTGGAGTCCCACAGAGCTCTGTGCTGAGTCTGCTCTTCTTTGGCATTTATTTTTCAGAAGTGAAAGCCAATGTCATGGGCCTCCGGCTTACCAAGTTTGCAGATTGCAAGCTACAAGCAATTGTAGAAGTCCCCCCCTTAAGATACTAACATCTTACAAGAAGACAAATGACTGGTGCCAAAGCTATGGCTTATGAGAGACACTCTCTCATTGATAAAGTACCCCTAAAAGTAGACACAGTAGTCAGGGATTTGGGGACTCATGTAAATAGTAAAGTAATCTAGCTTTTGACCAACATATGTCAAAGGTGGTAAAAAAATTATTCTGTCACTCATTTTATAAGGGCTTGGCATCTAGACCATGCTACTTTACTCAGCCCTTATCACACCCATCATTGAGTATAATGCCCTCTTCTGTATGTACCTGACCAGGCATACCCATCAACTGAAATGCCCACAGAGGTTCCTCACAAAAACAAAGTATACTGGGTATAGACACAACACAATATCTTGTGCAGACTGCCTCAAAGCCCCCACCTCTATAGTCTTATTTTCTACAACTGCTGACAGGCAATTTATGCCTGGCATACAAGGCACCCTTAGATCCCGGTCTAATGGACCTTTTGCATATCAACCAAAGGAACAACACCTGAACTACTAAATCTAAGGATTTCATGCTTGCAACTTAAATAGGACATGTTGGTGGGACAGGTATGCATCTCAGAAATTCCCACTCTGGAATAGGCATCATATCCATAAGAAGCAGAGCCCCTTCCTAACTGTATTCAAGCTCAACTTAGGCCAGTGGATGGGAAATCAGAAATTCATCCTCTGTATTACACCTATGTCTCAGATGGACAGAGATAGCCAATAAATCATGTCCCAACTAAAATACTCCCTTAAAGTAACCTCTATGGCAAATAACTTCTGAGATACATTTCGGTTGTACGGCCAGGCTTATATAGGCCTTAGTGGTCATTAGCCTAGTATACACCTATGGCACAATGTTTTCAGGGCTATGTGTTAGGAAACAGGAACAAATGCAAGCCTCCATTACTATAGATGCTCTGAATCCATATGGAAAGATGCCACATACTGAAAAATGTGATGACTGTGACCGCCTAGACAGCCACATTTCAGTGTGGCAGCATACAGAAAGTGCAATGCTAAAAAACACTCATATCAAGCAAAGAAAACAGTAGCAATCAACAAACATGAAACAGGCCATACTGGAAAAGAATGGGTACCCATCACAGCAGGAACTAGGATGAACTAGACAAAGTATAAATTGAGAAAAATGTAATTACTGCTACAGGATGAGCCCTCTTTGACAGTATTACATCTATTTATAAAAACAATGTAGTACAGACAGTGCAGTTTAGAAAAACAGCAATGAGAACAGAAGATGAAAAATATACATGCGGCACACACACAGGCTCAGCATGAACATGCCCAAGGAAACAAAAGGTTTAGTCAACTCAAAATATTGACTCAACAACTTTCAAGAAAAGGAAAAAAAAGGTACAGTTTTGTACCTACCATAAATGTAGATGTTCGAGTGCTAATACAGCTGCAGTCATAACAGATGAGTTCTCCTGCCTTCAGGCGGGTCCTCGGTCGGCCGAATTCCAAAGTCTAGGTCCGGCGTCGGTTGTCGTCGCTTCTTCCCTGACGTCAGTGCAACAGGGGTATAAAAGAACCAGCCGACGCCATTTTCTTCAGTTTTTCTTGCCCCAGATGTCAGGTGCCCCCAGAAGGAAGGCAATACATAAATTTGTGTAATAAAGCAATGCCATATAATCAAAATACAATAGTGCAAGCAAATACATCAAGAATGAATACCCCAATCAGGTTGCATGAGGAGATGCTAGCCAATAGGCCTGTCCCAAGAGGGGAAGGAGGGAGGGAAACCTGGACTGCAGCTGTATTAGCACTCGAACATCTACATTTATGGTAGGTATAAAACTGTACTATGTTCATCGTGCATACAGCTGCAGTCATAACAGATGGGTAGAATCCCAAAGCTAAGAAAGGGGTGGTAGGCACTAGGTGGAACTAGGAGGAGCCAGAATGCCCTGCAAGACTGCAGTGGCAAAGCCCGCTCTAGATTTGGAGTATAATGGAAGGTGGTAGTGCTTGGAGAAGGTATGCACAGAACTCCAAGTGGCTGCTTCCAAAATATCTTTGGTAGGAACTCCTCTGAGAAAAGCTGCAGAGGTAGCCGTGGCCCTTGTGGAGTGAGATCTATTGCCTGTAGGTACAGTTTTGCCATGAAAAGAATAGCAAAAGCGTATGCAGTGGGCTATCCATTTTGAGATTGTCTGTTTGGAAATTGGCTTTCCTTGAGCTCCTATAGCATAGGACACAAAGAGCTGTTCTGATTTTCTGAAAGGCTTTGTTCTGTCCAAATAATAATGCAGTTGTCTGTGGATGTCCAAGGAATGTAGTAATCTCTCCCCTTTGTTTTGAGGATTAGGATAAAAGGTAGGTAAGTGTATAGCCTGATTCAAAGCTACCCTGGATACCACTTTTGGCATAAAGGACGGGTTGGTTCGTAAGGAAACTCTGTCCTGATGGAAGATGATAAAAGGCTGCACAGCCATGAGAGCTTGTAGTTCGATACCCTACGAGCTGAGGTAATAGCCAGAAGGAAAGCTGTTTTCCAGGACAAATATTGCAAATCTGATGAGGCAGCTGGCTCAAAAGGAGGCAAGGTCAGCTTTTCTAGGATGAAATTGAGATCCCAAGCAGGTATTGGTTGTTCCCTTGGGGGTTTTAGATTCTTAGCCCCTCTGAGGAACTGTCTTAAGAGGGGGTGAGAGAATAAGGGTGGATCAGTGTTGTATTCTTCAGAAATGGCTGAGGCATGGATTTTGATGGAGGAGAATGAAAGTCCACTGCTTAGCAGCTCAGCTAGATACTGTAATATTTGAGGTAAATTCAGTTTTCCAGGATCCTGGCCCTTTTTCTCATTCCAGACACAAAACCGTTTCCATTTTGCGGAGTAAGCTTTTCTAGTAGATGGCCTTCTGGCCTCCAAAATGACATCCTGCACCTCCTTGGAGAGTAGGGTCTGTTGTGATGCTAAGGAATCTTCCATGTGGCTAGACTGAGTGTTTTTAGCTGACTGTGAAGAGTTTTGAAGCTGTGCTGAGTCAGAAGAAGAGGCATTAGAGGCAGGGTCCATGGTGGGGAATGCGTCAGGCTCCTCAGGAGTGGGTACCAGTGTTGTCTTGGCCAGTCTGGAGCAATAAGAATCATCTTTGGTCTGTCTGCTCTGGTTTTTAATAGAACTTTGGGCAGCAGAGGAAGAGGTGGGAAGGCATAAACTGTCATTGATGTCCAACTGAAAGAGAGAGCGTCCACTCTCCAGGCCTTTGGATGAAAAATCCTTGAGCAGAATTTTGTCAATTGGTGATTTTTGTGGGAGGCAAAGAGATCTATGTCTGGCCTTCCCCATGCTTGAATTATCTCTGTAAAAACTTGAGGATGCAACTTCCATTCATGTGGATCTGTCATATTTCTGCTTAGGTTGTCTGCCAGCGTGTTTTCTTTGCCTGGCAAGTACTGTGCTTGAAGTTCGATTTGTAAGTCCAGGGCCATGTTCCAAAGTGACATGGCCAGCCTGCATAGGGGGTATGAATGGGTTCCTCCCTGTTTGTTTATGTACCACATTACTGTGGTGTTGTCCGTCCTTATCAGTAGTTGACCTGGTTGCAGAAGGTCTTTGAAAGCTATAATAACATTAATTACTGCTAGCATTTCCTTTTGATTGATGTGAAGGTGCTTTTCTTTTTGGGACCATTTGCCCTGAATGCACCGATCTGTCATGTGCGCCCCCCAGGCATAGTCCGAGGCGTCTGTTGTGATGACTTGATTTGCTTGAGGCTTGCTGAATGGGAGACCTGTGTTTGTTTGGCATGCTTGAGCCCACCACAGAAATTCCTTTTGAAGACATGGAATTAGTGGTATTATTGTTTCCAAACTGTGGCTGTGTTGAGACCATAGGTTTTTCAGGTACCATTGAAGTTTCCTCATATGCAGCTTTGCACATGGGATTAGTAAGATGCAAGATGCCATGAATCCCAGAGCCTGCAGGATTTTCCTTGCAGTCAGCCTGGTGCAATTTGCTAGTGTTCTGAAGTATTGAGTTAGTTGCCCCTGCTTCTCTGGCATGAGGTATGCCATCTGGGTGTTTGTGTCCAAGTTGGCACCCAGGAAAATTATTTTCCAAGAGGGTATTAGCCTTGATTTCTTTTTGTTGACTGTGTATCCCAGAGAATTCAACAACATTATTACATAAGCCAGATGTTTCAGAAGTATGTGCTTGCTGTCCACTTGGATCAGGCAGTCATCCAAATAGGGGTATATTTGTATCCCTTGAAGTCTGCAGTAGGCAATTACTGATGCCAGGCATTTCGTGAATACCCTGGGTGCAGTAGATAAGCCAAAGGGCAATGCAGAGAATTGATAATGGGTTGAACCTGCAAGAAATCTGAGGTATCTTCTGCAATTTTGTCTGATTGGGACATGCAGTTATGCCTCCTTGAGGTCCAGTGTTACCAGCCAAGACTCCTTTCCCAGCATGGGAAGAAGCTGCTGTAGAGTGAGCATCTTGAATTTTGGTACGAGTAGAAATGTGTTTAGGATGGATAGGTCCAAAATAGGTCTCCAATCTTTTCCCTTCCTTGGTACCAGGAATAGTCTGGAATAAAAACCTTGACCTTGTTCGTGAGTAGGTACCTCTTGAATAGCTTGCATGTCTATGAGATCTGAAATTTGTCTTTGTGCCTTTGCCCTTTGATTGTGTGGCAGGTTTGGCATGCCTCTCATTTTTGGAAGGGTGTGAAAATGGAATCTCTAGCCTCTGTTTATAATGTCCAGGATCCATTTGTCTTTTGTGACAATATGCCAATTTTTTGAAAATAATGCCAGTTTTCCGCCTAAGGGTGCTGCAATTAGAGCCTTGCTTGGCATGCAAAGGAGAAAGTCATTGGGCTTGCTTTCTGAATGGCTGCGAGTTATCCTCACCACCTCTTTGTGTAGGAGCTTGCCATTGTCTGCCTCTAAACGATCCTTGGGATTGCCCTCTGCCCCTCGGGCGCCTGTATCTACCTCTTTGGGGTCTGTTCTTGGCTGGAAAGGACCAATTTTTGGAAGGCCAATTTCTACTGAAATGTGGGGGTTGTACCTGTAGAAAATCTTTCACTGTTTGCATTGATTTAGCCTTTTCCTCCATTTTCCTTAATACCTCCTCAGCATTAGCACCAAATAATACATCCTTTTGTAGAGGGGCATCTAGTAATTTAGCTTTGACATGATCTGGTAAGGTTTGTTCCTTGAGCCAGGCATGTCTACATATGACTGATCCTGTAACAGCAGCTCTACATGAGGCCTCTAGAGCATCAAAACCACATTGTAAGGTATGTTTACCCACTTGTTCTGCACTATGCATCAAATCCTGCAACTCCTTCAAGTCTGGTTGTTCAGGTTGTGACATTTTACTTCTCAATTGTGATAACAGAAACTGGTGGTACTTTAGCATATGGAACTGACAGTTTAATGCCCTCATGGTTAAGGTGGCTGAGGTATATACCTTTTTTCCCCACCTTTCTAAGGATCTGGAATCTCTCTCGGAAGGTAATGGATTTTTAGCAGTGGAGGCCTTAATTCCCTTGGGGCCCTATGAGATAGTTTCTGGGTCAGCAGCATGGCTTTTGTATAGAAATTGGTGTGAGTCAGGAACCCTGTAGTACCTGTCAGGCTTGACTGGGGCTGGAGGTAGAGAATCCGGGTTAAGGCAGGCCTCCGAGCACACATCATCTAGTATGTCCAAGACAGGAGGTATAGCCAGAGGCCTGTGCTGAGGTAGCAAGAGAAATTCCCTAAGCCTTTTCTTGGAATCTGAATAATCTTGGCCTTCCCAGTGGAAGTGTTCCCTTAAGGAATGCAAAGTTTCCCCAAATGAGTAATCCTCTGGGGGGGATACAGACGGAATGGACTCCTCTGCATCAGAGTCTTCAAAAGGGGAGTAAGAATGTTCCTGTTCATCAGAGTGCTCTGATATAATGGAGCCCTGATCAGAGGAGGGGGATTCTTCCTCCACTCTGGGCCTTTTGTCTGGGAGGGGGTTGAGAACCCCTGATAAGAGTAATTAAATCCTCAGCCATTTTAAGCATCTGTTTTTTAGGCATGGGGCCTGGAGATGGTCTCTGTGTAGCTTGTCTCTTAGAATGCATGGCTGCTTTAGACTTAGTGAAAGCCTTGATGGAAAAAGAAGAGGAAGGTCTGAAGACACCTTGAGAGGAGGTAGACCTGTCCACATTTTGAGATTCACCGCCAAGAGTGGCTTCGGTATCTGTAGTCGGAGTGTGGGCCGAGGAGCCTGCGAACTCGGGCACAGGAGACACCGCCAATGAAGTGTTGTCGGTAGTCAGGGGCTGCGTAGGTGCCTCACTGAGAACCGGACCACCTGTAGTCGGCTTTGGTGTGGTGTCGGTAGAGGCCGCGGACCTCGTGTGTCAGTCCTTATCTTTGTGCTTTTTAGACAAAACTGGAGTCGGAGTATCCGACGACATAATATAGTTGAATTTTTTGCCAAAATAATGCTGGGCGAACTCCGCCCGACGCTTAATGGTGGGTTTGTTGAATGTAGCACAAAAGCGACAGACCGAGATGTCGTGGTCTGGGCCTAAACAAGGAATACAGAGGGAATGGAAATCCTTATGCGGTATTTGCTTTCCACATGAAATACAATTATTAACTTTGTCTGACATCGGTCTAAGGCAAGAAAAGTTTCCCCAATGGGGTACTTAGCTTTCAAGAAGACTTCGGTTGCAAAATTTTCGTAATTTCAGGAGCTGGCCAACCGGCACTTGCGAACTGCTTCTGCTTCGGGCACCGCGTGGCAAGAAAGACTGAAGAAAATGGTGTCGGCTGGTTCTTTTATACCCCTGTCGCACTGACGTCAGGGAAGAAGCGACGACAACCAATGTCGGACCTAGACTTTGGAATTCAGCTGACCGTGGACCCGCCTGATGGCAGGAGAGCCCATCTGTTATGACTGCAGCTGTATGCACGATGAACATCATGCCAACGTACAAGTAGTGAACACTGCTGTAAAGTAGGACAGACACATTCAGAAAAATTATCATGACAGATCTCTCAACAGCCTCTTGGCCATGGAAGCATTTTAAATGTGTAAAAATGTTCAAATGAATATGTGCAATGAAAAAAAAGCAACCACACACAATGATTCAGTCATGGTAATTTCATGGTAATTTACAAAGACATATAAGGTACACAGACAGTGTACTTCAGACTGCATCTTCGCAAATATTATTGACAGTAAATAATATAATACCATATAATTAAACATCCTCACAACTGAATAAGATTTACACTGAAACTCATTAATTCTAATGGATGTAGCACATGATTGTGCACATTGTGTAACCCCCCAAACTTCTGTTAAGCACTCACTTTTATCTAAATAAAACATATACCTTGCCCTTTATGCACTCAAAAGGCACACACCACTTTCAGCTGCCATTCTGTAAAACCATGACAAAGGCTGTTAATGACAAATATTCTTATCTCTATGCATGCTGTGTGCAGATCAAGACTAAGTATTAGACAGTTACAGAAATTCTGGACTGTAGTATTCTGTGTTTCTGACACATGCCCAGAATACAGATAACTGGCTACATCCTTTGCACCTCCCCTCCAAAAGCCATAGCTAAGTGTACAAGTCTGGTACCATCATGCTACCAAGCTGAAAGTAATTTACATAATGTAAACAGAGGCACAGAGAAAAAGGAAATAACATTTAAGCAAATTTAAACTACCTGAATGACTTTTATTAAATGCTGTTGTTGCTGGGAAGGTTAATCATAGCACCCAGTTATCAGTTTATTCACAGACAATAAAAACAACTGAGCATATGCCTACTAAAATACAGTAACTGAAAAATATCCGTCCATCCAGCTTCAACCACGTTTCTCATTTTTGCGCATGGGGTCGCGGTGTCAATTCAACAGTGACAATCGTCTAGAACCAATGTTTACAGTATAAAGTATGCTCTTATATTCGTTTGATTATGTACTTGGAGTAATTTATTACAAAAATGGTTCAAAATACCCTTTGCTCGCTTTGTGCAAAATATTTATTGTATGCTAAACTTAACCACAGGTGCTAATGGTTGCTGCCGGGATGTTTTGGGGGTGAGTACTGGGTATTATTTGTAGCAGGACTAGAATGTGAACCATTGGTGTTGTGTACATACTAAAACTGTGAATGTAAATCAGCTTCTGAAAAACTACTTCCTTGAAAATGTCTTTTTTTTTTTTTTGTGGAGTACGCTTGTTGTTCAGTTTCTAGTACGCTGGCATGGTGACGGTCTTTAGCTGATGCTTTACTGATACTGTTATGCTTTGGCCAGCATTGACTTTTAGTAATCTGAAGTATGATACTGTTTGAATTTCTTCGTGTTTCATATGAAAACGGACAGGGATAAAGAGTTTTCCATGAACTTCACACATTACAGTGAAACATATGTGATTTTATGTAAACAAACATTTTTTCAGTTAAAGAAAGGATGGCAGAACATCTTTAAAAATAAACTTAAGTGAGTCTGTTTCATGTGGACTGTTCTACCCTAAATAGGATAAACAGATCTTGTATGTTATCTTTTTAAATTCTGATTCTAGCATAAGGAAACTTTGGAGATGAGACTGAACATTTTACCTTGTAGCATTGCATTTACTGAGGTGTTTTTCCTGTTACTGATCTTTTTCAGGTTAAATTTGATAATGTGAAAGTGATAGTGAAGTGCGGGAAGTGTTTTTAAAGATATGGTATGCTTCCTTATGTGACGCATCGATTTAGTGTGTAACAACATTTTGATATTGATTCCGTCATCCCCAGTTTTCTGCACTTGCACAGCTTTATGTTATACGCAGGGAATAATCTTTCAAGTACTGAAAGTGGTTCTTCAGGAAAATAACATGCACAAGTGTCAGTTGAAGCTGTTTAGTTAAAAGACTAACAGAATATGGTAAAGGCAAGCTGAATGTTTCTGCAGATTCTGAATTAATTTCATGTTGAGGTTTAAGGTTTTTATTTTATTTATAGTTTCGTTAACTGGGTGAAGTAGAATACTTCAACCCTTTCCAGCCATGACCCAGGCCACTGTTGGGCAAGCAGTTTTTAAATTGCGACTATTGCAGTCTGACTGTGCATTTGTTGTACAGATAAATACATTCCTGCATAAATACAGTAGTACTAAATTAGAGGTTATTAACATAATTGATTAGAATCAAAGGGTTTTAGGGTGTGATTCAGATTGTCATCCAGAGCATTTTTTTTTTGTCTTGTTATTTAGGGCTGAGCAACTGAATGTCCCTGACAAGGGCTTACAGCATTTACACGTGCTACAGCATTGTCCTGCAAAAATGTTATCAGGCCAGTTTCTGAGTACATGACACATTTCCAAAGCTAATCCCCAATGACACTGTTTTAATATTTCCATAATAATAATAACAACAATAATAATGTACTCCAACAGTGTGAGTGGCAGAATGGTTGAATCTGCATTCTGCAGTAGAAGACACATCACTGTCTTGGCTTCCCGTTACTCATAATTAAAAACAAGCACTGCTACTGCGGCCTGTCAATGCCGGCTTTAGTGTAAACTAGAAAATATGATGTACATCTAAAAAGATTTTACTACACTTAAAGTGTGTACCCTCTATAGAACAAAGTATAATGTCCGCTCTCCAACCACAGAACAAAACATCTTTTTTACAAATTTGTTTTTCATATTTTATAAACAATATTGCTGCATTTTTAAGTTCAATTTAAACCACAACTAGAAGACTCTGCATAATTTATGCTGTAAGCACGCCAAACGCAGCAGTCGCTCAACTGTACCGCTTCATTGGCTCCTTGAATGGTTCAATACAGTAAAAGAATTAGCAAATAATTACCTCAGTGCAGATCACTCCTTCATACTGGACAAGCAGTTTCAAACACGTTTGTCTAACTGTTCTTATTTTAAAATTAAACTGTCTTCTGACATCACATGGTTAACCAAGCTTTTACTCACAGCGATATCACAGCTGTCAATCATCAACGCGCCTAAATTACAACGGAGATGCGATTGGAGGATCGTAAAAACAAAAATCTGACTGCAACCTCCAATCGCATCTCCGATGTATTAATTAGGCGCACTAGTGACAGGATTCTTTGTGAAGAAAATATGCACGTCCTGATTAAAAAAAAGCAAGTTTAAAAAGGGGCCAGCATGCGCCCCTGCGCCCATGCCTAAATCCACCACCGGTTATTTGTACATTTATTATATTTAATATATTTGGATGTAGTGCACTTAGTTATCACACAATCTGTTTTCTGATTATTCCTTGCAAATATACAGCTCTGTCTTAACTTTCTGTGTTTCTTGGTCATTTATCAGTTATCTGACCAGTATTTGGAGGCATGCCATGTTTAAGCCAGTCTATATCATTTACCTTAAAATATGTGAGGCTATTAACTGGGAATGCTATGATATGCAGTTGCCATCAAATGAAGGACAGGTTGGATGGCACAAACAAGCATAGAATGCTCTTTTGGGGGATGGAGCACAGGTGAGTTCCTGTTATGCCACATGCAAAGGTACACTGTTCTTTTGAGGGTGGTGGACCTAGGCTGAACTACTATTATGGCACAAACAAGGATGTGCTGCTCTTGTTACTCTCCTTGTTTTGCATCCTGCCAGCTTGATCTTGTGAAAACTGTAAAGTCGGAAACTGCAATGTGTCTCATTACTTTCTAACTTCTCTCTGTTATGATTTTCCATTACAAACATATGGTGCTAAAGTAAGGTTGGGAGGGTGGCCTAATGGTTAAGGTGTTTGCCTTGCAAACACAAGGTGCAGGGTTTGAGTCTCACAAGGGATAATTGGCTAGGCTTAAAATGGCTCGCAAGGGCAGTTAGCTTAGTACTAATCTATGAATCTATGAATCTATGAATCAGTGATCATCAGTACGTTGTAGAGGTATGAATGTGTGAATCTTTGATGCCCGAGGCCTACTACTTGCTAATGGACACATACAAGTCAAATAACACTCTGTTGTCACATGTTACATTAATTTCTGTACAAATCTCCCACATTTTACTTGCTTACTGTACCAAGTGATGAAATACAAGGACATGTCATAGTATCATTATACAGTACAGTACATGTTCAGGACTTACCTTTTAAATGCAGCAGTTGCCAAAGTGTTAGTTCAGAGCTGACTGTGATGCAAGCAATACACAGCGAATACATGGAGAAGTAAAGGTTCTGGCTTTGAGTTGAGGCTGGCAGATGTCACAGTGGTCCTGTATTGTGTCTCTATCCACCCTGTAGCACTCTACAATGTCCATGTCATGTATGTTGTGATAAGTTAAATGTGGCCTGAAAACATTTCCCTGTCTCAGCCTAGGCCTATTGGAAGCAGCAGCAACATTGCCTGCAGCCTGTAACACATACAAATAGAGTAAAGCAGCAGCAGCTCCTAACATTCTTTCTGTGTAGAGTTTCCATGTCTGTACTCCACTACTTTTGAAATCCACAGAAAAAGCCAGTGTGGAGTCTATATGGTTGCTTTATAACTTGTTGACTAGCTCCACCAGATTTTTTGATTAGTGTGGAATTCAGCTGCTTATGCTGTAATTAGCATCTCTGAAACACAGGATGAGACAGATGCAGTCCATTAATAATCTACTCTATTATAAAAAGGCAAATGTGTAGCTAGCCAAACTGATGGTGAGGGCACTTGCTACATGTTTGCAGGACTTCACAAAAACACATTTCTTTTTATTTATTTAACATTTGTTTACTGGGAAAGTCTGACTTGGAATGAAGCCAATTTTCAGTGGAGACCTGTGGAGAAATGTTCCAAATGCATGTTTTTGTAATGTGGGAGGAAACTAGAGCACCCAAAGGAAACCCACACAGACAGGACATGCAAACTCTGCACAGAAGGCACCCCATTCAAGAATCAAACTGGAGAACCTTTTACTGTGAGGTGACAATGCAACTGCTGCACCACTGCACCGTCCATTGAACTCCAGGAGGTGTCCTCCCATTTTGTTACCTACATAATGCATATGCTGGAATATATTAATGAATAATGTGAAGCAAAGGCTTTTAGTTAGAGGTGTACTGATGGCATGGCCATGCTTGTCAAGCCATTTCAGAGGTACACATGACTGACAATACATGAAAATAGAAATCTATGTGATACATATGTAAAAATGTTTCAGGAACAGGTCCTTTGAAAGCACTTTTAGCATTTGAAAGGTGTTTTATTAGCAAAAGTGTTCATTTGTCTGTTCTTTTGTGGGTGGGGGAGCAAACTAGAATGAACTGTTCTTTTAGTGGGAGTACAGGCGAGTTACTGCTATGGCACATACAAGTATATGTTGCTCTTGCTACTCTCCTTGTTTTGCATCCTGCCTGTTGTTAGTATTTTACATCTGTAGACTGTTTTATGTTTTTCTAGTGGGTACTACTGACTGCCTATCTTTCATTTTTTAATCTAGAAACAGTTGCTTTGTAGTTATATGATACTTATGTGTATTATCATTCTGTTGTCTTTTAGGACACAAACAATGTTAGTGGGGCAGAGACCCCCTTTCAATGAAGCAGAAAACAATATCATTGTTAACGGTCTCTATCAACATTGGGCACTTCTACTGGAAAGGGGTCGTACCAATATGCAACAAAGGCTACAAGTATGGCAGCAGATTGTTGCCAACATCAGTTCTGTGGGCAGCCACAGCCAGACATTATGAACAGATGCGTCACAGGGCCACTAACTTGATTATCTCTGCAGTGAGGTGAGCAACTGCTGTTGCCCAAGACCAAACAGTAACCAGGGGAGGGCCTGCTATAGAACCACTTCTTACCCAAAATAAAGAGTTCCTGGTGAATATCCTCCAACATGAGAGCTCACAGCAGAGTGGACCACAGGATGTCCTTGACGTTGGTGCCACTCCTTCTGAGTCCCAGAAGGAGCTTCCAGGTAGGCTTTGTTCCTGGTAAGCTTTGTTATATGACCATTTGAATAATGTTGTCTAGTAAAAAAATTGAAATAAAAGTTACTTCTGTGACTTTTTTTTTTGGGGGGGGGGAGTTCAAAACTGCTACAATGATAAGCTCAGTATGGAGTTGTCAGTCACATTCTTGTTGAATGTACAGTTAATTCAGATATAGAGGAGTACATGCATTACCTGCTGTCTTACTGTTAAATGTGATGATGTTGCCCTTACCTCTTGCTTTACTTATTTCAGGATCATCAGGAATCCAGCAACATATGCCTCCTGCAGGTGGTAAGCCAAATAAATTTATGCCAGCTCTACAAATCAATGTAAAGAAATATCATAATGTGTTATTTTAGGCCTGTTGTGTGTACTGATATACTGTCTGTAATAGTGGCATTACAGTTAGTTTTTTAGCATACATTGCACCATAGTAGTGCAGATATTACTGTATCCCTGTGTTTCTTCCTTTTTATCACAGGTGATCATGACAATGGGAGTGTGGGCCCTGTGCCACCTGATATCAGTGTCTCATCAGACGCTGATGATGATGGTGGTGAAACCGAGGCACAGTTGGAGGGTACAGAGGCTGAATCTGACACATAGACTGACATCCAGCCACCCCTTTATTTTCCTCAGATGCAGGTAGTAGGTGTATGCTTACCCAGTCCACTAAGACCACAGATATTAGACAGGTGGATGACGAGGGCATTGATCAGGGAAGTGTGGCTACTGTGGCTTCAGTGCATGTTGACTGTGGTCATAGCCAAAGTGTTTATGAGGTGCCATGCAATAGAGTTAATGGGGTGCTCGAAGGGTGCCTGTTGTCACTCCTTCACCTGATGCAGGTGTCTCTTCCTGTGTCACTCAAAGTATGTTTAAGGCCATCATGGAGGCACAGGCATGTTCAGAAAGGTGCTCCAGACAAATGCTCAAGGTTGTAGATGTGGCACAGGCTGACATGTGTGACTGCCTCCACCATGTTGCCGATTCACTGGATCAGATGAATGACACATTGGAATGAGGGGTGTCTGTGATGGAATGAGTGGTGTCATGGAAGTCATGGAACAGGCAGTGTCTGCAATAGAATGTCCATTGTCATTGGTGTAGGTTAGCCACAACATCTGCTGATAGTCTTTGTGGCTATGCCCAATCATGCCAGTAGTGGCAAAACTTTCACTGGTCTGTCAGTGAGTGTGTTGCCCACACCCAGAAGTGGCAAGTCATGGGATCGTGGTCCTGGGTGTTCCTCTGAAGAGAGCATGTCCAGCAGACATCACTCACATTCAGGTAGCAGCACTGCATCTGACCTTGGGTGTGGAGGTGCCAATGCAACTCCTGGCAGAGTTAGTTCTCATGGTGATGAGATGAACAATGAACTGCCAGCTCTACCATGCAGGGCTCAAACCTGTCTGACATACCAAAACGTAGAGCTAGCACTGAGCTTGGCTGTGTTCATGCAGACTTTCACACACCACATTTACATGGACACCCTCTACAGACATGCACACAGTTACATGGTTCAGCCTTTCTGCTTCCCTTTTTTGCTCACACACACTCACCAACCTTTTGTGTCAGACTAGGCTTCCTGCCCCCCCACCACACACACACACACACACACACACACACACACACACACACACACACACGCACACACACGCACACACACACACACACACACACACACACACACACACACACACACACACACACACACACCCTGTGCAAGTGATGATAGCTATGTCATATCGTTGTTTTCTCTCTTTTGGATTCAGGAATACAAAAGCTTTGTGTCTGATGCACAGGGTGCATAGCTACATTGGTGCCTAGTATATCTACATTTGTATTGTTGAATTGATAATTGTAACTGTCACTTATATTTGCCTTGCCAAGTTATGCAGTGGATAGCATCATCATGTCAGTACTTTCTAATGTATTCTCTTGTAAGGGTTGTGAAGTCAGGAGCTGCAATGTGTCTCATTACTTTCTAACTTTTGTTTTTAATAATTTTCCAGTATATCCATATGGTGCACATCATAAGACATACCATCACATTCATCTCTCAGGACTGTATACAGTACTGAAGTCAAACTTGTCAGAACTGTAATACAGTATAATGCTGTATTTTGTGTGAACCTCACCAGACACATGCCAATAGCTGGACAGACCAAAGGGCTCTCTCATCAAGATAACACAGGGCCTACTAACCATGCAATGATATATGTGGATAGAGTAAAAGACATGTCACTGTAATCTGTCTGGTATCAGATGAAATTGAAACTGTTATTCTAAGATTTGTAGCCTACACTCTTGTAGGAGGAGAGGGTAGCCTCTGGCCTTCTGAGCTGGGAATTTCTGGCTGAAGTCTTATTGTGTCCGTTATTCCGAAAGTGTCTTAGCTCTGGTTTAAGCACTTAGGCTCCAAACCAGTTAATTTACATTAGGAAGGTTTGTGGTCTAGACTCTTGTGGCAGGAGAGTGTAGCCTACACTTTTCTAAGCTGGGAATTGCTGGTAAAGAATTATTGTGCCTGTTATTCTAAGTGTCAAGCACTTGGGTTCCAGGCCAGTTATTTCACACTAGGAAGGTTTGGGGTCTATGCTCTTGTGGGAGCATTCTGCTGAATTCCTGCTTTATTTAAATTGTTTTTTTTTTGTTTTGTTTTTTTTGCTGTTGTGACTGTTTGGTATAATTTGACCATGAAAACCAGCTATCTTACATTAAGAAGGCCTCCCTGTACCTTTGTGGCAAAAAGCCAAAGACCCATCTGAGTTGGGGATTGCTGGAATAAGGCTCAGTCTTGGGCTTTCCCTTTGGTTACTTTTTTAAAATAGTTTAACTTCACTTATATTTAAGTGTTGCATTTGTGTGGAGTTGCGCTCAGTTTTGCCAGAGCTACTCAGAGATTGTACTGCTGCCATGCAAGGAACTCAGTTGTCCATTGTGAAGCAGTGACACAGTTTTCTACCAATAGCTCTCCAAATAATAGCTTCTTTTTGTTAGTCTTACAGTCCATCTAGCCCACTCTCCACTAGTTACTACAGTATATACCTGCCATAATGGATGGACATTTTCCCACCATTCCTCCAGTCATCCTGATTGGCATGGGCATCCTGAGACAATGTAGCAATTGCCTCATGTATACTGACAATCAGTTACTTCTAAAACAAACAAATACAACATATGAGAGTTGTATCCATACTATGAATTTGGAATCAGTTCTTTCATATAATCAGATATCAAACAAGTTGTCAGCACACACACTTCACCTGTTGCACATAACAAGCTCACAACACATAAACCCACATACACAGAGGTATTCGCTAGAAGCCTACCTAAATATCAAAGACCTCCTAAGTGCAAACCTACTGCTGCCAATGCAGAACCACATGCACAATCAAGTCTTTCAACAAGTACTGTTATGACTCTGTCATAGTCCATGTTGGAGAGAATGGAATGACTGGAGACATACCTCACTGGACTATATGAAGAGAGACATGATTGAGCTCTCAGATTATGTGTCCCAGGCAGGTATGTTCCTAGCCCCAAGCAGCATTCTATCTTCACCTAGGATGATGTCTCAATATAAACAAAAAATGATTGACTTCAGCAATTGGCTTAGCTTCTGGTATCAATCCAGGGGGATCCAGTATCTGTCAGCCTGGGAAGATATGGTCAACAGACCATGCTGCTTTGCCAGAGATGGTCTTCACTTGTTACATCTTGGCTTTTGGTTGCTGGCAAAGGTATTTGCCTCCCCCATAGTGCCTTTTTTAGGCAATGTCATGACAACAAAATTTCCAATGTAAAAAATCCACTAGAGACAAACTCAAAGCTATGCTGCTTAATGCAAAGAATCTAAATCAGAAACTGCACTCACTGAAAATACTCCTTACATTGGAAGTTGCCAATGGCTATGCAGTCACAGAGACATGGTTCAAGGCCACAGATAGCACCCAGGTCATGCAAGGTTACAATGCTTTCCACACATTTAGACCTCAAAACGAGCATGAAAGAACCAAAGGTGGAGGTGTATCCATCTTCATTAAAGACAAATACACCTCAAGACTGGTCAAACAGTACAACTTCCTAGAGCTACTCCAAGTCCAACTAGCTGTAGGTAAAACCCCATCCATATCAGTATTAGCTATAGTTCCCCCACCATGAACCATGAGAACCACTCTGCCTACCTGGACCTACTTGAGTCATTCATTGTAGAGCCAAACACCTTGGTCATGGGTGATTTCAGCTACCCTTTCATCGACTGGGAATCATATATGAGTATAAGTGCACTTGCCCTATGATTCCTGTACTTTGTTAATACAAATACTCTAGAATAGATTGTCTGTACCCCCACAAGGCGCTCAAATGTCTTGCACTTGGTACTTATCAACAAAGGGGGTCACAGCACTACCCCCTAGGTGTTGCCATCCCCTGGTAAAGTCTGATAATAAATCAGTCTCATACAAATTAATGTTCATGTCTGACCCCCAAGAGCAAAAAGGATGAAAAATTTCTCCAAAGCAAACTATAGACTCCTAGGCAATGGCATAAATAGTTTCAAACCCCCTGTTACCACTGTCAACAATGACTGCTATACAGACGTGTGTATACAAATGCCCTGTATAAACACCTATATAAATGTATAGATTTGGCTGTACCTGAACAGATCAAAACAAGGTCCTCAAAAAAAAATAAGCCACCCTGGTGGGCATCAAGCATAAATATGTTATACAACAACAGGAAAAAGCTAATGTCAAGGACAAAAGGGAACTAACTCAGCAGAGGAAGGACACCCTCCACAGCTTGAACAAGCAAATTTGATATCTTGAATCCTCTAAAGCCAATTATGAAGCTAAACTAGCATCCCTAGCTAAGGATACTCACAAGGCATTCTTTAGCTATGTCAGAAATCTAAAAGAGAAAGCCCAGCTTTGTGCGGAACTAGTAGTGGCCAGTACTATTCATACTGACCCTGAGTACATTGCCAACCTGCTAGCAGACAGATTTGGTGCAAACTTCACCCATTTGTCCCCACCAGACATACCCCAAAGCATACCTGTCACCAGTCCTCTACCTAGTATTTCCAAAGAGCAGGTCATAACTGCACCCTCCATGGCCATAAAAACTAGCTTCAATGGGACCAGATAACATCTCAGGCCACCTACTAAATGGTCTAAAACAGGACCTAGCTGAATCACTTGGCACTCTCTTCAACCACAGTCTAAGTACTGGCTTTGTCCCAGCAGAGTGGAAAACAGCAACAGTAATTCCCTTGCACAAAGGAGGTCCATCAACCAACCATGGGAACTATAGACCCATAAGCCTAACCAGTTTTATCTGCAAGGCAATGGAGAGAATCATCATGGACCTTATCAACAAAGACATAGGTGACCTTCAAACTCTTGACCCAACCCAGTTTGGCTTTGTTAAGGTTAGATCATGCTTATTAAACCTGGTCAACTTATTTGAAAATGTCACAAAAGCCCTGAATGAAGGCAAAACAGTACATACAGCCTATCTTGACTGAGAAAGGCTTTTGACACGATCCACTACTCAGGCATCATTGAGAAACTCACCCAGCTGGGAATTAACCCATATGTCACTAGATAGGTGTTGAAGAAGAATGGCAGCACCTAAAAACAGAATGTGTTAGGACTACAGAATTGAAGAAGAATGGCAGCACCTAAAAACAGCATGTGTTAGGACTACAGAAAAGATATGTGGCCAAGCCAGACATAGAAATAAGGTACATAAGGAATGCTGGTAGTGTAATGCAGAAATCCAGGAAGTCATCAAAAGAAAGAAGGAGTGCAGGAAGAAGTGGGAGACAGAAAAGACTGACCAGGCTAGGAAGGACTACTGGTTGGCTAACAAAGAAGTTAAGAAAAAAGTTGCAATAGCAAATAATAGGGCATTGGAGGCACTGTACCAACTTCTGGAAAGTGACTCAGTAAGGGGCACAAAGAAACTATATCAGGTTGCAAGGCAAAGACAGAAAGATAAAGAAGATAGTCAGGCACCCTTCATAAGGGATGCCAGAAACAACCTGCTCACCAGCCTAGAGGACATCAAATGCAGATGGAAGGAGTATTTTCAGCAGCTTCTGAATGAAGAAAATGCCACAGAAGCTGTACTGCCCCAGAAACAGCATATGATGAGAGAAGAAGAGGAGCCCACCCTAGAAGAAGTAAGAACAGCAGTAAGAAAGATGAAGTCAGGGAAAGCAGCAGGCTCAGATGAGGTCACAGCAGATATGATAAAAATGCTGGGTGAGATAGGGGAGAAATGGCTCCTGAGGGTACTGATAGCAGTGTGGAGAGAAAGGTGTATCCCAGATGACTGGAAATAAGCATACTCATGCCAGTGTACAAGAACAAAGGGGACATCCACAACTGTGGTCAGTACAGAAGCATCAAACTCATATCACAGTGCATGAAAGTTCTGGAGAGGGTGACTGATAAATGGATACACAGAGAAGTATAATGTAAGATGGGAGATGAGCAGTTTGGATTCAGATCAGGATGCAGTACAATTGACCCAATGTTTGCATTGACACAGATACTTGAGAAGAAGCTAGAGATGAGGAGAGAGTCCAACTGGGCATTCCTAGACTTGGAGAAAGCATATGACAAGGTCCCAAGAAAGCTGATCTGGGCAGTACTGCGGTGGTTTGAAGTCCCAAAAACATTGGTAGAATTAGTGCAGGCTATGTACAAGGACCCAATGACTCACGTACAAACAATGTTCGACCTCACAGAAGGGTTCCCAGTGGGAGTGGGTGTTCTTCAGAGATCAGCTCTGAGCCTACTGCTGTTCATACTGGTGATGCACTACATTAGCAAACAGGTTGGAGGGGACAGATCAACAAAGCTGCTGTATGCAGATGATGTGGCAGTAGAGGCAAACTCAGAGCTCGAACTTCAGCAAAGGATAGGAGAATGGAATGCAAATCTGAAGGCACATGGGATGAAACTAACCACAGATAAGACTGTGGTAATGGCAGCAAATTGGGGAAATCAGAAGAAGCTGAGAACAGAGATAGAAGGGAAGATAGTGGAACAGGTAAACAGCTTCAAGTATCTGGAAGGAGTAGTTGTGGAAAAAGGTAGTCTGAATGAAGAGGTCAAAGCTAGAATCAGAGGGGCTGTACCAACTGACATAGAGTATCAGGTGTAGTCTATGGCAGAAAAATGCCAAAAAAGCTGAAAAGTAAAGTGTACAAAACAGTGGTGTGAGCAGTATTATGGTATGGTTCAGAAACCTGTGCAATAAAGGCAGATCAGTTGAAGAAGCTAGAGGTGATGGAAATGAAGTGCCTGAGAAAGGTGGTAGGATGCACACTGTGGGGCAGATGAATAAATGAAGACATGCGAGTAGAAGCCAAAATAGCTCCAATTGCAGAAAATAGCAAAGAGAACAGATTACAGTTGTTTGGTCATGTATGTAGAAAAACAGAAGACAATCTGGAGAGGAAGATCTGGGGCAGACAGGAAGAAGATAAGAGGAAGTGAGGATGTCCAGAAAAGAGGTGGATGGATTGTGTGAAAGATCTGCAACAGTCAGGCATGAGTGTTGAAGAAGGCTGGACTGTGGCACTGAATCAAGAAAGTTGGCAACAGTTAACATGATATCCCAACCCCATGTAGAAAAATGGGAAAAAAATGGGGGCTAATGATGATGATGTCACTAGATAGGTAGCCGACTGGCTCACCAACAAAACACATACAGTCAAGGTTGTGGATTCCTCCTTTATCAACAGACCAGTTACCAGTGGTATACACAAGGATGTATGCTAGGCCCCCTACTGTTTGGAATATATTTTTCAAAAGTCCAGGTGAAAATAGATGGCCTGTAACTTACCAAGTTTGCTTATGACTGAAAACTGGGTGCAATCATTGAGTCTCACAATGACATTGACATACTACAAAAAGGGCTTACACAGACAAATGATTAATGCCAAAGCCACGGACTTAAACTAAATGCATAAAAATATGTTATCATGCCTTTAGGAAAAGGGGAAGTCCCTGCAAATTGCAATGTTTACAATACCCACCTTAGCTCAAACCCTGTGGTGAGAGATTTGAGAACACAGGTTGATAGCAATGTTAACTTCAATCACCATGTGTCCACAGTGGTAAAGAAGGCCTTCTATGTTGCACATCTCTTATGTAAGGGCATCACATCCAGAACTAAGGATGTTATAACTCCCCTGTACTCATCCCACATCAGACCACTAATAGAGTACAATGCTCCCTTCAGTATGTACCTCACCAGAGACCTGCAGCAGCTGGTAAGGCCTCAGAGGTTCCTCACCAAGAAAATTCAGGGCCTTCAACATATAACCTACATGGATAGACTGAAGGTCCTGTCGCTGTACTTTGTATCTTATAGGCTGCTGAGAATCAACTTGTGCCTGGTGTACAGAGCAGACTCTGCCCTAATAGAAATGCTTCACATCTGAAAGTCACATGGGAAGAAAAGTCACTCACTCTAGGGATCTTAACCTAGCCTACAACATTAACAGGACATGATGGAGAGACAGCAATGTCTCGCAGAGATTGCCACTCCTGTGGAACAAACTCCCAATTTAAGTAAAACAGAGCTCCTCAATGACCCTATTAAAGCATAACTTAGACAACTGGATGGCAGACCATAAATTTATCCCAGAGGTGTCACCTATGTCGCTGCTGGATAAGAGCAGTCAGCGCTGATCATAGACTCAAGCTGCAAATATAGACCATACAACTTGATCAATAAAAGAACAAGGGTGTAACATGGCTAGGCTTATAAAGGCCTAAGGGCAAATAGCCTAGTAACCTCCTATGAACCTATAAACGTAAGTTGATGTCTGCCTGGTTTCTAGGTCAGTGTCTGATCATGCTCTGGTGGGATGACTGCATATACAACAATCAGATAAAGCTGTTGACATCAGCATTGTCTCTTGAGCATATGGAAATAACAGTGTCCCACATGCTGGTGTAAAATGCTCTCTGTAATGTCAAGTAACAGCTCTCTCTCTCTCACACACACACACATACACACACACACACACACACACACACACACACACACACACACACACACACACACACACACACACACACACAGTTAACTGCAGTGAGAATAGAGCCCCTACCTATCTAAGTACATAAACTACAAAAGACAGTACTTTACACAAGCACAATGGCACAAGTCTGACTTTCACATGGCTACTGGTCACCTTATAGGGGAAGACATCAGCAGGGAGACAAGAGGTTGGGAGGACTGCATAAAATGGATGTGTGGGCTTGTGCAAATACCAAAATACTGCCGAGCCATGCTATTGGAGAAGTAACTGTAGGATAGCATGTCTACTCTGATGAGTAGACACACACACACACACACACACACACACACACACACACACACACACACACACATGCACACACACACACACACACACATGCACACACGTGCACACATGCACACACACACACACACACACACACACACACACACACACACACACACACACACACACACACACACACACACACACACATACACACACCAAGTTGATTGCAGTGAACAGCACTCCTATCTATCCAAGTGCACAGATTACAAAACACAGTACTCTGCACAAGCACCACAGCACAAGTCTGACTTTTACATGGCTCACGGTCAGCTTATAGTGGATGACATCAGCACTGCATGCTGGACAGAAGAAGTTGGGAGGCCTGCCTGAAATTGATGTGTGGGCAGGTGCAAATATCAAAATACTGTCAATTTATGGGATTGGGGCAGTAACTGCAGGATACACACTTGTTCTTCTGTCTTCACACACACACACACATACATACATACATACATACACAGTTGACTGAAGTGAGAACAGAACCCCTACCTATCAAAGTAAACAAACACAAAACTCAGTACTTTATGCAAGTGCAATGGCACAAGTCTGAGTTTTACATGACTGCAGATGAACTTATATTAGATGACATCAGCAGGACATGTGGGGAAACAGGTTGGGAGGCCTGCATAGGCACATAGAGTCATAGGTTTATATGAGGCCAGTAGCTTAACAACACTAGGGTGTGTAGACACCTACCTGTGTAAAAGCACAAGTGCCCTTATTGAGGATTGTTGGATGTTTGAGTTTAGCAGAGCATGGTTGTCAGCACCATCAACTGGCCTGTCCATGAGGGAGCACACAATATTATATATTGCACTTTGTAGTGTGGTTGATATGTGTGTGTAAAAAATGCTGAGACCCCAGGGTTGTACTGCTTGGGAGGGTCAACACATGTATGTATTGTAAATATTTGAAACATAGTTAGAATATGCCCTCAGTTTGCAATGTTTCCACATGTACTTTTATATTATACAAAGGAAATGGACAACAAACACCAATAAGAAAGCATCATATATACAATTCCAACTGCTTATGTTGTAATTAGCACACGTGAAACAAATCTGCTGCTGTACTGAATATAGCAACTCCATTGGTGCTCATTAGTACAAGATGTGCACCTATATGCTGCTGTGTGCACCGATGCTGAAATAAGGTAAACATAGGTGATCTTATTACTTTTCTCCATGCCTGTGATATCATGCAAACATGCAGATCAGAAAGTGATCGAATGGTTGCAGACCCTGCACTAGAACCCTGAACCCTTTATACTCTAGCCCTAAACATACACATGCTGCCCCAAGAATAGTTATGTGACAAACATTGAGATACTTGCCATTCATTCTTCCATTTCCCGTGGTTGTGCTAATCACCACATCGTGCAATGACAAAAATTACAAAATAAATTTTAACTTAAAGTAGACAAAGATGATACATTTTAACAAACAATAAAGAGGATGAAACAAAACTTGTGAATTGTGCACTGCTTACATGCACTTTTTCACTTGTGCACTGTGTAAGTATTAACTGGCAGACCTCCCTGATGTAATCATCACCATGCATTGAACACTGACACTGTGGAAGTGCCTACATGAAGTGAACATCCCTACATGGTTACAATTTTTTGTGATTCAGCAATTCTAATGAGTTTTGACCTCATTTGCATCTTCACTATGCTAACAGCCTTGAATCTACATGGTTGGTGACCATGTAGGCAGGAAAATTGAAAAGTGGTCCAATGTTCTAAACTCAAGGGAGGATATTACTTCAGTATGTATCTGCACAAAGGAATGCAGTTTTTTATATAATTTGACTGTAGTCTGACATATACATGCTGCATATACTTACATGATAGTATGAATAATATGTTTCTTCGGGTTTACACTTTTAGTTGTATACATTAGTCACAAGTACATTCTTCATCTAGGGGTGGGGGAGCAAAACTGCAGTTATGTCACGGCACTTAAAAAGGAATTTTTGCTATTGTTAATCTTATTTTCCTGCATCCACCATGTCTAATAATGTCATAATGTGTGTGAGGTTACATGTTCAGTCAGTTCTGTACAAATCTATGGACTTTTACTTGGTCTTGTTTCCATGTAGACTCCTTTCCGTGCCTGTATTTGGAAAACTTTTTAATACATGGGCAACACAAGCACTGAGTATATATGGTTGCTGTTGAATAGCTCCGCTGTGCTGATTTGCTTGAATAGCATACAGTTCAGCTACTTATGCTGTAATTTGCATGACAATGAAGTTTCTCTGTTTGTGCATGAGTGTGCTCCACTGCATGGAGTTTACTATATCTAAAACTATTCACGGCTGTGTGCTCATTGCACAGTGATGTGCACGTGATCAAAAATGACCATGTAGGCTTTTTTGAATCCCCCCATTATTTAAACTCTATGCTTCCCTATAATTGCAAAAGAGCTTCAAACATGACTCTTGTGACATACAAAGTATTAAAATTCCTATAAAAATCTTTAAAAAAACATTGAACATGTTTTAAACATAGTAATAAAAAAGTGAAAACGTGAAAATGTAAATGCATATAAATAAAAATAAAAACTAGCTTTTGATTAAATTTTCTTAAAATTACTTAAGAAGAAAAAATCTAGGGCTATGCATGATCTTAAAATTCTAGAAACATTGTTAAAAGATATAAACACATATAAAAATACTTCTATTAAAATAATTCAAAACCAAATTAATATTTTCAGGGCTTTAAGTGTCAGTACTGGTTACAAACAGTGCTGTCATTCACATCACAGAGGATGGCAAACCTCATTTACCTAAGTTACCAGATTACTTTCTTATACTCAAGAAAATTTTCCCAATCCCCCTCCCCCCACCCCCAGGTTCCTTTCAAAAATTTCAATAATTCCAAATAAAAATCTGTTAATATTACTACAAGTTTCTGAGTGTCAAGCCAGGGCATTGAACATTCTTTTGGATAATGTCATAGTTATTTTTCTATATCCTTTTTCTCAACACCATGTCTGTTCTGCCTATATAGAATCCGTTGCACCCAGAGCATTTAGCCATGTAAATAATTCCTGTTGTGCCATACTTTCTATTCTTAAAACTGACTGTGGACTGTAAGTCATTGTTTAAAATCATGCTTTCTGTCAGAAAAATATGTATTAGTGTATGTATTAGTAATATGCTTAGTGCATTTAGAGCTTAAAAGGGTTAACACATTTATTTTATTTTACACTGCATAAATCTGTACAAATTGCAGAAGCTTTCTGACCTTGTATTGTCATGAAATATGTGCAGCTAAAATCTTTGCTTATGCCTTGGAAATTTACTGAGAAGCAGATGATTTCTGCTTGTGTCAGGAAAATAATGAATAGAACAATACCACTTGTATAAATGTTATGAAATTTAGACAAGAAGTTCCGCTTGTGCTATGAGAAAATACACAGCTGCAGTAGCTATAGATAATTAGAACAAAGACTGTTTGAAAAGATGAACTGTAATCAGCATTTGCTTATGCCTGAGTTAGAAAAGTACCTTGAAATGTAACACGTGTATTAGAATTGTACAATAGGGGCCTGTAACGGGTTAGTGCCCACCAAGGCCAGGTTGTTTTTCTCAAAAGTTTCTCACAAATCTAGTCATGTTAGCAGAAAATCTGAGTAACATCTGCAGTAGAACAATACTGAAAGTTGTTTTTGATTACGTCAGCTATAGAAGGCTATGTCTTGTAAAACAGTATAAGAATAGCATACTTCCTGTTAGTAGTTAGGCAAAATCCTGTATTCGCATGTTTTTGTCTCCTTGCTGCAAGTTATTAAATGTGCCTTAACTGAACCTTATGTGTATTGGTCTTTGAAGTTTTTTCCTTTGACAGATTGGTCCTTTGGACCGGAAACCTCACTTTGCCTCGGATCAGACAGGCCAGGTGGCTTGAAACCATACGGGGAAGAAACCACATTGGTTCTTCTTATTTGAAAAGCCCTCCGACTGAATTGTCATACAAAAGAGGCCAGCCACTTTCTGATCTGCGACTGAAGGATGGATTCACTCGAACCAGGTGATCAATCACGAAGGCTCAGGTAAGGTGAATCTACCTTTTTTTTCTGTTTTAGATCAGGGACTAGATTTGCATTGTTTTTGTCAGGACTATTACTTTTTATTTTATAAGTCAGGGACAAGAAAGATTGCTGTCTTGTCAGATCAGGGAAACAGGCCAGGTAGGCAGTCATTCTGAAGAGACTATAACAAAATCCGTGGTACCACATTAAAAAATAAGGAGTTACATAATGATTAAGAGGGTAGAACAAAATGGGTAATAATTGCACAAAAAGACCCCAAAATCCACCGTTAACCGAAGATGTGAAATACATGCAATCACAGCGTGCTGATAATATTAAATACTATTCAAAATGGGTTAATGAGTATGAATTTGATGGTAAATTAGAAAAATCCTCGCTTATCAAACTTGTCAAACAGCTTAAAACTGATTCCAAAGGTCGGGTAAAAAAGCAGTGCCAATTAGGAATTCCTCAGGCACACAGGTGGATTGAGGAGGTAAACCGTAGAGAACAAAAGAATAATAATTCAAAAGCAATGTTTTTAGATAAGGAGGACAATAACCTAGTAATAGCATCAGCCCCTCCACCTCCCTTACCAGAATATGAAGCAAGTGAACAAGTTAGTCCACCTCTGCGATATCCTGCTGCCACTGTAAACAGAGACACTACAAAAGCAAAACCGTTTATTAAAGATCCCGTCGAGACCAGGACTCGAACACGGGCAGGAAACTCAAAAGGGGACATTGAGTTCTATCAAATGGGTAGAAATTCACGATCTATGAGTGAAGAAGAAATATGCCCAGTTATAGAAGTGCCTAATCCTCAGGCAGGGCAAGAAGGTCAGTACCCGACTATTCTGGTGTATAGACCCTGGACTCCAGAAGACATCCGGAAAGCCACTGAGGGAATTCCCCATCCAAACGTTAATTTTAGAAAGTTCTTAGAAGATTTGCAAGGAATGAGGCTAAGTTATAATTTAAATGGAGAAGAGGTAGAAAAAGTAGTCAGACAAATTGTGGGACCAGATTGGCATATGATTAGTGGTGACTGGAATCCCCATGACGCTGCGATCAGGCCCCTCCCACATAGCAGCGCAGAACTAGACAACAGAGTGAAAGGTCTTACAGACCGCATCTCTGAGAAATGGAAGCCTAGGGCAGACTGGACTTGCATTAATCAATGCATCCAACAAGAAGGTGAAACTATTGACAGATATTATGCCAGACTATTAGAATGTTTAATAACCATTGTGGAATGCAGGTTTCTGAAGATCAGACACAAGATTCCCTATATGAGCAGCAGTTAAAGAATACATTTTTGAAAGGCAGCATTGCACCCATAAGCAGTTTTATTACAAAGCACATGGTAGATCATTATACAAGCAGATTACAGTCATTACTTGAATATGCCAGGCATGCCGAAAGGCATTTTAATAGCAAAAAGAAAAAGAAAGCCCAAGTATTTTCTGTAGAAGATGGAGCAGAAGTTTATGTAGTACAATCCAGAAAAAAAGGCAAGAGAAATGCCCAGGGAAGCAAACAATCTGATCAGCGATCAGAGGACTTTGAAGGGTGAAAGAAAAGGGGTGAATGTTTTAAATGCGGTAAAAAGGGACACTTGGCAAGGGATTGCAAGAAAAACAAGAAGGAAACCACAGAAGACAAGGAGAGTGAGGACTGACTATATTATAGTCGAGAATGACTAGAAGGAGATAGCAGAGAAAGGACAAATGAAAATGTGATAGAGGGAGTAGAGAATGTGACAGAAGAAATAGAGGAAGTGCAGGAAGTCACGGATAGTGAAGAAAATGAAATACTGGATTTGGCCTTATTGAGCTTAGAGCTCTATTTAGCAGACACGAAACCAGAAGTTACACTCCTGGTAGAAGGGAGGGAAGTCAGATTCTTGTGTGACTCAGGGGCATCACAGACCCTGATACATCCCTCCAAACTGCTAGAGAACTCAGAGTCACCTGATTACATATTAGTGAAAGCAGCTAATGGACAGCTGTATCGGGAGCCCCTCTCCCATAATATTGCAATAACTGATCCTGTTTCAGGATTGACCCAGAAAAGCAAAATTGTTGTTTCTGTAAAATGCCCAGTAAATCTCTTGGGCAGAGACCTTATGCAGCTATTTAGTATAGCAGTAGTTCCGACTATGCAGGGTATGGAAGCACAGCGACAAATTGATACCTTTGCAATGCAATCGGAGGGTGAAATGTTTTATTGGTACAGCCAGGACTTGGTTACGACTGGTCCAGGGGCAGTAACCGAAGAGTTGATGAACGTAGCCATCAGCAAGTTCCCCTCCCTTGACATTGATAAACAGCATTTGTTGCACTGCACTCTGTATTATTCTAACACACCAGAACCTGATAAGGAATATGAGCAAGAATTGTTTAGAAATCGTGCAAACAGATTGATATTACGTAATCTGTACTGGGACATGGAAGGGAACAGTGTAGCCAGCTGTTCATTGCCCCAGGAGTTCTTTGCACTCTATAAATCTAATTGATTACCACACGTTAGCTTAACTAAGGACAAGAATGTAAAATAGGTAGACTTAGGAGAAAAAGTCACGAGATGGGAGAAGCAGACAGAATTAGAACTGTCAGAACAAGGAATACAAAGGCAGAAGTTAAATTGGATAACTCAGACCCACCCAGCCGTGCACTTGCAGTCTAACAAGGAGAGCTGATCCTATTAAAGGAGGAAGAGAATGCCTTACAGAATATACCAGAAACTCTTTGGTCAACAGGAAAGTCAGATGTAGGACTTATTCATACAGCAGGACCAGTTACTATTACATCAAAAATCAGCATTTAGACCACAGAAAAGACAGTATCCCTTAAGAAAAGATGCAGAGGTAGGAATCAAACCTATTATAGCAGCTTTATTTAAGGAAGGAGTGCTGGTGGAATTTCCTGATTCACCATGTAACACACCCTTATTTCCTGTCAAGAAAGCAAATGGAGAATGGCGTATGGTCCAAGATTTACAAGCCGTAAATGATGCAGTAATACCAAGGGCACCTACGGTGCCAGACCCACACACCCTGTTGAATGATTTAAAACCTCAACAGAAATGTTTTTCTGTGGTAGATATCAGCAATGCGTTCTTCTCGATACCGATACACCCTGACAGCCAGTATTGGTTTGCATTCACATTTCAGGGAAAAAGGTATACATATACACAACTACCACAGGAGTATTGTAAAAGTCCGACAATATTCTCACAAGAAATGGAAAGCAACTTGGCAGGATTTATCCCACCAAGAGGTAGTCAGATTTTGCTTTATGTTGATGATATTCTGCTGGCGGCCCCCACCCAGCAAGATTGTAAAGAAGACACCATAGTGCTATTACAATTTTTAGCCACTGAAGGACATAAAGTAAACAGAAATAAACTGCAGCTGTGGAGAAAACAAGTTAAATACTTAGGATGTGTAATATCCAAAGAGGGTAGGACATTAGATGAGGACAGAAAAGTAGTGATTTTACAAGCACCAAAACCCACTACCAAGAAGGAAATTATGTCCTTCCTGGGTACGACTAATTTTTGTCGGAGCTGGATTCCAAACTATGCCTTGGAATCTGCACCATTGACTAACCTGATATATAAAAAGCCTATGGCAGCACACGATTTATTACAATGGACACCAGAAGCAGAATCTGCTTTCTGCAAACTGAAGCAGTTAATAGCGTCCTCATTAGTTTTAGGTTTACCAAACTACCACAAACGTTTTTTCCAAACTGTAGATTGTAAGCAAGGTTATATGACATCAGTGTTAACACAACAGCATGGGGACAAGCAATGCCCTATTGCTTATTATTCATCATAATTGGACCCAGTGGCACAGTCTTTACCTCACTGTGTACAAGCAGTAGTTGCAGCTGCAACGGCAGTACAGGCTTCGGCCTCAGTAGTTTTGTTCCACCCTCTCACATTGAGAGTGCCTCATGCAGTCGCGATTATTTTACTGCAAGAGAAGGTAGCATATCTTTCTTCTGCTAAGCATCTTTCTTGTATGACTATATTGTTGAGCCAACCTCATATGACAATTGAACGATGTATGACTTTGAACCCTTCTACCTTGCTCCCAACCCCTGCAGATGGCACACCACACAGCTGCCTGTAGGTGATTGAGCAAAAGACACTGCCTAGAAAAGATCTTATGGATGTCCCTTTGGATGATGCCGAGGTGACATACTACGTGGATGGCTCATGCAAAAGGCGTCCTGCAGGACAGAACCTAGTAGGATATGCAGTAGTTTCTGATACTGACATTATAGAAGTGAAATCTTTACCACACAATTTATCTGCACAGGCAGCAGAATTGATTGCCTTAACACAGGCATGTACCTTAGCAAAGGGTAAATGTGTAATCATTTTTATTGACAGCCAGTACGCTTTCTCTACTGTACATGTTTTTGTGCAACAGTGGAAAAATTGAGGAATGATAACATCTACTGGCAAACAGATCAATCATGCACAGTTTATTTTAGATCTTTTAGAATCTATTCAGTTACCTCAAAAAGTAGCTATTTGTAAATGCACAGCTCATACCAAGCAACAGGACAGGATTTCAAAAGGTAATGCGAGAGCTGATACAGCTGCAAAGCAGGCAGCTTCAGAAGTATTTCATTTGAGTGAGAAATTACAACCCTCTGAGATTTTAGATTTAGAAATGTTAAAGACAATGCAGACGCTTACTACGCAAGTTGAAAAACGAAGATGGGTAAAATGAGGAGCAATTCTCGAAAAGGGGCTGTACATCTCTAAAGAAGGGAAACCGATATTGCCATCTAATTTGTTTAGATATGCAGCTTTGTTGAGCCATGGGCAGTGCCATGTCTCAACAGGGGGGATGGTACAGCTGGTGAACCAAGTGTTCACGACATACAGATTCTTAAACTACTCTAAAAAATTTTGTTCGATGTGCCACATTTGTAATAAACATCATGCACAAGGGGCATTAAAGCCCAAGCAAGGGAGTTTCCCTACACCACCGTATCCGTTTCATACTATCTGTATGGATTTCATAGAATTGAACAAATGTGAAAATAAGAAGTATTGTCTTGTCATTTTAGATATGTTTTCCAGATGGGTGGAAGCCTTTCCGACTAAAAATCCAGATGCGGCAACGGTGGCAAAAGTTCTCATTAAAGAAATCATCCCTAGATTCAGCATTCCGAAAAGGATCTACAGTGACAACGGCACACACTTCGTAAACCAGACCATACAACAGTTAAGAAAACATTTTGGTATTTCTTTAAAAAATCATTGTGCATACCACCCACAATCTGCAGGGTTAGTAAAGAGGCATAATGGGATTTTAAAGAGTAAGCTAAGGAAGTTAATAGTAGAAACACAGAGGAATTGGGTGTACTGTCTGCCCCTGGCACTGTTGAGCATGAGAACTATTCCGAATGTAAAAGGATTGACTCCTTTTGAAAAACTATTTGGAAGGGCTTATTATATACCTCAGTGGAAACCTCTCATGCCCGCAGACCAGGAAGCCAACTGTACACTCGCAGAGTACATGAGAAATCTGTTGAATTCTAAACATCTGCTGCAGTCAAATTCTGTTTCAGATAAAGAACGAACCAGACCTTCAGAAGTGGCAGTGCCCCTGGGTACCTGGATTTGGGTGAAGACAGTAAAGAAAAAGAATTGGGCGTCACCAAAGTGGGAAGGTCCATATCAAGTGCTTCTGTCGACACCCACTGCAGTCAAGATAGCGGAGCGTGCCTCCTGGATCCACCTGACACACTGCAAATTGGTTAAAAACTTTGAAATGGACAAAAATCTTGTCACATGCCAAGAGTAAAAATGATAGAGTCCAGAAGAAACAGGAATGCAGAACAACCTCTTCCTCAGAAGTATTGCATAATCATCCTGTTAACTGTACTAGTGACAATAATCTTTTTGCTGTGGCCTTTCCTTTTCCCAGCCACACAGACTGAACTGAATTAACGTGAAGCGTTACTTATAGACTGGCATCCAAACTTTAACACTTACCAGGCAATTAAATATGTGTATGCTGAGACTTTTAATGTTTCGAATTGCTGGATTTGCACAGCTTTGCCGACAGCATACAGGGGGTTATTAATGACTACGGCCCCCCTAGGGGTCAATGAGACCTGGGAAAACTTGATTTATGATACCTCAACCATTACATCACAGGATAAAATAGCATTGCACTTGTCTGTTCCACAAAAGGGAACTGTGTGTTTTCATAAAAATGATACTGTTCAGGTGGGTTGGAGCAATTGCAATGTGACTGTTCCTTATAAATGTTACACTAAGGGTAACAATGTAGATTTTTATTGTAATACAAATTATGATTAATTTCTTGAATTGATGCACAAAACACTTGATGAAGTAAAACATAATTCTGTTCTTTATAAACAACTGTCTACAATTGATAGAAAAATGTTTCATGCAGGGCGAGTGTATATTCATAGCAAAGTTACTACTAAAGTAGAGGACTGTTATTTTGTGTGTGGCAGAAAGGCGTACAAATGGTTACCTGAGAATTGGTCCGGCAGTTGTTTTTTGGGTTATCTGGTTCCAGACATACGACACACTGAAGTTTTACCTCAAGGAAAAATTCGAAATGTCTGAGAGGTCATCAAGAAACCTGTAAATCCAGTGGGACAAATCGATGCATGTTGGAAAGACCATCATTCTATAGGCAAAGGACTGACACATACGGACTTGAGTGATAGCGTTATATCATGGGCAGGCATATTACCAGCATATGGAGCAGTGAAATCGATCTGGGAGCTGAGAAAACTGTCTAAACTTCTCGAAGTGATGAGCAATGCAACTTTTTCCGCCCTCGAATTGGTGACTGATGAACTGAATGCCATGAGAACTGTAGTGCTTCAAAACCGCATGGCTCTCGACTCCACCCTAGTGGTGAGAGGTGGTACTTGCATTTTAATCCAAGAAGAATGCTGTTCGTATATTCCTGACCATAAACACGAGATAGACGATCATCTTGAGGTAATTCAGCAAGTGTCGGCCATGAACAAACCAGGCCCAAACCCACTGACAGACTTTTTCCAGAAATGGTTTGGGGGTGGGGTACCATCCTAATGAACATCCTGATTGCCATTTGTGTAGGAATGCTCCTACTAGGAGTATGTGTTTGTTGTGGCATCCCCTGCATGAAAAGACTGATTAAAGACCTTATAGACATGTCAGTTTCTGAAACCTTATATCAAAGTGCTGAGTTTGAAGAACTATTGAAAAACTGAAATGCTTTCATAAGTCTAAACTGAATGACTCTCTTAACTGCAAATCCTGAGTAGGAAGAGGTTAGGAGAAGAAAAAACTGTTTATGCTTATTTTGGAAGTAGACTAAAAGTATTAAAAGGAGGGAAATGTCAGAAAAATATGTATTAGTGTATGTATTAGTAATATGCTTAGTACATTTAGAGTTAAAAAGGGTTAACACATTTATTCTATTTTACACTGCATAAATCTGTACAAATTGCAGAAGCTTTCTGACCTTGTATTGTCATGAAATATGTGCAGCTAAAATCTTTGCTTATGCCTTGGAAATTTACTGAGAAGCAGATGATTTCTGCTTGTGTCAGAAAAATAATGAATAGAACAATATCACTTGTATAAATGTTATGAAACTTAGACAAAAAGTTCCGCTTATGCTGTGAGAAAATGCACAGCTGCAGTAGCTATAGATAATTAGAACAAAGACTGTTTGAAAAGATGAACTACAATCAGCATTTGCTTATGCCTGAGTTAGAAAAGTACCTTGAAATGTAACACGTGTATTAGAATTGTACAATAGGGGCCTATAACGGGTTAGTGCCCACCAAGGCCAGGTTGTTTTTCTCAAAAGTTTCTCACAAATCTAGTCATGTCAGCAGAAAATCTGAGTAACATCTGCTGTAGAACAATACTGAAAGTTGTGTTTGATTACGTCAGCTATAGAAGGCCATGTCTTGTAAAACAGTATAAGAATAGCATACTTCCTGTTAGTAGTTAGGCAAAATCCTGTATTCATATGTTTTTGTCTCCTTGCTGCAAGTTATTAAATGTGCCTTAACTGAACCTTATGTGTATTGGTCTTTGAAGTTTTATCCTTTGACATTTTCCCCTTCAAATATCCAGAGACATTGTTTACAACCTCCACATTATTTGTATCTACAGTGGGATTTCCATCCTTCTAATATTTATTTCTTTCAAGTATCTTCTTAAAATTAAACAACGTTTTATGAATAAAAACTGTTTCATTACATATCACTTTGCCTAGTTTGTTACTACCCTTGAAGAATTTCCAATTGCTTTTTATAATGCTCTTAAAATTAACTGAGAAGTAATTCTAAGCTGCAATGCAGGCTCTATCAAAAAGTGTGCTATTGCATCCCAAGGGGTGTATGGGTTCACTCTTAACCAAATTGCCTCCTTCTCCTAATAGGGGTTTAAATTTTGTACCTATGAGTCTGTTACCTCGACAATAATTTCCTGTAACATGGGTTCAGGATATCTCCTATCAATAAACGTATTTTTAAGTAAATTAATTTCTTCTCCGAAATTGTTATAACTTGAGGTCATCCTGGCAACTGTAATACATTGGCCCCTAACCAGATTCTTCTTAAGAGTGAAGGGATGCAAATTGGTAAAATGCAAATAGGAATTAATGAAAGTTGTTTTTCTAAATTTTTGATTTGAAACCAAACCTTGTTTGCTTGACTTGAACATATATTAACTGATAGCTTTCCTATTAAAAGTGAAAGTAAATTTTAAAAATGGTATGGAAGTATGCATAAACTCTCTAAATTCACTAACATTTATAGGTTCATAGGTGTTTACTAGGCTAACAATCACAAGGGCCGTTTTAAGCCTAGCCATGCATCGCAAATCTCTGACAAGTTCGGATACCCTTGATAAGTGTAAGCATGGGCCTGGGAGATGAACCATTTACAGGTTACCTGTTGTATCAGAGACATAGGTGCCTAACCAGGATGAATTTTCTTCTGAGCCAGTCTATAAAATAAATATATCATCTAAAAAAATATAGCACTTGATCAACTTAAACTATTCAGATGGGAAAGTATTGTTTTTCTCTCAGGCCATCAAAACTTTGTTTGCATAGATAGGGGCATGTGTTGTTTCCATTGCTACCCCTTTTAGACATTTAAAATATCCCCCCTCAAAATAAATAAAAATTATTATTTTATACCAAATCTTGAAATCCAGCAAGATTCTAATACAATCTGCAGTTAAAAATTCACATTTAATCAAAGTGTCCAGGAAGAATGACAGCTGCTCTTCTATTGGTATCGAGTTAAACAAATCCACAATGTCGATAGTGAGAAAACCTATCTCAGTATCCCATATCTCTGGTGTCAAACTTTTCAAAAAAATCCCAAGACATTCTCAATAAATGGGGTTCCTACCTGTTAATGGGTTTTAATGTTCTATCAATAAAAATGCTCAAAATGTAGGTCTTGGAAACTGCACAGGCAACAAAGGTTGGGAGGGTGGCTTAATGGCTAAGGTGTTTGCCTTACAAACACAAGGTGCAGGGTTTGAGTCTCGCAAGGGATAATTGACAAGGCTTAAAATGAAAACAAGTATAACTATAGTTTCACGTGGGGTTAATGCTCCTAGAGTGAACCACAATGCAATAAAACAGAAAAAAACAACTAGGAGCAACGCAATGAAGGGCATACAGTCCAGAATGAAACGGTTTCTTCCAACAGAATAAAACGATCACATCCAATAACAACATCCAAGGATACTTAAAATAGAAGAGTTTAATTCATGTGCACGAAAGTGGTTGTGAAGAGCTTTCTAGTGTAAAAGTGTATAGCTTTAAAAGTGATAAATGACTGTTTACTTTCCCGCCTGTTTCAGGATTTAAACCCTGCTGTGCTGATTGTCATTTGGTGTGATGAAGCAGTTTGCGAAAGCGCTTACCACCAACCACTTTCGTGCACATGAATTAAACTCTTCTATTTTAAGTATCCTTGGATGTTGTTATTGGACGTGATCGTTTTATTCTGTTGGAAGAAACCGTTTCATTCTGGACTGTATGCCCTTCATTGCGTTGCTCCTAGTTGGTTTTTTCTGTTTTAAGGCTTAAAATGGCTCACAAGGGCAGTTAGCTTAGTACTAAACTATGAACCTATATATTTTTATCAAATCTTATGTACCTTAGGTATTCCAAATATGGTGGGTACAAAAGGGTCTTCCACTCTTAAAGAATCATAGACGTCCTTAGTAATTTTATTTTCTAATAAAATCTCTTCCGGGTACATATCAATGCATCTATATGCTATGTAGACCTCATTTCGAGAGACAATACAATAGCATTCAGAATTATGTAAAATATTCATCATGCTACTGGCATAATCAATACTATCACAAAACACTACTCCCCCACCCTTGTCTGGTTTCATAATTCTAACTGATTTATCCTTCCTGAGGGTATTCAATAATTCAGATTTTTCCTTACTTAAATAAAATCTTTTTTATTTTTACTTTCAAACAGCTTGTAAATATCTTCAATAACTGTCTCCTCAAAGGCCACCAATGAATGCTGTAAAAGGAGATTAAAAATGATCTTACTTACAAATTTGTTTTCATTACCTCTGTGCTTTGTTATCCTATTGTCCTTATCAAAAAATAGTGTAAATTTAGTTTTCTTATAAATAAACTGAATATCAAAATTGTATCTGCTATATCAGCTTGTCTGGCTGGTATAAATTTAAAACCTTTTTTCCAAAAGTAAGTAAAAAAGTCCAAAGTAATAGTTAAATGACTATAATTAAATATTCTAATACTGTTCCTTGTTAAAATAATTCCTCCATAACTAGACTCTGCTGTTCCCTGCTGGGGTCGGTGGTATAACCGCCTCTGGTGTCCAAATTCCTTTGTTGTTGATTCAGTGGGCTTTTGAATAACTTTTTTGTATAACCCTTGTAGTGCTTTGTGTCTCTGGTTTGTACCTGCTGGTTCTCCTAACCTCTTCAATCTCCTTAAAGGTAGAAAATGATTGTCATTAATTTTTAATATCTACACCGGTGGACTGTTCACCCACATCCAACCCTCCAAAGTTCCAATCCTCTCTCTCCCCCCATAGCCACTTCCATTATTAAACACATTCTCATTATTATTGCTCCCATAATCATTGTCGAAAAAGGGGATTCATAACCAAATCAGGATATGCATTCTTATTTTTATATTGCTCACTGACCCGGTGAAGCTCCTTACACTTTGTCTTAAAATTTGCATCACATTTTTCATCAATCCTGGAAAAAAAGCATTAAAAAACAAAGAACTATACTGCTCAAAACTAAATCATTCTGAATAAAATTATTAAGTTTTTCAAGTTTTTCAACATCAATAAGCAGATTGTTAATTATCCTATTGTTCCATTTTATTATAAGTTCCATAAGCTCAAACCCATGTTGATCAAACATCTTTAAAATACTAGATATGTGGGATCTGAACTGTTAATACCATTTGGAAATTTAAAAAATCTTAACCCCTGGGGTACAATTCTCCTTTGTAAATATTCTTTTAAATAAGAATTATCCTATTGTAACCCTTAACCTTAGAAAGCTTCTTTTCATTCTGATGAACTCCGCCAAGAGATACAAATGCGCTTAATCCTGGTTATTTTTTATTTTTAAATGGTTAAATAAATCTACTTTATATTTTGAAATTTTCATGCTGCCTATTTCTTCATCCACTCATTTGAGGTTTTTAGTATAGTACAGTAAACTCTCAGTTAATCGAAACTCGAGCAACCAAAAAAAATAAAAATAAAGAAATACAGTACAATGTTCATGTGTTGCACATTCTGCCCCCACCCTGCAAAAATATACCTTACATTTTTAGAGTTTTAGAGTTTTTAAAAGGAAGACAGGAATAAATTACCTCTCTCCCCAACCTAAGAACAAGTCAAACCAAACAAATAGCATAGGCTACAGTATTAGTCAGGTCTATTTTTAATAGTAACACTCAAGCAAATAGAAACTACATTTATCTGGCATCTACCAATCCCCATGGATGCCAGTTAACTGAGAATGTACTGTATTTTAATATTACAGTGTCAGTATTTATAATTACCATATAGTAATACTTGTATATTTGATAGATGCCCTGAGGATTGTATATTCATGTGGAGTTTACTATATATACAACTATTCACAGCTGTGTGCCCACTGTGCAGTAATGCAGACATGGTAAAAAATGACCATGTAGACTTTATTGAATCCCCCCACTATTTAAAATCTATGCTTCCCTATAATTGCAAAAGAGCTTCAAACATGTCTCTTATGACCTAGAAAGTGTTAAAATTTCTACAAAAAACTTTTTAAAAAAACGTTGAAATGTTTTAAACATAGTAATAAAAAAATTAAAATGTGAAAATGTAAACGGATATAAATAAAAATAAAAACTATCTTTCGATTCAACTTTCTTAAAATTACTTAAGAAGAAAAAATCTAGGGCTATGCATTATCTTAAAATTCCATACACATTGTTAAAAGACATATACACATATACATTTTTTTTTAAATAATTCAAACCCAAATTCATATTTTCAAGGCTCTAAGTGTCAGTGCTGGTTGTAAAGCAGTGCTGTCATTCAGATTGGGGATGGTGGCAAACCGCATTTCCCTAAGTTGCCAGATTACTTCTTTATACCCAAGAACATTTTCCAAATTCCCCCTGGGTTCCTTTCAAGAATTTCAATAATTCCAAATAAAATTCAGTTAATATTATTACAAGTTTCTGAGTGTCTAGCCAGGGCATTAAATATTCTTTTGGCTAATGTCATAGTTATGCTTGTATATCATTTTTCTCAACACACTGTCTGTTTTGCCTATATAGAATCCATTGCACCCAGAGCATTTAGCCATGTAAATAATTCTTGTTGTGCCACACTTTCCATTCTTAAAAATGACTTTGGACTTTAAGTTATTGTTTAAAATCATGCTTTCTCCTTCCATAATCTAAGGATGTTGTTTACAAGATCCACATTTTTTGTACCTACTGTTGGCTTTCCACCCTTCTTATACTTATTTCCTTCAAATCTTTTCTTAAAACTAAACAATGTTTTATAAATAAAAACTGTTTCACTACCTATCACTTTATCTAGTTTGTTACTACCCTTCAAGAATTTCCAAGTGATTTTTATAATGCTCTTAAAATTACCTGACAAGTCATTTTCATAGGTTCATAGGTAGGTACTAGGCTATCGGCCCTGGAGCCTATACAAGCCCAGTTAAAAAGGTACCCTGGCTTTTGCCACCCAAGAAAATTATTTTCCTGTGCCACTGTCAAGCAGAGACACAGAAGTGATCCCCAGGGTGAATTTCTTATTTCCCATCCAATCATCAAGATTTTTTTGGAAGAGTGCTAATGAGGAGCTTTGTTTGATATAGATAGGTTGTTCAGAGTATGGGAAGTCTCTGGGACAGGAATTTATTCCTTCAGCATGTTCTGTTTATTGTGGTGACAAGGTTTAGGTCCCTAGAGCGTGTAGGTCGGAGGGATTGGGATTTCTTTAAGTGAAGCATGTCCAACAGCTCTGAGTTTGACATAGCTTTGTATGTTAGGCAGAGATCACCTCTGAGTAGGCGATATGCGATGGAGTAAAGCTGGAGTTTTTGAGACGGTCTGCGTAGGGCATCTGTTTGAGGCCAGTAATCCTCTTTGTGAGGTATTTCTGCAGCCTTTCCAGTTGCTGTAGATGTCTTGTGAGGTACATGCCAAAAGGGGTGTTGTACTCTATAATGGGTCTAATGAGTGATGAGTAGAGGGGAACAATGACCTCTTTTTTTCTGGATGAGAAACATTTTGTGATGAGGTGTGCCACGTAGAAGGATTTCCTGACTATTGTGGTGATGTGATTATCAAAGGAGAGACTACTGTCCACCTCTGTCCCAAGGTCTCTTATCACACTTTCGGTGTTAAGTATATTACCACCTATGTTGTAGTTCATGGGTGCAGAGTTTTTACCAAAGGGGATGACAATGCACGTTTTGGCATTGACCTTGAGGCCATGGCTTTGACACCAGGCATCTGTCTAACTGAGGCCTTTTTGTAGGATGTCCATATCGTTAGGAGTTTCGATTATGGCTCCTAGTTTGCAGTCATCTGTGAACTTCATTAGCCAAAGACCTTCTGTGTTAGCCTGTACTTCAGAGAAGTAGATACCAAACAAGAGAGGACCCAGGACTGAACCCTGTGGTACTCCACTTGTCACTGGTCTGAAGTCGGATTTGGAGTCTGCTACTTTCACAGTGTGGGTTCTGTCAGTAAGCCAGTTGGCAGCCCATCTTGTGCCATAGGGATTTATACCTAGTTTAGTGAGTTTATCTATAATTCCAGAGTGGGGGATGGTGTTGAAAGCCTTGGCAAGATCTAGATAGGCTGTGTGAACCACCTTACCCTTGTCTACGGCTTTGGTGACTGCTTCAAAGAAGTCTATCAGGTTTATGAGACATGATCTGCCTTTTACAAACCCGAACTGGGTGGGGTCCAGAGTTTGGAGATTACCAATGTCTTTTTTTATAAGTTCCATGATGATACGTTCCATGGCCTTGCAGACCAGGCTCGTCAGGTTAATGGGGCGGTAGTTCCCGGGGTCCATGGTGGCTCCCCCTTGTGGAGTGGGATAACCATTGCTGTGTGTCATTCAGCAGGCACAAAGCCTGAGGTGAGATTATGATTGAACATGGTACTTAGGTGGGGTGCCAGTTCATTCTGTAGTTCGTGTAGAACGCAGCCTGGGATGTTGTCTGGTCCCATGGATGCTGTGTTCTTGGCTTTGGAGAGTGCGGTTTTTACCTGTGCAGCCATGATTACAAGAACTTTGCATTTTTCCGGTATAGAGATGGGCTCTTTAGGGGGTGAGAGGGGCGTAAAGTTAGCACTGAACCTATCTGCCTGGATGTTGGCAATGTCAGTTGGGTCTGTATATTTAGAGCCATTGTGCTGTAACTCAGAGCAGATCTGAGTGTTGCCATTGAGATTCTTGACATAGCTATAGAATGCTTTGTGGTTGTCTTTAGAATCTGTGGCGATTTTGTTTTTGTAACTAGCTTTGGAGGATTTTATTCGCATCTTTTCTGAGGCTGACCAGGGAGCTCCGCCGCTCATGGGATTTTACTCTCTTTTGCAACAGTTTCTTCCTTCTGTTGTGCAGTTTGTTTATGGCAGGGGACCACCAGATTGGCTTCCTTTTTTGGAGGATAGCATCTTGGTTCTGTTTGGGATAGCATGATCCATGCACTCATGTAAGTGCTTATAAAGTGCAATTGTGTAGGATTCAGTAGTCGTAACTGTATTGTCCATCTGCATGGGTGTCATGAAGTTCACCACTTCTGTCTTAAGAAGCATGAAGGTGGCTTTGGAGAAATTTTTTACCATGGTTTCCTTAATGGGGGGTGGGGGCAGGATGTGGATATCTAGGGTAAGTAGCTTATGGTCGGATCAGACCAATGAGGCGTTGACTTCAGGTGTGGAACACTGGTCACTCATGTTGGTAATGACTAGATCTAGGATGTTGTTGCCCCTGGTGGGGGTGTGGATAAGTTGATCCAGAGGTTTGGAGTTTATGAGTTCCAGAAAGCGTTGAATGAAGGAGTTGGTAAATGAGTAGTTTTCCCAGTTAATGGTGGGGTAGTTGAAATCACCCATTATTAGGGTGTTTGGTTGAACAATAATATTTTCCAGTACATCAAGAAAAGAGGAGTGGGAATCCTGAGGCATGATGGGTGATCTGTGGCAAGCTACAATTTGGATTGCAGTTTTGCCTAGAGTTAGTTGCACTTGGATAAGCTCGGCAGCATTATGCTGAGCAACTAGCCTGGTGGTGTGGATATTCTTAATGAATATGGACACACCTCCGCCTTTGGTGTTCTGGTCCAGGTTACATGGCCGAAAAGTGTGGTATGAGTTATAACCTGGTAGTGCAGGGGTGCTCTCTGGAGCCTTGAACCAGGTCTCAGTCACTGCACAGATATTGATGTTCTCCATTTTAAGGAGTGCCTCAAGTGAGTGCATTTTGAGATTTAGACTTCTAGCATTGAGTAGCATCACCCTCAGTTTTTGCTTGCCTGTTCCTGTTATGGTGGTGAATTTGTCATTTGAACCTTACCTAAAAAAGGCACTATAGGGTCGGCAAGAACCTTAGCCAGTATCCAGAATCCCAGGGGTGACAGATGCAGGCCATCTCTGGCAAAGCATCGTGGTCTGTCGAACATGTCATCCCAGGCAGAAAGATACCGGATCCCTTTAGAATGGCACCAGAAGCTTAGCCAATTGTTGAAGTCAATCATTTTGTCCTTGTACTGCGGCATCATTCTGGGCGATGGCAGAATGCTACTCAGGGCTAGGGTCATACCTGCCTGGGCTACAACATCAGAGAGCTCTTCCATGTCTCTTGTCATGTAGTCCAGGGAGGTACATCTCAGGTCATTTGCACCAACATGGACAATGACAGAGTCATATTTGTACTTGTTGTGGAGTGACCTGAGGGCGTGGGTTATGTGTGAGATCCTGGCACCTGACAGGCAGCTGGCAATAACCTTCTCCTTGTTTAGCCTGGTGAGTGGGACATCAATGTGCCTGACTATAGCATCACCTATGACTAGTGTGTTGGGTACGTTGCTTTGCCTTATTGGCTGTGGTTGAGTGACACACTGAGTCTGCGGGCTATGTGTCATTTGGGTTGTGTTGGGGGGTGGAGGTTGCTTGCATTTCTGCTTTGGAGGTCTCTGTTTCTTGAGCAGATTATTATTGAGAGCCTCTGCGAATGTTTTTGTGTTTCTATGTGTGGATTTTGGTGGTGTAGATTTAGTGAGACTATGTGATGAGTGTGGTGTGGTGCAAGTGTTTACCTTCTCCTCTTGACTGTCAAGTTCAGTCTTGATTGGACAGAGCTTTACCTCCAGTTTAGCTAGATAAGTGCATCTCTCACAGGTTGTAGTGTTGGGTGGTAGGAGGAGAGGGTTGTCTGTATACATGAGGCAATTTCTATATTGCCCCAAGATGCCCAGATTCATCATATAGACAAGAGAGAATACTGGGAGCTGACCCTTGGACATTTCTGAATAAAAAACTATTTTCCTCTAGATAAGTGAGGAAAGTGAGTACAAGAGCTGTTTTTCTCTAAGCAAGTGAGGAAAGCAAGTACCAAAACTGTTTTCCTCTAGGTAATGAGGAAGGTTGAGTGCTGTAGTAATTAGCAGGTTATTTAGTGCTTACAAGTTCTGAACAAGTGCTGATCACAAATAAGCAAATTCAAGTGCTAAAACTAAGAATCTGTATCTGGACTAAACTAGTTACAGGAAAGCGGGGAAACAAGTGCAAATGTGGGCTTTTAAATCAAAAAGTTGAGAGAGAGATGGAAAAACTGCCCAAACAGCCAATAACTACAATTTCTGGGCCAGAACCACTCCTTATGTTATAGATAGGTTACCTAGTGCTTACCACTCCCACTGATAAGCTAGAAGGCTTCCCTCCAACACAGAAAGCTTGGGGGGCTCAGAAGCTTACATACAGTCCTGGATACAGCAAATCTGAATCTGGACTATACTAGTTACAGGAATTTATATATATATATATATATATATATATATATATATATATATATATATATATATATATATATAGAAAAGTAGCTAAAACAGCAGTCAAAACAATTCAAATGCAGTGCAAGCAAGCACACCTGAGTATGCAGCAGTGTTAGACCAAATAGTTTAAAAAATGCAATTAAATTAAAAATGACTCAAAACAACTGCAAAAGGAGTCTATTAGGCAGAATGAGGTAAAGAGATGGGATTGCGGGGAGTGTCCCAGATCAAATCTACAGTGGGGGGCGGGCAACTGCAAAAGCCTCCAAATTTAAACAAGACAGGAATAGGGAGGATGGGTAGGGAAAAAACAACACCTTCAGCCGAGATCTGAAAAACTATACAGTGAAGCAAAAATAACACAGTGAAGCACAACTCTGAAGTCATCCAACAATGATATAAAATTAGTCAAACAACAATTATCAGTACGCAACTCTGAAGTGCCAGAAAAATATACTCAGCTCATTTTAAGCCGCAACACAGGATCTATCAAAATGTGTGCTATTGCATCCCAAGGGGTGTATGGGCTCATTCTTAACCAAATTACCTCCTCCTAATAGGGATTTAAATTTTGTACCCATGAGTCTGTTACCTCAACAATAATTTCCTGTAACATGGGTTCAGGATATCTCTTCTTAATAAACACCTTTTTAAGTAAATTTATTTCTTCTCCCAAATCATTATAACTTGAGGTCATCCTAGCAACTGTAATACTTTGACCCCTAACAAGATTCTTCTTAAGAGTGAAGGGATACAAACTGGTAAAATGCAAATAGGCATTACTGAAAGTTGCTTTTCTAAAAATGTTTGATTTGAAACCAAACCTTGTTTGTTCGACGTGAACATCTAGTAAATGATAGCTTTCCTATTAAAAGTGAAAGGAAATTCTAAACATGTTATGGAAGTATGCATACATTCTATAAATTGAGTAACATTTATAGGTTCATAGGTGTTTACTAAGTTAACGACCAAAAGGGCCATTTTAAGCCTAGCTATGCATCCCAAATCTCTGACAAGTTCTGATACCCTTGATAAGTCTAAGCATGGGCCTGGGAGATGAACCACTTGCAGACTATCTGTTTGCATCAGAGACGTAGGTGCCAAACCAGGATGAATTTTCTTCTGAGCAAGTCCATAACACAAAGATATCATCTAAAAAAAACAAATACAGCACTTGATCAACTTAAAATATTCAGATGGGAAAATATATTTTTTTTCACCAGCAAACAAAACTTTGTTTGCATAGATAGGAGCACATGCTGCCCCCATTGCTACCCCTGTCAACTGTTTAAAATCTTCCCCCTCAAAATAAATAAAATGAATATTTAATATCAAATCTATAAAATCCAGCAAGATTCTAATACAATCTGCAGTTAAAAAGTCACATTTGATCAAAGTGGCCAGGAAGAATGGCAGTCGCTCTTCTATTGCTATTGAGTTAAACAAATCCACAATGTCGATAGTGAGAAAACATATCTCAGGATCCCATATCTCTGGTATCAAACTTCTCAAAAAATCCCAAGACTCTTTCAATAAATGGGGTTCCTGCCCATAAATGAGTTTTAATATTCTATTAATAAAAGTGCCCAAAATTTGGGTATTTGAACCTGCATTTGAAACAATTGGAATGTAAAGAGGTTTTATCAACCTTAGATATTCCAAATATGGTGAATGCACAAGCCCCCAGATTTACTATGCTAGTCCTGCATGGAAGCTGCCATTTAGGAGCAGGATGACAGTGCACCATGCATATTAATGAAGGTGCACTGCCTGAGCGCCTAATCCTACACGGAGTGTGTAAGATTGCAGGGGGCATGTCTGAGAGCAGAGCTTTCAGAATATACACGCCCCTGCAATAAAGAACAGCAGAAAGGCCAAAGGAATGAGCGAGACCACCCATAGGTGTCCGCATATCCCCAGCAACATTCCCCCACATGTACAATAGCAATAGTAAATACAAATCAAATAAATGAACCTTCTTTTTTATTATGAATCTGATTAAAGCTAACCATAGGTGTGTGTGTTTGTCCATTGCTTAGCTATGGTTAATGAAGCTTAAATGTCTGAAGAGGATGACAAGGAAGATATATGCAAATGAAGCAATATAGGAATAGTGTAGTGGGTGGAGTATTCACCTTATGAGCAGGCATTTCCGCTTCGAGTCCCACTACAACACTTTCCATGGCAAATCACGTTATGACCAATATTTTAGTTGCATAACTTAATAAATAACATATATTTGTGAACTGGAGTACTGCATTAAATGCATATGTGAGGTATCAGTGTCATAATGTTGCAAAGTCCACAGATTAGCACATGTGCCGCATACAGTATGTGTACACAGGAATCATGGATATAAATGGAAGATAAAATGTGTAATGAATGAAAACTCCATATAGCGTCCAAATCCCCCACCTTCCCAAGAACCATTAGCTATTACTGTCTAAATCAGTGCAGTTGTAAGTGGGAGTAAGCAAGTCTAAGCACCAATAAGCAGTAGTAAGCATATTTAAGCAGTAGTAAGCGAGTTTAAGCCCATTTGCATGGCGGTAAGCAATGCGCACACAGGTTAAGCAATATTGAAGCTAACTCTCTGTAAGCATATTTAACAGGAGGTTAGCATTGCTTACCCTCATGCAAATCCACTTACAATTGCTCAAATGTGCCTTAATCACTCTATATCCAATGGCCCGTGTTCTGCCCAGCAACAAAATAAACAGCTTTGCAGGTCTTGCACCCAGGACCCTATACACTATAGTCACAGTAGTTAACCCCCAAGCCATTACAGCAGTACAAAAAATGAGGTATCATGAAACAAGTCCTCACTATAGAAAAACCAAACTGAACCTGTGAAAGGAATCAGTATACAGTCCTATGTTCTATAACCCATTACATAACATAAATATGTGAATTGGAGTACAGCACTAAGCCAAGATCTGAGGCATAATTGGAATAGAGTATTGAAGTCCTCAGTAAAACACAAGGACCCCATACAGTGTATCTACACATGAATCATGGATACCCGGTATATATATATATATATATATATATATATATATATATATATATGATGTAATGAATAATAAATCAATTCCAGAAAGAAAATATAATGCAAAGTCTACACCAGCTTAGGAGGTGTAAGCAATGTGTAGGCCAACTAACTCATTGTGCCCAGTGGTATACCCCTTTAAACAATGCCAACCTTAGGTAAGCAGGTTTGCCCATAGCTTAGCCTTTTCAAAACCAGCCAATCATGAAAAAGTGTGGAAATTGGCCCTACGTAAACCCAACAGGTGGTAATACATTTCATAACTGGTTGTAGCTTCCCCTTGCAGGTATAATGACAGAAAGGGAAGAAGGTGTGTGTTTCCAGGTGCAGCACTGGTACATCCAGGAGTCCAGAGTCATGGCAGGACTCCTTGTCAAAGACCATGACCAGAGACTACTGCAGGGCCAGTACCATGATTCCCAATATAAGGCGGAAGCCTGGTACCTTCTCGTCCGTGACCTCACCAGTGCCACTGGCATACCCTGAACTAGCGAGCAGGTCAGGCATCACTATGCTGACTTGAAGTGGTGTAAGAGAGACCTCTTGGAGCAGTGGATCCAAGAGGCTAGAACAAAAGGGGCTGTCCCAGCTGTGTGTAAGTATCACTCCACTATGTGCGTAATAATTGCCAGCTCATGTATATCATGGATAGGTATGGCTAAATATTCCTCTTATGTCCTCCACAGCTGCAAGTGAGTGGGCTGCACCAGGAGGCCCATGGAAGTTGCCTGGAGAGGTTGCAATGCAAGGCAGATCAGTAATACTCTTGCATGTACTGTCATAGGAAATAAATCTAAAGGTATTAGTAAATTAATTGCCTGTATAAAACCTGTATTGCTTAATCAAGTATTGCATACACCAGAGAATATGTCAGGAAGAGTCTCATATAGTTTATATGTAAATAAAAGAGTAATAGCCTGACAATAAAGATCTAACTGCTGGACTGCATGTGTATACTCTGGTATCAAATGGTAATGTAGATTTGCAATCACATAATAGTATTGTTGTTTTAAGACTGTTACCCACACTGTGCACCATAAACAGAATGTGTAGGAATGCCTGTATATGACTGGTGTAATCCCCAGAGGCCATTTAGTACAACTGAGAGATACATAGACAGAAAACAGGGAAAAGGCAGAAAACAAAATCCGAATAGCACATGCAACTGAGATGTGAACTGTTGTATTTTTAGCACACACAGACATGGTTAGAATCCTGGCAGGGGTAGTAGTCTGCATACAGAATCATACCCCACAACTGTACAGATATGTCCAGAATGTCCAGTAAAGTAGCCCATATATGTTGTCTGTCAACCTGTCCCCTTGGGAAATCAGTGGGATGATCCCAGACATATAGGCAGCAAACAGGAAATGCAGCTGATTGGCACACATCTATGAGAACAAAGCTGGCACACTAGCAACTCCCCAAAACTTTATGAGAGTAAGAAGCCACATATGTCCCATTTACACTTCCATGTTGTCAAGCTGTGGCCAGAGTGTGTACAGTAACAGAGTGAGATGCATGTGCATAATAGTAATGTGGAATCTGGTATGGTTTGTGGCAACATTCAGGTAGTGCTAACAAACATTTCTCCCACAGGTCTGCTAGATACCAACACTGTGCCCAGAAATACAAGAATGATACCCTGTACTGGTACTGTTTACTTTAATATTGTACGGCACTGTGACTGATGCAGTTGCTCTAAATAATAAGGTATTACTCATTGCTGTCACCCACACTGTCCTACAAAATATAACTGCCTAGGAAATCCTGTATAAGAGTGTTGTAATACAAGGTCAGAATGCAAAACCACAGGAGAATTATAAGACAGAAAACAGATAGGAGATATACAGCAATATCTATATAGCATACACAACTCTGCTGGACAGTGTTTAAGTTGTAGCAGACACAGCCATGGTCTGAATTCTGAGAGTGGAAGTAGGCTGTATATAGAATCATACCCCACAACTGTACAGATATGACCAGAATGTCCAGTATATGGGCCCATATCTGCTGCCTGTCTCCCTGTCCCCCAGGAAGTCTGTGGGATGATCCCAGATGTTTAGCCAGCAAACAGGGAATACAACTGATTGTCACACATTTATGAGAACAAATCTGTCACTCTAGCAACTCCCGAAACTGTTATGAGAGTAATAAGCCAAGTATGTCCTATCTACACTCCCATGTTGTCAAACTGTGACCAGAGTGTGTACAGTAACAGAGTGAGATGTATGTGCATAATACTGTGTAATCTGGTACTTTATGTGGCAACATTCAGGTAGTGCTAACAAACATTGCTCCCACAGGTATATCGGATATGAACACTGCCGAGAAATAAAAAGCTTGATACCCTGTACTTGTACAGTTTACTCTGGTATTGTATGGAATTGTGAGTGTTGCAGTTGCTCTGAATAATAAAGTATCACTTATCACTGCCACCCACCCTGTGCCACATAATATAACTGTGTAGGAAAGCCTGTATATGCATGTAGTAAGTCATTAAAGGTTGAAGAGGGCAATTGTCTAGATATGTCCTGGTTCACCTGCATGTGGTCAAGACATGGCCAGAGTCTGTGCAGAAAGAGATGGACAGCTATGTGCACAACATCAACTTGGAATCTGGGAGTATGTGTAGAAACAGTTAGTTAGTGTTAACAAACATTTCCTCCACAGGTATAAGGTAAGAGGTGTATACTGCAGGTAAAACCATTTAATGTATAAAGATGATGACAGCCATATCACTGTCCAAACTAAGGCTATAGGGTAGTATAGTAATACCTGTAAGATACAGATAATGGCACTGACTAGGAAAGTAATGTGGACTACAGGAATATCCTAGTTGTTAATTGACATCTTTCTCTCCCCCCCACCATATATCCAACAATAAACTACATACCCACGTCAAATGGTATGTAATGACTTCACTGTTTTGATGGGACATATGTCCTATTGGTTGATAATTATTTAAATCTGTTTCCATGCATGTGTTATATTTAAATATTCCAACATTGGTGCCATGGTGCCATCAATGTAACTGCTTGCTGTTGTTATTTCCACTGTGGTCCCATATATGCATGTGTTTAGTTTGCTATGCAACTGTTCCGTATCTGGTGTCTGGGTTAATGGAAATATCTATGCATGCTGTTATACCTAACCCTGGACTGTGTTGACTACTACTAACCCACATATGCTGATAAAATTTAAATACTATAGCACTTTTGGGAAGGCCAGTCCCACCGGACCCACCTGTCCCACCTCAGCTGGCCGTGGCACTGGGCACCAACATGTCTGGGGCCCAACCCAGGACCTCCTCATCCGTTGGTCCTGCACCACCTTTGGGTGGAACTGCCTCAGGGGATGGGGCTTGTCCCCCCCAGGAGCGGGAGCAGACAGGAACCTGTCACCCATCGCAAGGTCCAGGCCGTGGTGCATAGTGAGCTCCACAGGGAGGTCAGAGATCTGCTATGCCAGCTCGAGGGCCATGTATCGTGACTAGAGGGTCAGCCTGGCTCTGCGATTCAGCCCCCATCACAGCCACCTTCGGGGCTGTGAAGGTGCAGTGGTGACTGCCCATGGGTGGGGACCTCAGTCCCATTGTTTCCACTAGGGGGCTCATGGGCTTCCGATTTCCCAAAACCCCTCCCCATCAAGGTGTTTGCCCCCCACATATGTCATATACTGACCTTGTATGCATCTTGTTTGTCTTGTCTGTTAACCTACCCAACCTACCTCCCCAAATATAACTACTATCCCTCCCCAACATCCCACTCTCACCTGAAAAAAAAGGGAGCAATCTGTTCCCAAAAAAAAAAATCACGCCCCATACATAGCTCTCCATTTTGCACACGTGTCCACTGGACACATGTATTCTGGTCTAATTGGCATGACAACATATTATTGTTGTTCTCACTCCTCTCTCAGTGGTTTTAGTGTCCAAATCTACCTCCAAATTCAGTGTATATGCACAGCTGTTGCTGTAGAAGAAATGGGCAGCTATGGACCTTCCCTACACCCCTCCTGCACATCCCTAGTTATTTTCCTTACTGTCTTTCCCTCTTTGTGCATCTTTTTCACCACTTTCCTATTAACCCTTTTTTCTTTTCTTTTAAAGAAATTAGCATGGGGGTAAGCGGGAGTAAGCACTTTTAAGCAGCAGTAAGCGGGTTTAAGCCTGTTTGCACAGGGTAAGCAATGCCTACACAGGTTAAGCATTTTAGAAGCTAACTGGGTATAAGAAACTGTAACAGGAAGTTAGCAGTGCTTACCTCCGTGCAACCCCGCTTACAACTGCTTAAAAGTGCCTTAATCACTCTGTATCCAATGGCCCTTGTTCTGCCCATCAACAAATAAACAGCCTCTGCAAGGCCTGAACCCAGAACCATGCACACCATAGCCAAAGTGATTTACCACTAATCAATGTCAGATATACATAATCATGATGTTTTCACAAACATATCATCCAGCCCAGTCATTCAACAGTACAGGGAATGTACTTCAGTATGTAGATATATGTGTGTGTGTGTGTGTGTGTGTGTGTGTGTGTGTGTGTGTGTGTGTGTGTGTGTGTGTGTGTGTGTGTGTATGTATTAATATCAAAACAGATATAACATATTGATATATGTATATATATATATATATATATATATATATATATATATATATATGTAAATATAAACATATATACATACATATGCATACATCTATATGTATATATATATATATATATATATATATATATATATATATATATATATATATATATATAAGCAGATATATATATATATATATATATATATATATATATATATATATATATATATATATATATATATATATATATATATATATATATATATATATATATATATATATATATATCTATGGACATACATGTGTAGATAAAAATGGGAACATAACAAAAACATATATGTCCACATGCACCGTTAATGGGGTTGAGAGTCCTCAAACAACATACATCTTGTAGGAATAGGTATTCCCCCCACAGCCAAACATGTCTGCCTTCAAATACACTACCACCTGTTGCAGATGCTATAACCAGGACCTGACACAACAAGGGCACAAGATGTTAATGGTACTCCAGCCCACCTGTATGATGTCAGGCTGGTATCAGTAACATATCATGCAGTACAGTCTGACTCCCATACGGAATGTACAATGTGGAAGCAATCAACATCCCTAGGATACATATACACAGACACATATATGCAGATACAGAAGATACAGATATACATATATATATATATATATATATATATATATATATATGTATGTATATATATATATATATATATATATATATATATATATATATATATATATAAATATACATATATATATAGATATATATGTAACTACACATACACACGCAGAGATATGTATAGGAAGATACATATGTAGAAGGTGCACGCAATATTGAACAGCCACCATGCCTACAGTTACCACCTTACCAACTGGACACTGTATCAGCCACCCATACAAATGACAATCGTTGCCTGCAACATATACCCACAGACAGGTCAAAAGATTTAACACCACACACAGGTTTGCATACATGGGAAAGCTTTATTTGTGTACTATTACAGTTGTATATGCCATGCCATATAGCTGTTTAGACACTGACATCCATATAAACAGAGTAATGCAACTGTGAAACAGTTATGCTAATACAGTAGTCTGGAAAGGTTTACATATGTTGCTGTCCAGGTCGAGGCCTTCAGGTAGTACAATAGCAAAGACAGACCGGACCACAGGATACCAAACAATCAACAATAAGTAATGCAGATGTATAGTTCACAGCCTCTATCTACACTCTGTACACAATCCCTAGGGAGCAAAGACCTCAGCTGACACAATGGGATGTATCTGTTACATAACAAGGCATAACTGACACCATCACAATCACACTGACAAACAGAACAATCTGCATGGCAGGAGGCAGTAGGCCTGCCTTTACCCAAGGTGGATTGTATGGTAATGTACATCCAGATACCTTAAGACAGCCAACCCCTGATCCCCCCACATGTTGTAACAGCCTAGATTAGTTATGGTGCATCCCCCCCAGACTCAATAATACAAGGCCATATACCACTGTTATATACACTGGCCTCTGGAGTGCATAAGGGCACACATGTATTGTGTAGGTAAAGCCCAGATGTATATGGCCCCAACCCCTCAGAATGTGTGGGAAACACAACAGCAATGGACTGATGGCAGGAATGGCAGCATGACATACTCACAGCCCATTACATAACAACCCCTGACAGCATGTCATATGTGCAAAGCCTGGTATGTAGGTAGAGGACAAAGGCTGGAACACATGCCCATATTTGTAAAACTGTTATCATACACTACGCAAGTTGCTGGTGTTACAGGATAGTCTGCAACATACCCTTAGTCAGGAATATGAATTTAGAAACAGAACTGGATGTAGCCATGTACTGATAGCACTCAACACACACACTGCCAGTGATATATCTGACAAAAGACCTGTGTGGTGCACAGACAAAACATGATAGGCTCACCTCTGGTCATGAAGAGGATAGGCCCACAGTTGAGAGCTATGCAGACAGACTGCATTCCAAGTTAAACTAGTATATACACACAAACGCTGTAACACCAGTGCTATACAATGTATACAACACTACTCACACTCTGTAGTTCTGGAACCTCCTACAAATATGTAGCTGGCCTGAGTGTGCAGGTTCTTCTGTAAGAGGTATTGCTACTTTTTGTCTGTAACACTGATGGCCACACACAGGAAGGAAGTCCATCATTCAGGAAAGGTAAAGGGACCACGCCCACATGATGTAGGGATTTATAGTAGTTGGTTGCCATGACAGTGGTAATTGGAAGTACCACACAGCATGCTGCATGCAGGTAACAAGTGGAGGACACTGATTGGTGCAGAGGCCATCACCTGATCATGTGCATCATCTACAAATTCCATGCTGCAGTCTATGCAAAGCAGCTCATTCCATTTACTGGAGAGAAACTGAGAGAGAGAGTGCATATAAAGAAAAAAAAAACACTCTAGAAGAATCTGCAGTCCCAGAACAGGTATATGAAGTATATATGTTAAAGTATGTATGTAAATGACCGTAGTACTTGGTCCATAATAATGAGATAGATGATGTGGAATCCTTTATATGTGCCTTCAGGTGATTTTGTTGTAATGATGTTCAGCTGAACAACTGCTAAGGACAATAGAGTCCATCCCTGTGGGTAGTAGGCCATACCCCTCAACCATGCAGAGCAGCACTGACTGATAAGCTCTAAGCCATCATAGTGTGTGTTGTGTAATGGGGACTATGTATATTACTGGGCCAATAGCTGGAGGTGGAAGTAATGCCATTATGATAGACACGTGGGATCCACAGCCCACCCCTTGCAGGATACTCAGGTTAATCTGTATGGTAGCATGCAGGAATGCCAAAGGTGTGTAATAGGGTTACCTGTAATCTGGCCCTACATATACCCCCCTAATGTCAGAATATGTCCATATGTGGCACCTGTCTCTGTTGTAGCAAGGCAAAACAGTGCAGCTATGCAGGAAGGTGTTGTGAGATTGTGGACCTGATGACTGAATGTACCCCACATATAGGTATGCATATGTGTACATATGTACACATATATAATATATAACAATATATATATATATATATATATATATATATATATATATATATATATATATATATATGTATGTCCACAAATATACAGATACCCATGTGTAGACATATATATGAGCAGATATATACATCACATATATCTACAGATATACAGATATATACCAATATGCATATGTCTACATATATACAAACACACACACAAAAATATATGTATGTAAATACATGTCCCCCCTGCTATGTGTGAGGAAACAGCACACATAGCAATACACGCAGAGATCTACAGCCTCAGTGTGTGCAGCATCGATGGGTATGTCACATGTGAACCCCTTGTTGGGACCACATTGCCCCTGGCTGTGAATTATGGAATGGGAATATGGGGAAGTATGGCAGGTATTGTTGTGGAGGTGGTCAGGATTGATAGGTATAGAGGACAGCCTACAGGGGTGGTATGTGACACATGTGGTAGGTAAACACCCTGGATCGTGTATGTGGTCTGTGATGTGAATGCCCTATGGGCCCCAATATGGTCACAATGGGAACAAGCCTCTCACCCACTGTTAGTCATAACAGCAGTCCATGTCCTGAAGGTACCTGGCCTGGAGGCTGAGCAGGAGGAGCATGTTGGCCCTGTGAATGTGTCCTGGGTGCCAGAGTGATGTAGCACATCCCACATGTGTCTGTGGACCCCATTATGGAACAGGTTAGACAATTAAGAACTAGTAGAGCTAAACCTTATTTCTCAAGTGGGGATAAGAGGAAAAAGAATTTATTGAGTAGTGACACCAAGCTTGCTATGTGTATTCCGTATACTAGAGATGTTAGAAAGTATACCAATGTGTTTAATGATCATTGGAACATACTGATGACAGATCCGGCTTTGAAAGATATAATAGGAGAAGTACCTCAGTTTACTTTTAGGAATAAGAGTAATTTGAAGAGGAGGTTGTGTATACCTAAAAGGTGTGGGTTGGATGATGCAGTTCGTGGTACTAAACCATGTGGCAAGTGCAATCAGTGCACTTACATCTTAGAGGGAGTTTCCTTTCAACATCCTGACACTAAAAGAGTATTTGATATAAGGGTTAGTGCTAGTTGCTATACCCAGCATGTTGTTTATCTTGCAGTTTGCTCTCTGTGTCAAAGTTTCTATGTTGGAAAAACAGATAGGATGTTAAAGGAGAGAATCAGGGAGCATGTTTATCATATTGCCAAAGGATCCAGGGTAAATGCCCTATCAAAACATGTTATAGAGAAAGGTACCAACCATAGCTTTAAGTTCATGGTAATATCAAAAGCAATTGTTAGTGATAGATTTAGTGATATCAAGGGAAGAACTGAAGAACTTGAAGCTAGGTGGATTGTTATGTTAAGGGCTACATTTGGCCATGGTTTGAATGATAATATGCCTATGAAGCCAACATTAAAGAAAAGGAGGTTACGTAGATAACTGTTTTTATGCTTCTTTATGTACATTTATATATGCTTTTTATGTATTTAGTTTCAAACATTTATGCTTGTATTTTAAAGTTACGTAGACAACTGTTTTTATGCTTCTTTATATACAATCATATATGCTTTTTATGCATTTAGTTTTATATATTTATGCTTGCATTTTAAATGTGTTTTTGCATTTTGTTTTTTAGGCAAGTTTTTATTTGACACGTTGCCTTTAAACTAATTGGTCATGTGCTTAGTTGTGTGATATATAAACAGGTGCTATTCCAACTTTTTTCATACACCTGAAGAAGCAGTAGTGAAAGTGCTTGTGTGTGGTTCGAATAAAGCAGTGCTGTGTTTTATCAGATTTGAGCGTTCCTATTTTTCTTTGTGGAATTGTTACTGAAGACTGATTTTTGTGGATTATCCTTGAAATTACATCGGAATTGCTGTTGTCTGCCTCCTGGAGAGACTTTTGTTCTATGGTACCCCATTATGGAACAGACCATGGACCTGACCTCAGGGTCAGAAACATGTCTGTGTGTGCCCCCGGGGGGGTCAACATCCCCTGGGTTGTTTCCACCTGATGGTATTGCTGGACCAGTACGTGAGGAGGCCCCAGAGTGGGACACACATGTGATGTGGCCGGGTAACATGGGCAAATGAGTTCAGAGAGGTGGTTCTGCTGGCCAATAATACATATACATGCTATTGTGTCACTGTTATAAAACATATGTTGGTAGTAATAATCTACACAATCCCAGAACATGTCCAACAGCATGCATAGATAACTGCAATAACACAGTATGTCAGATGTGCAGCACACACATAGCAGGCATACCACAGACATATATGGAACCATTGTGGCCCTGACAATGGCATGCAGGTGAATAGTCTGTAACAGGCCAGCAATGATAGTGTCCACACAGGGAACATGGCTACAAACACATTGCACAAAGCGTGGTACAGTACAATATCTGCCCCACTGGTTGGTATGCAGTAGCCATACCTATTGAGATGTGTGTACGGTTTGTTGTCACTGATATGGTGGGGGGTGACAGTGATGTGTATTAAGAACTGTGATAACCTTGCTGCATGACCTGCTCACACCTGTGTCCATCTTTATGTCTTTCAGGCACAATGTCTCATGCAAGGCTGACAGCCTACTCAGCAGTGGAAAATTACATCCTGCTAGATGCACTAATCCATCACTATGCCACCTTGTTTGGCCAGGCTGCCCATGATCAGCAGGAAAAGACTGCCCTGTAGAATGGCCTACTCCACAGGGTCAATGATGTCGGACTGCATAACTGCAGTTATGAACAGATCCAGCATCATTGTTCTGATATGCTTCACAATGCCCATCGACGTACTGCTACCGTCTGCGGGGATCACCTCGCCACAGGGGGGGCCATACCATCCACCCCCCCTGACACGTATGGAGGAGCTTTTGGCCAGCCTTGTGGCACCTGCCCGTCCAGCCACACACCAACCACCAGACATCTTTGTGGAGGTGGGTGCCACCCACACACTGGCCACCGGGAATAACATGCTTATTGCACATTTTCAAAATTAAGTTACTCAATAAACTCACGAGCAATGATAAAGAATTTAACTTAATAGATTGCATAAAACATAAGCATATTTTAAATTAAAATTACAAGCATTACAATGGACTTATATTTGTAATGTTTATTATCGCACGAAGTAACATGAAGAACTTAACAATCTTGTGTTTTTTATTTTGATTCATCTGAGCCGTATTTAATGATAGTTTTATATGTTTTTAAAATTTAAATGTGAATTAATTCAATGTTTTAAATTCATAAAAAGTATATTTGCAATGTATTTATTTTTTAATTAAATTCATTATTAGGGGTATGAATCAGTGCGCACTCGAATATTTACTGGATTTTTATTGAAGGTATATACTAAATTCACATTTTAGGTAGGTTGATGTAAGATGGGTTTAAATAGTCCCAGCCAAGTTATATATAAAAAGAGCAGTCAGTTTGCAAGCTATTAATGTTCACTTATTTAAATGAACCACTTGGCTTTAACAAGGTTTTAAAACTGTTTATTCCAAGGCATTTCAGGATATAATGCACGGAGCAACTATATTGGTTACTTGATTTTATCTTTTATTGAAATGAATTTATTACTTAATTAGAAGAACAGTTTAATTGATCAATTGTGACACAGCAGACTATATAAGGTCAGTGTAAAGTGAAGTTGGTTACACTTGAAAAAGCCCGGTAATACCGGGTGAAAGCGCTTGTGTTTTAATACGGTGTTATGTATGTTCATGGATAATAAAATCAACAGATTGGTTCATTTCGTTGGCTGGACATTTGCTTTTTGTTTCAAGGGTAATTTTACCTCAAAGAAGAACGAATTACTGCATTTGCTTTTGTATTTATCAGTGTCCTGGATCTCCCGATTTCGTGAGGTTTTACGTTGCTACAGTTCCTAGTTTTTACTGATGTTATATGTTTCAATGTATTTTTAATGGATTCATATGTATATAATAGTGCATACACTGTAATTATGTGGGGGGTACGCCCCCACACCCCCCTTTAATTTATATGCTCACTCCAGGGTTGCACTGAAGTGGGGCAGGGGCTATATTCCATTTTCGACCAAATGGAATTGGACCAAATTGTTTTTCAGTGAAATGCATTTTCGGTGAATCATTTTCAACCAAAAGTAATTCTACTAAAAGCAGTAAACCTATATATATATATATATATATATATATATATATATATATATATATATATATACATATACGTATATATACATATATATGTATGCACATCCTATGTGTACAGATATCCCAATTTATGTGGGTATATATATGTAGATATCTATAACTAAATGTGCATACATATCTATTCTGGTATACCTGTTACTGTCAGTATATATGTAGATATCCGTACATATATGTGCATATGTATCTCTATCTGTATATGTGTAGACATATATTGCTCTGTATATGTATATATTTGAGTGTTTATATATATATATATATATATATATATATATATATATACACATACATATCCATCTATGTATGCCGATATGTATGTGTGTATATCTATATAGATATATGTATAATTATATATACATATATGTTCACCATATGTCCTGAACATAGAGTGGAACCCTACCTCAGCCCCAGTAGTCCCAACCTCTTAGTGCAAGGGGATGTCAGTTATGTATTGCAGGTATATTTGTAGACTTTTGCTACTATGATAGGGATTGTCTTCAAAGACATGGTGTGTGTGGGAAGTCACATATGCTTTTAACATGTGCACCATTGGCTACTGGCAGACGTCTTAAGGACATCAATGTACAATACCACTGCTAGCATAGTAATGCCCCTGTGGACTACAGCAGAGATACGGCCAACATATGTGGACATTCCGACACACTCTGGTCAGTCCAGGGGTATACAGAGAACCCCTTAGTGCAAGACATGTGGACCAAGACTGACAATGTAGATCTTAACAGACATGTAGATGGGTATATCACGTAAATACTGATATACATTTGCCCCTATAGTATATGCATTCATACACTCCTGTCTGTCCTGACATATAATAACCGCTGGTACAGAGGTGCCATGGCCACATACTACCCACTAGTTAGTGACATAAATCTGTACAGCATTCCACTGCTTTGTCTGGCATACATGACTGTTATGGTGGCCCGGCAGCAGTACACCTGGCAAGTGTCTGGACATGACATCTCACTGGGTAAGTACACTAAGCTGCTAGGCATATAACAAAGCACTGTGCAGGCTACAGGCAGACCACCTCAACACTGGCCTACATTTCCTATGGGGGAATACACATGTACCTGCATATATAGCAGGCTCTACAGGCATGTCACAGCACAGAGTGACAGACACATGTGTGAAATTTCATAACCACAACAATGTGAACACAGCCACAGCTACATATGGTACGTTAGCGTAATATTACAGTATATGGACTATCTGATTAACACCATCCTCATATGTGCCACTCACACAACAACCCTACATATACTGGGCTGCTACACAGTGTGGTTTGATGCCTGTCTGTGATATGGGACATATGTTTGGCCCTACAAACATGTAAGCTACCACAGCCACATATGGTAAGTTAGCGTAATATTACAGTATATGGGCTATCTGATCAACACCATCCTCATACGTGCCACTCACACACCAACCCTACATATACTGGGCCACTACACAGTGTGGTTTGATGCCTGTCTGTGGTATGGGACATGTGTGTGTTTGGCCTACAAACATGTAAGCCGATAGGGTAACATACAGTGGAGCAGCATGGAACATCAGATAGAACAGGACCAAGAACAATGACATCTACCAGTCTGTGCACAGGCCAAGGTACATATTCACAATACACACACTGTCGACAATCACCATAAGTACACAGACCTCAGTACTGTACACACAACCAGAGAATGCCCAGGTAATGTCCTCAAATATAACCCCTACTATGCATAACATATGTAGCAGTCTGATATCTCACTGGCTTGTTATCAGATATAATGTCAATAAATATGGTGTACAGAACACGTGCACCTCTTACTGCATGACATATGTACAAAGGTTGACAGAGTTGTGGCTGGAATCACAAACACAGGGCCAGTATTGACATGTCACTGTGATAACCTCATACATTTACTGTTGTAACAGGGTTTGTTGGAACATATGTCCTATGAGGGATAAGAAGTCAGTAACTCTCACGGCTGTCATCAACTACTGACTGCAATCTTCACACTAGCTTCTGCAGTTCACAGATAGGTGCTCTGTGGGTAACACAAGAAACAAAAGGCACCACACACTGCCCAGTCTGCAGATGACCCTACAGATGGGGGTTTCCTCATAAACATAGCACTGACATGACAGGTATTAAAACATGTAGGACAGTCATATCCACACACACCCCGTTAAACCAACATTACTCCAAATGCAGTATAGCAGCACTTACAGTCTGTAGTCAAGTCAGGCACATCCCCTTCTGTGTGTTGGCCTGTTGCCACAGTGTATGCTGTTAGAGGTAATTCCCCAGTCCATCTGTGATGCTGTTTGCTAAACAACAGCTCTAGTTCCTGTTCACAGTGAATGAAAAGTGCCAACACCAACATGATGTGCCTAGATATTGGAGTGTGTTTCCATGCAATTGGCTATGAGAATGTTACCACAGCTGCTCCACATGCAATCAGCTAGAAGAGGGTTGCAATTCATGCAGAGGCCATCAGCTGATCATAAGCATCACTCACACTACACATGCTGCTGCCTAAGAAAAGCAGGTGTAAGTCTCCACATCCACCATAGAGGGAGTGAGAGAGGCAGACAGAGGCAAACATAAGTCAGGGAGGGGTGGGTCAGGAATACAACTCATCACTAGTTAGATTGCCACAACACAGTACTGTGTAGGTATCACATGCACCACAGGGGTTATATAGAGAGGTTATATGTGCAAAGGGTATGTGGAGGTGTCTGACATCAGACAGCATGCTTTAGTATGCCAATGGAGGTTATAGTGAGTGTGAATGTGGTCATAGGCATCATACACCACACACACAGACAAAGGGTGCCAGTACTGACATGCATGGGTGCATTGCTTCACAGGTGTGTAGTGGTCAACTGTGCCATTTGGCTATACAAGGCTAGGTGATGGGTATACCTTGGCATCAATTCATATGACTATGGTCTGCAGCATGGCTCAGGGGTGTAGTGTCTAGATTTGCCCACAGAGGTGGGTATTGTATTCACCATCTAGTCACCTGGGTAACTATTGTGTGTGGCCATTGCTGTGCATTGCTTGCCATGTATGTCTTCCTTAGTCCATGACATGGATGGTGTCTGGGATGTGCACACATCCCACATGCATGTACAGTGACATGTGGAACTGTACCTGGGTTGTCTGGCCCATGCTGTATACACAGATTGTTATCATCAGATGTGCCAGTCCTGGCCTCATGTGGCGAGAACTGTTAATGGACAGCAGGTTGACCCTGCACCTACATTGATAGCATGATACAGGTATTCTCTTGTGTCAGTGGCATCTGCCCATACAGGGCATGTGTTTCAGGCATGGTATGTCTTTTGTGGGTCACATTTGATGGCACCACAGGTGTTGCAAGTGTCCAGTGGGGAACATAGGGAAGGTCCACTGTCTGCATGTGCATGCCTATTGGACTGATGAACAGGGTGCCATACCCTCTGTAGCCCACTGCAATCACACCATGGTTACTATCAGTGGGCAATATGCAGTGTACGACCAACATAGAGGTTGTTTCCTAGGCAAGTGTGTGTGTGTATGAGACCTGGGTTGAGAGTGTTCTCATGGTAACAAGGGTTGCTTACTTTGTTCACCTGGCCTTGATGTCACATGCAGGGGTATGGATTGGCACCTCAGCCTCTTGGCTATTTCACATCTATTATCCCTGTACAGTGGACATTGTGACATATACTAGGGCCACCATATAAGAGATTTGCAAAACCGGCTCCACAATGGGTCCAGTTGTTACACACTCACAGCCACCTCCACACAGGATATGAATGTCACACACACACACCTGCCATGTCTCAGATTAGAACTCTTATTTAACTAGTTTATTATACTACAGCACTACGCAGTTATAGGATGCACCATGGAGGTTACTGGAGTATTTCTTCCCCAAAGTTGTATTTCACAATGAATGACATCAGAGGGATTGCTAAAGTAGGGCATTTGTATTGTAGTGTGTGTGACTAGCCTAAAAAACATTGCACAGACATGGAAACACACACACAAACATCCACACCTGCCATGTGTGAGAATAAACTCCCTACCAGAGTTCTATATCACACTACAGCATTATGCTGTAATAGGATGCACCACGGAGATTAAGGGAGTACTCCTTTCCCAAAGGTGTATTTCACAGTGAATGACATCAGCAGGATTGCCAAAGTAGGGCAATTGAACTGTAGTGAGTGTGACTGGCCTAAAAAGCATTGCTCACTACACAGACACACACACACACACACACACACACACACACACACACACACACACACACACACACACACACATGTGGTTGCCATGTCTGGGATTAGAACACCTACCTAACTAGTTTATCACACTATAGCAGTAAGCAGTTATGGGATGCACCACAGAGATTAATGAGCTATAGCTTTCCAAAAGGTGTATTTCACAGTGAATGACATCAGCAGCTTTGCCAAAGTAGGGCGTTTGAATTGTAGTGAGTGTGACTAGCCTAAAAAAGCATTGCTCTCTACACAGACACAGTTGCCATGTCTGGGATTAGACCTCCTACCTAAGTAGCTTATCACACTACAGCAATACACAGCCATAGGATGCGCCACACAGATTACTGGGCAACAGCTTTCCAAAAGTTGTATTTCACAGTGAATGACATCAGCAGCCTTGCCAAAGTAGGGCATTTGAATTGTAGTGAGTGTGACTAGCCTAAAAAAGCATTGTTCTCTACACAGATGCAGTTGCCATGTCTGGGATTAGAACTCCTACCTAAGTAGCTTATCACACTACAGCAATACGCAGCCATAGGATGCACCACACAGATTACTGGGCAACAGCTTTCCAAAGTTGTATTTCACAGTGAATGACATCAACAGCCTTGCCAAAGTAGGGCATTTGAATTGTAGTGAGTGTGACTAGCCTAAAAAGCATTACTCTCTACACAGACACACACACACACAGTTACCATGTCTGGGATTACAACTCTTACCTAACTAGCTTATCACACTTCAGCAATATGCAGTTATAGGACATGCCATGGAGATTACAGGGTTACAGATTTCCAAAAGGTGTATTTCACAGTGGATGACATCAGCAGCCTTGCCAAAGTAGGGCATTCGAATTGTAGTGAGTGTGACTAGCCTTAAAAGGCATTGCTTTCTACACAGACAGACACACACAGTTGCCAAATCTGGGATTAGAACTCCTACTTAACTAGTTTATCACACTACAGCATTACGCAGTTTTAGGACATGCCACACAGATTACTGGGATTTTTCAAGGTGGATGACCTCAGCAGACTTGTCATAGTAGGGCTATGGGGAGGGCAATGTATGTGCATGGGCCATAACTCATTCATATAGAGGTTGACACATCACATGCAGGCACACACAGGGTTATATTCCACAGGTACATGTATGCAGCTGCTAGATGACTACTTCCTTGTACAGTCATGTTGCACAACTAGCACTTGCACCACATAGTCTGTAATGCTGATGGATACCAGTGGCTAATGTCTACATTGAGTGACATTTACACCTCATGTGGTTGTAGCCATTTGGCTGTGTGCTGGGTGGGACAGGCCTCATAATGGATGGCTCCTTGTCACAGTCACTCTCTTCCACACATCTATGTACATCTACTTTTGGCTTATTATAGTGTGTTGTCCTTGAATATATGTCTGTATTTCTATCCACTGTGTGTGCAAAGCATGACTGGTGCATACTGAGGAGTGTCTGCACTAACATCTGCAACTGCCAGATATGTATGGGTCCACTGTTGTTTGCAGACATGGGCTTCATTTATTTATGTGTATGAGCAGGCCCAGTATGACCTATTGGTATGGTGTTGTCTGACATTGCCTTCATTTCTCTACTGAATGTACTACGTTCTTCATCTGTAACTATGTTTGTAATATTTCAATTGCTAGGATTGTTCATCTGTAGCTATGTCTGCAATATTTTAATTGTGGAGCTTTTCTCCCTGGGCCTCTGCTGAAAATGGACCTGTGTCCAGTTGGACTTTCCTGGTCAACAAATGTAAATAAATAAATAAATAGTGTGTGTGAGCATGCCCAGTATGCCCTTCTGTATTGAATATGTGGGTCGATTCCAGGTAGTTTGTACTCCAGTGCAGACCTTTGTGTTGTACACCTACAGGTAGCAAACTGTTTCTGCAGGGTATCCATCGATCATTTGGCAATATGGGGACAAACTGTGCAGGGGATAGTGCGTACTGTAGGTGATTGTGTCTGTGCTGCTTCAGCTACATGGTACTGCTGTTAGCAGAGATATTCAGACATGTGTACAGTTATACACTGTGATGTTTTATGTCCTCATGTACTGTCAGATGGAAATTCCTGCTCACAGTGATATCTTGGGGGACAAGGATGACTGCAGCTGTGTCCGGTATTGTGGGCAGACATCTACATATTCATGGTAAGTTATGCCAGTCTGGAGGTGGAGCTGCAGACACTTGCTGCTGGGTCTGTGTATCCAGTTCAGCACCTTGGTACAGTGCTGGGAGAGTGTCCCATACTTGTACATCCATTGACATGACAGTATGGGCTTATCTTGCTGTGGCAATACCTCACAGCTGTACAGATAAGCACAGGTTACCCTGAGGCAGGGGCCATGAGTCAGGACATTACCCTTATTGTGGTGTATGGGCAGGTATGTAGCCACCTATTTATGAGTTTGCAGCCAGGGATAGTGTGTGCACACGGCTCTATGTCGGACCTTGCACATTCCATGCTGCCCATGTTCCCAAACCCCCCCCCCGTTATTCTATCCTCTTCCATACATTATGCATACATTCTCTGATACTTTCCCCTAAGGTTATCGCCCCATCACAGCTGTGTGTGGTGTTGGTCCAGAGTTCATGCAGTGGGACATGGTGGACATGTTACTGGAGTTTGTCCGCATGGCCTTGCATATGGCTTATGTGGAGTGTGTTATGTTGTTTTTTGGGTGTCCATGACATAACATGCATTGGCAGTACATGTGAGACACAGGCCCCTGGCAGAGGCCTGTGGGCAATTAGGTGTTGATGCGGGCCAGATGTGGCAGGTCATTGTATTCTGTCAGTTCTACAGTCTAAGAATGCCATACAGTATATTCCCCTGGGGTGACAGGGTAGGTGTGCTAGGTGTTCATGCCAATACCTTCTATCAGTCTTGATCAGATGGTGTGGATGCTGGCAGGGTGCTATCTATGGCTAGGGACACACCTGCATGGGACACCTGCACTGCATGCTGCATTCTTTCACTATTGCCATATACAGGTCGGGTCATGTTGTACCCCTTCCCCACAGCAGGGATACAACCAGAGAGGTACCTGGGGGTGGTGCTTGCATGAGCTGGGTGCATGTGTGCTATGGACATTACTTGCATCTGACACACAGATATGCATGGGGCATTCCAGTTATGCTGGCATGTGCAGGTACATCAGCTGTTTCCCAATATATCAGTCCTACTCTTTTGTGATCTGCAAGTGTTCAGGCAGACAACACCAGTATCTCCTACTACAGGACCAGATAATGTGATGCATACCTGTATGTACAATTCCAAGGGTGTCTCCATTTCACAGTGACACAATATATACTGTATGTCTGGGGTACTTTTCCCTGTGTACTGCTTGTATATCTGGCCCAACAGCTATGCCATTCAGTCTTTCAGATGGTGACACATATTACCACTATACATTTACAATGACTTACTGCTACATGTGTTATACTGGTGGGAATTGACTTTGGCAATGCAGTTGTGAGGATTTGTCCCTGTCATCAGCAGTAGTGGGCAATGGCCACCAGGTCTTACCTCAACATGCATACAAACTGACCACTATCACGCAATATGATACACACACCAACCTAACACACACACATACCTGCATATTGTGCAAATGCTACAACCTATCCTGCTACCTTGGCCAGCTCTGTGCATCTGTGCTCCACTAGTATTATACTTACACATACATGTTACTACATTTCTACACAGGGTTGTGGGGGGGCAACCCTGACTATTACGACGTGTGTACATTAAATTGGGGGGGGGGGCACACCAGACTGTTACTACATTTCTAAATAGGTTTGGGGGAGGACACCTGACTGTTTCTACATTCTTACACGGGATTGGGGGGGGACACACCTAACTGTTTCTACATTTCTATGCAAGAGTGGTGGAGGGGGCACACCTGACTATTTCTACATTTCTTCACAGGATTGGGGCGGCACACCTCACTGTTTTTACATTTCTACACAGGATTGGGGGCGCACACCTGACTGTTACTACATTTCTACACAGGATTGGGGGGGTACACCTGACTGTTTCTACATTTCTTCATAGGATGGGGGGGCACACCTGACACTTGTACACATTTGCTGACTGTACTGCATATGTCAGGTACTCCATTTCATTCTGTATTCTAACCTATCCTGCTGACTTGTGCATATCAATGTACTACAAATCTTAGCTGTGATTGACCTAAATATTAGTTTCTAACTTCCTACCCTTCAAAACTAAAATCCCACTGCCTGACCTGCTGTAGTCTATCTGTGTAAGCCTTGGGGGAGGTTACCCATAAGCATCATTCAGAGGTTATAGCACAGCCTTTGTTTGTGTCTGTCTACACCTGTCCTGCTGGCTGAGACTGTTGAACCTCTCTGACTGGCATGTGTGAGTCATATGGACACACATGTGGCCCAGCACATTTCCTGCAGTGGGTTTTGTCGCCCTGTGTAGTACTGGCTACTATAGTGACACCAGTATTTGTTACAGATCTCATGGTGCCACTATAGGTGTCTACTATCTGCTGGCATACCATTCAGCCACCCAGTTCCCTTCCATGCTCACATCCATACCATAGATACCTGTAACACCACATTCTACTCCATTCAGCCATTGGTAGGTTGAGTGACTTACCTTGTGGGTGTGCCAGTATTGAGGGTGGTGCTGCAGGGCTGCCTATGTCGGATGCACATAGTGCACTCCCTACACATGGTTCATAGGTTCATAGGTTCATAGTTAGGTACTAGGCTATCAGCACAAGGGCCTACATAAGCCTAGCGAACAAGGTTCCATGGCTTACACCACCCAAAAAAGTTATTTTCCTGTGCCACTGTCGAGCAGAGACACAGAAGTGATCCCTGAGGTGTATTTCCTATTTCCCATCCACTCATCAAGATTTTTCTTGAAGAGTGCTAATGAAGAACTTTGCTTGACATAGATGAGTAGCTTGTTCCAGAGTATAGGAAGTCTCTGGGACAGGAATCTATCCCTCCAGCATGTCCTGTTTATTGTGGTGACAAGGTTCAGGCCACTACAGCATGTAGCTTGGAGGGATTGGGATTTCTTTAGGTGTAGCATGTTCAACAGCTCTGGGTTTGACATAGCTTTATATGTTAGGCAGAGATCACCTCGGAGTAGGCGATATGCTACGGAGTAAAGCTGGAGTTTTTTGAGGCAGTCAGTGTAGGGCATTTGTTTGAGGCCAGTAATCCTCTTTGTGAGGTACTTCTGTGGCCTTTCCAGCTGCTGCAGATGTCTTGTGAGGTACATTCCAAAAGGGGCATTGTACTTTATAATGGGTCTAATGAGTGTCGAGTAGAGGGGAACAATGGCCTCTTTTTTCCTGGATGAGAACCCTTTTATGATGATGTATGCCATGTAGAAGGACTTCCTGACTACTGTGGTGATGTGACTATCAAAGGAGAAACTACTGCCCACCTGGGTCCCAAGGTCTCTTATTACGCATTCAGTGTTAAGTAGATTGTTGCCTATGTGGTAGTTTATGGGCACAGAGTTTTTACCAAAGGGGATGACACTGCACGTTTTGGCATTGAGCTTGAGGCCATGGCTCTGACACCAGGTATCTGTCTCAGTGAGGCCCTTCTGTAGGATGTCCACATCATTTGGGGACTTGACTATGGCTCCTAGTTTGCAGTCATCTGCAAACTTCGTTAGCCAGAGACCTTCTGTGTTAGCCTGTACTTCAGAGAAGTAGATACCAAATAGGAGAGGTCCCAGTACTCCCCTTGTCACTGCTTTGAGGTCAGATTTGGAGTCTGCAACTTTTACAGTGTGGGTTCTGTCAGTGAGTCAGTTGGAAACCCATCTTGTGACGTAGGGATTTATACCTAGTTTATTGAGTTTAGCTATAATTCCAGAATGGGGGATGGTGTCGAAAGCCTTGGCGAGGTCAAGATAGGCTGTGTGAACCACCTTACCCACATCCAAGGCTTTGATGACTGCCTCAAAGAAGTTGATCAGGTTCAGGAGACATGATCTGCCTTTCACAAACCCGAACTGGGTGGGATCCAGAGTTTGGAGGTTACCAATGTCTTTGTTTATGAGTTCCATGATGAAACGTTCCATGGCCTTGCAGACCAAGCTCGTCAGGCTAATAGGTCGATAGTTTCCTGGATCAGTGGTGGCTCCCCCTTTATGGAGTGGGATAACTGTTGCTGTGTGTCATTCAGTGGGCACAAAGCCTGATGTGAGGCTATTATTGAATATGAGGCTTATGTGGGGAGCCAGTTCGTTCTGAAGTTCGTGTAAAACGCAGCCTGGGATGTTGTCCAGTCCCATGGATGCTGTGTTTTTGGCTTTATAGAGTGCAGCTTTTACCTGCGTAGGTGTGATTACAGGGACTCTGCATTCTTCCTGTATAGATATGGGCCCTTTAGGGGGTGGGGGGTGAGTAAAGTTAACACTGAACCTATCTGCCAGGATGTTGGCAATATCAGTTGGTTCTGTAATTTTCGTGCATTTGTGCTGTAACTCAGAGCAGATCTGGGTGTTGCCATCTAGATTCTTGACATAGCTATAGAATGCTTTGTGGTTGTCCTTGGATTTAGTGGCAATTTTGTTTCCGTAGCTAGCTTTGGAGGATCTTATGACGGATCTCAGCTTCTTACTGAGGCTAACCAGGGAGCTCCTCCACTCATGGGATTTTACTCTCTTTTGCAACAGTTTCTTCCTTCTGTTGTACAGTTTGTTTATGGCAGGGGACCACCAGATTGGCTTCCTTTTTTTGCAGGATAGTGTCTTGGTTCTGTTTGGGATAGCACGATCCATGCACTCGTGTAAGTGCTTATAGAATGCATTTGTGTAGGATTCAGCAGTTGTAACTGTATTGTCCATCTGCATGGGTGTCATGAAGTTCACTGATGGGGCTGTGGATAAGTTGATCTAGGGCATTGAAGTTTATGAATTCCAGAAAGCGTTGAGCTAAGGAATTGGTATGTGAGTAGTTTTCCCAGTTAATGGTGGGATGGTTGAAGTCGCCCATTATTAGGGTGTTTGGTTAAACCCTAATATTTTCCAGTACATCAAGAAAAGAGGAGTGGGAATCCTGGGGCATGGTGGGGGATCTGTAGCAAGCTACAATTTGAATTGCAGTTTTGCCCAGAGTTAGTTGCACTTGGATAACCTTGGATGCATTATGCTGAGCAACTAGCCTAGAGGTGTGGATATCCTTAATGAATATGGACACACCTCCACCTTTGGTGTTTTGGTCCAGGTTACATGGCCGAAAAGTGTGGTATGAATTATAGCCTGGTAGTGCAGGAGTGCTCTCTGGAGCCTTGAACCAGGTCTCAGTCACTGCACAGATATCGATGTATTCCATTTTAAGGAGTGCCTCGAGTGAGTGCATTTTGAGATTTTGACTTCTAGCATTGAGTAGCATTACCCTCAGTTTTTGCTTGCCTGTTCTTGTTATTGTGGTGAATTTGTTATTTGAACCTTGCCTAAAAAAGACACTATAGGGGCAGCAAGAGCCTTAGCCAGTATCTGGAATCCCAGAGGTGACAGGTGCAGGCCATCTGTGGCAAAGCATCGTGGTCTTTCGACCATGTCATCCCAAGCAGACAGATGCTGGATGCCCTTAGAATGATACCAGAAGCTTAGCTAATTGTTGAAGTCAATAATTTTGTCCTTGTACTGCGGTATAATTCTGGGCAGTGGCAGAATGCTACTCAGGGCTAGGGTCATACCTGCCTGGGCTACAAGATCGGAGAGCTCTTCCATGTCTCTTTTCATGTAGTCCAGGGAGGTACATCTCAGGTCACTCACACCAACATGGACAATGACAGAGTCATATTTGTACTTGTGGAGTGACCTGAGTGCATGGGTTATGTGGCGGATCCTGGCACCTAACAGGCAGCTGACAGTAACCTTCTCCTTGTTTAGCCTGGTGAGTGGGACATCAGTGTGCCTGACTATAGAGTCACCTATGACTAGTGTGTTGAGCACAGGTAGTGTCATGTTTTGCATCCCTTTTACTGCATGTGCGAGTAAGAGAGAGGTGTCTTTCCCTGGGTCCCTCCTGTGTCAGTATATGTGCTATGCGTTGCCTCTTTGCCAAGGCCAGAGCATACTGGGCATGCCTCCTTCTGCCTACTGGGGCAGGCTCAGGTTGTTCCTCCTCCAAGTCACTCTGTGCCTGTGCCGGCCTTGGCAATTGTGGGGGCTGTGTGGCCCTACCCCATGCTGTTCCTGCTGCAGCTGTTTCCACAGGATTACACTGTGTAGCATGGCACATACTATGATAATTTGTGTACATGTAGCTGGTGAGTACTGCAAGGCTCCACTGGATGTGTCCAGGCACTGGAACTGTGACTTGAGCATCCCAAACACATGCTCTATTATAATTCTGGTCTGTGCGTGTGCCTCATTATGGAATTCTTGTTCGGGTGTGTGTGCATTTCTGATGGGTGTCATCAACCATGGCTCCAGTGCATATCCAGCATCCCCCACTAGGTGACTGTAAGGGATGTCCCCATTGACAAATCTCTGGTACAGCTGCATCAGATGCCAGATGTGGGAATCGTGATAGCTTCCAAGGCAGCCAGCACACACATTCATTATTATGCCCTGGGCATCACACACGACCTGGCAGTTGATGGAGGGAAAGTCCTTGTGGTTGATGTAGACCTTACCCTGCTCACCGTGTGGTGTTTTGATGCATATGTGTGTGCAGTCTATAGCACCCACTACCTCAGAGTATTCTGCTAATTGGTGGAACAGCTGCATATTGCTGACCAACGCCTCACAGGTGTTGGGCAAATATACGTGCTCACTGGCATGTGCTGACATGGCATCCAGGAACTGGTGGAGTACCCTGGATGCTGATGCCTGTGAGATCCTCATTATATCCCCAGTTGACCTTTGGAAGGTACCTGTAGCTAGTATTCTTAAGCCTACACATACCTTGATATCCACTGGAATGGGTTCCCCTCTGTTAGTTTTGTGTGTCAGGTATGGTTGGCACAGCTCGACAATTTGCTGTAAGAGGTCCCTGTCCACCCTATAGTGCCCCACTACCTCCAGCTCATGTAGCTCCTGGTAGGTTACCCTGGGTCTGTACACTCTTCTCTGTCTCCTCACTGTGGGTTGGTCAACAGCATTCACATCCTCACCACCCTCAGCCTCTTCCACATGTTGTTGTATGATAGCTATTGCAGCTCCTATCATTTTGTTGTTTTGTTTGTTAAAACTTCCCCGCTTGTATACACCCGTGGTGTAGAGTATGGGAAAAAACAGAGGAAATGTGATTGCATGGTTTTTAGTAGTGTTCTGGGCTGGGCTGGACTGTCCCTGTGTAACTGGCTGATTCTGATACATTTCACCTGTCAGCTAAGCTAGTTCTCCTACATTACCTTCCTACTGCTGTTTTCCCTTCTCATTTCCTTCCTGTTTAAGTCCAGGGGTGCGCCGCACAAACATAGTGCTCAAATGTGCACAGATCTGCTATTTCCTGGTTTATTTATTTTTCCCTTTAAAACCCAGTACATGGCGTGCACACCCACTTAGGCAACGTGAAGAATGCTAGGCAGCTGCAGACACACCCCCTTGCTTAGTTGTGCTAAGCTAGGAGCTAACCTGGGCCACAGGGCTCCACTCTGCTTACAGTATGCCTGACACACATCCCTATGATGTCAGCTGACTCCTAGGCTTGCACCAAGCTATTCTTGCTCTTACACTGTTGGGAGCTGCCTAGCATTCAGGGGAAATCTGGTATTCACTATCATTCCCCTCATTTGCATAGGATAGCCTGCTAATGCATAGTTACATGTCCCACACTGAGCCTCCCTTCTTAGCAGCCATGGTTCACTAGCCATGTTGTCTTCTGCCTGCCACTGAGTATAATGGAAGAATAGTGATTTTGGTTAGAATTCTTATTTAGGGTATTTTTTCTTATCCCCCCCCCACATCCCGTTTGTGCACCGCTGCCCTATGCTTAAACAGCCAAGATCGGCTAAAAAAAAAATAAAAGTTGATTTTTTTCAAGTGTATTCCATGCCAATGGCCTTATAGTTGGCCATCGGCATGCTTTCTACATGATATCCCATCCTTTATTTGGAGCTGTCATGACTCCGTTTTGTAATTTGCAGAAATGTACTCTGTTACTGACGGAGTACATTCCTACAGATTACACTAGTCCTGTACGGCCAGTTTTCAACTTCCTAGTTTGCAAATTCACCTCATCTGCATGGATTTCTATTGCAAATGGGTAATTTGCATACAGGGGCTATGTCCATGCAGGACTAGTGCAGGAGCGCTCGTGCACACCCCTACAGGTTATTCCTGGATTGCACGGCAGACATATTGCCTGCTGGAGCTCCTGCACTAGTCCTGCACACCATGCAAGGCTTGTAGAATCTGGGGGAAGGTTTTTCCACTCTTAAAGACTCATATACTTCCTTAGTAATTTTATTTTCTAAAAGAATCTCTTCCAGGTACATATTGATTCATCTATATGCTAAGTTGACCTCATTTCATGAGACAATACTATAACATTCAGAATTATGCAAAATATTCATCATGCTACTGGCATAATCAATAGTATCAGAAATCACTACTCCCCCACCCTTTTTTGTTTTCATAATTCAAACTGATTGTTCCTTCCTGAGTGTATTCAATCATTCAGATTTTAACTTGCTTAAATTAAATCTTCATTTTTTATTTTTACTTTCGAACAGCTTGTAAATATCTTTTGTGATTGCCTTCTCAAAGGCCACCAATGAATGGTGTAAAAGGAGGTTAAAAATTCTCTTTCTTACAAATTTGTTTTCATTACCTCTGTGCATTGTCATCCTATTGTCCTTATCAAAAAATAGTGCCAAATTTAGTTTTCTTATATGTAAATTAAATTCCAGAATTGTATCTGCTGTATCAGCTTGTCTGGCTGGTATCAATTTAAAACCTTTTTCCAAAAAAGTAAAAAAGTCCAAAGTAATAGTTAAATGACTATAATTAAATATGCTAAAATTGTGTCTTGTTAAAAGAATTCCTCCTTCACTACACTCTATTGTTCCCTGCTGGGTTTGGTGGTATAACCACCTCTGGTGTCCAAATTCCTTTATTGTTGATTCAGTGGGCTTTTGAATAACTTTTTTGTATAACCCTTGTAGGGCCCTGTGTCTCTGGCTTGTACCTGCTGGATCCCCTAACCTCTTGAATCTCCTTAAAGGTAGAAAATCATGATTTTCATTAATTTTTAATATCTATACTGGTGGATTGTTCACCCACATCCAACCCTCCAAAGTTACAATCCTCTCTCTCCCCCCCATAACCCCTTCCATTAATAAACACATTCTCACTATTATTGTTCCATAATCATTGTCTAAAAAGGGGGTTCATAACCAAATCAGGATATGCTTTCTAATTTTTATATTGCTCACTGCCCCTGTGAAGCTTCTTACACTTTGTCTTAAAATTTACATCACATTTTTTATCAATCCTAGAAAAAAAACATTAAAAACAAATAACTGTATTCCTCAAAAACTAAATCATTCTGAAAAAATTATTAAGTTTTTCAAGTTTTTCAACATCAGTAAGAAGTTTGTTAATCACCCTATTGTGCCATTTTACGTTCCATAAGCTCAAGCACATGTTGATCAAATATCTTTAATAATTCTACATATATGGGGTCTGAAGTGCTAAGACTATTTGGAAATTTAAAAAAATCTTAACCCTTGAGGTACAATTCTCCTTTGTAAACATTATTTTAAATAAGAATTATCTTACTGTAACCCTAAACCTTTTTGAACTTTGCATGCTGTTTATTTCTTCATCCACTTATTTGAAGTTTTTAGTATAGTACACTAAACTCTCAGTTAACCGGAACTCAAGCAACAAGAACTCACAAGCAACCAGAAAAAAAAATCAAAGAAATACAGTACTATTTTCATGTGTTGCACCCCCCCCCCCAGCAGAAATATACCTTAGATTTTTTAGAGTTTTAGAGTTTTAAAAAGGAAGGCAGGAATAAATTAACTCTCTCCCCAACCTAAATTACCTCTCTCCCCAACCTAAGAACAGATCAAACCAAACAAATAGTATAGGCTACAGTATTAGTCAGGTCTATTTTTAATAGTACCTCTCAAGCAACTAGAAACTACAGTTATCCAGCATCTACCAATCCCCATGGGTGCCAGATAACTGAGAATTTGCTGTATTTTAATATTACAGTGTCACTATTTATAATTACAATACAGTAATACTTTTATGCTTGATAGATGCAGCAAGACTTGTATATTCATGGGGAGTTTACTGTATATAAAACTATTCATGGCTGTGTGCCCATTGTGCAGTAATGCCCACATGGTCAAAAATGAGCATGTAGGCTTTATTGAATCCTCCCGCTATTTAAAATCTATGCTTACCTATAATTGCAAAATAACTTCAAACATAACTCTTGTGACTTATAAAGTGTTAAAATTCCTATTAAAGAACTTTTAGAAAACAATGAAAAGTTTTAAACATACTAATAAAAAATGAAAATGTGAAAATGTAAATGGATATAAATAAAAAATAAAAACTAGCTTTCGATTCAACTTTCTTAAAATTACTTAAGAAAAAATCCAAGGATATGCATGATCTTAAAATTCCAAAAGAATTGTTAAAAGACATACATACATATAAAAATACTTCTATTAAAATAATTCAAAACCAAATCCATTTTTTCAGGGCTCTAAGTGTCAGTGCTGGTAGTAAAGCTGTGCTGTCATTCAGATTGAGGAGAGTGGCAAACCACATTTACCTAACTTGCCAGATTACTTCTTTATACTCAAGAACATTTTCCTAATCCCCCCCACCAGGGCCCTTTCAAAAATGTCAATAATGACAAATAAAAATCTGTTAATATTATTACAAGTTTCTGAGTGTCTAGCCAGGACATTGAGCTTTATTTTGGCTAATGTTGTAGTTATGCTTGTATATCCTTTTTCTCAACACCCTGTCTGTTTTGCCTATATAGAATCCATTGCACCTAGAACATTTAGCCATGTAAATAATTCCTGTAGTGCCACATTCGTTAAAACGACTTTGGACTTTAAGTCATTGTTTAAAATCATGCTTTCCTCTTCAAAAATCCAGGGACATTGTTTACAAGCTCCACATTTGTTGTACCTACTGTGGGATTTACATTCTTCTTATACTTATTTCCTTCAAGTATTTTCTTAAAATTAAACAACATTTTATAAATAAAAACTGTTTCATAACCTATCACTTTACCTACTTTGTTACTACCCTTCAATAATTTCCAATTATTTTTCAAAATGCTCTTAAAATTACCTGACAAGACATTGTAAGCCGCAACACAGGCTCTATCAAAATGTGTGCTATTGCATCCCAAGGGGTGTATAGGTTAATTTTTAACCAAATTACCTCCTTCTCCTAATAGAGATTTAAATTTTGTACCCATGAATCTGTTACCTCAACAATAATTTCCTGTAACATGGGTTCAGGATATCTCCACTCAATAAACATATTTTTAAGTAAATTAATTTCTTCTCCCAAACCATTATAACTTGAGGTCATCCTGGAAATTGTAATACACTGACCCCTAACAAGATTCTTCATAAGAGTGAAGGGATGCAAACTGGTAAAATGTAAATAGGAATTACTGAATTATTTCTAAAATTTTTTTATTTGAAATCAAACCTTGTTTGCTCAAATTGAACATCTAGTAACTGATAGCTTTCCTATTAAGGATGAAAGTAAATTTTAAAAATAGTATGAAAGTATGCATAAACTCTGTAAATTAAAAAAACATTTATAGGTTCATATGTGTTTACTAGGCTAATGACCACAAGGGCCATTTTAAGCTTAGCAATGCATCCCAAATCTCTGACAAGTTCTGATACCCTTGATAAGTCTAAGCATGGGCCTGGGAGACAAACTATTTACAGGTTACCCCTTTGCATCATAGACATAGGTGCCAAACCAGGATGAATTTTCTTCTGAGCCAGTCCATAAAATAAATATATCATCTAAAAAACTAATGTACCACTTGATCATCTTAAAATATTAAGATGGGAAAATATTGTTTTTCTCTCAGGCCAACAATACTTTATTTGGATAGATAGGGGCACATGCTGCCCCCATTGCAATCCCTTTCAGCTGTTTAAAATTTTCCCCCTCAAAATAAATAAAATTATTATTTAATACCAAATCTATAAAAATCTAGCAAAATTCTAGTACAATCTGTAGTTAAACATTCACACTATTGTTCAAAGTGTCCAGAAAGAATGACAGTCGGTTTTCTATTAGTATCGAGTTAAACAAATCCACAATGTTTATAATGAGAAAACCTATCTCAGGATCTCATATCTCTGTTATCAAACTTCTCAAAAAATCCCAAGACTCTCTCAAAAAATGGGGTTCCTGCCCATAAATGGGTTTTAATGTTCTAGCAATGAAATGCCCAAAATGTGGGTCTTGGAACCTGAATTTGAAACAGTTGGTATGTAAACGGATTTATCAAGTCTTATGCATGATAGGTATTCCAAATATGGTGGGTACGTAAGGTTTTTCCATGTTTAAAGAATCATACACTTCCTTAGTAATTTTATTTTCTAAAAAAAATCTCTTCCAGGTACATATTGATTCGTCTATATGCTAAACTGACCTCATTTCGAGAGACAATAGTATAACATTCATAATTATGTAAAATATTCATCATGCTACTGGCATAATCAATAGTATCACAAATCACTACTCTCCCACCCTTGTCTGGTTTCATAATTCGAACTGATTGTTCCTTCCTGAGGGTATTTCATGATTCATATTTTTCCTTACTTAAATTAATTTTTTTTTATATTTTTACTTTTAAACATCTTGTAAATATTTTCTATAACTGCCTCCTCAAAGGCCACCAATGAATGTTGTAAAAGGAGGTTAAAATACTTTTCCTTACAAATATGTTTTCATTACCTCTGTGCTTTGTCATCCTATTGCCCTTATCAAAAAATAGTGCCAAATTTAGTTTTCTTACATGTAAATTCAATTCCAAAATTTTATCTGTAATATCAGCTTGTCTGGCTGGTATAAATTTAAAACCTTTTTCCAAAATAGTAATAAAGTCCAAAGTAATAGTTAAATGACTATAATTAAATATTCTAAAACTGTTCCTTGTTTAAATAATTCCTCCATAACAACACTCTACTGTTCCCTGGTGGAGTCAGTGATATAACCACCTCTGGTGTCCAAATTCCTTTGTTGTTGATTCAGTGGACTTTTGAGTACATTTTTTGTATACCCCTTGTAGGGCCCTGTGTCTCTGGTTTGTACCTGCTACTTCCCCTAAATTCTTGAATCTCCTTAAAGGTAGAAAATTATGATTGTCATTAATTTTTAATATCTGTACTGGTGGATTGTTCACCCACATCCAAAACTCCAAAGTTCCAATCCTCTCCCCCCCCATAGCCCCTTCCATTAATAAATACATTCTCGCTATTATTGTTCCCATAATCATTGTCTAAAAAGGGGGTTCATAACCAAATCAGGATATGCTTTCTAATTTTTATATTGCTCACTGCCCCTGTGAAGCTTCTTACACTTTGTCTTAAAATTTGCATCACATTTTTTTATCAATCCTGGAAAAAAAAACATTAAAAAGCAAAGAACTGTACTGCTCAAAAACCAAATCATTCTGAATAAAATTATTAAGTTTTTCAGTTTTCAGCATCAATAAGCAGATTGTTAATCACCCTATTGTTCCATTTCATTATAAGTTCCATAAGCTCAAACCTATGTTGATCAAACTTCTTTAAAAATTCTACATATATGGGGTCTGAACTGTTAAGACTATTTGGAAATTTAAAAAATCTTAACCCCTGGGGTACAATTCTCCTTTGTAAACATTCTTTTAAATAAGAATTATCCTATTGTAACCCTCAACCTTAGAAAGCTTCTTTTCGTTCTGATGAACTTTCCCAAGAGGTACAAAAATGCTTAATCCTGGTTATTTATTTTTTATTTTTAAATGGTTAAATAAATATACTTTATATTCTGAATTTTTCATGCGCCTATTTCTTCATCCACTCATTTGAAGTTTTAAGTATAGTACAGTACTCATTTAAATGGAACTCAAGCAACCAGAAAAAAAATCTAAGAAATACAATACAATTTTCATGTGTTGCACTTTCTGTCCCCCCTTGCAGAAATATGCCTTACATTTTTAGAGTTTTAGAATTTAAAAAAGGAAGATAAGAATAAATTACCTCCTTCCACAACCTAAGAACTAGTTGAACCAAACAAATAGTATAGGCTACAGTATTAGTCAGGCCTATTTTTAATAGTAACTCTCAAGCAACCAGAAACTACAGTTATCCTGCATCTACCAATCCCCACAGGTACTGGTTAACTGAGAATTTACTGTATTTTAATATTACAGTGTCAGTATTTATGATTACAATACAGTAATACTTGTATATTTGATAGATGCCCCAAACCGTATATTCATGTGCATTTCCTTAGTCGTAGCTAATAATGAGAAATAATTTTTCAGTGAAGTACAGGTTGGAGTGTGTAAAGTTTTTGATTTAGCAAGTTTTCATTGAAGGATTAGTAGTTCTTAAAACCTTCACAATTTTAAAATTATGTGACTTTTTTCTAAGCATGCTAAAGCATATCTTAATTAGTATGCAAAACTTTCATGTATGTTTTCTGTTGTAAAATAGTATCTTTTCTAAACAAAGTATGGTGAGGCATTTTATTTTACCACTTCCTGGAACACAGCATAATTTGAAAGTAAATCTGCTGCCTCATTTTCACTAACTCGATAATTCTGATGTGTTATCTAATCTTTGTAACTGCCTTGGACAAACACAGAAACATTTATATGATTTGCCAATAACACAACGATTAAACTTATGAATTTGTCAAGCTAATCCTTGATTAAATTACAATTTGTTCAAAGCCAGAGGGCTACCCTTTTTTAATAACCTGGTGAGGTGTGTTTTTCAGGAAGCACAGAAGGTCCCACACATCGGAATTGCATCATACAAATGTTGCTAAAATGAAGGTCTCAGTGGCAGGCTTAAAGGAATGAAAAATATTAAGAAATGTAGCTTAGTGTGATAAGTACTGTAGAAGATAAAAAAAACAAAGCCGTAAACTAAACACAAAATTCTGATTTGTTGCAACTCTGTTCAGTAATTAAACTCAGACAGCTTTTTATGGACTGCTGTTGGATAAACTGATAAGTCTACAGCCTTGACTTATATTAAGTATGTTATGGTAATGGGCTGTTCAGCTGACCACACAGACATTATCAAGGGCAAAGCTCCCTGTAAAAACATGTAGTGTTTTTATGCTGGTGTAAAATGTTCTGTATAAGATTATTTCAATGGATTTACATTCTTCCTCTTTCAGACTGTTTATGGAACAACTGAGAACAGCCCCTCTACATTCTTTAGCTTTGCAAAGGATGAGCTTAGAAGGAAGACTGAAACAGTTGGGTACATTGCACCTCACACAGAGGTAAGAAAAAACTGTAGGAAATTGCTATGGGTGCACATGAAGGTAATTTGAGTGAGTGTAGCATTGCCAGACTGAAAAACAACATAACATACAGGGTTCACAAAATTTAATTCTCAAAGATACAGACAAGTTTTTATTGACAGATCTTTAAAATAAATATATATATATATATATATATATATATATATATATATATATGTTGCATGATTTTAATATTATGTACTGAGCATTCTCCATTGGTGGCTGTGTGTGTCTTTTTTCATGTTTACTTTATCATTGACATCCTGTTAGTGTAACCTGTGTTATATTCAAAGGTGCATATTTGCATATTTTGTGCTGTTGAATAAATGTAACTCATACAATTCAAGATATTTTCTTGCACAGCAGGTACAGTAATGTAGCAAGGGTTCAGAAACATTCAAGACAGTCAAGTGAAGACCATTTAATAGAATTTAAAAATACATTTCATTAGAATTCATAGTAATCTTGTGAACCTCTCCGTATTATAATGCATTGCAAGTATCCACAAATTATAACTGCTTAAGATATTCTTTCTGTCGTTCTTCTTCTCTTTTCAAACAAGAATCGTACTGTTTTCCTGGACTCTTAATGCTTAATTTCATATGCTTTCCATGTAGTCTCCAATACTTTCCTTCAGTTCAACCTTTCCTTCTTTTACTCTTCATTGTAAAAACATCCCTTGCTTTATTTATGTATGTATATATATATATATATATATATATATATATATATATATATATATATATATATATATATATGTTATATAACGGATATTCTCAAAATGTTATATTGTGTAACACATACACGTGTAATATTTATGACAGCTTTTCCTGTAATATTTTGTGTAACTCTAAGTGCATGTTTAAATTATTGTTTTTTACATAGAACTTTCCAAAACAACCTGTAAGGTATCTGTGCTTCTAACACATTTGCTGTTTCTTTGTATCTTCAGATCTACTCTAAAAAGTAGTTTTAAGCATGGTAACAAACTAAATAATTTCTAAAACAATTAATTAAGTAAGGTGTATTTACTGCAGAAAACTAGGTATAACCCAGTTAACAAATAAACAAATAAATAAAGAAAGAAATGTGATGTGTTCACCTATGTTCTTTTAGCCTGCATTGTACAGAAAAAGTTTAAATAAAGACCAGTTCACTTAACCAGTTAAATAAATAGATTAAATTTCACAACACATTGTACCTGTCTGATTCAATTATATACTTGTAAATGACAAGAGGATGAAATATATCCAGATTTGAAAAATGAGGCCCTCTATTCACTTGGGAGGCAAAAACCCCAACTCCTCTTGTGATGGTGATTTTGCCCTGTATATGCATCTGTGACAATAGGTACAGATTACATAACTGGAGTGTGTCACATCTACTATTTTTCTCAAAGAGACCTCTTTCAACTGCTATTTGCATTTTGATTTTTCATCAAAAACAAAGTATTGTCAAAGGGAAGATGGTACACCTATTTAGGCTGATTAGTGATGACAGTAATGTATGCTGCAATTTGCAAAAGTTTACATTCACGTTTAAAAGTAGAGGTTATTCTGATAATTTATTAAATGAGGTTACACATGAAACTTTAAAAGCAAGACACATTCCACCAGATTTATTAAACTTCCATGCAGGACTAGCTTAGTCCTGCATGGAAGCACCCATTTAGGAGCAGGACGGCAGTGTGCCATTCATATTAATTAGGCGTACTTCCTGAGCTCCTAGGCTTACAAGGAGCGTGTACTAGTGCAGGGGGCATGTCTGAGAGCAGAGCTCTCAGAATAAACATGCCCCTGCAATGTAGAACAGCAGAAAGTGATAAGAAATGAGTGAGACCGCTCATAGGTGTACACATATCCCCACCAACAGTCCCCCATGTGTACAATAGCAACAGTACATATAAATTAAATGAAGAAACCCTTTATTTTTTTTAAATCCGAGTACAGCTACCCATAGGTGCACAGGTGTGCCCATTGCTTAGCTACAGTTATAGCAGCTTAAAAGGCTGAAGAGGATAACAAGGAAGATATATGCAAATGAAGCAGCACAGCAATAGTGTAGTGGACAGAGCATTTGCCTAATGAGTAGGCATTTCCAGTTCAATTCCCATTGCAGCATATTCTATTTTACATAGCAAAGCATGTTATAACCAATATTTTGTTGCAAAACCCACTAAATAACTATTAGTTATATACTGGAGTACTGCAGGAAATGCACATGTGAAGTGTCAGTGTCATAATGAATAAGGCACTAGTAAGCAGGTTTAAGCACAAATAAGCAGTAGTAAGCATATTTAAGCACTAGTAAGTGTGTTTAAGTCCGTTTGCATGGGGGTAAGCACTGCCTCCACAGATTAAGCAATGTAGAAGCTAACTGAGTGTAAGAAACTGTAACCGAATGCAAACAGTGCTTACCTCCACGCAAACACACACAAACCTGCTTACAACTGCTTTAAAGTCCCTTAATGACTCTGTATCCAACGGCCCGTGTTCTGCCCAGCAACAAAATAATCAGCCTCTGCAAGGCTTGAACCCAAGACCCTGTACACTACAGTCACAGTAATTAATCACTAAGCCATCAGAGCACTACATAAGACTGAGGTTTCAACAAACAAATCCTAACCATAGGAAAATCAAACTGAACATGTGAAAGGAATCTATGTACAGTGTGATGTTGTATAACCTGCTACATAACATAAATATGTGAAATGAAGTACTGCAGTAAGGCCAGATGTGAGGTGTTATTGTAATAAAGTGTTGAAGTCCCCAGGACCCCATACAGTGCACGTACTCATGAATCACGGATACCAGACACATATATAACATGTAACGAATAATAAATCAATGCCAAAAGGAAAATATAATGCAAATTAAATATTAAGCAATGCTAAGCATTGCACAGCTCACCTTAGTTGATGTAAGCAATGTGTAGGCTGGCTAACTCAATCTTCCCATTGATATACCCCTTTAAGCAATGCCAACATTAGGTAAGCAGGTGTAAGCAGGTGTGCCCATAGCTTAGCCTTTTCAAAACTGTCCAATCATGGGAAAGTGTGGGAAATCAGGCATATTTAAACCCCATAGGCATGAATACTTCCCAGAACTAGTTGCAGATCCCTACTGTAGGCAGAATGGCTGGAGTTTTGGAAGGCACTTGATTTAGAGTGCAGCACTGGGTCACCCAGGAGTCCAGATTCATGATATGGCTCCTGGTAAAACACCATGAGCAGAGACTACTGCAGGGCCAGTACCAGGACTCGCAGTATAAAGTTGAGGCCTGGGACAGTCTCGTCCGTGACCTCAACAGTGCCACTGGTATCCCCCGGACTGGTGAGCAGGTCAGGCATCACCATGCTGACTTGAAGCGACATAGGGGGGATCTCATGGAGCAGTGGATCCAAGAATCAAGGCAGATGGCCGATGCCCCAGCTCTAAGTACTCATTTACTATGTAGATAATGATTGCCTAGCTTGTGTATACTATGAATAGGTAATGGTTAAATATCACTGTATTTCTCTGACTGCTGCAGATGAGCAGGCTGCGAACCAGCAAGCCCATGCTGCTAGGCTGCAAAGGCTCTGTCATGAGGCAGGTTAGTAATAATATTGCATGTACTGTCATAACAAATAAATATAACAGTTCTAGAAAGTGTTGTACCAGTATAAAAATGTATTGTGTATGGGATGTACTGAATAAACTAGACAATATGGCAGGAAGACTGTCATATAGGTAGTGTGTAAATAAAGGTGTACTATCTTGTGAATAAAAGTATAATCCCTGGAGTGCTTGTGTACATTCTGCTATCATATGTTGTTGTAGTGTTGCATTCTATAAATAGTACTGTTGTATTAAGCAGTGTTAACCACACTGTTTAATGCAGATAAAATGTGTAGGAAGTTCAGTATAACAATGTTGGAAGTCCCAAGAGGTCAGTCATATTGTACAACTGAGGGAGGCTTAGACAGAAAACACTGGAATACTTCACACCAATTCCCCTGATAGCACAGTGTACTGTGAAGTCAACTGTAATATTTTTCCACAGAAAGCAGAGGTTTGAATCCAGGGAGTGGTAGCAAGTTGCATGCATAATCATACCCCACAACTGTACAGAGTTTGTGAGAATGTTCAGATAGAAAGCTGTATGGAAAATTAGACCCAACAACTGTACAGATTTTGCTAGAATGTTCAGATAGTAAGCTGTAAGCATAATCATAACCATCAACTGTACAGACTGTGGCAGAATGTTCAGGTAGTAGGCTGTATGCATAGTCATACCCCTCAACTGTTCTGATCTGTCCAGCATATCCACATAAATGGCCCAACTCTGCTGCCCAGTAACCTGTTCCCCTGACAAATCAGTGTGATGACCCAAGAAATGTAGGCAGCTTTACTGCCATATAACTGATCGTCAGACGTGTACATAGTCAAAGAATGTATATGAAAACAAACCTGTCATTGTAGCATCTCACCCAAAGTGTATGACAGCAATTCTCAAAATATGTCACATTAACACCTGCATCCTGTCAAGCCTTGACCAGAGTGTGTGCAATAACAGATTGTTAGGTATGTGTATAACATCAACATGGAATCTGGGAATATGTGTAGAATTTGTCAGGTACTGTTAGCAAAGATTTTCTCCACAGCTATAACAGGTAAGAGATGTAGATTGTAGGTACAACACAGTCATCATATATACTTGTCTACAAGCATGGAATCTGGGAGTATGTGTAGAAATTATCAGGTAGTGTTAAAAATGATTTTCTCAACAGCTATACCAAGGTAAGAGGTGTAGACTATAAGTAAGACACAGTCCACATATATACTAATCTACAAACATACCATTGTACAAAGTAAGGACATTGGGTAGTGAAATAATACATGTAAGGGACAGATCACTGCAGTGACTAAGAAAGTTGTGAGAAATACAGGGATATATTAGTTGTTAATTGACCTCTCTATCTCACCCCCACCGTATGTGCTACAATAACCTAATTACACACATCAATGGGTACGTGTACACTCCAAACTTTTGTTGGGACATATGTCCTATTGGTTTATGAATATTCACATTTGGTTCTATGCATGTGCCATGTTAAAATACTGCCATGTTGGTGGCCTGTTGCTATCAATGAAACCAGCATGCTGTTGTAATGGCCACTGTTGTCCCATATATGCATGTGTTATGCTTCTCTGCAACTGTTGTAATTCTAGTGTCTTGGGTTAATAGGAATACCTATGCATGCTGTTGTAACTAATCCTGAATGTTGTTGACTATTACTAACTGATATCTTTCTTAAAACTGCAACACCATAGCTCATAAGGGAAGGCCAGTCCCAGCGGACCAACCAGTCCCACCTCAGCTGGCCATGGCACCGGGCACCAGCACATCTGGGGCCTAGCCAGGGACCTCCTTCTCTGTTGATCCTGCACCACCTTTGGGTGGAACCACCACAGGGGATAGGGCTCACCCCCCGGGAGCAAGGGCGGAGAGGTACCTGTCACCCGCCATCAGGTCCAGGCTGTGGTGCAGGAGATCTGAAACAAGCTACACTAGCTTGAGGGCCACATTGTACAATTAAAGGGTGAGCCTGTACCTCCTATTCTGACCCTGGCACAGCTATCTTTGGGGCCATGGAGGTGCACTGGTGACTGCCCATGTTTCTATTTGGGGGGGCTCATGGGCTTGCGACTTCCAAACATCCCTCCCCATCCAAGGTGTTCAGCCCCCACATGTGTCATTATACTGCCCCTGTATGCATCTTGTTTGAGTTGTCTGTTAACCTACCCAACCTACCTCCCCTAATATACTTACTACCCCTCCCCAACATCCCTCTCTCACCAGAAAAAAATAAAAAGGGCGATCTGTTCCCAAAAAAAAAAAAATCTCGCCCCATACATAGCTGTCCATTTCGCACACGTGTCCACTGGACACATGTAATCCAGTCTAATTGGCAACATAACTTATTATTGTTGTCCTCACCCCCACCTAGGGGTTTGAGTGTCAAAATCTACCTCCAAATTCAGTGTATATGAACAGCTATAACTGTAGAAGAAATGAGCAGCTATGGACCTTCCCTACATCCTTCCTGCACATCCCTGGCTATTTTCCTACTGTCTTTCCCTCTTCGTGCCCCTTTTTTCACCACTTTTCTATCACCCCTTTTTCTTTTATTTTAAAAAATTAGCGCAGAGGTAAGTGGGAGTAAGTACTTTTAAGCAGCAGTAAGTGGGTTTAAGCCTGTTTGCATGGGGGTAAGCAGTGCCTACACATGTTAAGCAAGTTAGAAGCTAACTCTGTGTAAGAAACTGTATCCAGAAGTTAGCAGTGCTTGCCTCTGCGCAAACCCGCTTACAACTGCTTTAAAGTGCCTTAATCACTCTGTATCCAATGGCCCGTGTTCTGACCAGCAACAAAATAAACAGCCTCTGCAAATCTCAAACCCAGGACCCTGCACACCATAGACAAAGAGCTTTACCACTAAGCCATACCAGATAAACATAAATCTTTTGTTTTCAGAAACATAACATCCAGTCAGTCAAGCAGCAGTACAGAGAATGTATACCAACATCTAGATGTATGTGTGTGTGTAAACATATTAATATCTAAACAGATACAACATATCTAAATAAATATATATATATATATATATATATATATATATATATATATATATATATATATATATCAAACTATTTTGAAATATATAGAAGTATATATGAACATATATATATGCAAATGCCTACATCGACATATATGTCTACACCTATATGTCTGCATATACACAGCAAGTTACATATATGTACACAGATATATATCTATGTAGGTATAGACGGACATAGTTTTATATATATATATATATATATATATATATATATATATATATATATATATAAGCAGATATATATATCTATATAGGTATATATGGCCACATATCTGTAGATAGCAATGGTAGATTAACAAAAACAAATATGTCCACATGCACCATTAATGGGCTTGAGATGCCCAAAACAATATACATTGTGTATGAATAGGCATAGGCATACCCCCCCACAGCCAAACACGTCCGCCCTGCAATACACTACCAAGTGTTACAGATCCCATAACCAGGACCTGACATGACATGGGCACAAGATGTTATCAGTACTACAACCCACCTATATAGTGGCCTGACATCATATAGGTGGGCACAAGATGTTATCAGTACTACAACCCACCTATATGATGTCAGGCCACTATACCTACAGTTCACACCTGAACAACTAGACACTGTATGAGCCACCCATAAAAATTACAATTGTTGCCTGCAACATATACCCACAGAGAGGTCATAGAAAAAACACGACACACAGGATTGCAAAAACATATCATGCAGTACAGTCTGGCTCCCATAGGAAAAGTAAAATGTGGAAGCTATCAACATCCCCAGGATACATATACACAGACACATATATGCAGATACAGATATACAAAAAAAAAAAATATATATATATATATATATATATATATATATAAACATGTGACAACACATACACACGCAGAGATATGTACAGTAAGATACATATGTAGAAGGTGCACACAATATGGAACAACCACTATGCCTACAGTTCACATCTAACAACTGGACACTGTATGGACCACCCATACAAATTACAATTGTTGCCTGGAACATATACCCACAGAGAGGTCATAGAAAAAACACCACACACATGATTGCAGAAATAGAAAACCTTTATTTGTGTACTATTACAGTTTTATATGCCATGTCATATAGCTGTTCAGACACTGATATCTATATAAACAGAGTAATGCAACTGTGAAACAGTTATACTAGTACAGTAGTCTGGAAAGGTTCACAACTGTTGTTGCCCAGGCCAAGGCCTTCAAATTGTACAATAGTGAAGACAGACTGGGCCACAGGATACCAAACAATCAACAGTATGTAATGCAGGTGAATAGTTCAGCAGCCTCTATCTATACTCTGTACAAAATCACTAGGTGTTAAAGAGTTCAGTTATCCAAATGGGATGTAAGTGTTACATAACAAGGCATAACTGACACCATCACAAGCACACTGACAAAGCAGGCCTACATTAACCCAATTTATGTGAGTAATGTAAATATAGGTGAAGTATATGGTACTGTACATCCAAATACCTTAAGACAGCTCACCCCTGATACTCCCACATTTTGTAACAGCCTAGGTCATTTATGGTGCATCCCCCCTAGACTCAGTAATACAGGGCCATATACCACTGTTGCATACACTGGCCTCTTAGTGCACAAGGGCACACATGTATTGTGTAGATGAAGGCCACACATATATGGCCCCAGCCCCAGTGTATGTGTGGGGAATACAACAGCAGTGGCTGATGGCAGCAATGGCAGTGTGATATAATCACAGCCCACTACAGAACAACCCCTGACAGCATTTCATATGTGCAAAGATTGGTATGTAGCTGGAGGACAGAGGCTGGAACACAGGCCCATGTGTGTATTGTCTTTACAGACATGGTGTGTGTGGGAGGTCACACCTGCTTTTCACATGTGTGCCATTGGCTGCTGGCAGACATCCTAAGGACATCATAGTAACGTACCACTGCTAGCACATAATGCCCCTATGGACTGCAGCAGAGATATTGGCCAATATATGTGGACATTCTGACACACTCTGTACAGTCCAGAGGTATACACAGAACCCCTTAGTGCAAAACATGTGTACCATGCCTGACAATATGGATGTTGACAGCCATGTAGATGGGTATAACACATAATGACCGCTATACATTTTCCACCATAAATTATACATTCACACACCCCTGTCTGGCCTGACACATAATAACCACTGTTACAGGGGTTCCATGGCCACATATTACCCACTTGATATTGACATACATCTGTACAGCATCCCACTGCTCTGTCTGGCATACATGACTGTTAAGGGAGGCCTGGCAGCAGTACATCTGGCAAGTATCTGCACATGACATCTCACTGGGTACATACACTAAGGTGCTAGGCATGTAACAATGCACTGTGCAGGCTACAGGCAGACTGGCTCAACACTGGCATACATCTCATATGAAGGAATGCACATGTACCTGCATATATAGCAGACTCTACAGGCATGACACAGCACAGAGTAAGATACACCTGTGTGAAAGTGCATAACCACTACCAATGTGAACTCAGCCACAGCCACATATGGTAAGCTAGCATAATATTACAGTATATGGACTATCTGTTCGACACCATCTTCATATGTGCCACTCACAGACTAACCTTACATATACTGGGCTGCTACACAGTTTGGTCCGATGGCTGTCTGTGGTATGGGATATGTGTGTATGGCCCTACAAACATGTAAGCCACTACAGTAACATACAGTGGAGCAGCATGTAACATCAAATAGGATAGGACCTAGCACACTACATCTACCGCAGTCTGTGCACAGGCTGAAGTAGATATTAACAATACACACACTATCGACATTCATCATATGTACACAGACCTCAGTACTGTACAAACATCCACAGATTGTCCAGGTTATGTCATGAAATATAACCTCTACTGCGCATAACGTGTAGCAGTCTGTTATCTCACTGGCTTGTTATCAGATATGATGACACTAATTATAGTGTACAGCACATATGCACCTCTTCATCCACGACATATGTACAAAGGTTGACAGGGTTGTGGCTGGAAGCAAATACACAGGGCCAATATTGACATGTTGGTGTGATAACCTCATACATGTACTGTTGTAACAGGGTTTGTTGCAACATATGTCCTATGATGGATATGAAGTTAGTAACTGCCACGGCTTTCACCATCTACAGACTGCAATCCTCCCACTACCTTCTGCAGTTCACAAAAGGATGCTGTGTGGGTAACACATGAAACCAAAGGCACAACACACTGCCCAGTCTGTAGATGACCCTGCAGATGGGAATTCCTCATAAACATAGAACTGACATGGCAGGTATTGAGTCATGTAGGACAGCCATATCCAAAATAAAGTAGTAGTAGAAAGTCACAGACCAGGAACCAAAAAACCAAAGTAATTCCAAAGGCAAAAGAACATCAACCAGCGGTAGTGCTTCCAATATGTGAACTTTAATAAAGGCAAAATGCAAAAAACACGTAATAAAATCAAGCGCTTTTGCCTGATTCCTAACAGGCTTTGTCATCTTGACAAAGCCTGGTAGGAACCAGGCGAAAGCGCTTGATTTTATTACGTGTTTTTTGCATTTTGCCTTTATTAAAGTTTGCATATTGGAAGCATTACCGCTGGTTGATGTTCTTTTGCCTTTGGAATTACAGCCATATCCACACACACACACACAATGTTAAACCAACATTATTCCAAATGCAGTATAGCAGATCTTACAGCCTGTAGTCAGATCAGGCACGTCCTCCTCCTGTAAGTTGCCCTGTTTCCACAGTGTATGTTGTTAGAGGTAAATTCCCAATCCAGCTGAGATGCTGTTTGCCAAACAATAGATCTAGTTCCTGCTCACAGTGAATAAAAAGGGCCAACACCAATATAATGTTCCTAGATATTGGAGTGTGTTTCCATGCAGTTGGCTATGGGAATGTTACCACAGCTGTTCCACATGCAATCAACTAGGGGAGGGCTGCTATTCATGCAGAGGCCATAAGCTGATCATGAGCATCACTTCAAATGCACATGCTGCTGCCTAAGCAAAGCTGGTGTCGGTCTCCACATCCACCAGAGACAGAATGAGAGAGGTAGACAAAGGCAAAGACAAGTCAAGGAGGGGTGGGAGATTAAAACTTAAGCATGTTTGTGTCACACACCTACCACCGCAGGGTATCAAACCCCTGACAACTATGTAGTGCTAACACAGGTCTATGCAGTTATTGGATGTGCCACATGGGTTACCTGTTGTGGAGCCCTCAGAACATATATGTGATGGTGAGTGACATCTGCAACAGGGATATGGTAGCTATACGGTAGGTGATGTACACGTGACTGTTCACATGAACAGGTGCCAGTGTTGACACAGCCACACTCTCACAGGGATGCACACACATTGACACACTTGGCAGGGCCAGGATTACAAGTCATCAGTAGTGAGATTGCCACAGCACATCACTGTGCAGATATCACATGCGCCACATGGGTCATATGGAGGTTTTATGGGCAAAGGGTATGGGGAGGTGTCTGACATCAGACAGCATGCTTCAGTATGCCAATGGGGGTTGTAGTGAGTGTGGATGTGATCATACGCATTATACAACACACACAATCACACAGAGTGCCAGTACATGCATGGGTGCATGTCTGAATGGGTGTGTGGTGGTCGACTGTGCCAGGCAGCTATACAAGGCTAGTTGATGGGTATACCTTGGCATCAGGCCACATGACAATGGTCTGCATTGTGGCTCAAGGCTGTAGTTTCTGCATTTGCCCACACAGGTGGGTATTGTATCTCCCATCCAGTCACTTGGGTGACTATTGTGTGTGTGGCCAATGCTGTGCATCGCTTGCCTTGAATGTGTTCTTTAGTCCATGACATGGACAGTGTCTGGGATGTGCACACCTCCCACATGCATGTACAGTGACATGTGGAACTGTACCTGGGGTGTCTGGCCCATGTTGTGAACACAGATTATCATCAGATGTGGCAGTCTTGCCCACCTGTGGCAGGAACTGGTAATGGGCAGCAGGGTTACCCTTCACCTACATTGATAGCATGCTAACAGCATTCCCTGGTGTCAGTGGCATCTGTCCATACAGGGCATGTTGTCAGGCATGGTATGTCCTTTGTGGGTCACATGTGATGGCACCACAGGTGTTGCAGGTGTCCATTGAGGAACATGGGGATGGAGCACTGTCTGCATGTACATGCATATTGGACGGGTGGACAGGGTGCCATGCCCTGTGTAACCCACTGCTATCACTCCATAGTTACTATCAATGGCCAATATGCAGTGTACTACCCACATATTGGCTGTTGCCTAGGCATGTGTGTGTATGAGACATGGCTTGAGAGTGTGCGCTGGGTAATACTGGGGTTGCTAACTGTGATTGCCTGGCCGTGATATCACATGTATGGATATGGCTTTGCACACCAGCCTCTCAGATATGTCACATCTGTTATCCCTGTACGGTGGACAGTGTGATATATAGTAGGGCCACCATATAAGAAATATGCAAAACCCACTCCACATTGGGCACAGGTGTCACACACACACTCAGACCCACCTCCACACAGGGTATGAGTTACAAACACACACACACACACACACACACACACACACACACACACACACACACACACACACACACACACACACACACACACCTGTCATGTCTGGGAGTAGAACCCCTACCTAACTAATTTAGTACACTACAGCACTACCCAGTTATAGTACATGCCACAGAGATTACTGGAATACTTCTTACTCAAAGGTGTATATCACATCGGATGATATCAGCAGGATTGCCAAAGTAGGACATTCAAATTGTAGTGAGTGTGACTAACCTAAAATGCATTGCTCCCTACACAGACAGTGACACACATACACACACACACACACACACACACACACACACACACACACACACACACACACACACACACACACACACAAAACATCCACAATCTTCATGTGTGGGTATAGAACCCCTAACAGAGGTCTATATCACACTAGAGCATGGGGCTGTATAGGACGCACCATGGGGATTACTGGAGTACTCCTTCCCCAAAGGTGTATTTCACAAAGTTGAGCATATGAATTGTAGGGAGTGTGACTAACCTAAAAAACATTGCTCTCTACACAGACAGACACACACACTTGCCATGTCTGTGAATAGAACACATACTTAACGACTTTATCACACTATAGCAGTACACAGTTACAGGACACACTACGGAAATTACTGGGCTACACCCTTCCCAGAGGTGTATTTCTAGGTGGATGACATCATTAGCCTTGCCAAAAGTAGAGCAGTTGAATTGTGGGTAGTGTGAGTACCCTAAAAAGCATTGCTCTCTACACAGACAGACGCACACACACACACACACACACACACACACACACACACACACACACACACACACACACACACACACACACACACACACACTTGCCATATCTGGGATTAGAACACCTACCTAACTACTTCATCACACTACAGCAATACACAGTTACAGGATGCAGTATGGAGATTACTGCGCTCCACCATTCCCAGAGGTGTATTTCTAGCTGGATGACATCAGCAGCCCTTGCCAAAGTAGAGCAGCTAAATTGTAGGGAGTGTGACTACCCTAAAAAGTATTGCTCTCAACACAGACACGCACACAAACACACACACAGTTGCCAAGTCTGGGATTAGAACTCCTACCTAACTTGTTTATTACACTGCAGCAGTATGCAGTTATGGGACATAACATGGAGATTACTGGGTTACAACTGTCCCAAAGGTGTATTTCACAGTGGATGACCTCAGCAGGCTTGTCATAGTAGGGCTAAGGGGAGGGCAGTGTGTGTGCATAGGCCATAACTCAGTCATTTAGGGGTTAACACGCCACGTGTGGACACACACAGGGTCATATTTCACAGGTACATGTATACAGCTGCTGGATGACTACTTCCTTGTACAGTCATGTTGCACAGCTGGCATGTACACCACATAGTCTGTAATACTGACAGATACTGGTGGCTAGTATCTGCAGTGAGTGACATCTGAATCTCATGTGTTTGAGGCCCTTTGACTGTGTCCTGGGTGGGACAGGCCTGGATGGCTCATTGTCTCAGTCACCCTCTTCCACACATCTATGTACGTATACCTTTGGCTTATTATAGTGTGTTGTCCTTACATATATGCCTGTATTCCTATCCACTGTGTGTGCAAAGCATGAGTGGTGCATACTGATGAGTGTCTGCACTAACAACTGCGACTGACAGATATGTCTGGTCCACTGGTGTTTGCAGACATGGCCTTCATGTGTTTACATGTGTGAGCATGCCTAGTATGACCTTTCAGTATGTTGCTGACTGGCATTGCCTTCATTTCTCTAAGTGTGTGAGCATGCCCAGTATGGCCATCTGTACTGAATGTGTGGCTCTAGTCCAGGTGGTTTGTACTGCAGTGCTGACCTTTGTGTTGTACACCGACAGGTAGCATGCTGTCTCTGCAGGGTATCCATCGATCATTTGGCATTGACTGTTACTTTCTGCAAAGCGGAAGGGGCACACCTCACTATTTCTACATTTCTACACAGGAGTGGGGGGCACACCTGACTGTTAATACATTTCTATGTAGGATGGGGGCACACCTGACTATTTCTACACAGGATTGGGGGGTACACCTGACTGTTAATACATTTCTATGTAAGGTGGGGGGCACACCTGACTATTTCTACATTCCTACACAGGTTTGGGGGGGGCACACCTGACTCTTACTAAATATCTATGTAGGATTGGCGGGGCACACCTGATACTTGTACACATTTGCTAGGACTGTACTTGTATGTTGGGTACTCCATTTCATTTTGTAGGCTTATGTATCATGCTGACTACAGGCATACCAGTGTACTACAGATCTTAGCTTTTAATTAACTACATATTAGTTTCTGACTTCCTACCTTTCAGAACTGACATTCCATTGCCTGACCTGCTTTAGTCTATCTGTGTAGGCCTGGGGGGGGGGGGTTACCTATAGGCCTCATTCAGAGGCCATAGCACAGCCTTTGTTTGTGTTTGTCTACTCCTGTCCTGCTGTCTGCGACTGTTGTTGGGTATGTGAACCCCCCTGCCTGGCATGTGTGAGTCACTTACCTTGTGGGTGTCCCAGTATTGAGGGTGGTGCTGCAGGGCTGCCTATGTTGGATTCACATAGTGCATTCCCTACACATGGTTAGGCACAGGTAGTGTAATGTTTGGCATCCATTTTACTTTAAGTGAGAGTCAGAGAGAGGTGTTATTCCCTGGGTCCCTCCTGTGTCAGTGTGTGCCCTATGTGTTGCCTCTTTGTCAAGGCCAGGGTGTACTGGGCATGCCTCCTTCTGCCTACTGGGGCAGGCTCAGGTTGTTCCTCCTCTGAGTCACTCTGTGCCTGTGCAGGCCTTGGCAATGGTGGGGGGGCTGTGTGGCCCTGCCCTGTGCTGTTCCTGCTGCAGCTGTTTCCACAGGATCATACTGTGTAGCATGGCACATACGATGACAATTTGAGTACATGTAGCTGGTGAGTACTGCAAGGCTCCACCGGATGTGTCTAGGCACTGGAACAGTGACTTGAGCATCCCAAACACATGCTCTATTATAATTCTGGTCTGTGCATGTGCCTCATTATGGAGTTCTTGTTCGGGTGTGTGTGCATTTCTAATGGGTGCCATCAGCCATGGCTCCAGTGTGTATCCAGCATCCCCCACTAGGTGACCGTCAGGGATGTCCCCATTGGCAAATCTCTGGTGCAGCTGCGTCAGATGCCAGATGTGGGAATGATGATAGCTTCCGGGGCAGCCAGCACACACATTCATTATTATGACCTGGGCATTGCACACAACCTGGCAGTTGATGGAGGGGAAGCCCTTGCATTTGATGTAGACCCTACTCCGCTCACTGGGTGGTGCTTTGATGCATATGTGCATGTAGTCTATAGCACCCACAACCTCAGGGTATTCTGCTATTTGGTGGAACAGTTGCATATTGCTGGCCAATGCCTCACGGGTGTTGGGGAAATATATGCGTGTTCACCGGCATGTGCTGACATGGCATAAAGGAACTGGTAGTGTACCCTAGATGCTGATTCCTGTGAGATCCCCATCATATCCCCAGTTGGCCTTTGGAAGGTACCTGTAGCTAGTATTCGTAGGCCTACACATTCCTTAGTATCCACTGGGATGGGTTCCCCTCTGTTAGTTCTGTGTGTGTGAGGCATGGCCGGCACAGCTCAACAATTTGCTGTAGGAGGTCTCTGTCCACCCTATAGCACTCCACTATCTCCAGCTCATGTAGCCCCTGGTAGGTTGCCCTGGGTCTGTACACTCTTCTCCATCTCCTCACTGTGGGTTGGTTGGCAGCATTCACATCCTCACCACCCTCAGCTTCTTCCATAAGTTGTTGTATGATAGCTATTGCAGCCCTGATCATTTTGTGTTGTGAGTATTAAAAGTTCCTTGCTTGTTTACACCAGTGGTGTAGAGTGTGGGAAAAAACAGAGTGGGAGGTGTTCCCTTAGTTTATATAGTATCCTCGGCTGGGCTGGTCTGCTGCCAGTGTAATTAGTGCTGCTATTTCCTGGTGTAACTTCTTTTTTCTTCCTGTAAAATCCGGTGCATAACTCGCACACCTGCTTAGGCTTTGTAAAGAGTGCTAAGCAAGTTTAGACACATACCCTAGTTTAGCTGTGCTAATCTAGGAGCAAACACAAGCCACAGGGCTCCAATCCACTTACAGCATGCCTGACACACACCCCCATGATGTCACCTAACTCCTAGGCTTGCACCAAGTTATTCCTACTCTTACACTGTTGGGACCTGACTCACATGCTGGGGAAAACTTAGATTCACTATCCTTCCCCTCATTTGCGTAGGATTGCCTGCTAATGCATAGTTACATGTCTCACACTGAGCCTCCCCCTTAGCAACCACTACTCCCTGGCAAGGTTGTCTTCTACCTGCCATTGACTTACATGGCAGAATAGTAATTTTAGTTAGACTGCTTATTTTAAGTTTATTTTATTATTACCCCCCCCCGATCCCGTTTGCGCATCGCTGCCCTACGCTTAAACAGTAGAGATTGGCTAAAAAAAAAATAAAAGTTTATTTTTGTATTTTTTGTTTTTCTTTGCAATGCCAATGGCCTTATACCTGGTCATTGGCATGCTTACTACATGATATGCAGCCATTTTGGGGGGCTGTCACAGCTCTGCTTTGGATTTTGCAGAAATGTACTCGGTTACTAACCGAGTACATTTCTGCAGATAGCACTAGTCTTGAATGGACTGTTGCAAGCTTCCTGGATTGAAAAATCACCTCATTTGCATAGATTTCACCTGCAAATGGGATGATTTGCATACCAAGGCTTAATCCATGCAGGATTAGTGCAGGAGCGCTCGTGCACGCCCCTGCAAGGCTGTTCCTGGATCGCACGGCAGACATATTGCCTGCTTGAGCTCCTGCACTGATCTTGCACTCCGTGCAAGCATCTGAGAATCCGGGGGATTAAGTTTGCACATATTTTAGGCAGGATTGTTATCAACATTGTACTGAAAGTAGTAGCAAAAAGAATAATGAAAACAGGGATAAGAACTTGGCCATGGTTATATCATTCAATAGTGAAGCATACAAAATTAGTGGTATAGTTAAGAAGACATGAAACATTTTTTTAGGATTTGAAAGTAAAACTAGGTAATACTCAGAATGCCTATAGTAAAGGTAGGAGTATTGCAAATACATGGATAATAATAATGGAAAGGATAAAATATTTCATAGTATATACTATAATTGAATGTGGAAAGTATACACTTTGCAGATATGTGAATGATGACCCATATGTAAGTGTTGATGAGCATGGGAAAAGTATTGGATGCCAAGGTCCCTATAATTGTGATAATATCTAGTTTATTTAGCCACGTGTATATTATTTCCAGCACTTTATATAGGAAAAGCTATTAGGAAACTTTGAGACAGGATACAAGAGCATCTAAATTATATTAAAAGTGGAAAACCCACTTACACCTTGTATAGGCACTCCACTAGATGTAAAGACTTTAAGAAGTTTTTGTTTTTCATTATAGACAAAACTTATGTTAATGAAAGACATGATGGTATTGGGAATTTATTAGAATCTAAAGAAATGTTGTTTTCTTTACACTGTGTTTTACTTGTATTTTGTTTTTAATTGCATATTAAAACTTGAAAAGAGTCCACAGTTGAGTCTTTTGTGAATGGCACAGAATTTTTTAATTTTTTCCCATCCTCCCATCCTGTTGTTATTGTGTCCTTAAATGCAACTGCCTTTCTAGCTGCCTGCCCCTTACATTAATATGATTACATGTCTCCTTCCTCTCTCCTTTCACTGGCTGTTGTGAGTAAGCACAAAATTATCATTTTGTGAAATTACTCCCCTTCAGCTATTTAAATTTATTGGCAATCCCACCATATTCCATAGAACTAGAATACAAAAGTGCCCACCCCCTTTCAATCTATCTTGCTTTTTTAAAAAAGGCTCTCTACTTAGATAGCTAAAACTTAAGTTACCCCCTTTCATATCTAACTGCTTAGTGTACACTGCAGTGTTTAGGATCTTAACACATTTTTTTCATCTTACTTTTAACATCTATTGCAAGACCACCAGTTATTGGAGAGCCCACATTCTGTCTCTCAGTAGTCATCTTGGGATTAGTGCTTCTGTTTTCTCCTGGTGAGAGAAGGAGCACAGGGACATTATTTCCTGGAAACTGCTGATCACCAGAAAGCCTAATAACTGCTTTATAGGTGACAGTTTGGAATCTGTGCTTATATTCTGTTCCTGGTGAGAGAAGGAGCAGAGTGCATTGATTCCTTACTGCTTCTGGTTGGACAGAAATTGTTTGTGCTTAACGTTCCTAATTGGTCTAGTTGTTATTCAAGGCATCTACCAGGAAAAGGCTACAACAAGCCTACAGACCCTTGCATCATCTGGGACAAGACTATGGATCACCAAACAGGATGTGGCCCACTTATTATCTTGGGATTGGTACTAATGTTTTGCTTCTGATGAGAGAACAAGCAAAGGAGCATTGTATCTCAGCAGAGTGAAGCTGTGTTGAGACCAGCATTCATAGTAAACAGGCAGTAGCCATTCATGCATCTCCCCTCTTTTCATCATTCTTGACAAGTTAATTATTTTCAGTAAGTACTGCTTGATTTGTTTGTAACTTCAGAATATCTGCCTAAATATTTCATCCTTAAATTTTCAGGGTCTACATATTAGTTTTCCCTCAAGTGTTTGACAGTGCTCTGTACAGACTCAGACACCTTGAGTGACATTTTTCTGTAAAAGCACAATTTAAATTTCTCCAATACCTAGTGGCACACAAGACAACTAGTTTGCAGTGACAAGCACTGTCTCCCTAGTTGCAATCCAGATACTCCTGATATTGACTGATATTCTCACTCCAACTGTCTACTCAATAAAAAAGGGTCTGTTGCCATGGATATGAACTTTAATACTGTGTCTGTTATCATCTTGGTGGATATGGGCATCCTAAGGCAATAAAGAAATTGCCTCATGTTTACTGATAACCAGTTAATTCTCAAACTAACCAATATGGTATGTGAGAGATGAATTTACACAATGTCACTGTCACTGGAGGCAAATCTCTCACATAAAAGTACTCCTACTGTCAATAAGGTTGTCAGTAGTATATACGCTGCATCCATCACACACAATTCAAAGCAGACATATCAACCCACATATACTGAGGCACTTAAATGTAACCTTCCTAAACCACAAAGACCTCCTAGATAATGTACACATAACAAATACCCTCAGCATCCCCAAATGCATTCCTTAAAAACAACCTCTAAGCCCATAAGGCAAGCCACCACACAATCCCACATTCTAGTCATTGGAGACTCCATCGTGAGACACACTGATGTCCCTCTCACCAGGCTGAGTAAGGAGAAAGTCACAGTCAGTTGCTTATTAGAGGCTAGGATCCACTGCATTACATATGCACTCAGGTCATTGGACCACAAGACCAATGTGACTCAGTTATAGTCCATGTGGGAGTAAATGACCTGAGATATACCTCTCTTGACTATATGAAGAGAGACACGGAGCTCTCAAAATATGTGTCTCAGGTATGAGTCTAGCATTGAGTAGCATCTTACCTTTTCCAAGGATGATGCCACAATACGAACAAAAGATAATTTACTATAATAATTGGCTTAGTTTCTGGTGTCATTGTAAGAGTGTGCAATATTTGTCAGCATGGAAGGAGATGGTCAACAGACCACACTGCTTTGCTTAGGATGGTCTGAACCTCTCCCCTCTAGGCATTTGAATATTAGCTAAAACTTTGCCTTCCCCCATAGTGTCTTTTTTAGTAAATGCCAAATTGAAAGTTCTTCCAACATAGCAAATCAAAACCAAGAAAATCTGAAGGCATTACTGCTCAATGTTAAGAGTCTAAACAAAAAACTCCACTTCCTAGAAGCTCGCTTTACCCTAAAGAATGCTGACATATGTGTGTTCACTGAGACATAGTTTAAAGCAGCAGAAAGCACACCAGCAGTACAAGGTTATAATGCCTTCCATACATTTAGGCCAGCTATTTCACAGGCAGGGACTAAAGGTGGAGGTGTCTCTATTTACATCAAAAACAAATATACTTCAAGGCTGGTCAAACAAGACAATGCAATTGAGCTGCTCCATGTTCAAATTACCATAGGCAAAATCCAATGCTACCTTCTTGCAAGCTATAGGTCCCCCGGCAGCATAACCCAGGAAACCAATGCCATGTATTTAAACTTATTAAAAACACTAACCATCCAACTTAATACCATATTCATGGGTGACTGTAATTACCCCTCTTTTAACTGGGAATCCTGTACAACAACAAACATACAGGCACAGAGATTCCTGGATGTTGTAAACACAAACTCCCTGGACCAGATATTCAAATACACCAATCAGGGGTGCAACCATACTGGATCTGGTCCTCACTAATATGGGAGAGTGCTGCAAACCCCCTACTGTAATGTCTTCCCTGGTAAGGTCAGACCACAAAATGGTCTCCTTTGAAGTAAAAATAAAACCTGGACCCCCAGATAAACCTGGAATATTCAGGATGTACTCCAAGGTTAACCTCCTCCTATTAAGTGATAACCTGGCAAAATTTCAAGCCCTCATAAACCCTGAGAACACTGCTGTTTATGCAGAACTGTTCACAGAAACCCTGTCCGAACATGCTAATAGCTGCATAGAGGCAGCTGTACCCACCAAGAAGAAGTACAGAACTAACTAAAAAAAAAAAAAAAAAAAAAGCCACCCTGGTGGAATCACAAAATCAGTAGGTTTTCTAACAGAAGAAGAAGAAGATCATGACAAAAAATTACGAGGTACAGCACCCAGCAGGATACAAACACTCACATTAAGCTAAACCAACAGCTCAGAGGACAAATAAAGTCTACCAAAGCCATATTGTGAGGTAAGTTTGGCCTCCCAGACCAAGGACAACCACAAATCATTATTTAACTATGTCAGCAACCTCAAAGGCAATACACAATTGTGTTACAGAGCTCATTGTAAATGGAGCCGCCTACACTAAGCCAGAAGATATAGCAAACCTCCTGGCTGATAAATTCAGCTCCAACTTTATGCCACTCTCCCTCCAACCTTCCCTCAGGAAATACCATCAAATATAACTCCCTGTACTATCACTAGGGAACAGGTCCTTAATGCTCTCTCTAAGACAAAGAACGCTGCATCAATGGGCCCAAATAATATCCCAGGATGACTTTAGCATGAAACATGACCTACCAGGGCCTCTGGAATTACTATTTAACTGTAGCATCCAAACAGGCTTTGTGCCTCATGAATGGAGAACAGCAACACTCATCCCTCTGCACAAAGGTGAACCACTCATCCCTCTGCACAAAGGTGAGCCATCTACAGACCCTGGAAACTACAGACCTGTAAGTCTCACTAGACTTATATTTAAAGCCATGGAAAAAATTATCATGGAAATTATCAATAGTGATATAGTAAACCTCCAGACACTGGAACAAAACCAGTTTGTTTTTTGTCAAGGGAAGATCATGCCTACTCAACCTGGTGGACTTCTTTGAGAAGGTTACCAAGGCAATGGATGAGTGAAAAATTGTTCACATGGATTACCTTGATCAGGCCAAAGAAACTGACACAGTACCCCACTCCAGCATTGTTGACAAACTCAAGAGTTTAGGTACAAACTAGTATGTCACCCAGTGGATAGCCAACTGGCTCACAGACAGGACCCAGAAAGTTAGAACTGGACAATCCACCTCTACAAAGAGGCCAGTCACAAGTGGAGTCCCTCAGGGGATCAGTCCTTGGACCGCTTCTTTTTGGCATTTACTTCTCTGAATTCAAGGCCAATATCATTTGTCTGTGGCTGACTAAATTTGCAGATGATTGCAAATTAGGAGCTGTCATTGAATCCCACACTGATACAAATTTTCTCCAGGAGGGGCTGACACAGAGAAACAACTGGTGTTAGAGCCATGGACTCAAACTAAATGCCACGAAATGCATAATAGTATCCTTTGGGAAGACATCTACACCTGGTAATTATCATATTGGCAACACACCCTTAGAGCTGACCAATTAGTTAGGGACTTAGATACAAACATAGATAGTAATCTAGTATTTGACCTTCATGTGTCTACAGTAGTAAGGAAAGCATTCTTTGTTGCACAACTTATAAACAAAGGTATGGCATCTAAGTCCAAGGAAGTCATTGTTCCACTGTAATCGGCATTCATTAGACCTATCATTGAGTACAATGCCCCTTTGGTATATACCTAACCAGTAATATCCAACAACTGGAATGTCCGCAGAGGTTGCTTACTAAAAATACAGGGCATATGTAAAATGTCCTGTGCAGACCATCTCAAGGCTCTATCCCTGTATTCTGTTTCCTACAGGCTTTTGAGGAAAGATCTATGCCTGGCATACATGGCATTGTCAGACCCCACTCTGATGGACCTCCTGTGTATCCACAAAACAAACAGCACCAGAATCACCCATTCTAAAGACTTAAACCTTGCCTGTGACATAAATGGAAACTGCTGGAGACACAGGTATATATCACAGAGACTATCCCATCTATGGAACAGGCTCCCCATTCATGTAAAGCAGAGTTTCTCCCTAACCCAATTTAAGTGCAACTTGGATAATTGGATGGGGGAAAGGAAATTCATCCCTGGTTTGGCACCCATGTCTCTAATGGACCCAGGCAACCTGTAAATGGTTCATCATCCAGGTCCCTGCTTGTAAATGTTTCATCTCCCAAATCCCTGCTTATACTTATCAAGGGTATCAGAACTTGTCAGAGATTTGAGATGCATGGCTAGGCTTAAAAAGACCCTTGTGGTCATTAGCCTAGTAAACAACTATGAACCTATGAACCTATGAAATGACTTGGCAACTAAGACTCATTTCTAGTGTATCACCAGGTTTAAATGATTTTATTTCCATACTGAGTGTTTTAAAACACAGGGCTGTGAACCTGTGAGAGTGTCATCTTGTAGATTAGTGGTTATTACAACTCTTAAGGTTTTGCTTTGTTAGAACAAAAGTGATATTGGGTTAATCATTTTTATATACATATATAGTAGATATTTAACACTCATAATAAATTCATAATTTTGAACATTTTAGTTAACATGTTGGTTTCAATTTATTTAAAGTATGTGATTTGAATGTTACAGTATTGCAAAGTTGTTCTTTCTCTTTAAGTGTGGAAATGTCTTTATTTTTAAATGCTGGTGACTGGCTTGTTTAATTTTATGTAATAGCAATGCTTTTTGAATGTTTTAACTCTGAAGAAGTCACTTAACAAATTGGGATGACAGCGCTTAGTTTTTTAATTAAAGTTTTGACTTTCCTGACAAGTTCTTTGTGTGTTTTATCCACTGCTCACAAAGACTACAGTTTTACATTGAGATGCATTTCACACTCGTGCCTTTTGCAACCAATATACACTAACCATCTGCCTTAAACTTGTATTCAGCTCTCAATGGCATAATGTGTGCTACTGGCAATTCCTATATTCTTTTCATATTTATCACAGTATAAATCTTTTAATCATTCACAGTCAGTAGCCAGTATATTGCAAATGGACTACTGAAAGGCCATACATATCACAAGCCCCAGTGAGTGAATCAACAGAGATGCCAATACCTAACTCTTCATTAACTCGTTACAATGCAAATTTCCTAAGCTCCATGCTCAGGAAATTTGCACTGTAACTTCCAATGGACAGAGCCTAAGCCTTTTGACAGAATCATATTATGTCCTCATACATCAAACAAATGTTCATATCTCTGGAACCATAGTGCTTAAGAAAGAAGTATAAATGGCAAATCCTTCAGCATAATCTATTTTTATAGTGGTAGTATTTGTGATGCCCCTGCACTGCCCTAGTAATCAAGGAGCCTCAATCCTCACCACTGGCAACAGAGAGTGATGTACACACTGGGAAGATGACTAGAAAAGACACAGTAAAGTGCAATTTCCCTTAAGAGCACGCAGAGATTACAGTCAGGGGCTGGTTTCTCCCTCTTTCTCCAGATCTCCAATAAGAGTCCCCACTGGCACAGCTACAGAGTTGAGATCTCAGTTGAGTTACCAAGCGAAGACCTCCAGCACCATCTCTGTCCAATCAGTGCTTCATATCCCTGCCCAAGTAGCTGACACACACATACTTTGAGATTTGATTTTATACACACACACATGCACACACACCTGGGAAAGGCTGACACAAGTTTACTAGCTATGCCACCTTCTGCCCAGACTATAAGGTAGTTTTCATTGCCACCAGACAGCTCCTTGTCAGCTACTTTAAGGTCCTTAGCAAAGGGTGTCCAATCTTACTGTGTAATGTTACTATTAATCCAAATGGTAGTTTGACCAAGAGACAAGGCTATTAGGAGTGTCCCACAGTGTCAGCAAATAGATATGCTAGTACACCAAGAGATTAAATATGTCTCACAGATATTAGCTCACATATGAGCAAATAATATAAACAAATAATCCATGTGTGCACAAATTCATTTATATAAAAACATTTTATAAAATAATTACTACAAACTTAACAAGCTTCTGCACAAGCACACTGACAAAGCAGGCCTGCATTAACCCAATTCATGCAAGTAATAAATATAGGTGAAGTATACAGTACTGTACATCCAGATACCTTAAGGCAGCTCAACCCTGATACCCCCACATTTTGTAACAGCCTAGGTCATTTATGGTGCTCCCCCCCTTGACTCAACGTGTATTGTGTAGGTGATCTTCACACATATATGGCCCCAGCCCCACCGTATGTGTGGGGGATACAACAGCAGTGGACTGATGGCAGCAATGGCAGTGTGATATACTCACAGCCCACTACAGAACAACCCCCGACAGCATGTCATATGTGCAAAGCTTGGTATGTAGGTGGAGGACAGAGGCTGGAACCCAGGCACATATGTGGAACACTGTTGCCATACACTAAGCAAGTTGCTGGTGTTCAGGATAGTCTGCAATATACCCTCAGTCAGGGAATTGAGGTTATAAACAGAAATGGATGTAGCCATGTACTGATAGCACTCAACACACACACTGCCAGTGTAATATCTGAGACGGGACCTGTGTGGTGGACAGACAAAAACATGATAGACATATCTCTGCCCAGCAAGAGGATAGGCCCACAGTTGTGAGCTATGCAGACAGACCGCATTCCAAGGTAAACTAGTATGTACAGACACACCCTGTAACACCTGTACTATACAAAGCATAACACAACTCTACTCACACTCTATCTGTAGTTCCTGAACCTCCTACAAATATGTGTCTGCCCTGACTGTGCCAGTTCTCCTGTAAGAGGTATTCCTACCTGTTGTCTGTAACACTGATGCCCACACACAGGAAGGGTGTCCATCACACAAGAAATTTCCAGGGGACCACTCCCACATGATGTAGATGATGTAGGGATTTATAGTAGGTGCTTGCCATGACAGTAGTAATTGAAAGTACTCACATGTGTAATTTTATATTTATATATATATATATATATATATATATATATATATATATATATATATAGATAGATAATTATATGTACATATACTTCCACCATATGTCCTGGACATGGATTGTAGCCCTACCCCAGCCTCTATAGTCCCAATGTCGTAGTGCATGGGGATGACAGGTATGTATAGCAGATATATTAGTAGACTATTGCTACTGTCATTGGGATTGTCTTCACAGACATGGTGTGTGTGGAAGCTCACATATGCTTATAACACGTGTGCCATTGGCTGCTGACAGACATCCTAAGGACATCATAGTAAAGGGCCGCTGCTAGCACGTACTGCCCCTGTGAACTGCAGCAGAGATATTGGCCAATATATGTGGACATTCTGACACACTCTGTACAGTCCATAGGTATGCACATAATTTCTTAGTGCAAAACATGTGTACCATGCCTGACAATATGGATGTAGACAGCCATGTAGATGGGTATAACACATAATGACTGATATACTTTTGCCACCATAGGTTATGCATTCACACACCCCTGTCTGGCCTGACACATAATAACCGCTGGAACAGGGGTGGCATGGCCACATACTACCCACTAGATATTGGCATACATCTGTACAGCATTCCACTGCTCTGTCTGACATACATGACGTTTAAGAGAGGCCTGGCAGCAGTATATCTGGCAAGTATCTGCACATGACATCTCACTGAGTAAGTACACTAAGCTGCTAGGTATGTAACAATGCACTGTGCAAGCTACAGGCAGACTGGCTCAACACTGGCCTACATCTCCTATGGAGGAATGCACATGTACCTGCATATATAGTAGGCTCTACAGGCATGTCACAGCACAGGGTAAGATACACCTGTGTGGAAGTGCATAACCACAACCAATGTGAATACAGCCACAGCCACATATGTTAAGCTAGCATAATATTACAGTATATCGACTATCTGTTCGACACCATCCTCATATGTGCCACTCACTGGGCTGCTACACAGTTTGGCATGATGGCTGTCTGTGGTATGGGACATGTGTGTTTATGGTCCTAAAACCATGTACGCCAATACGGTACCATACAGTGGAGCAGCATGTAACATCAGATAGGATGGGAACTAGAATAATGACATCTACCACGGTCTGTACACAGGCTAAAGTACATATTAACAATACACACACTGTTGACATTCACCATAAGTACACAGACCTCAGTACTGTACAAACATTCACAGAATGTCCAGGTTATGTCATGAAATATAACCCCTACTGTACATAACATGAGTAGCAGTCTGATATATCACTGACTTGTTATCAAATATGATGACACTAATTATGGTATACAGCACATATGCACCACTTCATGCACGACATATGTACAAAGGTTGACAGAGTTATGACTGGAAGCAAATACACGGGGCCAATATTGATCTGTTGCTATGATAACCTCATACATTTACTGTTGTAATGGGGTGTGTTGCAACATATGTCCTATGGGGAATATGAAGTCAGTAACTGCCACGGCTTTCACCATCTACAGACTGCAATCCTCACACTACCTTCTGCAATCCACAGATAGATTCTCTGTGGGTAACACATGAAACCAAAGGCACAACACACTGCCAAGTCTGCAGATGACCCTGCAGATGGGGATTACTCATAAACATGGAACTGACATGACAGGTATTGAGACATGTAGGACAGCCACATCCACACACACACTGTTAAACCAACATAACTCCAAATGCCGTATGGCAGCACTTACAGCCTGTAGTCAAGTCAGGCACATCCCCCTCCTGTGTGTTGCCCTGCTTCCACAGTGTATGTTGTTAGAGATAAATGCTCAATCCATCTGAGATGCTGTTTGCCAAACAACAGATCCAGTTCCTGTTCACAGTGAATGAAAAGGGCCAACACCAACATGATGTTCCTAGATATTGGAGTGTGTTTCCATGCAATTGGCTATGGGAATGTTACTACATCTGTTCCACATGCAATCAGCTAAGGGAGGGTTGCAATTCATGCAGAGGCGATCAACTGATCATGAACATCACTTAAAATACACATGCTGCTGCCTAAACAAAGCAAGTGTCGGTCTCCACATCCACCAGAGAGGGAGTGGGAGAGGCAGACAGAGGCAAAGACATGTCAGGGAGGGGTGGGAGAGTAAAACTGAAGCAGGTTTGTGTCACACACCTACCAGCGCAGGGTATCAAACCCCTGATGACTATGTACTGTTACTACAGTTCTATGAAGTTATTGGATGCGCCACATGGGTTACCTGCTGTGGAACTCTCAGAACATATATGTGATGGTGAATGACATCTGCAACAGGGATATGGCACCTATAGGGTAGGTGGCATACACGTGCCTGTCTGCATGAACAGGTGCCAGCGTCACACAGCCACACTCTCACAGGGATGCACAGACATTGACACACTTGGCAGGGCCAGGAGTACAACTCATCAGTAGTGGGATTGTCACAAACACATCACTGTGCGGGTATCACATGCACCACATGGGTCATACGGAGGTTGTATGGGCAAAGGGTATGAGGAGGTGTCTGACATCAGACAGCATGCTTCAGTATGCCCATGTGGGTTGTAGTGAGTGTGGATGTGAACATATGCATCATAAAACACACACACAAAACACACAGGGTGCCAGTACTGACATGCATGGGTGTATGTCCGCACGGGTGTGTGGTGGTCGACTGTGCCAGCAGGCTATACTAGGCTAGGCAATGGGTATACTTTGGCATCATGTGTGTGTGTGTGTGTGTGTGTGTGTGTGTGTGTGTGTGTGTGTGTGTGTGTGTGTGTGTGTGTGTGTAACTCATATCCTGTGTGGAGGTGGTTGTGAGTGTGTGAGACCTGTGGACAATGTGGAGTGGGTTTTGCATATTTCTTATATGGTGGCCCTACTACATGTCACAATGTCTACCATGCAGGGATCACAGATGTGAAATAGCTGAGAGGCTGGGGTGTAAAGCCATGCCCATACATCTGACATCAAGGCCAGGCAATCACAGTTAGCAACCCCAATATTACCCAGAGCACACTCTCAACCCATGTCTCATACACACACACATGCCTAGGCAACAGCCAATATGTGGGTAGTACACTGCATATTGGCTACTGATAGTAACTATGGAGTGATAGCAGTGAGCTATAGAGGGAATGGCACCCTGCCCATCTGTCCAATATGTACGTACATGTACACAGTGCACCTCCCCATGTTCCCCAATGGACACCTGCAACACCTGTGGTGCCATCACATGTGACCCACAAAGGACATACCATGCCTGACAACATGCCATGTATGGACAGATGCCACTGACACCAGGGAATGCCGTTAGCATGCTATCAATGTAGGTGCAGGGTAAACCTGTTGCCCATTACCAGTACCCGCCACAGATGGGCAAGACTGGCACATTTGATGAAAATCTGTGTTCACAACATGGGCCAGACACCCCAGGTACAGTTCCACATGTCACTGTACATGCATGTGGGAGGTGTGTACATCCCAGACACCGTCCATGTCATGGACTAAGGAACACATACACGGCAAGTGATGCACAGCATTGGACACACACAATAATCACCCAGGTGTCTGGATGGGGGATACAAGACCCACCTGTGTCGGCAAATGCAGAAAGTACAGCCTTGATCCACAATGCAGACCATTGTCATGTGGCCTCACACACACACACACACACACACACACACACACACACACACACACACACACACACACACACACACACACACACACCTGTCATGTCTGGGAGTAGAACCCCTACTTAACTAGTTTATTACACTACAGCACTACACAGTTATAGTATGCACCACAGAGATTACTGAAGTACTCCTTCCCCAAAGGTGTATTTCACACAGAATGACATCAATAGATTGCCAAAGTAGGCCATTTGACATGTACTGCATGTGACTAGCCTAAAATGCATTGCTCCCTACACAGACAGTGACACACACACATAACATCCACAACAGACATGTGTGTTTATGGTACCCCTAGCAGAGGTCTATATCACACTACAACATGGAGCTGTTATAGGACGCACCACGGGGATTAATGGGAAACCCCTTCCCCAAAGGTGTATTTCATAATGAATGGCATCAGCAGGATTGGCAAAGTAGACTATTTGAAAATGTACTGCGTATGACTAGCCTAAAATGCATTGCTCCCTACTCAGACATTGTAACACACACAAAACATCCACAACTGTCATGGGTGGGGTGGAACCCTAACACAGTTCTAAATTACACTACTGTAGTATGCAGTTATGGCACACACTACAGAGATTACTGGGCTATAACCTTCCCAGAGGTGTATTTCTAGGTGGATGACATCAGCAGCATTACCAAAGTTGAGCATATGAATTGTAGGCAGTGTGAGTACCCTAAAAGGAATTGTTCTCTACACACACACACACACACACACACACACACACACACACACACACACACACACACACACACACACACACACACACACACACACACACACACACACACACACACACACTTGCCATGTTTGGGATTAGAACAGCTACCAGACTACTTTATCACACAACAGCAGTATGCAGTTACAGGATGCTGCACACACACACACACACACACACACACACACACACACACACACTTGCCATGTTTCGGATTAGAACAGCTACCGGACTACTTTATCACACGACAGCAGTATGCAGTTACAGGATGCGCTATAGAGATCACGGGGCTACAGCCTTCCCAGAGGTGTATTTCTACGTGGATGACATCAGCAGCCTTGCCAAAGTTGAGTATATGACTTGTAGGCAGTGTGAGTTCCCTAAAAAGCATTGCTCTCTACACTGACAGACACACACTTACCATGTCTGGGACTCGAACAGCTACTTAACTATTATTATCACATGACAGCAGTACACAGTTACAGAACATGCGATAGAGATTAGTGGACTTCAACCTTCCCAGAGGTGTATTTCTAGGTGGATGACATCAGCAGCCTTGCCAAAGTTGAGTATATGACTTGTAGGCAGTGTGAGTACCCTAAAGAGCATTGCTTTCTACACAGACAGAGTCAGACAGACACACACACTGCCATGTCTGGGACTAGAACAGCTACCTACCTACATTATCACACAACAGCAGTATAGAGTTACAGGACACACTATAGAGATTACTGGTCTGCAGCCTTCCCAGAGGTATATTTCTAGGTGGATGACATCAGCAGCCTTGCCAAAGTTGAGTATATGACTTGAAGGCAGTGTGAGTACCCTAAAAAGCATTGCTCTTTATACAGACAGACACACACACTTCCATGTTTGGGATTAGAACAGCTATCTTACTACTTTATCACACGAAAGCACTAAGCAGTTACAGGACGTGTAATAGTGATTACTGGGCTATAACTTTCCCAGAGGTGTATTTCTAGGTGGATGACATCAGCAGCCTTGCCAAAGTTTGGTATATGACTTGTAGACTTGTAGGCAGTGTGAATACCCTAAAAAGTATTGCTCTCTACACAGTCAGACAGACACACACACACAGTTGCCAAGTTTGGGATTCAAACTCCTGCCTAGCTAGCTTATTACACTACAGCAGTATGTAGCTATGTGAAGTGCCATGGAAATTACTGGACTACAACTCTCCCAAAGGTGTATTTCACATTGGATGACCTCAGCAAGCTTGTCATAGTAGGGCTATGGGGAGGGCAGTGTGAGTGCATGGACCATAACCCATTCATCTAGGGGTTGACACGCCACATGCAGACACACACAGGGTCATATTTCACAGGTACATGTATACAGCTGCTAGATGACTACTTCCTTGTACAGTCATATTGCACAGCTGGCATGTACACCACATAGTCTGTAATGCTGACACATACTGGTGGCTAGTATCTGCAGCAAGTGACATCTGCACCTCATGTGTTTAGGGCCCTTTGGCTGTGTGCTGTGTGGGAAAGGCCTGGATGGCTCCTTGTCATGGTCACCCTCTTCCACACATCTATGTCCATCTACATTTGGCTTATAGTGTGTTGTCCTTACATATATGTCTGTATTCCTATCTACTGTGTGTGCAAGGCATGAGTGGTGCATACTGACGAGTATCTGCACTAACAACTGCAACTGCCAGATATGTCTGGCCCACTGGTGTTTGCAGACATGGCCTTCATGTATGTGAGCATGCCCAGTATGGCCATCTGTATTGCATGTGTGGATCAAGTCCAGATAGTTTGTACTGCAGTGCTGACCTTTGTGTTCTACACCAACAGGTAGCATGTTGTCTCTGCAGGGTATCCATCAATCATTTGGCATTGACTGTTGCTAAATTTCTGCATAGCAGGGAGGGGAATACCTGACTGTTTCCACATTTCTACACAGGTTGGGGGGCATAACTGACTGTTACTATATTTCTATGTAGGATGGGGGGGGCACACCTGACTATTTTTACATTTCTACACAGGATTGGGGGAGGGAACACCTGACTGTTACTATATTCCTATGTAGGATGGTGGGGCACACCTGACTATTTCTACATTTCTACAGAGGTTGGGAGGGCATACCTGACTGTTACTATATTTCTATGTAGGATGCGGGGGCACACCTGACTATTTTTACATTTCTACACAGGATTGGGGGGGCACACCTGACTGTTACTATATTTCTATGTAGGATGGGGGAAGGGCACACCTGACTATTTCTACAGTTCTACACAGGATTGAGGAGCACACCTGACTGTTACTGTATGTCAATGTAGGATGGAGGGCACACCTGACACTTATACACATTTTCTAGGACTGTACTGGTATGTCGGATACTCCATTTCAGAGAGAGGTTTTATTCCCTGGGTTCATCCCATGTCAGTGTATGAGCTATGTGTTGCCTCTTTGCCAAGGCCAGGGCATACTGGACATGCCTAATTTTGCCTACTGGTGCAGGCATGGGTTGTTCCTCCTCCAAGTCTCTCTGTGTCTGGGCAGGCCTTGACAATGCTGGGGGGCTGTGCGGCCCTGCCCAGTGCTATTCCTGCTGCAGCTGTTTCCACAGGATCATATTATGTAGCATGGCACATACAAGGACAATTTGGGTACATGTAGCTGGTGAGTACTGCAAGGCTCCACCAGATGTGTCCAGGCACCGGAACCGTGACTTGAGCATCCCAAACACATGCTCTACTATGACTCTTGTTTGTGCGTGTGCCTCATTATGGAGTTCTTGTTCGGGTGTCTGTGCATTTCTGATGGGTGTCATCAGTCACAGCTCTAGTGCTTATCCAGCATCCCCCACTAGGTGACCGTGTGGAATGTCCCCACTGACAAATCTCTGGTACGGCTGCGTCAGATGCCAGATGTGAGAATCGTGATAGCTTCCAGGGCAGCCAGCACACACATTCATTATTATGCCCTGGGCATCGCACATGACCTGGCAGTTGATGGAGGGGAAGTCCTTGCGGTTGATGTAGACCCTACCCTGCTCATTAGGTGGTGCTCTGATGCATATGTGTGTGCAGTCTATTGCACCCACTACCTCAGGGTTTGTTATTTGGTGGAAGAAATGCATATTGCTGGCCAATGCCTCACATGTGTTGGGGAAATATACGTGCTCACCGACATGTGCTGACATGGAATCCAGGAGCTGCTGGAGTACCCTGGATGCTGATGCCTGTGAAATCCTCATCATATCCCCAGTTGGCCTTTGGAAGGTACCTGTAGCTAGTATTCTTAGGCCTACACATACCTTGGTATCACTGGGATGGGTTCTCCTCTGTTAGCTCTGTGTCAGGTGTGGCCGGCACAGCTCAACAAACTGCTGTAGGAGGTCCCTGTCCATGCTATAGTGCTCCACTATCTCCAGCTCATGTAGATCCTGGTAGGTTACCCTGGGTCTGTACATTCTTCTCTGTCTCCTCACTGTGGGTTGCTCAGCAGCATTCACATCCTTACCACCCTCAGCCTCTTCCACAAGTTGTATGATAGCAATTGTAGCCCCTAACATTTTGCTGCTGTGAGTGTTAAAAGTTCCCCGCTTGTTTACACCGGTGGTGCAGAGTGTGTGAAAAAACAGAGGGGAAGGTGTTTGCTTAGTTTATAGTAGTGTTCTGGGCTGGGCTAGTTTTCTGCCTGTGTAATTGGCTGATTCTGATACATTTCACCTGCCAGCTATGCTAGTTCTCCTTGAATATCTTCTTACTGCTGTTTTCACTTCCCATTGCCTTCCTGTTTAAGCCTGGGTGCACGCCGTGCAAACACAGTGCTCAAATGTGCACATTGCTGCTATTTCCTGGTTTAACTTCTTTTTTCTTCCTGTAAAACCTGGTGTGCAGCACACACACCTGCTTAGGCTTTGTAAAGAGTGCTAGGCACGTTTATGCACACCCCCTAGTTTAGCTGTGCTAACCTGAGCCACAGGGCTCCAGTCTGCTTACAGTATGCCTGACACACCTCCCCATGATGTCACCTACCTCCTAGGCTTGCACCCAGCTATTCATACTCTTACACTGTTGGGACCTGACTCACATGCTAGGGAAAATTGGGATTCACTATCCTTCCCCTGATTTGCATAGGATTACATGCTAATGCATAGTTACATGTCTCACACTGAGCCTCCCCCCTTAGCAACTACTACTCACTGACCAAGTTGTCTTCTGCCTGCCATTGGCTTGCATGGCAGAATACTGATTTTAGTTAGAATGCTTGTTTTAGGTTTATTTCCTTATTTTCCCTCTGATCCCATTTGCGCACCGCTGCCCTAAGCTTAAACAGCCGAGATCGACTAAAAAAAATATTGATTTTTTTTTCATTTTTTGTATTGTTTGCAATGCCAATGGCCTTATATTTGGCCATTGGCATGCTTCCTCAATGATATGCAGCCTTTATTTGCAGCTGTCATAGCTCCGTTTTGGATTTTGCAAAAATGTACTCGGTTACTAACCGAGTACATTTTTGCAGATTGCTCTAGTCCTGCACAGATGGTCACAAGCTTCCTGGATCACAAAATCATCTAATTTGCATGGATTTCTCCTGAAAATGGGGTGATTTTCATACAAGGGCTTCGTCTGTGCAGAATTAGTGCAGGAGCTCTCGTGCACGCCCCTGCAGGTTGATCCTGGATTGCACGACAGACATACTGCCTGTTTGAGCTCCTGCACTGATTTTGCACTCCATGCAAGCATTTAAGAATCTGGGGGAGTAACTATTAATGTTTGTAATATTTTATAAACAACTTACAATATCTCAGCAACCACTCAGATTACACACATACTGCCAGCAGCATTTTGTTCACTTAGCTGAGAGCTTTCATATGAGGCTAAGGAGTTCTATTTGTGTTACTTGGTTGTTGAGACATTTTGAAAAATGTGAAAATTATATCTATATAAGTTAATATCATAAAAACAGCAGTTAATATCTCTTTATTTGCACTAGACAGTTGTCAAATATTAATGCAGTTAAGTTTGCCTTTGTATAATATTTAAAATGAAATCTTTTAAAACCTTGTACATAACATGGTTTTGAAATTATTGATGCAAATATGAATAAGCAATATTTTATTCCTAGAGGTGCCAGTAGGAGTTAACTGCAGACACACCTGGAGGTGTAACACGGATGTAATAAGTTAAGTAACCATATATATCATCCAAAATTTCACAGTGTATAACCAGGGGTGGTTCATGCTACTGGACTGCAGGACTGCAGCTCCCCAGCTAAAAATGAAAAATAACAAAAAAAAGAAAAAAAGAAAATTAAAAAAAAGACTCCCAAAATTGGCACAGCATATTCCCAGAACTACACAAGCATGCGTGTAGAATCTGGACTGGTTTAAGAGTAGTCTGGATTAGACAGAAGGCAGCAGACTACAGAAATACCCAAAAGTGTATGCGGTTGCAACAGCATAGATTGGAAGAGGACCAGACTGCAACATCTGCAGGCTGAATATCCAGCTTGATCTCATGGGAATGAAGCTGGAATTTATTTCTTCAATAGAGATAGCTCTCAGGTAGGTTTATTTCAATGTGTGTGTGTGTGTGTGTGTGTGTGTGTGTGTGTGTGTGTGTGTGTGTGTGTGTGTGTGTGTGTGTGTGAAATGCCCCAGATAAATATACCTGGTGGCTAGAGAGACTCAGGTGACAATAGGGGTTACAGAATAACCCAGGCTCACACCCTGTACCTTGGGTGCAGGTAGCAAGAGCCTGAATTCCCTACCCACCATCACTTGTGAAAGTTGCTCATATTTTGCCTCATATTTTTGTTCTGTTCTGTTCCTCATAAAATCTGTGGTTTTCTGGATTTAATTCACTAAATAATGACAGGCATTTGAATTTCAAACTTCATATTCTTCAGAAAGTACACGGTAACACAAAAACCTTTTATCTTAGCAATCTTCTAAGTTTATAAGATCAATATTTGAAATGTATCCCTATTTTGGGGCTGTATTCCCCCATTATTGGCTTTGTATAGGTTTTTGTACTAAGAGGTTGAGAGCTATGGTGAGAATTGAATTCACTAAATATGTTTGAGGGCTGTATTCCCCCCATTATTGGCTTTATCCAGGTGTTTTGTGCTAAGAGGTTGAGAGCTATGGTGAGAACTGAATTCACTAAATGATAGCCATTTACATTTCAGTCTTCCCATGTTTCAAGAAACAGTTGATTTGGCATAGTGGTATATTGTTCTGAATGCAGTGCACAGGGTCCTGGGTTCAAGACGTGGCTGTGAAATGCACGACGATAACACAGAATTTTATTCTAGCAACTTTCTAAGATTACACAAGCAATGCTTAAAATGTGTCCCTGATTTTTGAGCTTTGGCTTTTTCCAAATTTCTTATGCTGCAAAGATGAGAGATAGAGTTGAGTATTGAGTGGATTTTGCAAGGAGCTGAGAGCATCAGAAGAAGATAGGTTTAGTGCTGCTTATGCTTAGTCTGCTTGCATTGTTAATAGCACAACAGGTAGTGCACTTGCTTTTGATCCAGAAGGATGTGGGTTTTACTCCCACAGTATGAAGATACATTGCTGATACTGTACTGTGTTGTACTTTTTAAAGGGGATGGATGCTGCAGTCATGAGAATGTCCTCTTTGGCAGAGATACTTAGTAACTATGAACCTGTTATCAGTTTGCCATCCATTCCCTATTGCAATATTTCTAGCTTATCATTTTGAATGTAACATAGGCAATTTATTCCTCAAGGGCAACATACACTTTATTTGTAGATGAAACAATGAAATATAAAGTTGTTTGCTAGCAGCAAACTCTTCATTAGTTACAGATCTCTTTAATGTGGAATTGTTTGGATGTCTTTTACTTCTGCAGAAATTGTGCACATTTACTGATACTGGTGGATTGTAGAAGTCTGAGTAGACTATTACGATGGAAATGTTCTGAATTGGGCAGTTTTGTCATTATTGGTGCAAGCATTTTGTTTCACTATTTACTGGAAAAATATTCAAAACAACTTTAAAATGCCCTCTAACAACTGTACTGTATTAATAATATAATTTAATACAATCAGGAAGATGTATCAAAGAACACATGTATTTTTCCTGTGAAGGGGTATATGATTTGAAAACAGCCCAAAGTTAATCTTTATCTGCCACTGGCCAGATGTATTTTCTTTGAATGTGGGTTTCAATGCTGTTTCAATGAATGTGAGTTTTAAGGGCAGAGAAGTTTTAATGCTAAGTCTATTTTCATTGTGAGACTGCATTGTTTCGTTTAGCAGATGTCTATTAGTGTCTGTGCTGTAAAATGTAAAATAAAGCTTATAAATGAAATCCAAACCATCATAGAAGTAAAGCAGTATGCACATTATAGTGTTTATGGTAAATGGGATGAAATAGCCAAATAATGGGACATTGGAATAGCTGCAGAGGGGAGGCCCCATTTGACGAAACTCAAAGACAGGCCTGGCTGAATTATACCTCTCAACTGTCCAGATTTTTGCAGAATGAATAGATTTTTGCTTCTTATTTTGTGTTTGTTCCTCATAAAATTTGTGGTTTTCTGGCAAATCATTTAGGAATGCAGTCACTAAATAATGACAGACATGAAGTTTCAGACTTCATACTCTTCAAAAAAATGCATGCTAAAGCAAGACCTGTTATTCTGTCAACTGTCTAAGTTTATACAAGAGCAATTTTTAGTACTGTTTGCATGTTCCCCCAATATATTTAGCCTTGTCTAGATTTCCTGCATTAAGAGGTTGAGAGATATATGCAAATTAATCACTTTATAGAATTGGGTATATCCAAACCTCTCAACTGTCCCCAATTTTGGCTCAAAGTGTTGCTCTTCCCCTAATAATCCCTCCACAAAATGGCACATTTGGAAGAAATTGTGGAGGATTTACAGTTAATAAGTAAATGTAATGATCAGAGTTATAGATTACTTTTAATTTCAGAAATGCATGTAGATTCTTATTTTGTCAGCTGCTCAAATTAACAGTACTAATGTTAAAAAAGTTTCCATTCTTTGACGGGTTCCCAGCTATATTGTGTGGCTATTTTATATTTTTGCATCACATTTTTGGGCTGTTTTTCATAAAATTGTGGTTTTCTGGCAAATTACTGGCAAATCATTAAAGAGTGAACTTAGAAAATAATGACAGACATTTGAGTTTCAGATTTCATACCCTTCAGAAAATTCATACTAATGCAAGACCTACAATGCGATTATCTTTTTAAGTTTATAAGAGCAATATTTAAAATTGTCATTATTTTGGACCTTTGTCCACTTCTATTTATGGCTTTGTACAGATTTCTTGCTCTGAGGTTGAGAGGTATGACAAATGTGTCAAGGCCATCACTGTCAGCCAGAGACATTTCAAATTGTGACATACTTGTTGTACCCCACTCCCCCACATAGTGACTTTGGATGTGTCCAAGCAAGGCAAGGAGCAGTTATGCAATGTAAGTGTGCAGAGTATCCCACCATCCAAGGTAGACACAAGTACTACAGTGGCTTTTCATCTGTCCTTCATTTTGCAGAATTTTCTGGTTTTCTGTCATATTTTTCAACTGTTGATTCATGCTTCTTCTTATTCAGAAAATGCATGTTGCTGCAGTACCTGTTGGTCTGTGTTTAAGTAGCAATGCTTTAGTGACCATCAGGTAAGCTTGTCTGAGATTGTAAGGTGCAAGTAAACTTTAATAAGCATACTGTTAAAGAGTTACCAACATTGAAAGCCTTTTTGTTGTTGCCATGCAGAGAATATTTACATAACTAGATAGTGTATAAGCCTTAGCTGTTGAAATGCATATGACAGTATTTGTAATAAAGGACAGGATTACAGCATTTTCAGAACCTCATTACATTTGTTGTAGACTTGCAGTCATCTTTGCAGGCTTTACCCATAAACTAAACAGAATGCCAATCTATCATGTGTGGTCCATAACCTGTGCAGTAATCCTTAAGTAACTTATCTTGAGCTTGTTTCTTGTTTGCTGTTCATTTTTTACTTTGATCATCTTTTCCCCATGAAACAAGTAGATAGTTGTTGTTAGGCAGCTGGTCTTTTTTGGATAAGAAGCATTTTTACAAGTGAGGGTATCACAGAGATTGCTACTTTCAGCATGTTACTTGGTACTTTTATAAAACTGAATATAAATTATAATTAGAACTACAGTGCAAGGAGAAGTGGTTTAAGTTGAGTGCTGCTTGTTTATTTATACTTGATTTTGACTGGCATTCCAGTAATGTATTTAAAAAGTAATTTATTTTTTCATGCCTCACAACTTTTTGTTTCCATCTAGATATTAAGTAAGCTGTCATGTAGCCAATGCATTGAAATTTTTTTTTTCTTCCACACTTTGTTTTGTCTTGATTGGACTCTCATAATGATGGTTTGGCACCCAGGGCAGCGTATTTAAAGTACAAGTTTTTACAGTTTTTAGCATAGCTCCACCCCTTTCTAGTTGTCCACACCCCTTCTTGTTGGCCCATTCAGCTGTCTCCTGCAGTCCCCTCTTTGATTTGAAGTGACCAGCTGCCACTGTCTATAACAATGTAAATAAGTACCTTTAGAGGGGGAACAAGTCTTTGTACAACCCACTACTACTTAGTACTACTGCAAAAACAAAGAAATCCATCCATGCACAATCTTCACCTTGACGCACAACTAGTAAAAACATGTATCACATTAGCTTTTAATCCGTATGAGCTAACTACAGGAAGCTTCATGGCATATGACACATTTTATTCTAGAATGTTCAGGGTAATCAAAAAAAACTACTGAAGTAGCCATATTCATGGTGTCTATAGACTATTTACCCACAATACAGACAATGTGCTGAAGTGAATAAATATACTTGCTTTTCATGAGGTGATGAATTTGGAAGTAGAGAAGCATATTTCTCCATAGAAGAATGTTTAAAATGCAACTCACAGGAACTATGCCACTTCAAGGAAAATTACAGAAAACTGTAAAATTTGTATCAAGAAATTTAATTTATTATTCACTGCAAGTGTATTAGTTGACCATACAATTGTACACAAGTTCACAAATAATTATAAATCTAGAAATACTTTACTCTCAGGGATTCAGTGCAGCTTACACAGTATTTTTTCAGCATGTTCACATCTCACTGAGATGTGCACAGAGCCATGGGAAAATTTAAATTCAGTAAGTGCCATGTAGAGGCATGCACTCCTGCAGAAACAAGTGAAACACCATGGGATGCTAACAGCTGAATATCTTGATAATCAACCCACGAAACATGTTGGAGCAATTCAACAAAGATGAAAACAACCATGTAGACTTCATGCTGGTGTTCCATCTGTATTCCAAAACTTTTGGAATATAGCCACAGAAAGGAGTTTGCATGGATACAAAAAATGTAAAATGTGTGAGATTTGTACAGACGTGACTCTAATATGTGAAGTTTATAGGATGTTAAAATGCATGAGAAGAAATTATTAGATGCACAGAAACTTATGCTGTGTATTTTTGTTCACTGTTTTAGAATTCAGAAAGAATACAAATTTTGCACAAAATCTTCAAGGGGTCAAGTAAGTGTATGGAAATAGCAGCTTGCACAAAAGCACAAAATCCAGCCCAAAAAATAAGTCATCCACAAACTGGCCAACATAAATTAATTTAATAATCAATCAGCCATTTCAGGAAAGGAGCCACACAGAACAGAAATATAGCTTTGCTCCCCCACCCCCAAATGAACAGTACACATTTCAAGTAATTCAGACTATACCTCTTAGCCTCTTAGGGCAAGAAATCTCGACAAAGTCATAAATAATGGGGGGCCCAAAAATAGGGATAATTTTAAAATACCGCTCTTACAAACTTAGAAAGTTGATAGAATGACAGGTTTTGTGTTAGCATGAATTTTCTGAAGGGTATGAAATCTGAAACTCAAATGGCTGTCATTATTTTTTGACTTCAGTCTTTAATGACTTAGCTATGTTTTGCCAGAAAATCACAGTTTTATGAAAAATGGACAAAATATATGAAAAAAAAATCTGGACATTTAGTGAAAATCTGTACGGTTGAGAGGTATAATGCAAACAGCTAAAGGTTTAAATGTGTGTTAATCAAAATAAATATAAAAAAACCATTAAACAGACTATTCATATTACATGTCAGCATATGTAATATGTAGCTGATGAAATGCAGGCATATCCATCTGAAAAGCAGTACTCCTCTGTGCAGATATATCCCAAAACAATATCTTCCTTTCTGTGTTCAACACTTAGCTCTCTTTCAGTTTTCCTAGCAACATAGTTATCAACAATGTTGATTCAGGGCTGCCAGCATGGTGAAGATGCAAAGGAGGTCTGAACTCATTAGAATTGCTGAATCTCCAAAAATTGGAACTGTGTAAGGAAGTAAACATAATTCAGGCACTCCCACAGTGTTTGAGTTTATTGTATAGCAACTGTGAATACTTATATCAGGTAGGCATGTTAGGTTAGACTTACTTTGTGTTACATGTAGGTCTGTCAAGGTTGGAAATGCAAGTAAGCAGTACACAGTTCACAAGTTATGTTTCATTAACATCCAACCTTGTCTTCATTTGTCGGCAAAGTATTTTCTCTGCCAGGTTTTTAGTATTATTTAGTAAAAAAGAAAAGAAAAAAAGAGAGAAATAGTTGAAATGAGGAAAGCAAAGAAAAAAATAAAAAAGGAAGAAATAGTGGAAATAAGAAACGCAATCTATGACATACACAATAGAAAATGTTAGTACACGTGAGATATATCTACATAGTTCTGGATTCCATCTCTCACTCCAATGCACCTTCAGAAAACAAGATGAGTGTCTTATCCCTCTTTGCCATCATAAGCTGTTATTTCCACATTTATTATTATATTTGGACATAGTGTGCTTATTGATCATTCAACCTCATATGATTATTGATTACAAATATATAGCTCTGTCTTACATTTCTGTGTTTTCTAGTCATTCATCAGTTATCTGACCAGTACTCTGAGACATGCCATTTGTAAGCCATACTATATAATTGGCCTTAAAATGTGTGAGGATATTAACTGGCAATAATATGATATGCATTTGCCAATAAAAGAAGGGCAGGTTGGATGGCAGAAACAAGCATAGACTGCACATTTTTTTTTGGGGGGGGGGAGTTTGAGTTACTGTTATGACACAAAACAAGAATGGGCTATTCTTTTTTTGGGGGGTGGAGCAAAGCTGAGTTACTATTATGGCACATACAAGCATTGACTGTTCTTTTGGGGTGAGCAAAGTCACTGTTATGGTACAAACAAGAATGGACTGTTCTTTTAGGGTGGAGCAAAGGTGAGTTACTGTTATGGCATAAACAAGGATGTGTTGCTCTTGTTAGTCTCCTCATTTTGTATCCTAACTATTGTTTGGTCTTGTGAGGGTTGTGAAGTCAGAAACTGCAATGTGTATCATTACTTTCTAACTTCACTCATCAATGATTTTCCAGGACAAACGTATGGTGCTAAACTGAGGGCATGCAGTGATCATCAGTATTTTTCAGAGGTATCACTGTTTGAATCTTTGATGCCTGAGGTCTACTACTTACTAATGGACAAATATAAATCAAATACGTCTCTGCTGTCACATGTTACAGTAATGTTTGTACAAATCTCCCACCTTTTACTTGCTTACTGTAACAAGTGATGTAATACAAGGATATGTCATAATATTATTAAACAATACACTCCAGGTTCAGATCTTATGTTTTAAATGCAGTGTTAGTCTAGGGCAGACTCTGTCTGATGCAAGCAGTACACAGCCAAAATATGGGAAGATAAAGGCTGTGTGAGTTGCCTGGCATCAATGTTACTATATGTATGTGAGCAGGAGGAAGGTTTTAAGCCCCTAGGTGGTGAATAAGTGTGCTATAAAATGTCTCTTAGCCAATGCAAAGGCATACTGAGCACGCCTATGTCTGCTTACAACCACAGCAGCTGGTGGTTCCCCCTTTGACTCCTCATCTGCCTGTGACTGTGGTGATCTTGGCATTGGTGGTGTGATGACTGCCATATCCCATTGCTGATCCTGCTGCATCTGTTTCCTTAGGATTATGTTGTGTAGTATGACAGATTTTGGTACATGTCCATGAATTTTACTGCAGGGCTCCCCCAGATGTACCTAAGTATCAGAACTGTGACTTCAGCAGCCCAAACACACATTCTATGACATTTCTGGTTTTAGAGTCTGCCTCATTATGGTATTCTTCAGTGAGTGTGTGTGTGTGTGTGTGTGTGTGTGTGTGTGTGTGTGTGTGTGTGTGTGTGTGTGTGTGTGTGTGTGTGTGAATTTCTGATGGGTGTCATCAGCCACGGTTCCAATGCATAGATTGCATCCCCCAGTAAATGACCCTGTGGGATAGCCTCCCTGCAACCATCGGGTAACTGCCAGGGTTGCCAACACACATGCTCAAGATGATTCTCTTTGCATTATACAGGACTTACCAGTTAATAGAGTGTTAGCCATTTCTCTTAATGTAGAGCTTACCCTGTTCCCGAAGTGGTGCCCTAATTTTTATATGTTTGCAATCTATGGCACCCAGTACTTCAGGGTAGTATGCTACATGGTAGAACTCCTACATATTTCTGGCCTTCTCCTCAGCGGTTTGGGGAAAATATATGTGGTCACTTGGCATGTTGAAGCATAGCATTCAGAACTGATGGACGATTTTGGATGCTGATGCCTGTGACACCCCCAGCATGTCTCCTGTTGGTCTCTGAAAGGTACCTGTAGCTAAGATTCTACAGGCTATACAGAGGTTAGTTTCCACTGGGTTTGGTTCCCCTCTGTTGACTCTGGCTCTGAGATGAGGGCAGCAGAGGTCACAGAGTTCCTGTAGTGTATCCCAGTCTACCCTTTAGTACTGTACATTTTCCATGTCATGTAGGTTGTGATAAGTTAAAAGTGGCCTGAAAACTCTTCTCCTTCATAGCCTAGGCCTTTTGGCAGCAGCAGCAGTATTGACTTCAGCCTCTAGCACATATAAATGGATTAAAGCAGCAGCAACCCCTAACATTCTGTCTGTATAGACTTTCCGTGTCTGTACTCCAAAAGTTTTGAAATCTGCAGGAAAAAACAGAATGGAGTCTATATGACTGCTTCATAGCTTATTGAATAGCTCCACCAGATTGGTTGATTAGCATGCAGTTCAGCTGCTTATGCTGTAATTAGCCTCTGTGAAACACAGACAAAGACAGATGCAATCCATTACTAATCTACACATTATAAAAAGGCAAATGTGTAGCTAGCCAAACTGATGTTGAGGAGAGTTGCATATGTTTGCAAGACTGCAAAAACACTTTTTCTTCAGGTTATATCTACTTTTTCTTCAGGTTATATCTGTACAGAGGATTACAGAACTTCAGAAGGTACTCTTGCTTTTTGTCAGCTACATACTGCATATGCTGGAATGTATTTAATAAAATCTGAAGCAAAGCCTTTTGTACTTTTATCTGTATGCATTACTTACAAGTGTACAGATGGCAATGGCATGTTTGTCAAACCATTTCACAAGTATACATGATTAACAATACATGAAACTGCAATGCTCTGTGAAAAAATATCATATGATCATAGGAGGTTACTAGGCTATTGGCCCTAGAGCCTTTACAAGCCTAGCCATGTTCTACCCCTGTTCTCTCATAGACAGAAAGAAATAGCCTATATCAGCACCGGCTGCTCCTGTCCAAAAGAAACATACTTGAAACCCCCAGGGTGAATTTATGGTTTCTCATCCAGTTGTCCAAGTTACACTTAAATAGGGTCATTGAGGAGCTCTGTTTAACTTGAATTGGAAGTTTGTTCCAGAGGAGTGGCAGCCTCTGGGAGGCATATCTGTTTCTCCAGTAAGTCCTGTTTATGATGCAGACTAGGTTAAGGTCTCTAGAGCAAGTGAGTCTTGCCTGATCAGATTTGCGGATGTGTAGCATTTCCGTTAAGTCAGGGTCCGAGACTTCTCTGTTGGCCAGACACAAGTCAACTCTAAGCAGTCTACGTAATACAGAGTATAGTGACAATGCCTTCAGTCTGTCTGTGTAGGTCATGTGATGAAGGCCTTGAATTTTCTTGGTGAAAAACCTTTGAGGTCTCTCCAGCTGCTTGCAGGCGCCTAGTGAGGTACATACAGAAGGGAGCATTATATTCTATTATTGGTCTGATGATGTACGAGTACAGAGGAGTTATAATCTCCTTTGTTTTGGATGCTATTCTCTTACATATGAGATGGGCAACATAGAAGGCCATCCTCACCACTGTTGGCACATCATGATCAAAGTTAAGGATGCTATCAACCTGCGTTCCCAAGTGTCTAACCACTGGGTTTGAATTTAGGGGGTACTGTTAATGTTGTAATTTACTGGGACTTCACCTTTACAGAAGGAGATGATAATACATTTTTTTGCATTAAATTTAAGTCCATGTGTTTGGCACCAATCATTTTTCTGTGTAAGCTCCTATTTTAGACCATTTAGCAAGCAGCTTGGAATGTTGGCTGGTCTCATAGCAGCTTTGTTTTTGGCCTTGAAGAGAGCAGTTATGACCTGCTCATTGGAGTTGCTAGGTAGAAGACTGGTGACAGGTATATTTTGGGGCATGATTGGTGGAGACACTGGAGTGAAGTTTTTGCTGAGTCTGTTTGCTAGCAGGGTGGCAGTTTTCACAGGTTCCATATGAGTGGTACCGTCCACTTCTTTTCAGTGCAAATCTGAGCCTTCCGTTTAAGATGATGGATGTAGCTATAGAATGCTTTGTGATTATCCTTAGCAATAGATGCTAATTTGGTTTCATTGTTAGCTTTAAACAACTTAACAAGATCTCTAATTTGCTTATTCAAGCTACAGAGGGTGTCTTTCCTCTGCTGAGACCTTTCCTTCATGTTCTTAGTCAGCAGTTTCTTTCACTTGTTGTATAACCTATTTATGATGGATGTCCACCAGGTTGGTTTGTTTTTTCTTGAGGATCCTGATTTAATCCATTCAGGTATGGCTGAGTCTATGCACTTTTATAGGTATTTATACAAGGCATTAGTGTACTTCTCAGTATGGGAGACACTGCTGTAATCGGAGAACGGGGGTTTGAAACTATTTATGCCATGACATAGGTGGCTATAGTTTGCTTTGGAGAATTTTTTGACCTTTTTACTCTAGACATGGAGGGGGGGATAGTTGTGATTGTTAATTTGAATGGAACAGATTTGTGATCTTGCGATCTGACCTTAGCAGGGAGGGTCCCACACATGGGGTGGAGAAGTGATCTCCCATGTTGGTGAGCACTAGGTCAAGGATATTTGTGCCTCTTGTGGGGTTTCTGACTATCTGTTCTAGAGCATTTCTGTTAACAAAGTCCAGAAACCTTAGGGTGAGCATGCTAGTGTATATATTGCACAGTTGATGGAGGGTTAGTTAAAGTCACCCATGCCTAGGTTGTTTGGCTGTATTGTGAGTGACTCAAATAGGTCCAGGTTGGCAGTGTGATTTACCTGGTTCATGGTGGGGGACCTATAGCTAGCTAACAATGATGTAGAGGGGGGTCTTTCTTACAATTAGGTAGACTTGGAGTAGCTCTAGGGAGGTGTACTGTCTAACTAGTCTTGAGGTGTACTTGTCTTAGATGAAGATGGATACACCTCCCCCTTCGGTTCTTTCACGTTCATTTTGTGGTCTGAATTAGTGGAAGGCATTGTAGCCTTGTATGGCCGGGGTACTCTCTGCAGCCTTGAACCAAGTCTCTGACACTGAACAGAAATTTGTGTCTTCCAAAGTAAGGAGTGCTTCCAGTGAGTGCAGTTTTTGATTTAGACTCCTAGCATTAAGCAGCATTACCCTGATTTTGTCTCTAGAAGATGTTTCTACAGTGGGAATTTTGTTCTTATGATATTGCCTAAAAGGTACTATGGGGGAGACAAGTACCTCAGCCAGTAGCCAAAAGCCAAGAAGTGATGGGTGAAGACCGTCCCTGACAAAGTAGCATGGTCTTATGACCATGTCATCCCAGGCTGACAGATTTGTTTGTGGTGAGGCATCATCCTGTGTGAAGGTAGAATGCTGCTTAGGACTAGAGACATACCTGCCTGGGACACATTGAGGTATATCTCAAGTCATGCACTCCAACATGGGCTATGGCAAAGTCTTAACAGTACATATTGTTGAGAGACTTGAGTACATGCATGATTTGTTGGATCCTGGCACCCAACATGCAGTCAACAGTGACCTTGTCCTTGTCCAGCCTGGTGAGTCGACATCTGTGTGTCTCACTATGGAGTCTCCTATAGCCAAGACATTTGCTTTTGAGGTGTTTTGTCATAGGGGCTTGTTTGGTGAGACACTGATGTGTGTGTTTATATGAGTAGTGGATGCTGTTGGGACTGCATTGTGTATGGACGGTGTGCTTTTGGGAGGTGTCTGTTCTTTTGGTATACGTCTTGTGAGTACCTCTGTGTATGTGGGTTTATGTGTTTTAAGCTGGTTTGTGGAAGATGTTAAGTCTGTGTGCTGACATCCCATTTGGTATATGATTTGAGAGAGAGAGAGAGCATTGATACCAGATTTATAGTATAAATACATCTCTCACATTTTGTATTAGTATGTTTTAGGAGTATTGGGTTGGACGCAGTTGTTACATTATACCAGGATGCCCATGTCCATCTTGCTGGATAGAGAAATGGTGGGAAACTCTCTGTCCATTATGTCAGGTTTGTTCTGTAGTAAGTAGTGAGGAGAGGGCTGGATGGAACTGGTTCTGCTGTGGGACGAGTAGAATCAACTAAACTATGGGGGTTTGGGAGTAGGTGCCTACAGCAACACTTAAAAAAATGCACAGCTGAGTTGCTCTCCTGGCAGGAGTGCACAACAGTGTAGTGCAAAGACAAACAGGGAAGCCTAGGATGGTTCACAAGCAGCTATCTAGGGAAAAAATGACTTTCTAAGTTTATGTACAAATGTTTCAGGGGCAATTCCTTTGATAACACTTTTAGCATTACAAAGATGGTTTGTTAACAAAATGTGTCATTTGACTGTGATTTAGGGTGGTGGGAGCAACACTGAGTTACTGTTATGGCACAAATAAGGGCAGACTGTTCTTTTGTGGGGGAGAGCTAAGTGAAGTTACTGTCATGGAACAAACAAGGATAGACTGATCTTTAGTGGGGGGGGGGGGCAATGGTGAGTTTCTGTTATGCCACAAACAAAGATAGACTGTTCTTTGTAGGGGAAGCAAACATGAATTACTGTTATGCCACAAACAAAAATATGTTGCTATTGTTACTGTGCTTGTTTGTAGCCTGCCTGTTGTTCATATTTCACATCTCTAGACTGTTTTATGTTTCTCCAGTGGATATTACTGATAGGCTAGTTTTTCTGTTTTTATCTGGGAACAGTTATTTTGTAGTTATGTGATACTTAGTTGTATTATCCTTCTGTTGTATTTTAGGACACCTGTGACTATGCCACTCAGGCGTGTAAGTCCCTGTAGACCCCACCTTCACAGATGGTGAGAACTAGGTGGTAGTAGATGCCTTTAGGCAATATGGGGCTTTTCTACTGGAAAGGGGATGGGGAAATATGGGACGCCATATGTAAATATGGCATTAGCTGGTGGATGACTTGAATGCTGTTGGTGGTCATAACAGAACATATGAGCAAGTGTGCCAGAGAACCACTGAAATGATAACATCTGCAAGGAGGACAGCAGCTGCTGTGGGCTCTGACCAGACAGCTACCGGAGGAGACCCTGCTAGGGGAACCACCATTAACAGACAATGAACATGTCCTGGTCAACATCCTGGAACCTGGCAGCTCACAGGAGTCTACAGTACAGCATGTCCTGGATGTTGGAGCCACACTTTCACAGACAGCAAGCATGTCCCAGGAGGAACTTCTAGGTAAGCTTTGGTACCTCTACAGTTGAATACTGTTGTACAGTAATACAAAATCAAAGCTTTAATTCTGCATCACATTTATTTTGGGGAGGGGATTGAAGATTGCTATAGTTATAAGCTTAGGTTGGAGTTGTCAGCTAGGTTCTTATTGAAAGTATACTTTATATGTCCATTAAGAGGTAAATGTATTACCCCCTGTGTTACTGTTAATTGTGATGATGTTGCCCTTACCTCATGCTTAACTGTTTCCAGGACCATCTGGACTACAGAGGAGTATCTCTTCTGCAGATAGTAAGCAAAACATTTTTTATGTCAGTACTGCTGAGCAATTTAAAGAAATATTTTAGTGTCTGTGAAGTTGATATCAGGCCTGTTGTGTATTACTGTACTGTCTGTAATAGTGGCAGCACAGTTAGTTTGTTAGTATATATTGATAGTAGTGCAGGTATTAATTTATTCCTGTTTTGTTGGTTTTTATCACAGATGATCATGACAGTGGGAGTGTGGGCCATGTGCCACCTGATGTCAGTGTATCAGCAGACTCTGATGATGATGGTGGTGAAACTGAGGCACAGTCGGGAGGGTGCAGAGGTTGAATCTGCACAGAGGTTGACATCCATTCATCCTCTTCATTTTCATCAGATACAGCCAATAGGCCTATGTGTACCCAGTCCACTGAGCTCACAGATATTGAACAGGTGGAGGGTGAAAACATTGACTCTGGCCGTAGCCAAAGTGTGGGCGAGGTGCCACACAGGAAGGTTTATAGGGGTGCTCTGAGGGGCCTGCTTTCCCTCTTCCAGCTGATGCAGGTGTCTCTTCCCATGTCACTAAAAGTATGTTTAGGGCTATCACGGAGGCACAGGCACATTCAGAAAGGTGCTCCAGACAAATGCTCAGAGTTATAGATGTGACACAGTCTTCTTCCATTGTGTTGCCAATTCAGTGGATCAGATGAATGACATATTGAAATGAGAGGAGTCTGTGTTGGAGCAAGGAGTGTCTTTCATGGAATGGGAAGTGTCTGTGATGGAATGTCTGTTGGGAGGTTGACAGGGTCCTCATGGGTGTAGGTCGATCATTGCTCCATCAGTAAGTGTGCTGTCAACATGCAGACATGGCAGGCCATGGGGTCATGATTCTGGGCATTCCTGTGAAGGGAGCTTGTACAGCAGTCATCAGTCTTGTTCAGGTAGCAGCACTGCATCTGACCTTGAGCGTGGAGGTGCCAGTGCAGTTCCTGGCAGAGACAGTTCTCTTGGTTGGGTGAAACAATGATGAACTGTCACCTCTACCATGCACAGCTCACAAATGTCCAACATACCAAGACATAAAGATAGCATTGAGCTTGGTTGTGTTCATACAGACACTCACACACCAATTTCACCTGGTGGACCACTACAGACACACATACAACAGTTACATGGTTCAGCCTACCTACTTCTCTTTCTTATTCACACATAATCAATGAACTTTTGTGTCAGCCTAGGCCTACTGCCCCCACAAAACATCCTGTGCAAGTGATGATAACTGTGCCATATCCCTGTTTTCTATCTTTTGGATTCAGGGATAAAAAAGCTTTGTGTCTGATGCTAGAAGCATAGCTACATTAGTGCATAGTATATCTGCATTTGTAGTGTTGAACTGATAATTGTACCTTTGACTTATATTGACTTTGGCAAGTTATACAGTTGATAGCATCATAATTTCACAACTTTATAGTGAATGCTCTTGTAAGGGTTGTGAAGTCAGAAACTGCAATGTGTATCATTACTTTATAACTTCTCTCTTTAATGATTATCCAGTATAAATATATGATGCACATCATAAGTCACGCCATCATATTCATATCTTAAGATTGTATGACAGCACTGTAGTAAAATCTCATCAAAACAGTAATACAGTGTAATGCTCTCTTTTGCATGTACCTCACCAGACACATGCAGCAGATGGAGAGACCACAGGGCTTTCTCACCAACATAATACATACCCTACAAACCATGACATGATGTATGTGGATAGATTAAAAGCTGTGTCACTGTAATTTGTCTGATATAGGATGAGGTCAGTGTCTGACCATGTCCTGATGGGATGACTGCATATTCAAAAATGTGATGTAGCTGATGACATCAGCATTGTTTGTTGAGAATATGGTAATAGTGTCCCACGTGCTGCTGTGAAAGGCTCTCTGTAATATTAGGCAACAGCTCGCACACATAGACGCACACACACACACACACACACACACACACACACACACACACACACACACACACACACACACACACACACACACACACACAAGCCCATGCAGTTGATTGTAGTGAAACTAGAACCCCTACCTATCAAAGTACACAAACTACAGAAAACAGTACGTAATGCAAGCAGCATATCACAAGTCTGACTTCGGAAAGACTGCAGCTGAACTTATAGTAGATGACATCAGCAGGCCATGAGTGAGACAAGATGTTCCAACAAATCCAATGCCAAAAAAAATTTATTGCAAAGCTTTCGGGTAAACCATCCTTCTTCAGTGCTAAGGAATCACAGTTAAAATACAGACTATATAGGAGCAAATAAAATCAATAAAACTTTTTTGGCATTGAATTTGTTGGTTCATCTGGACTTTTGTGTTCCAATTACCACAGCATCAACTTTGCATTTTATATTCTTCTAATAATAGTTTGTGGTGTGGGTGTCATTAATATAGAGTGTTTCACAGTCGGCGTAATGGAAGGAAGAGGAGATGGAAATAGATCTGTTAAAAGCTTTTTATTAAGAAAAGGTAATCCCTTGTTGCAAATAGTTTCCAATGTACCTGTGTCTGTGGGAACCTCTGACCAATCAGCAGACGCCTTTGAGAAATCTCTTGATGTGTTAGAAAAGAAGGTACAGACATTTAAGCAGCTTCAATGGTAACGGTTACATTTTTTAGCTTATTTGGAGCTGGGGCTAGTTCTTTGAAGTCTTTCTATCTTGAAGATGCCATCATACGCTAATACCTATCCCGAATTATTGAAACAGTGGCAACAACTAAACTTAAAACTAAGTGCAGAATACATGTGCCTGATGAATGATTTCTTTCAGACTATTGAAAAGCAGTTGATTGAAGAAATAGTGACATTAAAAAAATGATCTTGTGAACATGCCATGCTTTTCAAATTTGATCAATATGTATCAAAGCATGCTGAATAGACTGCAGCTTCTAGATAGTAAACTTGAGGTTAAAAAAAATACATAAAATACTTTGAGATATTAATGACTTTAAAATGAGGCATATTTTCTCATGGTCCAAGTCTGAAATTCAAAAAATCTGCCTGCTAAACAAAAACGGTCACTGTATCAGCTAGACACCTTTCTACCAATTAGCAATGAGCAAACGGCACAATTGACCAATAGTGATGAGAATTCATCTGCACGGCCACTGTGACTGGCTAGCCAGGAAAGGATCCCTCCCTCACCTGATGCGGCACCTCCGAGCAACGTAATAACTGAGATTACAAAAGAAAATGAGGAAAGTGAGCTACTCAAAGCTGCGACTACATCTACAAGTAGTTCTAACCAGCACAATATTTTGTTCTTTAGGAATTACAGCTTCAGAAGCTCTTTTTCAACTTCTACAATGCATTTTCAGTTAAACTTGCTGGAAAAAGTGGGGACCCAACAAGGAAACCCCTCAAGAGGATGGTCATTACAATGGCAGGTGGTGAATGTAGCAAATGGGACAAAAAGGAAAAACAGCAGTCCAGCATATCGAAACAAAGCTACTCATTGCTAATTAACAAAGGACAAGGTATTGTTAACTTATCAAACCATGACTTAACAAATGTACAATTGTCTTTGCTGGGAAAGAGTCTGAAATTTATACCGAGTGCATCGGATGATATAGTTAAAGCACTGACTGACTTGAAAATATTTGTAAAGAATTTAAATCTTGAACTAATGTTTAAATCTGAAGAATATGTTGCTGTATCATTATGCAGGAAATCAAGCACATTTGTTCCTGTAAGTTGTCCAGTGATAACAACATTTAATAATATATGTGAAAATGAGCTAAGGGAACTATATGCTAAAAGAGTACATAAAAAGACCTATAATTTGATATATGCTGAGAGTGAAGCACTTAAGCAACTGGAAGAAAATGAACACATTGTTATAAAGCAAGCTGACAAGGGGCTGCTACTGTAGTAATAAATCAAACTGATTGTATGGCATCACTGAGTGCTTTTTTACAAGATGTTAAGACCTTTAAGAAAATTACAACTTGTGGATGTTAAAAGATGTATTTCAGAGGTAAATATGTTAATTTATGAATTGCAGTTGACCAATGATATAACTATATAATTATTCAATTATTTTATAGTACCTTGCCCCAGAATACCACAAATTTATGGTATTCCTGAGGTACACAAGTCACTCACCAACCCCCACCCCCGAGACCAATAGTCTCAGGAGGAAGTTGGATAACAGAATCAATGTCTATGTATTTTCAAAAATGTTTAAGTAAATATTTACAGTGCTACCCTAGTGTGTTGAGGGATACCACTTACTTTTTATGTAAAATAAAGGAATGGCATGGCAAGAATGGCAAGCAGCAATTAACAGAGTATTTGTTTGTCACGTTATATATCACATCATTATTTACAGTGATACTGAATAAACATGGTATCGAAGCAATACATGATTTTCTTAATAATGAGATAGGTTTACAAGCCAGAGGGATTGAAAATGTGTGTGCATTATTGGAAATAGTTTTGACTAAAACATTTTTCTTTTTGATAATGAGCCTTTTTTACAGTTAGCTGGTGTAGCCATAGGCACTCCCATGGATAACTCATACGCTAATCTAGTCCTACACCAATGGGAAAAGGAGTTTATATATAGTGAGAGGAACATCCTGAGTAGGAAGGTCTGCTTTTATCAAAGGTTGGTTGATGATTGCTTCCTTATTTGGAATGGTACCCAGGAAGAACTGGACGATTATGGCTTGTATTTAAATACCACTACCAACTTTTTGAAGTTTAAGATGTTAAGCTCAAGTGTGAAAATAGTGTTTTTGGATGTAGAATTAGAAAAGAAAAATGGCAAAATTGAGTCTAGTACACATAAAAAGATGTGCATGTAAATTGTTATGTTACTAGACAAAGTATGCATGCACCTCATGTTTTCAGTGGTATCATGAAAGCACAACTAACTAGGGTCAGCAGGTTAAACACAGATGATACAAAATTTGGGGAACAGGTTAATGAGATAGTTAGTGGATTTTGTGACAGTGGATATAGTGTAACCACTATGAAAGAGATATGTGAAGAGATATATAAAGATAGATGTAATAACAGTAAACCACCTTTCTCAATAAGTGGAAATGATAACTTACCAAAAAAGAAAACTAATAAGATTCGGTATGTTATCATGTTTAATGTAAGAACTAATGACATCAAGAAAAATAATGCAAAAAAATTGGACCATTTCGATGGCAATGCCAAAATTACAAGAAATTTTGTGTGATTGGCCAAGTTTTGCATATAAAAATCTTAAAAATGTAAAAAGAAGCCTATGCTATAAAGATTTTAGATCCCTTAATAAAGGGTACATTATAAATAAACCTGGTACAATTAAATGCATGAGCTGTGTCTGTTGTAATGACATTCTTGTTGATGATAGTACATTTGCACACTCTGTAACTCATAACACAGAAACACAGCAGCTGCCGATTCCCTTCAGCTTGTAGTGTATCTCATTTGACCACTGTCCCTGCAAACAGGTTCTCTCTCAGTCCCCCACTTGCTGAATCCTTGGCCATTGGCGGCATCTGCAGTGGAGAAACCAGCCACAAGGACTCAAGTGCTTTGGACAGAAGATAGGTTACTTGACCACTGTCTCTGCAAAAGGGTTCTCTCTCAGTCCCCCACTTGCTGAATCCTTGGCCATTGGTGACATCTGCAGTGGAGAAACCAGCCACAAGGACTCAAGGGCTTTGGACAGAAGATAGGTTATTGTAGGTGTCTAGCTATGTTTTCCTATTAGCCTGCCACTGTAGAAAGTACCTTGTCTAAAGCAAGAATAACTGGCTCTTCCCACATGGCTAGGGACGGCAGCTGCACCCCCCCCCCCATCTGCTGGAAATACATTCCCCAGTTAACTTTTTATTTTTAGTTATCAGTAAACCAGGATAAAGCTCTAGGCTAAAAAAGGTAACCCTGTAGATACACTGGAATTGCCCACATGTAAAATAGAGGCAAAAGGGTACTTAAACTGCAACTTTTTGTCTGCTTCAAACTGGGTGTCTACCCAGAAAGAACACAGCTGAAATCAAGTCTATAGATTGTTTTTCCCTACTAGATTCTAACTCTTAACAATTTGGCTATTTAGACACTTACCCTGCAATCTTTAGCCTGGGATGGGTTCTAGCCTGCTTCGCTCACTACACTCACTTCGCTCCCCTCCCTGCCCCCTATTCTCACCCACCCCCAGTACCGCTACATTTATTCTAAGCCTTAACCCACCCCTAATTGCCAGCAATTAGGCTACACCACTACTCACCCCCTCCCCCTACATCCACCACAATCATGCTACTACCTAATATAATAACAATCATAACCTGCGTAGTTCTAGCTCACATTACATCCTACCAAGGCTCCACAGTCACATGCCCCAACAACTTCTACTGTACTCTCTCAACACCCTCCCTCAAACATTTACACTATAACTACACAACCCCTGCCACCAAAACTATCCTCCCAATACAAACACTCCATTATCAAACAATCTAACACACTCAAAAATAAATATCCCTAAGATACCATAAGCATTTTACTATGTATATAAAACATACCCTAAATACCCTGTATAAACTAGCCCTCACTGGAGACATCCATCCAAACCCTGGTCCTCCCAAATCCAACCCAACCACAAACCCTAGTCCAAGCAACCCCCCCCCCCACAACTCAACTCCTAGCCAACAAGAAAACAGCAGACCTACTTATAATGTCCCTAAACATCAGAAGCATATGCAATAAAATCCAAGAACTACACGCCAGCATAAGCATATATTCCCCAGATATTCTGTTCCTAACTGAAACCTGGCTCAAACTTCACATCAAAAGTGAGGAAATATTTCCACCTGAATACAACATCCTTCACATAGACAGATTGCCCAAAAAAAGAGGTGGTGTAGCATTGATATTTAAACACCACCTCAATATTCAACTCCTGAACTCATCTGCCCTCACCACAACAATGAAGAAATCCTTTATGCCAATCTCAAACTAAACCCAAACAAAATAATCAATATAACAGGATGCTATTTCCCACCAGGTCAAAATATCACACCCCTAGGAAAATCTCCTGAGCTGGGCTACTCTGTCTCTACCCCAGGAAACCATCATTCTTGGTGACTTTAACATCAACTGGCTATCCTGTAATAGTCTCCCAACCATTCACCTTAATCTCCATGGGTTCACTCAGTTCATTCAATCCCCTACCAGAATCAACAAAAACCCTAACAATCATACCTTACTTGACTGGATCCTAGTCAACAAAGCCCCTCACTCTTACCTAGCAGGCTGCTTACCTGACAGTCTTAGTGATCACTCCCCCACTTTCCTAATTTGGTACCACATAAACAGTCTGAAGCCCATTATCCACAGGCAAATACAGAACAAGTCCAACTTCAACCCCAACTCCTTCATCTCCTCACTGCAAAAAAGTAACTGGTCACCACTAAAATACCTCAACCTAGATGAGGCTGGCCACTTTTTCAACAGTACCTTTATCTCCATCCTAAACACCCATGCTGCTGTAAGAAATGACAAAGTCAGATCCAGGCATGCCCCATGGTTACAAAAGACCACCAGAACCCTAATGAAATCCAGTGATAAGGCCTGGGAGCACTGGCGACTAACAAAAAATAACTCAGATAAGAAATCATTCCTTGAACTGCACAATAAAGCCAGAAAGCATATAAAATTAGACAAATCCCTCTACTATAAATCCACCTTAAACTCTACCAACCACAACCCTAAGCAATTCTGGTCCACTATTAACACTATCCTCCACCAAGGGAAGGTTGATACCCCCCAGCCGTCCATTCCCCCCTCCTCCAGCAGTATTGTTGAATCCTTCAACAAACACTTCACTGAAACTATAACATCTCTAAACAAACAACACTTCCTTACAACAGCCCCCCAACTCCTAACCCTAAACCCCCCACTCCTCTTTTCGTCTTCACCTCAGTACCTACCTCCAACATAAAAAGTCTATTGTCAAAACTTAAACCCAGCAAACTCGAAGCTGACAACCTCCCTTCTGAATACTTGAAAATTGCATCTGATACACTAGCCTACCCAATTTCAATTCTAATCAACTGTTCCATAACAGAAGGCTATGTTCCCTCAATATGGAAAATATCTCACATCATTCCCCTCCACAAAGGCACCCCCTCCACTGACCTGTCCAATTACTGCCCCATTGCTATCCTCTCCCCTTGCTCCAAGATACTTGAAAAATGTATCAACACCCAGGTCTCCAACTACCTCCTAGCTAATAATCTCCTCTCCAAACACCAACATGGTTTCAGTCCATATCACAGCACTACCTCTGCCCTACTCTCCTTCACCAACACTATACTTCATCACAAAAACAATGGCCTCTTCTCTACTGCCATATTTCTAGATATCTCAAAGGCCGTTGACATGGTATCTCATGAGCTACTACTCTCTACTCTCCCCAACCTCTCCTTCTCACAACCAGCCTGAAACTGGTTCCACAGCTATCTACATGGATGCCAGCAATCAGTAATCTGGGACAATAACACATCATCTTGCCTCCCAGATACTCTCAGAGTTCCCCAAGGTTCTATCCTTGGCCCTCTGCTATTCTCACTTTTCACTAACAATCTACATACTGCCACCACACAAGAATCTCTAATACAGGACTCAGATGACTCTACTCTCATCTGCTCTGCCACCACTCTACCAGAATTACAACAAATCACACAAGAATCATTCTCTTCTGTAGAAAGCTGGCTATCCAATGCTCGGCTCCTACTCAACCCAAGTAAGACGAAACTACTCCTATTCCAACCTTCCAAAGCCAACTAAAACACACCCCACTTCAACATTCTTGCCAAAGACAATACCATCATCTCTCCATCAGAACACACAAAATTACTTTGTGTGGAAATAGACAACAAACTTAGATTTGACACCCACATATCTCTCACAATAAAAAAAGTTCACAAGAAACTTGGTACATTATATTGAAGCCGCCAATTATAAGTCAGCTAGAATTGCCATAGCCAATTCCCAGCTAATCTCCACCCTACTCTATGCAACCCTGATACTTACCAACCTTAGACAGACAGACCTACACAAGCTGGATGCTTGTTACAACAAAATTGTTAAATTTGCCACTGGAACCTCCTACCGCAGCCATCATTGTATCTCCCTTAAAGAACTAAACTGGCTAGAACTCCCACAACTCCTTCATTTTAATCAACTCACCCTCGCTCATAAACTTATTAACCACCCCCTTAACATTCCTTCCCTTCAAACCCTTCTCCAACCCTATCACCCCACTAGGCCCCTAAGATCAAGCAACAAAAATCAACTCACTATTATCAAACCCAAAAACTCAGCAGGATAAGCCATATTTTAATGTACCATATCTAAACTTTGGAACAATCTTCCACGCTCTATAACTACTCTACCTTCCAGCAGCCTTTTCAAGACTGCCCTCAAATTCCACTTATATTTGCACTGGCTTTGTCCTTATTCTTATCCAGACTAACGCCCCCACCCTTACCCCCCACCTAGACTCTTAACCCAACTATACTACTGCCACTATTAACCACAATCAGAAATAGCTAGTTGTCTTTACATACTTTAACATCTTGTCTGACAACGTTGTTACTAATATTATAAATGGCATCTTAACTTGCAACATTTTCTGTATATACTGTTGATAATCAATATCTTGTTATTGTATTAAAGCCAACAACCATGTTGTTTACTATTGCTGCAACTTTGTATCTCTATCATGTACATGATGTGGAGCTTTTCTTCCCAGGCATCCACTGAAAAAGGACCTGCATCCAGTCGGAATTTCCTGGTAAACAAATGTAAATAAATAAAAATAAATAAATAAAGAATATGTGTTCCACTGTTCAGCAAATTGTAATAGTGTTAATGTGGTATATCTGGCAACATGCATAAAATGTCCATCGTTTTATGTGGGTAAAACTACAAGAAAACGGAAAGAGCGAATAGCAGAGCATAAATCGGATATTCATAGAAATATACATACCAATGCACTAAGTACACACATTATAGATAAAGGCTCCAGGCATTACTTTAAGTTTAGAGTTATAGATGTAGTAATGAAAGAGGTTAAAGGTGGTGACATGAATAATGTATTAGAGAATAAGGAATATGAGTGGATAGTTAGGCTGCAGGCAGACTTAAACCTGGTTTAAACAACGCAGTTAGTATAAAGCTTATTTTAGTTAGAAAACAGAAGCAATATCTTTGAATTTTATTATGTTGTCGTATTGTTTTAAATGTCTTGTGAAATGGGGGGGGGGGTTGGGATAGGCTGATTATGGTCATGTGGTTTCATTTCCTCCTATTTAAAGCCTGCATTTTAACTGTGATTCATTAGCACTGAATAGGTGTGGTTTACCTGAAAGCTTTGCAATAAAACTTTTCTGGCATTGGATTTGTTGGTTCATCTTGGCTCTTGTGTTCCAGTTACCACAGCATCAACTTTGCATTTTATATGAGACAAGATGTTGGCAGGCCTGCACAGGTTCATAGCATCATAGGGTCATACGAGGCTATTACCATAATAGCCATAGGTTCATAGGTTCACAGGAAGTTACTAGGCTAATAGCCCTAGGGCATTTTGAAGCCTAGCCAAGTTGTACCAATGTTTCCTTATAGACCAAGGTATGTAGTCCATATTTGCGAATCCATGATCAGCACTGGTTGCTCCTGTCCAAGAGTGACATAGGTGAAACCCCCAGGGTAAATTGTTGATTTTCTATCAATTGTCCAAGTTACGCTTAAAAAGGATCATTGAAGAGCTCAGTTTCACATTAATTGGGAGTCTGCTCCATAGGAGTGGCAATATCTGGGAGACATATCTGTCTCTCTAACATTTCCTGTTGATATTGCAAAGTAGGTTAAGGTCCCTACAGTGAGTGAGTCTTGTTCCATTTGATTTTCAGAGGTGCAGCGTTTTCACTAATGCAGGGTCTGAGAGTGCTCTTTAGGCCAGGCACAACATGTCTCTCAGAAGTCTATATGATGCAGAGTACAGTGCCAGGGCCTTCAGTCTGTCCATATAGGCCATCTGTTGAAGTCCCTGAATTTCCTTGGTGAGAAACCACTTAAGTGTCTCCAGCTGCTAGAGGAGTCTGGTGAGGTACATACAAAAGGAAGCCTTGTGCTCTATTATTGCTCTGATGAGGGGCAGGTACATTGGATTGATAACAACCTTAATCTTGGATGCTATGCCCTTACTTATGAGATATGCAATGTAAAAAGTCCTACCTTACCACTGTGGACACATGATGATCAAAGCTGAGGTTGCTATCAACCTTCACTTCCAAATCTCTCACCATTGGGTTACAAATTGGGGGGGGGGTATTATTAATAGTGTAATTTGCAGGGACGTCTCCCATGCCAAATGGGATAATAGTGTACTTTTGGAGGTTAAGTTTATGTCTGTGGGTTTTGCAATGATTATTGATGTATGTCAGTCCATTTTGCCATATGTTGACATCATTTGGGGATTCAATGACTGCACACAGTTTGCAGTTGTCAGTCATCTCAGTGAGCCATAGGCTATCGGGTATTGCCTGAATTTCTGAGAAATAGATACCAAACAGTAGGAGGCCCAGCACAGACTCTTGTGGAACACCACTGGTAAGAGGTCTGCTGGTAGAGGTGGAATATCCATCTATGACTGTATGCATTCTGTTGGTGAGACAGTTAGCTTTACACTATTTAGTAAGCATCCTGAGATGTTATCTGGTCCCATACAGGCTGTATTGTGGCCTTGGCCAGTGTGGTTATGACAGGTTCTTTGGAGATAATAGGTAGATAACTGGTGATACATATGCTTTGGGGTATGATTGATGGGGACAATCATGAATGTTTTGCCAAACCTGTCTGCTAACAGGTTGGTGATGTCTTCAGGTTTAGTATGAGTGATAACATCCGCTATGAATTTGGTGCAAAGTTGGGCCTTCCCTTTTACATTATAGACATAGCTAAAGAATGCCTTGTGATTATCCCTAGCTATTGATGCTAATTTAGTTTCGTAATTAGCTTTAGAGGACTTAACAAGAAGTCTAATCTGCTTGTTCAAGCTATGAAGGGTGTATTCTGCTGAGACTGTTCCCTCTAATTCCTGGACATCAGTTTATTTCTCTTGTTGTATAATCTATTTATTCTAGATGTCCACCAGCATAGCTTATTTTTTCATGAGCAAGTTTTAATTTGTTCTGGTACAGCTAAATCTATGCACTTATAAACATGGTTATACAGGGCATTTGTGTACACCTCTGTATAGGAGTCTTTACTGTCAGTGGTGTCGCTTTGGAGGCTATAGTTTGCTTTAGAAAAACATTTCAAACTTTTGGATCCTGAGAGAGGGTCAGGTATGATTGTTACATTGAACGTTACTGATTTATGGTCAGACCTTACCAGGGACGGTGTCACACATGGGGCGGTGCAGCAATCTCCCAAATTGGTGAATACTAGTTCAAGTGCATTTGAGCCCGTTGTAGGGGTGTGGACTAACTGTTCCAGAGCATTTGTGTTTACTTTGTACAGGAACCTTAGGGCAAGTGTGTTTGAGCTCATATATGTATCCCAATCAATGGAAGGATAATTAAAGTCACCAATGCCTAGGGTGTTTGGCTGCATTATGAGTGAGACAGGTAGGTCCAGGAATGCACTGTGCGGTTTTCGTGGTTCATTTTTGTGGACCTTTACCTGACAATGACATGGGGGGGGTCTTTCCTACAGTTAGTTGGACTTGGAGTAACTCTAGGGATTCATACTGCTTAACCAGTCTTGAGGTGTATTTGTCTTTTATGAAATGGATACACCTCCTCCTTTGGTACTTTCATGTTAATTTTGCAGCCCAAATGTGTGGAAGGTATCATAGCCTTTCATGGCTGGAGTACTCTCTGTGGCCCCAAACCATGTCTCTGTGATTGCACAAACATTGACATCTTTTTAAGTAAAGAGTGCCTCCACTGAGTGTAGTTTCTGATTTAGACTCCTAGCATTAAGCAGCATAACCCTGAGTTTGTCTTTTGAGGATATGTTTGCATCAGGAATTTTGTTCTTATGACATTGCCTAAAAAAGCCACTATGTGGGGAGGCAAGTACTTTGCCAATAACCAAAAGGCAAGAGGTGACAGATGAAGACTATCACTGGCAAAGCAGTGTGGTCTGTCAACCATATCATCCCAGGCTGACAAATACTGGATCCCCCTGGAATGACACCGATAGCTAAGAAAATTGTTAAAGTCAATAATTCTTTTGTTTGTATTGAGGCATCTCCTGGGTGAAGGTAGAATGTTATTTAGGGCTATGGACATAACTGTTTAGGACACATAATCTGAGAGCTCAGTCATATCTCTTTTCATATAGTCCAGTGAGGTATGTCTGAATTCATTTACTTCAACATGGAGTATGACAGAGATGTAACTGTGCTTGTTGTTGACAGACTTGAGTGCGTACATGACTTTGCAGATCCAGACACCTGACAAGAAGCTGACCGTGACTTTCTCCTTGTACAACCCGGTGAGGGGGACATCTGTGTGTCTCAGTATGGATTTGTCTATGACCAAGACATTTGGTTTTCAGGTGTTTTGCTTAAGGGCTTAATGTATGAGATACTGATATGTTTGTTTTTATGTGTAGTGGGCTCTGTTGGGACTGTCATGTGTGCAGAAGGTTTGCATTTGCGAGGTCTGTGTTCTTTTGGTAAGCTTCTAATGAGTACCCCTGTGTATGTAGGTTTATGTGTTGTATCTTGGTTTGTTGAGGAGGTAAAGTGTGTGTGCTGACAACCTGTTTGATATCTGGTTTGTTGCTACCTGAGAGAGAGCATTTTTTCTAGATTCATTGTATACTTGCATCTCACATTACATATTGTATTGGTCATTTGTAGGAGCACATGGTTATCATTATACATGAGGCAATATTAACCTTGCTGTGTGAAAACACAGGTACCCTTATTAAGTATATTTAAATGGTCATTGTTAGCAGAGCAATTGTGTGAGCATCAACAACTGGTCCTGTCTATGAGGGACATAGGTTTCACCCCAAAGGCTGTAATACACTCCCAAAGCATGTGAAGAAGTGCTCCTCAATGACCCTGTTTAATCACAATCTTATCTACTGGTTGGATGATTGTACAGTTGCCTCTGAGCTAGCACATATGTCCCTCATGGACATGACCAGTTAGTGCTGCTCATAAACATGCTCTGCTAAAACCAACCATCCTACTATGCTCAATAAGAATACTTGTGTTTATACACAGCTAGGCTTCTACACACCCTAGTGCTATTAGGCTAGTAGCCTCATATGAACCAATGTAGCTATGGGGTCTCTATCAGCATCTTGAACGCTGAAAATATCGAGTTTGATATTGTCGCATCGAGAATGCTGAAAGGGAGAATGTCGAACAGGTATAAGGAAATCTCCGTAAGGGGAGATTTCCATTTACCTCAATGTAATGTGGTCTCGGAGTTGGTATATTTAAGTAGCGGGGGTTGTGGGGGTGCAGGAGTGCTTGCCTCCCTGCCTACACCCTTTAGTTTTTTGTTGTTGTTTTTTTATTTCTCAGCATTCGAAAATTGGATAGTTTGATCATGTCAGTTTGACATTTAATGATTCGAACTATTCAATTTTCAAAATGCTGATATAGACATGTAGCTATGTGCCTATGCAGGCCTCACAACCTGTTGTCCCCGACATGGCTTGCTGATGTCATCTGCTATAAGTTCACTTGCACTGCTATATAAATAAGATTTAAACTGTGGCACTTTTGCTAAAGACTGTGTTTTGTAGTGTGTGTGTGTAGTTAGATATGTAGGGGCTCTGTTCTCACTGCAGTCCACAGGGTGGGTGGGTGTATGTGTGTGTGCTTCTCTAGACAGCACAGCAGATGTGCATATCCTATGGTTACTTCTCCACTAGCATTCAATGACAGTATTTTGATATTGTTCATGCCTACACATCCAATTCATACAAGCCTCACAACATCTCGCCTCACAAATGACCTTCTGATGTAATCTACTATGAGTTCACCTGCAGTCCTATATAAATCAGACTTGAGCTGTGGCACTTGCGTAAAGTACTGTGTTCTGTAGTCTGTTGACTTAGACAGGTAGGGGTTCTATTCTCACTGCAGTCAATGGGGGAGTGTGCTTGTGCTCTTGCTTGACATTACAGACAGCCGTTTACTCCAGCATGTGGGACACTGTCATTACCATATTGTCCTCACCAGACACTGCTGATGTCTCACCTATAAAGTGTTGTCTAACACACTCCAACTCTAAGACTCGAGTTGTGGTGCTCGTGTGAAGCACTGTGTTCTGTAGCCTGTATATTTAGATAAGTAAGGGTTCTATTCTCACTGCAGATATTTCACACACACATCCTCCTCATTGTTATTCAATTTATGTGACAGTCCCAAACAACAAATTTCACTGAAAAGTTTGTACTGTACCATGTAGATTTGTGCTTGGTGTTGCTGCTACAATCATCTTCTATTGACATGTCCTTTCCCATGAAAGCAGGAGTGTCACCTGTACTATTTCCCTGTATTCAATTCTACAATTCATCTGTGTGTATGTATTCAATACACACACTTCCCCTGACTGATCATTTTTCATGGCAGTCCTATGTCCAGTTAGAGATCATTAACATAGCTTCAATACAGAATGCCAGGAATGGGCTATCATAATACTCTGCACTGTAGGTTCACTGTCCTGTACTGTGTTTGGACCATATACTTCAGATTCACAGCTCTCAAATATCCAGATATTCCCAGGATGTCTAAATCTTTTCCTTATCAAATATATGGACTGATGTGATTCAGTATTACAGACATTTGGGTGCATACCTCTCAAGTGTCCTGATCTGTGCAGATTGTCCAGTTTTTGTCTCATATTTGAGATCTTTTCCTCGTAACATGTTTATGTTGTTTTCCTCGAAAATCATTGGCATGTCATTGCAGAGTGCAGTCAGCAATGTATGCCTGATATTTGAGCTATCATTGTTAAATTAGTGAGGGTTGAAGTCAGAAAATAGTGACATAGCAGACATTTGAGTCTCAGACTTCATACCCTACAGAAAATTAATGCAAATGCAAAACATGCCATTCTATCAACGTTCTATGTTTGTAATAACAATATTTATTAAGTGTGTCCCTAGTTTTCATCCTTTGTCCCCACATTATTTTTGGCTTTTGTCCATATGTCTTGCTCTAAGAGTTTGAGAAGTAATGTGTACAGCCCTGATGATCATTGTGGCATTCTTCTCTAATCTGTGGAACGTATGTGCTCTCCTTTACACAGAACTAATATCCCTGTTCACTTACAAGGTTTTGTGGTCAGCAATACTATTGTGAGTTGTGAAAACTAGTTTAGGTGCACTGAGCCTCATTAATATGCATTGCACATTGCCTTGACCTGAGCACTGTAGTGGTAACATGTAAACTCCATGTATGCTCTGTACAAAGCCTACACAGAGTTTACTGAATCCCCATGACTATGTATTTGCTGTTTGCTCATTAAAAGGGAACAAGGTCATACAGAAACTGCAGGTAGTTATTTTTTATTTATGTTTTAGTTGATAAGCAGTTATGCTCACTTGACACAGGTGTCCATATTTTGTAGCTATATGGGAGCAGTGCCTTGTTAAATGACTTGCTCAAAACTGTACAGTTTACAAGTGGAGAGTGAAGTAATTAACCCTCAACTCTATGTTGCTGTGCTAATGAGCAATGCCAAAGAATGGGATTTCAGTGAGTTGTATGAATGGTTATAACAGAATAATTTTGGTTAAAAAATGAAACAAGGAAAAGGCTGCAAATACAAACATTTCTGAACTTATCAAAAGTTGCAGATGTGTATAAGCAGCTAAAAATAATTAAACAAGGAAATGAGTGTGTGAAAGACAGAGTAGGAGTTAAATAAAAAAAAAATAATAAAGAAGAATGTGTTGCAGCGTAAATATAATGGATACGAAAAAATAAGTGCTGTCAATGAAGTGTTTCACAGTAACAGATACAATAAAATTCCTCATACAATTACAATTCATGCTTTTTAGATATGCCTAAAAGCATGAACAGAAGCTTTGTCATCCTTTTACTAACATTGTGGAATCCACGATACTATAGAATGCTTTTAAAAACTATAAATGGGCAAACTGTGCCCAGAACACATTTACATACCACTGAACAGGAACAGGAATGTGAAACTGTTAATACTACTGAAGTGAAAAGACTTGAAGCAGTGAAGTCGAACATATTTTTAAGACAACAGGAGAAGATTGCATATAAGGCTTTTGGTGAGAAATGCTAAGAATTAATAAGCAAAATGTTAATTTTAAACTAGACTGGTACAGAGAGCAATACGTTCTTGATTTAGAAGGGAGATTATATCTGATATTTGGACACATCATGAGTCAAATTGGGAGGAAGTCAGAAATACAATAAAGAGAAGGCTAAGTAAATTTACCAGTAGGGTGAATGCATGGTTGGAGAATAGAAGTGATGAAACTAATGGCAATGTGAGAAGCATAAATGTGATAGATTCATTAGAGAGAAAAATGGAAGCATAGAAAAGGAAAGAGTAAGGACGGTGGGGTATACCTGAGTATAAAAAGTATGCTGTGAGGGTGAATGTTGTATAATGATTTAGATGGATTGGAAGATTATAAGTTCAGATGGAAAGTTTGGGAAAATAGAAGAAACAATGTGTCATAGACAAAGCCAGATACACAAAACAGTCAATGAAATATATATGAAAATGAATGTGATACCAGCACCACGAAGCTCAGTAAATGATACAGGCTTTATTTAAAGTTGCTAATAACAGAAACAATTTTCCCTCCAGATTTCCTCAGGTTAAAAAGTCTAGAAACATGGCTAAAATGTCTTAAATACATGCTTCAGATAACATGACACAAAAGTATAATTTATTTTCTAAAATTTCTGTAAACTTACTTAAGTCACTCCTCTTATATTTTCATGAATAATAATACTAAACATTTCAGACATATTCTTCCATATTAATTTAAATAGCTATAAAATACAAAATATTATTAGGAAGAATTGTCCTGCGCTAAACTATATTCCAGCCTTTAAAGATATAACTATGGACAATTTAGCATTTGGTTTCAATAACTCTAATAATCTTAAACGTAGATTACGTTATAAAGAGCAAGAGAAAATATTAATAAGATATCTATAGAAAGATTTGGTACCCAAAAATGCTTTCTCAGTTTTGTAAATATATCTCTACAGATACATATTTTATACATCCAGTAACACACAAGATCTTTACTTTACTTTAAACAGCCATGGTACATGGAACACAAAAACCATCATAGATATGTCTTGATGCTCACAATGCAATGTGTTTTACATTGGAAAGATGAATAAGAGACTAAAATCTATGAGCACCTCTCAGACATAAGAAGAGAATTAGAGATGAATGCAATGTACAGACACATTAAAAACACTGATGCTTCACATGCTTTAATTTTTTTAATATCACAGAACATTTGTGAAAGTATAAGAGGGGGTGACTTAAGTAATTATACAAATATTTTAGAAAACAAATGGATATTGCGATTTAGAGCACATCAATATCCGGGGCTTAATGAGAAAATTTACTATAAAACCAATTCTGAAAGAATTACTTGGGAAAATAAAATAAAATAAAACAAAATAAATTTTTAATGATTTTATAATTTACAGTATACTTTTGTAGTAATGTATTGTGTCTATTTTATGTTCTTCAAGCTTTTTAAATTTTATTTTTCTACTGTATTCTTAAATGTTTAATTAATAAGTAATTATAGTTTTGTATCATGTGATCTGAATCATGTATTTAAGAGACTTTAGTCATGTTTCTAGACATTTTGCCTGAAGAAGCCTGGAGGGTGAAAGTCTTTCTGTTACTGGCAATGTTAAATAAAGCCTGTATCATTTATTGAGCTTCATGGTGCCAGTATCACATCAATTTTCATATAGGTTTGGGAAAATAAGATGAAACAAACATTTTTGGGGGAAACAAAGAAAATGGAAGCAGGAATAAGGAAGTTTATGAGTTGGGGAGTGAGAGTGAATGGATCAAAAGAGATTATACTCAGGAATATGCTGAGTTTGAAACAGGAGGAAGTAATAAGGAGTGTTTTGACAAAGCAGGACAAAAAAGACTAGTATAGAACAGATGCAAGAATAGGAGAGGAGCAGGCAATATATTTATTTATTTATTTATGAGGTATCCTACTGTCTTCAATAAGAGTTGGTACAAAGTAAGAAAGGCAAATTCTATAGATGAAACATTTAAAAGGCACTCCTGCTCTACCAGTGATAGTTTTCACTTTTCACCCTGTCTGTTTGGTGTAGTGGCAAAACCTTTTGCTGCCTCCATGGTGCCTTTCTTTAAGGCAGAATACATTTTATGAACATCCTGACACAGCAAATTCCACTGGTCAACCTAAAAATAGCACTGCTGAATGCTAGGGCCTAAACAATAAACTGCCTGACCTTGAGAGGCCTTCCGTATCCCTGAAGACATCCAGATATATTTAGTTGCAGATATTTGGCTCCAACACAGCAAAATCACTCTCCTTATCACACAATCAGATTCACCAGTAAATGTGAGAGAGTATCCATATTTATTAGTAATCCCACTGTCTCTTGGCAGTTCTACATGATACAAATGTGGAACTAGTTGAAGTTATATTAACACTAAACAAAATTTCCACATTATAGCTAGCTATAGCACTCCATCAATGAATCCTGTACAGCATGCAGAATACCCAAACTGGTTAAAAAATTAACCACTGAGCCTAATATTATCTTTATGGGTGACTTTACCTATCCTGCTATAAACTAGCATACATATATGACACATAGAAAATATGTCCAGAGATTTCCTGACATCGTAAATGCCAGCATCTTCAACCAAATTATCCTGCAGCTGACAAGAGGAGCTATCCCTCTTGGGTTTATACTTATAAATATATCCACAAACAGCAATACCGCACTTGCTACCATTTCCCTGTTCAAATCATGCCACCTTCCTGTAACCTTTTCCCTGAAATTCATAACCCCAAACATCTCCTCCATATTTAGAGACTACTCAAACCATTTGCTTTCTATTCACAGATATTTTTGACAATCACAAATAGTACATTTCCACAGCAAACTCAGCATCTTTGTATTTATTCAGTTTGGTAACCAGGGTAGGTCACTGATCATAATGGACATATTTTAGTCTCAGCCCAGACAAATATAAATGACAGTAGACATGCAAGTTAACAATGAGTAATATGAATACAAATAAAATGCTATGTGAAGATAGCAATGAATCAAAAAGAAGAAGAGAGTTAATCAGGAAGGGACAAAGAACAAGGTGGAAAAGACAGCAAAAGTAGGGACAGACAGAAATTAATTCTATAACATATACAAAGTAGAAGAGAGGTTGCATATTAGTGTGAGTAAATAATGTGAGAAAGACAAAAGTGCCTGTCTGGTGATGTTGAGAGCGAGGGATTAGGTGATGTGTTCTGAGAGAAAGCATTTGCAAACTGACTTGGACTTGAGATGATCTTTAAGCTGAGTACACAATGGTGGGTACAACAGGAGGTCTTTAAGATTAGTAAGGAGAGATTCCCAGAGTTTTGGGACCAGAATGAAGAAGGCATGATTAATGCAGAGAAGTATGGTTTTGGGATATTGAAGAAGTGTACCAGAGAGCTTAAGATGCCCTAGACTGTAACTGGAGAGTTGACTGAAGAGGTTGAAGGCAAGAGAAACACAGGAGTGTTATTTGAGGAGCTTGTAGAATTGGGATCCAAGAGGCAGGTTGACACATTGCTGCGCAAGTAACCAAATGGCTGTATTAAGTGTGATACAATGATGCTCATTTCTAGGGGAGAGGGTAGTGAAATGGCAGATAGAGTTGTTTATAATCTGGATGGTGGAGAAGATTTTCTTGGATGCTGCTACAGTCAGTGGAAATCTATATTCAAGCTGGACAAGTAGAATGCTTTTTTCTATGACATTCCTGGTTGGTCTGGAGAGAAAGGCAGTAATTTTATATAGCCAAAATAGCAGAAAATACATTTTCTTCTGTGTTTGTGTTTGCTCTGGGTGAAGGTGAAAGTTCAGTGCAGGATCAAACCACATACCAAGATATTTGAAGGAGATGACTTGATCGATGGAGTTATGAAGATGTTCATGGATAAGAAATGATTGAGAGTTTTTCTGCCATTTAGAGGAGGTACCAAGCAGCATTACTTTAGTTCTGGAAGTGCTCAGCATTAGCTTTTTATTATTAATCTATCTGATAACGGAAAGGAAGTTTGCATATAGTTGAACCACTGCTCATTCCTCTGACTTTTTCTCCTGCTTAGATAGTTGCATTGAAGCAGTCATGCCTATACAATATATGAATAATGGCAAATTTAAAAGTAAACACATATGGTGGAACTCTCAAATCAACAAACTCTATTACAAAGAAAATATCTCAAAACTATTTGCAATAAAACATCTCTATATCTATATAAAAGGCCCAAAAGTCCCTCAACAGCACTATTAGGAAATGCAAGGCCTACAAAGAATTTAGAGCAGTCACCAACTCAAAAGACAACAACAAGGCCATCTTTAGCTGTATCGGGAAGTTGGAAGTAATACTTAGATATGCATTAAGGTAGTCTCTAGTAGTTCATTTTCTCTGACCCTGCAGTCATTGCCACCATTCTTGTGGGAAAGTTCTCTTCCAAATTCTCTTCACCCACCCTCATCCCACATTTCAACCCCACATTTCAACATTCTCCCATACCTTCCTCATCAAATCACTCTTGACTAGGTGTTACTGGCACTTTCCAAAAGAAAGAAGACCACCTACATCAGCCCTGACAATCTTTCTTGGTGTCTGCTGTGAAATGGCAAGTCCCACTTCAATAACCACTTCTGTCTCTTTTCAAATGTAATCTCCCCACTGGTTACAGCTCTGAAGTATGGGGATTGGCTGAAATGGTGCCACTGCCTAAACAGGGCCCCTAAACTGATTCTTGGAATTTTGGAATTATTAGCCCTACAGGTATTATGTACAAGGCTATGAAAAGCATAATAGCTAAACTTATAAATAAAGATATGAAATACCTATCCCTAGACCCTCAACAGTTTGGCATTATAAAGGTTAGTCATGTCTGAACACTCTAAATGATTTATGCAGAAGGGTTACTAAGGCCATGGATGATGGCAGATATCACATGCCACCTTCCTGGGCCAAGACCTTCAACACCATCCTCCATGTTGAAATTATTGGCAAATTCACCCACCTCAAAATCATCCCATGTGTAATCTACTAAATAACTGACTCCTTGATAGAATCCATGCTGCTAAACATAGGAGAACCTGCTCTAGTCAAAAATGTTACTAGTGTTGTCATGCAGGGTTCTATCCCTGACTGCCTACTCTTTGTCATCTAATTCTTTAATGTGAAAGCTGAAGTCAAGCTAAAGTCAAGGGACTAAGGTTACCCAGCTTTGATGACAAATGGAAATTGGGAGTGATTATCAAATCTCACTAAGATGATAAAACTCTCCAAAAAGAACTGGGTCAGATCAGTGCCTGGTGTGTCTATCATGGGCTCATTCTCTCACCTTAGCACCCACTTTAATTTTACTCAGTCACTAGTGATATGAGTTCTTATATTCATAAGAACTTTATTTTGACAACCATGGTTCTGTAGCGCATAGAATATCCATTTGCCCTCCATGACTTATTTTTAGGATGTCTCCTCAAGGTCCAAAGATGTTATATTTGCACTTTAGTCATCCCTTCTTAGACCCATCACTGAATACAATGCTCATTCCAATTTCCCATGAACCTCACTAAGCACCTTAACCAAATCAAAAGACCCCATCATTTCCTCACCAAAATGATCTTATGTTTTGCTTCCCCCAGTTATTCTGAAAGATAAATCCCCCACCCCATATCCTGTAGTCTTCTGTGGAGTTATCTTTGTTTAGTCTTCCATGTTAATAATGACCCTCTCTGTACTTTTTAAGATGTACCTCAGTAGAACCACTGATAAAGCAAATAGTCTTTCTAGATACCTGAATATACTAACTGATATGTCAGCATGCTAACCCTCTGCATCTTCAATCTCTGGAACAAACTCCACTATATATCAGGAAGACCACTTCCCTGGCAACCTTTTAAAACTTTCCTTGATGATGGAATGTTAGATGATACATTTTTACCTGGGATACTTGGGAGCAATCTGATTAAAATAAGTAACTCGTAAATCTCCCACCACTGTTGACTGACATGGCTAAGCTTCTTGATTGTCACCTAGACAGTAAGCTTAGTATTAACCTAAAGATGCATATATATTTTTAACTTCTGACAATAAAAAGGCCTTCAACAAGTACCTAAACTTCTACTTAAATGATGTTTTGATGAATTTAACATTTAGATCTGATGGTCTTCAAATCACTGATAGGTATTATATTGCTGAAATATTTGTCAGAAATGTCTAGTTTCTAAAAAACTCTGATCTTACACTTGTTTCCATGGATATTGAACCTCATCAGTCTGTCTGCTTATTTGTGAAGAATGAGTTCTAGATCTCCCTAATAAGATTAGAAATGACTCTACAGTAGGACTAGAACTGAATGGATATTTTCTGTGCATTCAGAAATTGTGTACTATATGTCTTGTCTATCTGAGTCAGCAAAACTTGTCAATAGACTTTGCCTCTGAAATATGTAGCTCTGCCACTATGAAACCAGCCCTTAAGGGTAGTGAAAGGAGTAATATGGATGCCTGTAGACCTATTAGCCTCACCAGTGATATCAGTAAATGTTTTATGTAAACCATCATGATGATACTCTCTTCTAATCTTTCAGTGTCTCTGGACATAAATCAACATGGCTTCATCTTTAATCACTCATGCATTACAAATTTAATCATCTTTAAAATTATGCTCCTAAGGGTATTGATAATGTGATGCCAGATATTGTTTATTTCAACCTTGTTAAAATCATTGCTACTATTCCTCACCAAATCATATTTCAGACCCTTAACGTCTGTAAATGTTAATGGCTTCATTGTTGGGTGGATTAGCATGGGGTTTCCTAACAGTTCTGTAGACTAATCATAAAAGATTTCCTTTATTTATTTACTGACATTTGTTTACCGGGAAAGTCCACTGGACCAAGGAGAGACCATTTTCAGTGGAGGCCTGGGGAGACAAGCTCCATAAAAGCAGTTTGTATGGTACATGGTTATACAGAACAGAAATAGTAAGTTGAAATACATTATACAAAACACAACTAGTACAATTAAAGGCACACATTAATAGGCTAAGCAAGTCCAGTTACAGGTTCTGTCAAATGTATAAAGAATATAGTTTATATTGACACATACACGAGAAACTACAAGTTGCAAATAGTAACATTTTAAGGCAGATGCATTAAGCATGCACAACAGTGGGTGTAGTTGGGTAGGGAAGTTAAACAGAATAAGTATGATTTAAATATGTCTATAGCTGAGGATGGTAAAATCCATTTAAGTTTAGGACAGTAGTAAAGGGGAGTATAGAATATGTAAGGAATGCAGTGGGGGTTGTGATAGAGGCTGTTAGTTTTATAGGGTAAGGAGAGAGTGATGGGAGTTTAAAGGCAAGCTGAGTACTATAGAAGAATGGTGTACAAGCTTTATACAGAAGTGAGTAAGAAGGAGACAGAGGAGTAGGTAGGAGGGCTCATAGGACTAAGTAATGGCTGGTGGAGGTTTTAAGCAGTTGCAGGTCCATTTGGAGAGAAGATAAGTGTGTAGGGCAGTTTTAAAGGAGTCAAATGATTGAGATGTATGAATTTATGTAGGAAGGCTCTTCCATGTTTTGGCTTTGACCCAGGAATATAGTAGCTTACCTGCAGGAAGTATAGGCTTATGAATTTGTAGGAGGTGCTAATTTTCAGATCTTAGGAACCTATTAGGACTGTAATGGATGAGTAAGGTGTTTATGGCAGGACGGTCTTGAGGTTTAATAATTAATTTGTAAGTGGTAGCTAGTTGAAGATAGGTTAAGTAGTGGGAGAATTCAAGCCAGTGTAGTTTTTTTAGAGAGATGCAATGGTGGGTAGAGTGATGACTGTTAGTAGCGAATCTTGTTATAGCATGTTTCTAGTTTGGTTTTCAGGGAAGATTGGAGGTTGGTAAATAGTGGTGCACCATATAATAGGGAAGGAAGTAGGTAAGATGAAGAAAGTACTTGTTTTGCGGGGAGGGAGAGGAACAGGTTATGTCTGTAGAGAGGTCCTAGTTTTTTGTGGGTCTTACTGATGTTAGTTTGGAAATGGAGGGCAAGGTTTTCATTGATTATAACACCTATCAGTTTTGTATGAGTAACTAGTTCGATTTTTGTGGTATTTATAGAGAAAATATTAAATTGGGATTTGTTAATGGGTGAGTTTTTCTTGGGAGTGAAAATCAAGAGTTTGGTTTTATTAGGGTTTAATGAAAGAAGATTGTTATGGAGCTTAGTCTCTACAGTGTTGAATGCAGTTTGGGTGACTTGCCATAATAGAGTTGGGTTGTCAGCAGTGCAGATTATGGTGGAGATTTTGGCATACTGAACTAAGGAGCCTTGTTGGATGAAGTGATGGAGGTTATTGATAACAATTTTGAATAGGAGGAGTCCTAAAATTGAGCCTTGGGGGACGCCAGTGGGGTTTAAAGGGGATATGGAATTTTGCCATTTGGCAGCCTGTTTTCTGTTTGATAGGTAGCTTTTGAACCAGTTTAGAGAGGAAGTGGATAGTCCTATGTTAGTGAGTTGGGAGAGGGGGATAGTGTGAGAGGTGGTGTCTAAGGCTTTAGATAGGTCTAAGAATAAAGTAGAGACAAGGTTTCCTGAGTTGTGGACTTTGTTAGCTATGTCTAAAAAGGATATTAGACCAGGAGATGTGCTATGTCCTGGTCTGAACCCATGCTATGTTTAAGAGAGTATTTGATTTTTGAGCAGGAGTTGTAACAGTTGTGTGAATATACACTTTTCAAGGAGTTTTGAGATAAGGGATAGAGTAGCCATGGGAAGGAAGTTGGTGATGTCTGTTGAAGGGCCTCCTTTGTGGAGGGGTAGGATGTTTGCTTTTTTTTCAGAGGTTAGGGACATAGAATTCCTGGATGGATCTATTTATGAGAATGCTGATGGGATAGGCCACAATATTAGTAGTGATTTTAAGGTAAATTGTGAGTATTCTGTTGGCAGCTTTAGAGCTGGGCTTTAATTGTATGAGAAGTTTTTTTTTGTGGTTGTAGTAGGAACGGTAGTGAGTCTGAATTCTGCCTGGGAAATAAGTTGTTCTGGGTTGCTATGGTTGGGTGAGGGGGAATGAGTGCGTGGAGAGGGATGGCTTAATGAGTTTGTAGTACAGGGAGTGGGCTGGGGATGAGTATGCTTTGGGATTGAATGAGAAAATTTGGCTGTAATATTGGCAATGGTGTCTATAAAGCAGGAGTTGAAGATACTTGCTACTTGCTCTGGTGTTTTGTTGGGGTGTAGGCTTGGATTGGGTTTTGTGCCAGGGTTTAGAAGAGTATTGATGGATGACCAGAACAGCTTGGGATTATTTTTGTTATTATTTTGTAGGTTCCGGTAGTATTCTTTTTTGTCTTTATGTATGTTTTTTTTCTTTGATTACAAAGCAGTTTGCACATTAATAAGTCAGAATTTCTTTTGTGTTTATGCCATAACTTCCATGCTTTATCCTTGTCTATCATTATGTCTTTGGTGGATTTAGTTAGCTAGGGGACATGGTTAATCCTTATTCTTTTATTTTTGCAGTGTCAAGGCTGTCTAATATTTTCAGAAAGGTGTTATTAAAGTGGAGCAGGGCGTCATCTATTGGAAGTGTTTTAAGGTTGTTCCAGTTAATGCTTTTTAGGATGTTATTGAATGTGAGGTAGTTGAATTTGATCAAATTTCTGACAAGTTTGAGATTATGGTTTCTAGAGCTGGGTGGATAGGAATGGATAGCGAAGGCAGGAAGATGATCGCTAATGGAGTTAGGAAGAGTAATAGGATTTTGGTGGGATCTGAAACTAGGAATCAGTGCAAGATGGTTTCAACATTGTTTTTTTATTATTATATCTGATAGGAGTGGTTATTAGTTGGGTATACTGAAAGTGATTTATGTAGGAAGATGCCGATTTAGGGGAGGAATTGGGCCAATCGATATTCACATCACCAAGGATTATAGTTTTATTTTTTTATAGAGCAGGAGGTCCAGGATATTTCTTCTAGAACTGGTACATTGTTGCCAGGAAGAATGTATAGGTCTATAATGATTTTTTTGGAGCTGTTAATTTCAAGGAAGGACGTCAAGCTTTCAGTATTTTGGAATTGTGGAATTTGGTCAGTGAATGGGGTTATGTTGAAAGTATTTGGGTATATCATAGCAACGCCATCACCTTTCTTATTTTGTCTTTCAGACCTTATTATGCTGTAATTTGGGGGGGATTCTGAGTCTTTTGTATTAGGTTTTAACCAAGTTTCTGCGGCTGCTAGGATGTCTGTTTTATAGTGAGCTAGTCAAGCTAGCAGTTCAGAGGTTTTATTACAGATGCTTTGAAGGTTTAGTGTGGCTATGTGTAATGATTTTGAGCATTTTAGATGTTTTTTTTGTGATAGGGCAATTTGTGGCAGAAGAGCCTGGTTTGTGGTGAATGTCATCGGATTGGACTAGGATTGAGAATATATGAGAAAGTTTGCATGTAAGATGAAATAGCTTGAAGCTGATATAGTGAAATGCATGGTAATAGATATCGCTTGGAGGATGGGAGGGGTGGAAAAAGAGGAGAGAAAGCAGCCAGTATAGATAGGAAGAATACAAATGGGCCTAAGCAGCAAAACAGAGCTGTAAAAAACAATCAGTAATTGTTCCTTCAGCTGTAAATATAGGTGAGATAGAGCAAGTTGGGATGTAGTGTCTAATTATCTAAGCACTGAATTTACCAATTTTACAGCTTGTTCCTTATTGTTTAAGCACAAAAGTTACCGGTATTGTTGGAGGGGAACTGACTCAGAACTGGGAGAAAGCAGTGGAGTGGGTGAGCAGGAAAAGTACCAAGAGGGTAAGCAATGTGAAGTGGGGGGAGGTAGAGACTAAGAAAAGGAATAGAAACAGTGGAGATGAAGGAAGTTCAGAGTGGAGTAGTTATAGGGCAGCTAGGGGAGAGTGGAGTCGGAAAGTAGGAGGAGATGGGCTAAAAAGAAGCAGGAAAGGCAGCTATGGATGAGTTAAACAAACAGCAAGCTAAAAAATGACAAAAGGCAGGGTAAGTTAATGTAAAGTCAGAGGAATGAGGGCAGTTAAAGGTAAGTATTAGCTAGAGAAGGGCTACGGTCCTGTGCTGGTTTGGCACTGTGCAGCAGAAGACCCAGGTTTTTACAAATAAAGACATTTTTCAGACAGAATGCAGCAAACATACATTGGGTGATTTTTATTTGTTTCAATACAGAGGTTTAGAGCTCTTTGTTCGCACAGTGAAGCAGTCTGGGCAGCAGTGACCAGGTTCAATGAGGTATCTATGAAGAGGGAGGGAGGGAAAGAGAGTAAAATATGAATGGTGAACAAGAAAATAGGATTTTGAGGTAACAGGAAGGAGAAAATTGTAAGGTAACAGAGAGAAGAAGTTCAGAAGAAGAGATGGTATTACTGTACAAAAATCAAAGCACTCAACAATAGTTAAGATTCAGGCTCTACAAAATTAACAACAGTTCAGACAGAGTCTCTAACACTTGAAGTAAGGGGTGAAGCAGTGTGAATTTAAAACAGTTAGTTTACAACTCTAGTATGGAGTTAAATGCCATTTGCAGAAACAGCGTTAAGGCAAAACAATTATATGAAAGAGCAGTATTTGAGTAGCAGAGCATTCATCTGTAACTACAATATTGTCAGTAAAGCTTTTGAACGATAATTTAGGCAGCGTCTCTAAGATTTGAGTAAAAGCATAAGCATGACCTGCGTGCTTCCAAGTATTGCACTTGGAGTGCCTTATAGAAATCACAACTGTAGAAGGCAATGAAAACTTTAAACCAATAACAGCTGGGTAACTTATTATAGTAAGCTAAATAATCATTTGTGTATCGCACTCAGAGTGCCTTATAGGGATCACAACTACAGTAAGGCAATAAATACTGTGAACCAACAAACATCTAGGTGAATTACTATTTTAAGCTAAATAATCAACCAAACTCATTATGGAGTGCAGATCGTCCTGTATGTATCAGAGACTACAGGTATGAACATAAGCACTCATGATTACCACAACAAATAGTGAGTTAGCTAGGTATTTAGTGAGGGCTATACAGTGAAGATACCTCTGTTAAATAAGTTAACAGGCAATTCCCCAGGATCGTTCTTGCACAGGCACCAATATGCTGCACAGGAGTGTTGGAGAGGGAGAATGAGGGGAGAAAGATGGAGGGGAAACGCTACTACAATTTTTATACTCATAGAGGAGGATGGGAGGGGTGGAGAAAGAGGAGAGAAAGCTGCCAATGTAGCTAGGGAGAATACGAATGGGCCTAAGCAGCAAAATGGAGCTGCAAAAAAAAAATCAGTAAGTGTTCCTCCAGCTTTAAATATAAGTGAGGTAGAGCAAGTTGGGATGTAGTGTCTAATTATCTAAACACTGAATTTACCACTTTTACAGCTTGTTCCTTATTGTTTAAGTACAAATGTCACCAGTAATGTTGGAGGGGAACAGACTCAGAACTGGAAGAAAGCACTGGAGTGGGGGAAAAAGTACCAAAAGGGTAAACAATGTGAAGCGGGGGAGTTAGAGGCAAAGAAAAGGGGCGGAAAGTGTAGAGATGAAGGAAGTTCAGAGTGGAGTGGTTACAGGGCAGCTAGGGGAGAGTGGAGTCAGATAGTAGGAAGAGAGGAGCTAAAAAGAAGCAGAAAGGCCAGCTATGATGAGTTAAGTGAGCAGCAAACTAAAAAATGGCAAAAAGCAGGGTAAGTGAGTGCAAAGTCAAAGAAATTAGAGTAGGTGAAGATAAGTATTAGCTATAGAAGGGCTGCAGTCCTGGGCTGGTTTGGTGCTGTGCAGCAGAAGACCTGGGGTTTTACAAATAAAGCAATTTTTCAGATAAGATACAGAAAACATGCACTGGGTGATGGCAGGGTAGAAGGCAGTTTCTTATTTGTTTCAATACAGACGTTCAGAGCTCCTTCTTTGAACAGTGAAGCAGTCTGGATAGGTGTGACCAGGTTCAATGAGGTATATTGAGTGATGACAGGGTAGCAGGTGACTTCTTATTTGTTTCAATACAGAGGTTTGGAGATCTTTGATCACACAATGAAGCAGTCTGGACAGGAGTGACCAGGTTCAATGAGGTATCTTTGTTAAATAAGTTAACGGGCAGTTCCCCAGGGTCACGCTTGCACAGGTACCAGTATGCCACACAGGAGTGTTGGAAAGGGAGCTAGACTTGCTAACAATGGAGTCCCCAAGGGTAAATGTTGGGGCCTTTTCTATTCAATATATTCATGTCCATATTCCCAAAAATCTGGCCCTATATGGGTTTATAAGTTCACACATGTCAAAATGGTCCATACATCTATGAGAGGCTGAGGTGATCAGCAAATTCCCAAGATCTCTTTGATGCATCATTTTCCTGGATATTCTCCCACCAGCTGTCATTTAACACTAAGAAGTGTAGTATTTTGCATCTGGAATCTAGCTTCAGGAAGAAGATAAGGACTTTGATGTTATTATCAACAGGAGACTCTCCTTCAAAGGTAACACAGCTTATAGTGAGAAAGTTTCACACTGTTAATGATGTCTTACAATTTTGTCTAGGCAACCAATTGTTATATTATCTCTCTGTGTGAGATATTATTTTCGCTACATATAGAGTACTATGCTTCTTTTTACATTTACAGCATAGGTACTATCAGCAGACTGGAAAAGGTTCAGAAATTATTTACAAAAAGGCTCACTGTGAAAATGTTGAAAAATCTTGAAACCACAAGATCAAAAGACCAAAATGCTGAAGACCATAATCCAAACTCCCACCTGGGTCCACACCCCTTCAGACCCCATGGTAGCACTGGTTTTTAGATCAACATTGGTAGGAAGTTTTAATACTCAAGTTTTGAAGAGACAGGGTTGATATTATAGTTGTCAGTGTTTGGTCTTTCAATATTATGGTCTGAAGATTTTGATGTTCAAGATTTTGTGTTTCAACATTTTCATAGCAAACTTGCAAACCTTACAAAAAACGATCCATGCTATACAGATATTGCCTTACATTTCAGGTTTAACCACCTTGGGATAATTTGATCCTTGCATATATCTACCCAAAGGATGAGTTACTGGCAGCTACCTTAAGAATGAGTTTTATATCATATGCCTATTTTACATAATTAATATTCAGGTTTTAAATACATCTCTAAGGAAAAACAATTTTCAAGTAAGAGTTGCCATTTTTGGAAGCAGATAACTCTGAGTTGAGGCAGGTTACTAAATACATTTCAAAACCCTGCTAGACAATTGGTTTGGGATCATAGCTTACAAGTTATATTCTGTGGGTTGTAGGTCATTAATAACCTGTTTTAAGCTTTACATGTTAGCTGGGATTCAGAAAACTTGATCATACTGAGGAAAGCAATTTGTACAATAAGTAGTCACATACAGGGCATATGTAAATCAGAGACACACTGTATGTCAAACAGAAGAGCTGGCCATGGTATATGCAAATGGCCATATATAAGTAGATGATAGTGAGCAATGTCATTAAAATGAAGTAAATGAAGATGGAGAATGATGAAGAAATGTTATAAACAACACAACATGGTGCACTAACACCAGTGTTAATGAACATGGCTAAATCCTCATATTCATGCTACTGAACCATGGAAAAAATGTTAGAGGTTGCCTCAGCATAATTAATGTGTATGTACCAGAAGAGTTTATGGTCACTATCAGCAAGAATAGTGTATTTCATTTCCCTCAGAGGCACTGCATCATCTGAATGTGCTTAACATCATGTGCTGGTACCATGTGGATAGGGACACCACGAGGGACATAAATGGCATGTATCAGCCTCATCAGTAGGCCCTTGGGAAGAATAAATTACCTATCCCTGTGGATACTAAGTTTTGTGTGGCCTTACGTATATTAGTTACATGTACCTTCTAGCAACTGGCAGGGGACGCAGTTGTGGTATCGCAGGCATCTGCCTCAAGATACTCCATCAGTTCCTCAGTGTCATGCTTCAGTGTGTGTGGAAGCATATGTAGGTGGCAACACCATGTGGACTTCTATGATACAGCCTATTTCCCTGAGGTAACGGAGGCCATAGCTTGCATCCATATTGAAATAAAGGCCTTCCCTAGGGTACTGGGAAGGTATAACTGAACTGTAAAAGTTATCACTCAGTTAATAGACAGGTATTATGTAATGTACAAGGTATCATCTGCATGTGTCAGCAGGCTATTGAGACTTTTATCACATCTCCCACATTTGGCACACGTGACCTATGCTAACATTTCTTGAGGCAAGACTTCTATCAGGTGCATCTTGCTGGTGATGCCAGATATGCTTTGGAACCCTTGCCAATGATACCTATCAGAACTCCACACAGCACAGAGGACTAAAGTTCCAACTTTTTAATGAACTATTTCCTGTGGCCCAGGTGCAAAGTTTCAATCTTTCCACCTTTATTTACCAACCGTGTGATACTGAGCAAGTAACTTTACAAGAAAGTGCTTTGGAGCAATTGAGAATTTGGGCCAGGCTCCATAACGGCTTATAGGACTGCATGACTAGTAACTATCAGTTGTTTGCCAGCAATACTCTCTTGCATAGCTGACTATCACACCATTTTTAATGTAACATAGGCAAGAGTAGCAGGCACTGTGTTTGCAGGTGAAGCACTGAAATGTAAAGTTGCTTGCCAGCGGCAACCTCTGCATTACTATTAGTTCTCTTTATTGTGGAATTATACACATGACTTTTGCTTCTACTGAAATTCTATACATTGGCTTAGTATATTTTATCAGGTGAGTAATATTTCTTATGCTCACATTAATACTCTTCTGTTTAAACCAGGCATGGGCAAACTACGGCCCGGGGGCCACATGCGGCCCGTTAAACGTTTTGATTCGGCCCGCCAAACTTGAAAAAATTTAATAAATTAACCTTGTTAATGTTTTATTTCCCCTGCAATTCTGATGTTTCCTCACTAGATGGCGCACTCTAGATATATTGGCTTTGTTGAGGTGAAGCGTAGGCCTATTACTCCACGTTTGCACTTTACCCTTTGACCCACCGCCCCTCTATGAAGATGAGCGGACCCAAGAAAAGGAAAGTGGACAGAGAATGTCGAGTGTTCAATAAGGAGTGGACAACTAAATATTTTTCACTGAACACCGATCATCTGCTGTTTGCCTGATATGCCAAGAAACTGTGGCGGTTTTTAAAGAGTATAATATTAGCCGTCACTTTGCCACAAAGCACGCTAATTATGCTAGCAAGCTCTCAACAAAAGAACGGGAAGCTGCTGCTGAGAAGGAGGCAGCTAATTTGAAGGCTCAGCAAAGTTTTTTTCACCGTCAAACTACCATTCAAGAGTCAAGTACCAAGGCCAGTTTTATGCTTTCATTCAAAATAGCAAAGGCCAGCAAACCACTGTCTGAGGGCGAGTTTTAAAAGAATGTATGGTAGAGACAGCAGGTATTTTGTGCCCGGAGACCAAAGACAAATTTGAGAAAATCAGTTTATCACGGTGGACAGTGACTCGCCGTGTGGAACTAATAGATGAAGATATCACCAGCAGATTAAACAAAAAGGCGAAGTCATTCACTTTTTATTCTTTAGCACTGGATGAAAGCAACGATGTCAAAGACACTGCTCAGCTCCTCATTTTTATCCGAGGAATCAACGAAACTTTTGAAATAACGGAGGAGTTTTTGACAATGGAGTCTCTGAAAGGACAAACATGGGGAGAGGACTTGTTTGAACGGGTGTCTGCTGCCATCGAAAACATGAAGCTTCCCTGGAGTAAGCTTGTTAACGTCACCACAGATGGATCTCCGAATTTAACAGGAAAAAACATTGGCCTGCTGAGGAGAATCCAGAATAAAGGAAAGATGAAAACCCTGACCAGGATGTCATTTTCCTCCACTGCATCATCCACCAGGACTCTCTATGTAAATCGGTGTTACAGCTGAATCATGTTGTGAATCCTGTGGTGAAACTCGTCAACTTCATATGCGCATGGGGATGTCAGCACCGTCAGTTCATTGCGTTCCTGGAGGAAACTGATGCGGATCACCAGGACCTGCTTTATCACTCCCGTGTCCGCTGGTTGAGTTTGGGCAAAGTGTTTCAACAAGTGTGGGAGCTCAAAGAGGAGACTGGTGTGTTTTTGGAGCGGCAGGGGAAGACTGATGAATTTCCTGAGCTGAGCAACAAGAGCTGGATGTGTGACTTTGCGTTTGCTATGGACGTATTTTCACACTTGAATGAGCTCAACGTGAAACTGCAGGGGAAGGAGCAGTTTGTGCATGACATGTACACAAACGTGAAAGCCTTCAAATCCAAGCTGGCTTTATTCTCCAGGCAGATTTTGAACAAGTCATTCACTCATTTTCCTAGACTAGCCACGCTGAAAGAGGCCGGAACAAAAGTAAAGAAATACAGTGAGTCACTGGATGCACTGCACGGAGAATTCTGCCGTCGGTTTTTGGATTTCGACAAAATTGACAAGTCACTTCAATTGGTGGCCTTTCCTCTGTCACGACCCCGAAACAGCTCCAGAGGAGCTTCAGCTCGAACTGATCTACCTTCAGTCTGTCCCTGCCTTAAAAGAGAAGTTCAGCTCTCTGAAACTAAATGACTTCTATGCTTCACTCAATGATGCCGCGTTTCCAAATCTAAGGCAAAAAGCGCAGATGATGTTGGCTTTGTTCGGCTCTACCTTCGTGTGTGAACAGACCTTCAGCGTCATGAACATCAACAAAGCCAGCCACAGATTCAAGTTAACAGACCTACACCTCAGATCCATCCTGAGAATCGCCACAACAAAACTAACTCCAGACTTTGATGCGCTGGCTAAAAAAGGAGACCAACAACACTGCTCCCATTAAAATGTGTGTGTCTCCGTGATACGTTGTTAAAATAAACAGTCTTGCGCAGATCAAATATAACGCTTCACAGACTGACTTGCTGCAACTGTTTCATCCTTGCACTGGTCGTTGTTGACTTTTGGCACCGGGCAAACAAATTGAATAAAAGGAACAGGAGAAGTACATCTGCATCTCCTACCCTTTCTGAAAAAGACAGTCAGGAGGAGAGTGATGGTGATATCCTGAAGGATAACAGAACTTTCAGTGCTTTAAAATAAAATGGTCATTTATTTGATTTTCAGTGTTTAAAGACTCATTTCGAAGTCAGAGATTTTATTGTAATGCTTTTCTTCATTTTCACTGGAAATTAAAGCACATGTTTTCTCCATATCCCAAGATGTGTATTTTTCCCCCAATGAGGTGATGTTTTCAAAGCATGCCATCTATCTGCTCCTGTTCCGGCCCCTTTGTCAAATGTTAGAACTCAATGTGGCCCACGAATCAAAAAGTTTGCCCACCCCTGGTTTAAACCGTGCTACATGTGGCTGGATATTATGGTATGATGCTAGCGATCGTTGTACAGGTTGATGTAGATAATTCAAAGCTACCAAAAAGATATATGTAATTTATTTATTCTTAACAATAAGGGGTATACACAGTCAGACAACAAATTGGATATAACTGCTGGTTGAAGTGGGGACTCAGAGAATGAAAGTACCTTATGATCTTATCATCTGTTCATTTTTAAACAGTCTTAAGTCTGGCTTTGTGTGAATTAAGATAGAATATTGTGAATACTGCGAGTTTATGTGAGACAAATCTGTAATATGTGACATAGGTCACTATTTTTGCTATTTTATTATTATTATTTTTTTACACAGACATCTGAGAAAGATGTAGCCAACAATGTAACTACAAATGCTGTGTGTAGGGTATGTCTTTGAATAAAAGTGGTTGACCTTACTAAGCTGATAAAGTTAAAAAGTCACTGGTCATTCTTTGCAAGATTAGTGTGTATTTGTATAACACAAATTCAAGTACTTTACTGTGGCTATTTTTATCACAATCAGATGTGGTGCAGATAAAGTGGCTGTAATTGTTGAGTACAGATATTGGTGGATTATAATGGCAAAAGTTTGAGTGGACTTTTATGGATAAACTTTTCTGATATGAGTACTTTTTTCATCAATAATTCATGCATTTTGTTTCACTGTTTACTGGAAAAAAATGTTGAAAACTACAAATTTAAAATGCACTCTAACAAGTGTTGCTGTCCTAAACAAGAAAAATATTTCAAAACAGTCAGGAAGGTGAATCAAAAAATGAAAGCATTTATGTACAATACTTAAAGATATGTGCAGGGGGACCATAGATGATAACAAACCATGACCCCAGATATACTTAATCAGACATAGGCCCAGGTATATTTTCAGTAAATATGAGCTTTAAAGGAAGAGAAGTTTAGTATTGCTCAGGCTATTAGTTTTCCATGTGAGTCTGTTTTTTTCTGGTTACCAAATTTAGTACACCAGGCAGATAGATTGCTGATACTGCAGTACAGCATAAGAAGGGTGCTGTGCTTGTTAGTGTGTTGTCCTAAGCAAAAGATGTTAAACAACTCCCATTAGCTTGAGCTGGTAGCAGTTCAGGTGGATGTAAAAAATCAGATAGCACCTATTGAAAATTGTAGGGGTCCTTTATTATTTACAAAAAAGTACTCTTATTTACAACATATGTACATATTTAGAAATATTTACAAATATACAAATATAGAGATATAGAAATATATTTGCACATATCCATAATTTGCCTTACAATCATACTAAATTGCCATCCCTATTAGACCCCCACTCCTTCTTCCTCAATCACCATGTGATTTTGTTTGATATTGTTGCTAAAATCCATTTACCATTAAACATACCCCTGGATTTAGCAAGCTCTGCATGGTGTGCAGGAATAGTGCAGCAGCTCCTGGAGGAAATATGGTGGCTGTGCAATACAAGAATAAGCTCCAGAGATGTGCATAAGCGCTCTTGCACTATTCCTACACGGACACAGCTCCTATATGCAAATTACCCCATTTGCAGGTGAAAAACATGCAAATGAGGTAAATTTGTGATCAAGGAAGCTGTCAGCCAGCCGTGCAGGACTAGTGTAGTGTGCAGAAATGTACTTGGTTAGTAACCATGTACATTTCTGCAAACTACAAAACGGAGCCATGACAGTTCCAAATAAAGGGTGTATATTAATTGTAAAGCATGCCAATGGCCATTGGCATGGAAAGCAGTTACCAAAATAAAAAAAAATAACTTTTATTTTTTTTTAGCTGATTTTGGCTGTTTAAGCGTAGGGCACCAGTGCACAAACAGGATCGGGGTGAAAATATAAAAAAAAATGAAATAAGCATTGTATCCAAAATCACAATTTTGCCATTATACTCAATGGCAGGCAGAAGACAATGTGACCAGTGAATAGTGGTTGCTAAGGGGGAAGGCTCATTGAGGGACTTGTAACTATGCATTAGCAGGCAATCCTATGCAAATGAGGGGAATGATACTGAATCCCAGATTTCCCCACATTGCTATCCGGCACCCAACCCTGTAAGTGCAGGAATACCATGGTGCAAGCCTAAGAGTTAGCTGACATCATAAGGGGGTGTGTCAGGCATACTGTAAGCTTATTGGAGCCCTGTAGTTTGGGTTTGCCCTTAGCTTTGTGGAGCTAAGCAAGGGGGTGTATCTGAGGCTGCCTAGCACTCTTTACATTGCCAAAGCAGGTGTGCGTGCGCACTGGGTTTTAAAGGGAAAAAAAAGTAAACCAGGAAATAGCAGCTCTGTGCACATCTGAGCATTGTGTTTGTGCGGCGTGCCCCTGGGCTTAAACAGTAAGGCAATGGGAAGGGAAAACTGCAGTAGGAAGGTAATCTAGGAGAGCTAGCATAGCTGGCAGGTGAAATGTATTAGAATCAAACAGTTACACAGGCAGCAGCATAGCCCAGCACACTACTTTAAATTATGCAAACACCTTTCCCTCTGTTTTTTCTCACAAACTCTACACCACCAGTGTACACAAGCGGGGAAATTTTACCAAACAAAAGCAACAAAATGATAGGGGCTGCAGCAGCTATCATAAATCAACATGTGGAAGAGGCTGAGGGTGGTGAGGATGACAATGCTGATGACCAATCCACAGTGATGAGAAGGAGAAGGAGAAGAGTGTACAGACCCAGGGTAACCTACCAGGGGCTACATGAGCTGGAGATAGTGGAGCACAATAGGGTGGACAGGGACATAGTACAGCAAATTGTTGAGCTGTGCCAGCCACACCTCACACACAGAACTAATAGAGGGGAAACAATCCCAGTGGATACCAAGGTATGTGTAGGCCTAAGAATACTAGCCACAGGTACCTTCCAAAGGCCAACTGGGGATATCATGGAGATCTCACATGCATCAGCATCCAGGGTACTCCACCAGTTTCTGGATGCCATGTCAGCACATGCTGGTGAACACGTATATTTCCCCAACACCTGTGAGACGTTGGCCAGCAATATGCATCTCTTCCACCAAATAGCAGAATACACTGAGGTAGTGAGTGCTATAGACTGCATCCACATATACATCAAAGCACCACCCGGTGAGCAGGGTGGGGTCTACATCAACCGCAAGAGCTTCCCCTCCATCAACTACCAGGTTGTGTGCGATGCCCAGAGCATTATAATGAATGTGCATGCTGGCTGCCCTGGAAGCTATCATGACTCCCACATCTGGCATCTGATGCAGCTGCACCAAAGATTTTCCAATGGGGACATCCCTTACAGTCACCTAGTGGGGGCTGCTGATTACACACTAGAGCCATGCCTGATAACACCCATCAGAAATGCACACACACCCAAACAAGAACTCCATAGTGAGGCACATGCACAGACCAGAATCATAATAGAGCATGTGTTTGGGATGCTCAATGCTCAAGTCATGGTTCTGGTGCCTGGACACATCTGGTGGAGCCTTGCAGTACTCACCAGCGACATGTACCCAAATTGACATCATATGTGCCATGCTACACAATATGATCCTGCCGAAACAGCTGCAGCAGGAACAGCATGGGGCAGGGCCACACAGCCCCCCCACCATTGCCAAGACCTGCACAGACACAGAGTGACTCAGAGGAGGTACAACCTGAACCTGCCCCAGTAGGCAGAAGGAGGTGTGCCCAGCATGCCCAGGCTTGGCAAAGAGGCAATGCATAGCACATACACTGACACGGTAGGGACCCAGAGAATGACACCTCTCTCAGACTCGCACATGCAGTAGAAGGGATGCCAAACATGACACTACCTGTGCTTAGCCATGTATAGGGAGTGTATTATGTGCATCCGACATAGTCAGCCCTCCAGCACCATCCTCAGTTCTGGCACAGCCACAAGGTAAGTCACTCTTCCTACCAATTGCTGAATGGAGTAGTATGTGTTGTTACTTGTATCTATGGTATGGATGTGAGCATGCAAGGGAATCGGGTGACTGAATGGGATGTCAGCAGATAGTAGACACCTACACTGGCAGCATGAGATCTGTACCAAATACTGGTGTCACCATAGTAGCCAGTACTAGACAAGGTGACAAAACTCACTGCAGGAAATGTGCTGGGCCACATGTGTGTCAATAGGAAACATGCATACCAGTCAGGGAGGCTCACATACTCAACAACAGTCTCAGCCAGCAGGACAGGTGTAGACAAACACAAACAAAGGCTGTGCTAAGGCCTCTGATTGATGGCTATGGAGCACACACACCCCCCCCAGACCTACACAGACAGACTACAAAAGGTCAGGCAGTGGGATGTTAGTTCTGAAGGGTAAGAAGTCAGAAATTGAAATGTAGGTCAATCAAACCTAAGACCTGTTGTACACTGATATGGCTCTAGTCAGCATGATAGGTTAGAAAACAGAATGAAATTGAGTACCTGAAATACCAGTAGTCATAGCAAATGTGTACAAGTGTCAGGTGTGCCCCGCAATCCTATGTAGAAATGTAGTAACAGTCAGGTGTGCCCCCCCAATCCTATGTAGAAATGTAGAAACAGGTGTGCCCCCTCACAATCCTATGTAGAAATGTAGTAACAGTCAGGTGTGCCCCCCCAATCCTATGTAGAAATGTAGTAACAGTCAGGTGTGCCCCCCAATCCTATGTAGAAATGTAACATGTATGTGTAGGTATAATAACAGTGGAGCACAGATTAACTGAGCTGGCCAAGGTAGCAGGATGGATTGTAGCATGTGTACAATATGCAGGTCTGTGTGTGTTAGGTTGGTGTGTGTTGTATATTGTGTGAGAGTGGTCAGTATGTATGCATGGTGAGGTTTGTCCTGGTGGCCATTGCCCAGTACTGCCAATGACAGGGCCAGGTTCTCACAACTGCACTGCCAAACACAATGCTTCCCAGCAAAACACATTCCAGCTGTAAGCTACAGTAAATGTGTGGAAGTAATATGTGTCACCATCTGAAAGATGGACATGGCATGAATGTCAGCCCAGATATACAAGCAGTACACAGGGGGAAGTACCCCAGACAGAAAGTGTATAATATGTAACTATCAAATGGACACACCCTTGGAATTACACATACAGGTTTGCAGCACATTATTTGGACTTGTAGTAGGGGAATACTGATGTCATCCGGCCAAACACTGGCAGACCACAAAGGTCATAGGAATGAAGTATTGAGAAACAGCTAATGTCCCTGAACAAGCCAGCATAAGTGGAATGTCCCATGCATATCTGTGAGCCAGATGCAAGTAGTGTCCATAGCACACATGCACCCATCTCACCCCACTACCACCCACAGGTACCTCTCCAGTCTTATCCCTACTGTTAGGAATGAATACAATATGACCCACACCTATGTATGGTAATAGCAAAAGAATGCAGCATACAGAACAAGTGTCCCATGCAGGATTCCCCAGCTGTAAGCAGCACCCTGCCAGCATCCACATCACTGTATCAATAATGACAGAAAGTATTGTCATGAACACCTTGCACACCTACCCTGTCACTCCAGGGAAATATAGTATATTGCAGTCTGGGACTGTAGGAGTGACAGAATGCAACGACCTGCTACAGCTGGCCTGCATCATTACCAAATGGCCTACAGTCCTCTGCCAAAGGCCTGTCTCACCCGTACTGCCAATGTATGTTATGTCATGGACACCCAAATAACAACATAACACAGTCCACATAACCCAAACACAAGACCATGTGGACAAATCACAGTAACATCTCCACCATGTCCTACTGCATGAACTGTGGACCAACACCAAATTACTGCTGGGATGAGGTGATAACTATAGAGAACATATCAGATAATGTTTGCATAATATGTGAAAGAGGATAGAGTAATGGGGGATGTTGGGAGCCTGGGCGGCATGGAGTGTGTGAAGTCTGAAACTCAGCCGTGTGCACATACTATCTCTGGCTGCAAACGCAAGAATTGGTGGCTACAAACCTGCTCGTAAGCCACAATGTGAAGGAGTAATGTCCAGAATTATGACCCCTGCCTCTGGGTAACCTGTGTGAATCTGTACAGCTGTGAGGTTTGGCCACAACAGGATATGGCCATACTGTCACATCGATGGATGTACAAGCATGGGATCCTCTGCCACCACTCTACCAAGGTGCTGAACCATTTACACAGACCCAGCAGCAAGTGTCTGCAGCTTCCTCTCCAGAATGGCAATATGTAGGCTGCTGACTACAATACTGAACACAGCTGCATTTACCCTGTGTTCCCCAGGATATCACTGCAAGCAAATATGTATACCTGACAGTACTTGATGACATAAAACATCACAGTGTATAACAGTACATATGTCTGAATATCATAGCAGAAGCAGCACAAACACAATTACCTACAGTAGCCCACTATGCTTTGCCCATTTTGACCCCATATTGTCAATCGATCTACAAATATCCTGCAGAAACAGTTTGCTAGCTGTATGTGCAGAACACAAAAGTCTGCACTGGAGTACAATCTACCTGAAATGGATTCACACATTCAATACAGAAGGTCATACTGGGCATGCACCCACACTTAGAGAAATGAAGGGCACGTCAGACAACAAAATACTGAAAGGTCATACTGGGCATGCTCACACACTTACAGAAATGAAGCCCATGTCTGGCAACAACAGTGGACCATACATATCTGACAGTCGCAGATGTTAGTGCATACACTCCTCAGTACACACCAGTCATGCTTTGCACACACATTGGATAGGAATACACACATATATCCAAGGACAACACACTATAATAAGCCAAAAATACACACACATTGATGTGTGGAAGAGAGTGACAGTGGCAAAGACCCTCCAGTCATGAGGCCTGTCCCACCCAGCACACATCCAATTGGCTAAAACCACATGAAGTGCAAATGTCAATCACCGTAAACATTTGCCTCTGGTATCCCTCAGCACTATAGTGTCTGTGGTGCTTGTGCTAACTGTGTAACATGACTGTACAAGTTAGTAGTCATCTAGCAGTTGTATACACATACCTGTGGAATATAAACCTGTGTGTGCCTGACTGCTGTGTGTCTGCCTCTAGATGAATGGGTTATGGCCCATCCACACACACTGCACTCCCCATTGCCCTACTATGGCAAGTCTGCTGATGTCTTCACCTTGAAATACACCTTTGGGGAAGGAGTAACCCAGTAATCTCCATGGTGTATCCTATAATTGTGTAATGCTGTAGTGTGATGTACTAGTTTGGTAGGAGGTGTAATCCCACACTTGGCAACTGTTTGTCTGTGTAGGGATCAAGGCTTTTTAGGCCAGTCACACTCACTACAATTTCAAATACCCCACTTTGGCAGGGCTGCTGATGTCATTCACTTTGAAATACACCTTTGGTGAAAGAGTAGCCCAGTAATCTCTGTGGCATGTCCTATAACTGTGTAATGCTGTAGTGTGATAAATTAGTTAGGTAGGAGTTCTACTCCCAGACATGGCAAGTGTGTGTGTCTGTTTGTCTGTGTAGGGAGCAATTCTTTTGAGGTCATTCACAGTCACTACAACCTCCATTGCCCTTCTTTGTCAAGCCTGTTGATGTCATTCACTTTGAAATACACCTTTGGGAAAGGAGTAGCCTAGTAATCTCCGTGGCATGTGCTATAACTGCATAATGCTGTAGTGTGATGTACTAGCTGGGTAGGAGTTCCAATCCCAGACATGGCAACTGTGACACTTGGTGTGTGTGTGTGTATGTGTGTGTGTGTGTGTGTGTGTGTGTGTGTGTGTGTGTGTGTGTGTGTGTGTGTGTGTGTGTGTGTGTGTGTGTGTGTGTGTGTGTGTGTATTATTCATATCCTGTGTGGAGGTGGTTGTGAGTGTGTAACAACTGGACTCATTGTGGAGCGGGTTTTGCAAATTTCTTATATGGTGGGCCTATTATATGTCACAATGTCCACCTTACAAGGATAACAGATGTCAAACAGCCAAAAGGCTGTGGTTGATAATCCATACCCCTACATGTGACATCAAGGCCTGGCAAACAATTTAGGCAACCCTTGTATTACCCAGAAAACACTCTCAACCCATGTCTCATACACAAACATTCAGCTAGGCAACAACCACTATGTTGGTAGTTCCCTGCATATTGCCCACAAATAGTAACCATGGTGTGATTGCAACAGACTACAGAGGGCATGGCACCCTGTCCCATTACTACAATAGGCAGATAATTGCATACAGTGCTCCTTCAATATGTTCCCCACTGGATGCCTGCAACAACTGTAGTGCCAGCAAATGTAACCCACAAAGGACATACCATGCCTTATACACATGCCCTTTATGGGCAGATGCCACTGACACCATGGAATACCTGTATCATGCTGTCAATGTAGGTGCAGGGTCAACCTGGTGTCCATTGCCAGTTCTCATCACATGAGGCCAGGAATGGCACATCTGATGATAACAATCTGTGTAAACAACATGCCCCAGACACCCAGGTACACTTCCACATGTCACAGAACATGCATATGGGACATGTGCACATCCCAGACACCATCCATGTCATGGACTATAGAGCACATGCAAGGCACACATTGCACAGCACTGGCCACCCACAATAGTAACCCAGATGACTGGATGGTGAATACAATACCCACCTGTGTGGGCCAATCCAGACACTACACCCTTTAGCCACACTGCAGACCATTTTCATGTGACCTGATGCCAAGGTATACCCTTTACCTAGCCTTGTACAGCCTTCTGGCACAGTCAACCACTACACACCTGTGAAGCAATGCATCTGTGCATGTCAGTACTGGCAACCTGTGTCTGTGTGTGTGTGGTGTATAATGATTTGGACACCATTCACACTCACTACACCTCCCATTGGCCTACTGAAGCATGCCATCTGATGTCAGACACCCTGACATACCCTTTGCCCATATATCATCCTGATAACCCCTGTGGTGCATGTGATACCTGCGTATTACTGTATTCTGGCAAACTAGCTAGTTAGGAAGTCTAATCCTGACCCTGCCAACTATGATAATGTGTGTGAGTCCCTGAGAGAGTGTGGTTGTGTCGACGATGACACCTGTTCATGTGGACTAGCATGTGTACTATACCCACCTTATCCTTCCTTTATCCCTGTTGCTGATGTCACTCACCATCAAATATACCTTTGGACAACTCCCCAACATGTAAGCTCTGTGGTGCATGCAATAACTGCCTAGACATGTGATAGCAATAAATAGTCAGGCAGGGGTTTGAAACCCCATACTGGTAATTGTGTGACACAAACATACTTAGATTTTACTCTCCCACCCCTCCCTGTCTTGCTTTTTTCTCTGTCTGACTCTCTCACTCCCTCTCTAGTGGATGTGGGGAAGTACACCTGCTTTGCTTAGGCAGCTTGTGTTTTGTAAGTGATGCTCATGAACAGCTGATGGCTTCTGCATGAATTGCAGTCACCCACTAGCTGATTGCATGTGGAACAGCTGTGGTAACATTCCCATAACCAATTGCATGGAAATGCACTCCTATGCCTAGGAACATCATGTGGGTGTTGGGCCTTTTCATTCACTGTGAGCAGGACCTCATGTCAGTGTTTATGAAACAGCATCACAGATGGTAGTGGGATATACCTCTAACAACATACTTTTTGGAGACAGGCCAGCAAACAGGAGGGGGATGTACCAGACAGGACTACAGAATGTATGTGTTGCTCTTCTGCATTTGGAGTAATGTTGGTTTATGAGAATATGGCTGGTCTACATGATTTAATACCTGTCATGACAGTGTTATGTGTTCGAGGAAACTCCCACCTGCAGGGTTGTCTGCAGACTGGGCAGTGTTTGGAGTCTTATGTTTCTTGTTCTACTCACAGATCACCTATCTTAGAACTGCAGAAGCATAGTCTGAGGATTGCAGTCAGTACATGGTGACAGCCATGAGAGTTACTGACTTCATATCCTTCATAGAATATATGTCACAACAAATTCTGTTACAACAGTAAATGTATGAGGTTATCACAGCAACATACCAATATTGGCCCAGTGTTTGTGGCTCCAGCCACAAGTCTGTCAACCTTTGTAAATATGTCATGCAGTAAGAGGTGCATATGTTCTGTACACCATTATTTATTGACATCATACCTGATGACAATCCAGTCAGATTGTTATGTATAGTAGGGGTTATTTCTGAGGACATAACCTGGGCATTCTGTAGTTGTGTGTAAAGTACTGGGGTCCATGTACTTATGGTGATTGTCGACAGTATGTGCATTGCAAATAGGTACCTTGGCCTGTGTACAGACTGTGGTAGATGTCATTGTTCTTGGTCCTGTTCTATCTGATGTTACATGCTGCTCCAGTGTATGGGACCCTATTGGCTCTCATGTTTGTAGGGCAAAACACACACGTGTCCCATACCACAGACAGGCATTGGACCACACTGTGTCATGACCCAGTATATGTAGGGTTAGTGTGTGGGTGGCACATATGAGGATGGTGTTGATCAGACAGTCCATATAGTGTAATATTAAGCTTGCGTACCATATGTGGCTGTGTTCACATTGGTTGTGGGTATGCACTTTCACACAGGTGTCTGTTACTCTGTGCTGTGACATGCCTTTAGAGCATGCTATATTTGCAGGTACACGTGTATTCCCCCATACAAAATGTTGGCAAGTGTTGTGGCAGTCTGCCTGTAGTTTGCACAGTGCTTTGTTACATGTCTAGCAGCTTAGTGTAATTACCCAGAGTGATGTTATGCCCAAATATTTGCAATAAGTACTGCTGCCAGGCCTCCATAACTGTTGCGTATTTCTGACAAAGCAGTGGGATTCTGTACAGATTTATGCTACTAACTACTGGGTAGTATGTGTCCATGTGACCTCTGCACCACCAGTTATTATGTGTCAGGACAGACAGGAGTGTGTGAATGCATAAACTGTGTGGGCATATGTAGTCCAGTATTTATGTGATATACCCATGTACATGGTTATTAACATCCACATTATCAGGCTTGGTCCACATGTCTCGCACTAAGGGGATCTGTGTATACTTCTGGACTAACCAAAGAGTGCCAGACTGTCCACATATATTAGTCATATCTCTATGATGTCCTTAGGATGTCTGTCAGTAACCGATGGCATACATGTCAATAGCAGATGTGACCTCCCACACACAACATGTCTGTTAAGACAACCCCTGTTACAGTAGCAACAGTCTACATATATACCTGCAATAGGTTCAAAGGTTCATATGTAGGTACTAGGCTATCTGCCAGAAGACATTTATAAGCCTAGCCAAAATGTGTTGGTTTTCGCTGCTCCCTTAGATTAGTTCCCTGTGCCTATGTCCAGGAGAGCCACTGAAGTGATCCCCGAGGTAAACTTTCTGTTTCCCAACCACTCATCAAGGTTTCTTTTGAAGAGTGTTAGCAAGGAGCTCTGCCTAATGTAGATTGGGATCTTGTTCCAAAGCATGGGAAGTCTTTGGGACAGGAATATATCCCTCCAGCACATCCTATTTATTGTTGTGGTGAGGTTTAGATCCCTAGAGTGTGTGGCTCGAGGGGATATGGTTTTCTTTAGGTGGAGGAGGTCCATCAATTCTGGGTTGGACATGGCCTTGTATGTCAGGCAGAGATCACCTCTGAGTAGGCGGTACACAACCGAGTGTAGCTGGAGTTTCTTCAGTCGAGCTGAATAGGGCATCTGTTTGAGGCCAGTGATCCTCTTGGTGAGGTACTTCTGTGGTCTTTCCAGCTGTTGCAGGTGTCTTATAAGGTACATCCCAAATTGGGCGTTGTACTCTATGATGGGTCTGATGAGTGATGAGTAGAGGGGCACAATGACCTCTTTTGATCTGGATGCGAACCCTTTTGTGATTAGGTGGGCCACATATTGAAGGATTTTCTAACCACTTTGGCAATGTGATTATCAGAGGAGACATTACTATTTACTTGGGTCCTCAGATCCCTTATTACATCTTCCGTATTTAGGGGACTGCCATCTATGTGGTTGTTTGTGGGTACTTTGTTTTTTCCAAAGGGGATGACTATGCACTTTTTGGCATTTAGCTTGAGGCCATGATTTTGACACCAGGTATCCGTCTCAGTGAGACCCTTTTGGAGGATTTCTGTGTCTGCTGGAGAATCAGTTATAGCCCCTGGTTTGCAGTCTTCTGTGAACTTGGTCAGTCATAGTCCTCCTGTGCTTGCCTGTACCTCTGAGAAATATATGCCAAACAGGAGGGTTCCTAGGACTGAGCCCTGGGGAATG